>NC_082599.1:43611028-44251648 GCF_030936135.1 Gavia stellata
CGGTGCAGTCTTCAAATGGGGAAAAGGAGGGAAGAAAAAAAGTGAAGAAGCTGTTTCCAGCTCAGCAGGAACCTGACAGCTCCTGAGCTCGACAGGACCAGGGCGCTGGGAGCTGCTGCCTCGCAGGGTGCAGATGCGGCTGTTGGGGAGGCAGGTTTCTGGCTCCTGTCTGCTTCTGAGCTCCAAGCCCAGCAGCAGCTTGGGAATCCCAGTGCGTGTGGGGGTGCAAAGCATGGGTCGTCCCTCTCCTGCTGAGCGTGTGCTGCCAGCGGGGGAGCATAGGTTAGTCAGCCCTGTCCTCCAAAGAGAAATTGGACATCCCCACTGAGTGGAGTCAGAGCTGAGGAGCCACCCATCGTTGGCAGTGTTCATCTACTCTTCCAGCACGGCTCCACCAGCTTTAAGGTAGTAATAACTTTTAAAAAGCCTTTCAGTTTCTGATGGTTCCTTGAACAGCCAGTGGCTCTCGGCAGGTTGCACAGCAGTGAGGACTCAGCCTAGCATCACGTGAAGGTCGGACAGGGTCGCTCCTCATCCTGCACGCAAGCAAGAATGGCTCTGGGTGGGAACCGTGACACTGCCTCAAAACTAGTGGGAGACTGCAGATGCTGCAGTAATTATTCCCCAGAGTAGCTGTGCCATCTTTTGGGCTGCTTTCTGCTGGCACTGTTACACAAAAAAGGTCGTTTATTTTCCTCGGCATATCTTCTGTTGTTAATGCATCTTGTTAAGTCAGAGGTGCAATGTGTGTGTCTTCTTCATGGTAGGCCAATACCCTGTGTTGAGTGTCTCGTCTTACAAATGCATCATATGATCTCACCACAACCCTCTCAGCTTCTGCTTGAGATCATTACTTAGATCCTGAGTGCAAGCTCAGCCAGGCAGCATCCAATGGGGCCACTTGGTTCACTTGTTCATAAGGGGCTGTAACCATTAGTGCACTGAAGAAGCACCTTCTCTTAATTTTGAAGAGAGCTGACTGAAAGCTCCAGGTGGAAGAACTGATGAAGAAAAAATAGCATCTTTTTAGTAATACAGAAAAATGCCAATGTTATTTAAAATTTGTATTTTGATTGACATTTTTCATACTGTATTATGTTTTATACAAATTGTTTTCTCTCAGGGGTTTTAAACTTTTTTTAAAAAGTTTTTAAAAAGTCATATTTTATAAAAATTACTTTCATAAAATTCTATAAGAAAACATGTCTATTCCAATAACATTAAAAAATCCATTAAATTGTCGATAACACCTTTGATACAATCACGATGAAAAATGCAGCAGAAATAAGAAATAACTGGAAGAATGCCACTGTAAAGAGGAAGATGTGAAATGATTTTTTTCTCTTTTTCTCTTCATCCACCATCAAGTCTTGAGCTATGCGCACATTTTAATGAGCAAAGGTAGAATGTAGAATTTTGCCTGGGAAATATTATAATAACTTTAAATAAAATCATTATTGGCATGTTGCAAATAGGCTATTTTTGCTCTCATCTTACTACTAACTGATTCTAAGAGAAGGCTAGTATTTCTTTTGTTATAAATAAATGATTGCCATATTAAGGCAGCTGTTAAAATCACAGATAGAGAACTAATTACTCATTCTTAACGACGTTGTTTGTGCAACCGTAAAAGTAACTTCATAATATGAAATGATGGTCTGGTGGGTTAATACTGTAGATGAAGTTGTAAGACACCTCCAGGGCTGATGGGTGGCTTTCCCGCCTCTCCCCGTTTGCAGAGGTGTTTGCATCTGCCAAAATACATTTCAGTGTTGCCACTTCAAAGAATTTTAGAATGGTTATTTGCAAGATGGCAGGGGTTTTTTTGGTGGAAAGGAGAAGTTGTATATCCCAATGAAAAGGAAAGCAGGTGAAATGACCCGTCATAATAGCTTTTTAGGACTTGCTGAGACTGGTGCCCTGAGTAACCATGTGCTTGCCAGCACGCAGTCTCCTGGTTTGCCATAGCGCAGTCATGCTGTGGCCGCTGGCACACACTCTCCGCATCCTCTGTGGTGGCTGTGAAAGTCAGGAGACTAACTCAGTATATCTCTTCACACTCGGTGCAGGCACGAGGCTGAGGTCTGCGGCAGCCCTGTTGATGAGGGCACGTGTCCACCGTGGTGACAATATAGGGGGGACTATCAATGCCATGGCTGTGAGTGTCTCCCCTCTGTGTTCTGGGGAGATGCTTTTGAGCACAGAGCACCGTGAGAGCCCTGGTGGTGCACTAAAACATGGCTATTGCCACGTGAACACTGGCTGCTTTCAAATCCAACTCATCTATCATGGATCATCTTGAAAATTGGTTGACGGCACTGTGTTGACTCACGTTTAATACTGGGCTGTTCCTCAGGCTGGCAAAGGTTGTGAGGTTTGAAATGCAGGTTTGCAAGGATGGGCTCCTCTTTGCAGCTGGAGATGGAAAATATGACATTTTGGGGAAGTATCCTTTTGGGATGCAGGCAAACTTAACCTGGACCAGAACATGAGTGGCACCGAAAGCGTGTATGGCACGACTGCACTGTAACAGTTTAGTCGATTTTATTGTGCGTGAGTTGGTCTGTTAACTTCACTGTCCAGCAAGGGAGGGCAGGGTGGAACTGGAGGGTACCTTTGGCTGACTGAAAGCAAGAAGGGAAGGAGTTAGGAGTGCAGGAGGTGCTCAGATGTCAACCAGCTTATGGAGATGGGACTAGCATTGCTGCAGCACTGTGGCACTGCATCTATGGCAACTAAGGGAAGGAGAATGAGCAATGTAATGTTTCCTGAGACGGGGAGTGTGAAGAAAACGAGATTTGAAAATGCTGCTCTTGAGTTGATATGGTTTGCTTTGGTATTTGTTTTGCCATTCTTCATAGTGTGTAGACTGGGACTTGATAATGGTGCTGCATAGCCCATTTGGACTTATTTGGGTGTCCTGGACTGTTGACTTGTATTCAGATGTGGGATTTGAATGCATAAAAGAGGTAAAGGTGCCTCTGAAATTAATTGATTCTTAAAAAGAGGGAGAGGAGGGGGGCAATTAGCAGGATGCTTTTCATTACTCTCTCAGTGAAGATGTGTAGTAGATACAGGGTAAAACCTAACCATGGTATGGGCCATTTACTGTATCAGCGTGTCTTTTTCTACCATATTAGTCAATGGCAAGCTGATGCTGCTGGTGGTGGGCCGATTCATGGCCTGTTATGTGGCTCCTGAAAAGACTGTGTAATTTATAGAACTTGCTAATGCTTGGCAATTTCTCTGGGCTCCAGGTTGTCAGGGGTTCACCCATCGGCTCATGAGCCAGTGTGGTCTCTCATGTGAAACGCCCATGTCTGGCTTCCTCCCTTCACAGCGAGAGCACAGGCATGACAACAGTTTCTGGTTCTCATTCTTCTTTCCTCTTCCTGCAATTCCACAGGCTTTTCTGACAGCCTTGAATGATCCTGTAGGTATCACCGCTCTTCTACCCTCTGTCTCTTTGTCCTTGAATTAGTAGTCCTGGCAGCGAGACAAAGACTTTCTGTGTAGCTGGGCCATCTCTAAAAATCCTAAATCCTAATGTTTGTTTCTGACAGAGGAAAAAAAAGCAGGTGAGTGGCTTTGAATTCATATGCTTTTATTTGGGGGGAAAAAGAAAAAAAAAAAGGGTCAAGCAAGTGGAAAAAAAAGCCAACAGGTAAAAATAAGTCTTAATTTCAAAACAATTCCCATTTTTTATTTTCTTTGCTATTACATTTCATTGCTTCTCCATTTCTTTTTTTGGAAAGAATTGTTTCAGGAGAGGAAATAGTAGTCTTGCTTTACCTACTACCACCCGGACCGTTTTGGGGCAGTGTATGGACACAAGTGGCACATGCTGGCAGACAAAGCCACCATCATAGTTGTGCTCAACACACCTCATGGAGAGCAGCTGCTGTTTCAGGAACCAGAGGAGAAGGAGGGCATACGTGTGCCACGTGCTGGGAACAAATTCCCTGTGCTCCGACATGACTTTTGTGCATCATGTTAGAAACGAGTGGGTTAGTGACCGGGCAGGGATCGCAGGTGACATGGGCTTGGCATACCAAAGAAAACCTGAGGCCACAGGGGCTCTTGTACTGAGTGAGAAAATTCAGCTTTATGGCTCTCCTGGAATCAGACTGAAATGAGACTGGTAGTAAACAACTTCTGTGCTAATAGCAGGGTGCCTTAGCGTGCAGGTGGTTTGGAACAGAAGCAAGTGCCTTTAAGCATTGTTTTACAGTTTTGTGCATTTCAGACTGAAAAATGGCCACAAGCTTCATTACTTTAATGTTAACGCTTTTTCATTACTCTCTCCCCCCCTCCTGCAAACTGCTGCATTCATCCATTATAAAGTGGCTCTTTATTTTTTCCCCTCACTTGACATGTTTCACAGCATGAGGAGGGAGAGGCAGGTGGGTGACAGGAGGGACAGCTGAGGACATAGTGGCACCGCGTCTGTTGCCAAACAAAGCCAAAGCCTGGGCTGCCACCGGATAACCTGTTGAGGTAACTTGCAAAGCCCTCAACAATAAAAGCATCCCGCCTGCTGTGGCTGCCGCTTTCTAGTTACCTGTGAGGGGATTGCACCTCTTACGAGGGCTTCTCCCATTAGGGTTTTCCATCCTCCCTCCAGCTTCTTGATGGCAGGGGCTTTGCAGCGCAGGTGTTGGTAACCCTTCCCAACACTTGCAATCAGGTTTTTGCACCACATTTGCCACTGAGGGCTGTGTGCCAGGATGTTTTAAATTTGGGAAATAAGCAGTAGTGATTCGCAGGACTGAATTTGCCCTGCTCCCCCCTGCAATTTGGAAAAATGGCATAATTTTTTTTTTTCCAAAACCCTATTCTTATGTTCTCTTTCCCATTCTAAATATGTCAAGTTAAGTTTATCTTGGTGCCAGTACCAACTGTAACCAGAGTTAAATTAGCCCTCCTCTTAGCTCTGCTTGGTTTTCACTTTTCAACAAGCCTTAGTAAAATAAATCATGTCCCACTTGTCTTTAAATTTCATTATCATGACCTAACTTAATTTGCTATAAATAATTTCTACCTGAACTTCTTCGGCTGTGAACTTGCAGCCTCCAGTGTCTTGCTCATTGGATCATTGCCCAGCTAATCAAGATTTTTTTTTTTTCTTCACAACTCCTGCTTTTTGTATCAGCCAGCTCTGCCAAAGTCAACTTGGCTGTATAACCTCTGTGGAGACAGAGCTGGTGTATTCTTGTCTTTAAAATAAGGGTTTTATTGAACTGAGTTTCGGTTTCTTCCTGTCGTGTTCTAGTGCTGCTAATAAAGACCTCTTTTCCCTTAGAATAAATGTGACCTCAGTGGTTTGTTCTCATCTTGGTAGCAGCCATTGCCACACTTTCTTTTGGCTCTTCCTTTCTTTTCTTTTCTCCTTGGGAAGAATGACTGACTGACTGGAAAAATCTCTGCTCACTCAGTATCGAGCAGCTGTGCCTTGTTTTTGTTTTCAGCACAGCTAGATTTCATGTGTGGTAAAGACTGGTGTTTACTTCTGCTGAGAAATGCCGATGCATTTTTTTTTTCTTTAGAGCTGTTCGTATTATTTAGCAAGTGTTGACAAACAACTTTTATTTCAGCCCCCTGAACATTGAAGGCTCGCCTCTCACCAAGCTGCTGAGTTGCAACCAGGCTAAGTATTTTTGCTGAATAAGGGTCAGAGAACCCTTAAAGGATTTCAGCCTCCTACATCAGGTTGTGATAACAACTTGCTATGTCCTCAGAAGAGAAACTTATACAGCGAACTCTTTATGACTTTGGAAAAATACTGCATGGTTTTTAAAAAAAAAAAAAGTATTTTACCTGACTTCCTGGGAGGCCTTGGGGATACTCCAGAGCAGTCATTTCAAAATGAAAACATGCTGATTGTTGCTTAGGTGGAACACGTGTAATTTGCACAGTCCTTTAATGGCAGCTGAGGGCCTGATGTAACTCACCAGCACATTAAAAAATAGTTTTTCTAACTCTCATTTGGAGACAAGTGGTAACATGCAACTGTTTATGATGAGCAGTCTAACATTATCTTTCAATATAGACTTTCTTTGGAAAACAAACACTCTTGCTTGGTGTCTAGATCCTGGTGGAGCAGATATGTCTGCTAGAGTAGTTTCACTGTTACGGTGGATGTTGACGGAACTGAGTTTTCTGGGTGTGTTTAGACACCGCTGAAGGCATCCTGTTACCTCCTGGTACGGGACAGTGCAAGAACAGCGGGTACAAAGGGTACTGCCTTGGGCAGTCTCCTCAGTTCTGACATGCTTCAGTCTGGCCTAAATTATTGGGCTCAATATGAGTTTTACTGGTAAAACGACACGTCATGTGATAGGCAGGGGGTCAGATTAGATGATCTAATGGCTCCATCTGGCCTTAAACTCTTAATTAGGGAAATGCTGCCAGCACAAGATGGCATTGAAGCTTTCCGCTGCTAGATTTCGCTTGCTTGGGAGACCCTTGGCTGAAGAAAAGCTGCAGAGGTTGTACTTGGGCTAGTCTTTTCCTCGGCCTCTAATGCTGGTTGCAGCCAGCAGAGCTAAAAGCGAGTCCTGATGGGAACCTGCTAATCTTGCCTTCACGGAAGTATAAAAGCCCTGTGTCTAACTATTCCAGGCTGTCACACATTCAGCTTTTAGAGCTATAATGATATCTAAATATAGAAATAAAATCTATTATTAGCCTGGTACTATGGCATTCACTGAAAGAAAAAAAGATAAGTTTCTCTGGCAAGCTGATGAAAAAGAAATTACAGTTATTTGAAGCTGCTCATGGATTAAAATATTAAAAGTGGGCATGTCATTTTAGTGGTGGGTGGTTTGATACAGTAGAGGTTTATGATAGCTTTGCTTAACACCTTTGGTGCAGAAATGGGAAGTATAGATGTGTGTGTTGTAGATGTGCTCTTTGCTTTCCCAGTATGCAAGTGGCAGTGTGCAGGTTTAATAACCATTGACACACAAAAACCAGCATCACTGATCAACCAGTTTCTTCAGCAAGCCCAAATGGCTTATAGTTAACTCTGTGTGTCACTTGATTCCAGATGGTCATTTGAATGTCTTCTTAAAGTTGCTTAATTGCTTATTGATCTCATAATTATTCCATACTTGCTGTCTCTTTTGCTATTTTCTGAAATGTGTTGATATGTCACAATTTTAATTTCTTTAACAGAATATTGTGGTTTTGTGGTGTTGAGCATTCACTTTTAAGTTTAGAGCTTTTAATTGAGAATTTCAAACTTTATCAGTTTCCTTTATATAAAATTGTTACATATTCTACTTTTCTTGCATTTTTCTAAGTCAGATACTCTACTTCTGCATGCCTCTTAAAGGTCCTGTTATTATACAACTAGCATATTTCACAGCACAAGGAGCTGAATTACTAACTGCTGAGGTACTCTATTCTAAAATGCTGTCCCCTATTGCTAATTTAGCTTATGGTTTTCCCCCCTCCTTTCAGATTTTTTCATACAGAGTAATTGCTCTGGAATTATGTTCTTTTTCTTTGTGGTCCCATCCTGTGGCTATTAATCAGATTGTTTCATTTTAGTAGTAGTTTCTACTGCCCTGGCTTCTTTCCTTGCAAATTCCTTGTGCCGTGGATTATTGCTCTGTGTTTATGTCACTGGGCAGTTGCGCATGGAGAGAAACAGCCTTGGTTTCCTGTGGTTTAACACAACAGGGTAATCTAGATCCCAATTAAGAGCAAGAGCATGTGAAAGTGGATGCTAAACTGCCACTGCGGCACTGCCTCTGCTCACATCTGTATTTCCTTTTGAGGCATCTAACCCAAGAGATGGTCTCATCTGCGGTGTCCCGTCGTGGTCCCTGGGAAGCTGTTCTGTGGCAGAGGGTAAGCTGGAAGAAGCAGCTTTCAGTCATGCTCTGTTTCATTCTCCTCCTCCCTTCCCTGTCTTACTTTGGAGTCCGTAACACATCTTATTTCTTCTAGGACTCCCTAGTGCCTGGGTATCTGCTGCCCACAGCTGTCTTGCTGGCTGCTTCGTGCAACTGCTGTCAACTTTACAAAACCGCTAACATGTTCCTTGCTGAATGGTCCCTTCAGGTTTGCATGCTTATTTCTGCTTTGCTGACTTTATTATCAGCACAGCTTCCCCAGCCTAATTACAACTTCTCTTGTAGCACTGCCTACTAAGTTGCAGGAACATTTGGATGAACCTCAAATGAGCCTGAAGATAGCAGTATGCAGAACCAAATAAGCACCCTTAAAAGTGGAAGAAGGGTCTCTAGATGGTCTGAATCTTGCTTATCTTTGCAAAGCGGTACCTTGAAGGCCTATTAGTTTCTGATAACATATTTTTTGTTACTGGGGGTTATATTTACACTTCGCAAAATAAGAATGAGATTTTCAGTTGGACAAGGACACCATCTGCAGTCACCAGATGCAGTTATCAAGATTAAATTGCAAGACTTGTCACTGATTATGCTGGTAATCATTGAGGTGATCCGTGTAATTATCTTGAGATCAAGACAACATTTTCTCTGATATGGTACTGCAGAATTAAGTTGAAGGAGCTATTGGGTAGAGTCAGGGTATGGCTCCAACCAAGCACTTGTCTTTTGCACTTTGATCACATTATTTTATAATATGGGAGAAAAATAGATCAGCAAATATTGTGAAATTGACCTTTTCTGTTGAAAACATTTTCCATTGGATTCCATCGGATTTATTGAAAACCTATGGCATTGCCTAATCGTGAAAGGCTCCTGGACATTCAGTTCATAACCAGACTTTAGAACAGACTTTACTCGGGGTCTCTTTACCCAAGGAAGACTAAGTGTTTCCACTTCAGGTTATTTTAAGCTTTCAGAGTATATTTTTTTTCTAGTATAGATCATATGGAGGATTGACTCAGCTGCTGCTGGAAAGGGTTTTCTTGCCAAACAGAATGGTTGTTGATGTTGTCTCAGAAAATTGACTGAGACTTGGTAGAATATAATCCCAAACTCTAAAAATGTTTTTGACTCTAATGCTTTGGAGCATTAGAGAAACAAATGATACAGCTTTGGAGAACTCTTTACAGACAGTCGTTTGTGTTGGAGCATTTCCCTTCAGCGTCTGTAATGTGGTTCTTCATGTCCTCATATAGTGGTAAAAAATCCATTTTGCAGATATGTTTGCTGAGCAGTAAGTGGCATATCTTGAGCCTTTGTTCATTCTTCTATAGATTGTTAAGCCAATTTCTTGCAAATATAGTGATAAATGACGTTCAAGAGATTACGGTATTTATCTTATGCCTTTCATTTTTAACTTACTTCATGTTGCCACTACATATGCACTGTAAGTTTATGTAATGTTTTGTTTCCTTTTTCAAATGGCATAGATATGCATACAAAATATTGTTTGTATTTCCCAGCAGGGTATATTGCTCAGGGAAGGGATGGGAGCCTTTTGTAATCTAAGTCATATGGAGAAGATGCAGGAGATAACTGGGAAAAGTAGGCAGCACTGAAAATCTACTAAAAAGCAAGTGATTCAGTCTTTGTTAGGGCTTGAAAGAAAAAGGTCTAAGAGCATCCCCAACAGCTGTTTCTTCAATTTCCATCAAGCATATCAAATTTCATTCCAAGAAATGTGTTGCCACAGAAGACTTCCAAGAGCAAAGCATCATAGGAAAGATAGGAGATAATTGGTAGTATTTTTCTGTCATTGATCTGTTATTATATCTGCTAAGCTGCACACAATTATTTATCAGCTGAGAGTTATAAAATAATTCCTGACTTGACATGAAAAGGGAGACAAGTCAATACATTTTTTAACATGAACCCAACCCATCAGTCTTAAAGTGCTGATCCATTTGCCCACACAGTATAATTAAGCAAGCTGTTAATCTGTAATAAGGAGTGATATATTCAGTGATCTCACAATCAGAAAGTAATTATAGCTTAAAATGTTCATTTGGTTCTCCTCAACCATTTTATTACTCTGAGACTGTTAAGAGAGGGTATTCATCGCTTAGGACCTGTAAACTTTTACCTACACAGTTTGCTTCTGCAACTGGAAGTCGTTTGCATGAGCAGTTGTTAGAAAGATGTCTATACTGGAAGGTTTTTGGGAACAGAATGTCGACGGGCATTCTGAATCCTGTCTTAGGGGAGAATATTATAGTTTGAGTACATTTGGTGTTTCATTAGATAATGAATCCATTATGTAATTGGAGTTCAGGCTCACACTGATTAATCATGACATTTCAATTATTCATTGAATCAGTGATCTTTTGCACCCCTTTTTTCCCACCTCATTTGCTGTTGGCTTCTATTAATTTCTCTTCTTACTGCTTTAGGATTTCATCTTGCCATGTTCTGAGATCCTGAAAATCTTCCACTGCCAGAGACTTTCATCTGGGAATTTACATCACCTGACACCTAGCAGGCAGCTCTTGGCATCTCTCTGGTTTGGTGCTTCATAGCATTTTAACTGCCTGCCTTCAAGGTAGCTGTGCTGTGAAGCAGCCAGGCAGCCGCACTGCATTTGAGGAGTGCCAGGGAGCAATGTGTGAAAGACAGAGGTTGTCCCGAGACTCGAGACCAGGTTCTTGTTTCATCTGCTAAATCGAATTTCCTGACGGTGTCCTGGAGCCACAGAGAGGGTCGAGTTGCCCAACTCAGAGTCTCCCTGTGCAGCTAGTGAGACTGCCCTTAGCTGTGGCGTGCCACGGTGCTTCCCCCACTGACAGTACACAGGCGGCGTTGTTTTAAAGGATTGTGTTGTTTGTCTGGAGGAATTCACTTGGTACCCATGAAATTTCTTGTTCTGTAGCACACAGACAGCACAGAGATCAGAAGCAGCTGCTGTGTTCTCCCTCGGGTCCTGCTGCTCCCGCTCAGCTCCAGCTCACAGGTATCCTCACTTTCCCAGCTCAGTACCCACTGGTCACGTTGCCGTGGTGTAGTTTTATCATATGTCCATAGGGAAGTGAACAAAAATACCTTTAATCATTTGGGGCTTTTTTAATATAATTACTGTTATTTTGATACTGTCACTTTTGAGCCATCATCTAAATCCTGGAACAGAATTAGAATAAGATGTAGAAGAAGGAGGCTCAGCATTTTTACATCAGTCGTCTTGTGTTTTTAAAGAGTTGTGGTCAGATTCAGCTCGCAGGTGTTGGAGGAGCCAGGGAGGATTTCACGGAGGTTTTTCCCCCAATGTGCACAGACTCTGCTGGCCTCCAGAGGCTCAGCTGCTCTCAAACATGGCACACAGATGCACAGGATGACCCAATGTGTAGCTTACTGGAAGGTCTGTACTAACCGGTAGTATAAGATTGATTAAGGATAGGATGTATAGAAATAGTTCTTCCCATGGATGTCTTCTCTGTTTTGATTCTTCATAAATACGCCATCTGCAGTTGTTTGTGAGTAGTGGTGGCAAATCTCTTTTTTTGGTTCAGGTAAAATTGTCCTGTCTTCAGTCCTTTAGCAAACTGGACTTTCTGGGTGGGCTAATCGCCTGTGAATTTTAGCCTTTAGTCTCCAGCTTATGGCTGTCTTGTCAGTACTAATTACAAGGTAATGTTTTTAGAGATAAAATAGTATATGGCATTTTATGATAATGGCAAAAAAAGGAGTACAAAGACATAAAATATAGCTCTTTACGGATGTGGAGAGCAAGGCAGGTCTGTGTGTGTGCTGTAACAAACAGACTGGCATTACAGGAAGAAGAGTTTAAGGAAAACAATCCATTAAAAAGAGAAATATTTTCTATTTCAGTCGGTCATTTGCTAAACCTGATTTAAAACAAAACTATTTAATATGGCCAAGTTAAGACCTATTTTAATAGAGAATAGGAGACTAGATTTATCAATGAGCATCTTTTCTATATACCAACATAGTCAATTTCTTAAAGAGGGGAAAAAAAGTTGTAATAATGTCAGGTCTTTCAAAACTGTAAAACATCTCAGCAATTTTCTGGAAAAAGATAAAACAATGATCTTTTTACAGTGTTCCCTTTTAATGGATTTTTAGGTACAAAATTTTAATATTTATTCAAAGTGCAAGTTTAGTGCTCTAAAGGATGTCTAAAAAAAGAGCCCCGTAGGTGTCTTTATTTCCTGGGATTTTCTAATTCTGTATCAAACTCCGATGTTGGCACACAAGGTTGTTACTCTGAAGGGTAGGAGTTTACTTAGACTGGGCTTGAAAAGTTGAGCTGGTTTTTTCGGGATCTCTTGAAGGCTTATTGGGAGCTGAGAGTTTCATCTGAAGGCAGTAGAGCTGCACACACAAATATGAGCAGTTATAGATTCATATGTGAGTCCTATGGGCTGGAGGCACCTTGACATGTGCGGTGCATCTCCGATGTGGAGGGCCAACAGTTGCTTGCAGGGACGCCTTTAGTATTAACTGAAAAAACAGTTACGTTTGTGGTTGACTCTGTGGTCCCAAGGAGTGTGGAGCTCTGCAGTGCCATTTGGGATCTCTTTTCGAATGAGGGCTTCTCCAGGTACCGTGCCTGAAGTTAGTAGCAAGGTCATTTACGTTTTCCAGCTGTGCATCATCAGAAGCATGGTATTGCTGGGCAGGTGAATTGTGCACCAAACTGTACGATCCGCATTCTTGGGAAGCTGGGTTGTACATAATTTTTTTCAATTTCTTCTAGTGGTCGAAAAGTGACAGACCAGACAGATTGAGTGCAATCATGACACAGCCAACAGGCCACCCCCTGTGGTTGATCTGTTGGCTTCTTCCTTTTGCCTCTTCCTGTTCTTGCTTGCTCATTTGAGCACATAAGCTACAGTAACAAGAAATTCCTCTCTAATCATGGCCCCTTCAGTAACCACAAATATAAACTGTGCGTGCAGATGCCGAGCATCTCTAGTTAGTTGTGACCCCTTTGACACTGCTGGAGTAACAGATGCAATCTTTTTCATCAGAGGATCCAGCTTTGAAGATGAGCCTTTATTCTAGTACCTTACATAATTGATAGGGAAAATGGAGTTGCTATCACTGAATTTCCTTCACAGTGAGACGTGTGTGCCATGCAGCTCTCTTTGCACACGACAAGAGGATGGTGTAGTTGCGCAAATGCCAGTGAAGACATATTCCATAGCCTATGGAATCTGCACAGATGATCATGCGTGAGCTGGAAATACCACTTGGCATAAGAGATCAGCAGTGAAAACCCTTTGTAGCCAGACTTTCTGACCCTAGAAGACACATAAAAATCTGTAGGTGGCTGACAGCTATGCTCTCACTTTCATACTGTGCCCCCAGACTTGACTCCACAAGCTTGCCTTGCTCCTGTGCCCTTCACTGCTTCCCCCAGGATCCCATTGCTACTGCAGTTCCCCTTACCATCACTCATGCTTTTGGGACACTGCTGCAGTCCCTCTTCATCTGCTGGGCACCTTGCCTTTTGGTTTTTTGCAACTCATTTTATGCCATGGCTTTGTAGTCCCATGCAATCTCTGAACCTAACCAGGGGGATAAAAACTTTTTGTACAGCTGGGACTGTACGTTGCCCATTGACAGTACTGCACTCTCCAGTTCTTGTGGTTGGGCTCCGTGGGGGCAGATGCAGCTGACTGACCTGATCAGTCACCTATCAAATAGCTGTGATCAGCCCATCAGCCCCTGGAGTGGGAAGAGGGAAAAGAGAGGGAACACTGCATAGTGGGTAGGGACACGAACATGATGGGAAGAAGCGTGCCTTCTGATCGGCCCTGTGCTCAAAAGCAGATTGTGCTTCAGCTGCAGCTTGACGCCATAGCACCTTCAGTCTTTTTTTCTTAGCATCCCATGACATCACATCCCAAAGAAGGACCATTTTCCAAAACACCTGCAATATTTATCCAATTGTTATTGCTAAAGAGTGCATTCTGCACAGTGCTTGTGCTGGTTGGCTTAGGGAACAAGAATGTTTTTTAGGATCGCATCTTTCTCCATTTTCCCATTTCTGCTTGTTTGTGAATGATAACAGCAACAACAAAATTTAAAAATCCTCCCCTGTCTCTTGTCACTGAAGAATCCTTACAATCTGTGACCCAGTGAAGGCCAGCGTGGTACTGACTGTAGAGGGCTGCTGCTGATTCTTCCCATCAGTGTTTGACCACAAGCAAGATGAGTGACAATGCTGTGTGTGAGTCTGGGGGTCTTATGTTGGCATGGACCTGTGTGATCCTGTTCTACAGACTTCATTTCTGGCCCTCATTTCTGTGATTTAGGACAGGAATCATCCCATAAAGACATTTATATTAAATACATTGGGTCATGGTTTTGTTTTTATCATCTGTGATCTTGCTTGATGAATAACCATCAGGAAAAGGGTGATATTCTTCATCTCTCCTCAGCAGAAATGTTTGAGAATTCACCTGAAAATGTCTGAGAATTCGGGTGAAATTCCGAGTAAAAGCGTTGTGATATTGGAGGGACTTGAACAAAGATATTTGGCTGTCACAGGTGTTTTTTGTAGTGCTAGAAAGTAATCTTTGAAGCACCCTACTGAAATCTAGCTACACAATGTATGGAGAAGGCATCTAATGAATAAGCAGGGAGTAAATCTCTCTCTTCCATCTGGAAGATACAAATTTCCAGGAAGACTGTCATCAACAAGTGGCTCCACTGACTTGATCTTGGTGGAGGTGCAAGCTGATCCTGATGGTTGAGGGGGTTGTGTGTGTGTGTTTAAAATACTATAGGCAGAATACCGCTTAAGGCTGATTTTAGTCTCTGCTTTTGAGTCCTCTGAGAGCAGCGCTGGCCTTCAAGTGCAAGGGACTGGCAGGTGCTCCACTCTCACTTTTTACGGGGGCAGAGGCTGTGTGGAGGGCTGGTGAGGAACTGGCCCTCACACATGCGTGAGCTCTTGGGTAATGACTGAAGAGCTGCCATGTGGACTCTGAAAGTCTCTACAGTATAGTAAAAACCACTTTTACCTCCCCTTGCCCTTCCCCTTCTCTTTTGTTAAGTCAGACATCTTTAACTATAAATATGATTTTTTTTAATGCATCTTTTGTTGTCTTAGCATTGTCCTAAACAACAAAAACTCTCAGTCTGTGTCATTTTTATGCTGTTCTGTGTGATGGGTTTAGGATTTCCTATCCTCCTATATCTTGCTCTGAAGACACAACCGCATAAATTAATATTGCAAGTAGTCTTGTCATGGACTTTCTGTGTGACTTGGCTAAGTCTGCAGGCCCTTTTTTCCAGGTGGCTAGCTGGAGGCCACTGATGCTTCTTTACATCACTCATTTCTTGTGGGGAGGAGTTATTAATCAAAGACCTAATTTCGTAGTATTGCATTCAAGTGCTAAGATACAGTCTCTGCACCTTGCTTGCTGGAAAGGTAAACATCTGCAAGTACCTGACACCTGAAGCTCAGCAGAAATCTCACTGTGTATTAAAAGCAAATGTGCTTCTCTTGAGGATTTCAGGATTTGTACGTTTTCCTGTGCTGTTGGGTGTTTGTACTGAGTGAATGATCTTGGGGGAGCATGAGAAGAGGACAGCTTGAAAATGAGTTTAAATTGCAAGACTGTAAAGAACTCTTGTGTGATCTTCCCTCTGTAGTTTTATTGCCCTGTGATATTTGACTTGTACGTTAGGTTTTCTATGTTTGTACTTGTACTTTAGAAATGTACACAAAAAGCCTTTTTATACCATGGTGTTAGCTGTGCTTGTCGTATTGCTGCTATTTCCCTGTGCCTCCATTTACTTTTTAATTTATTTTCCTTTTTTTCTTTATTTGCAGATTTCTAATTAATTCATATAGTTAGTTTAATTTTGTGTCTTCTGTCCCTTTCTCTGTAGTCTTTAGTGTTTCTGTCTGGTATATTTCTCTTGTCTTTATTCCAACTTTGTTACCTTCTTCTTTATTTATTGTGTCCCAAGCAGAGAAAACGAGATAGATGCTCAAGAAGCCAAAAATCTTCCTTTTGGCATTACAAATGTGCGGATCCTAGTTCTCTTTTATCTTGTTACAGTCACTAGGATGCCTGTGAGTCAAAAAAGTCCTTGCTGTAAGTTTGTTGGTGAAACCCAAACCTCAGACATCCCTTGGATCAGATATTCTGATTATGGAAGCAAACAAAGCTCTGTTTCCCCTGACTGATGCTCAGTCCCGTTGGGTTGCTTCCAGTTAATTTACGGAGAATTTGCTGAGCTGTATTCTTGCTCAGCTAAGTTTTGTTGACTGGGTTGTTAATTATGGGTTTAAACTTGTAGTTGCTCTTTCTAACAACTTAAAACATTGGGAGTTTTTCTCCCTTTTTATCCATTTACTTAGTTATCTCTTTTGAAGAGGCATTGCTTCATTAAACACTTTCCTGCTTAGTCTGTAATGATCCTACTTCTTCCACTCTAAACACATTAATACATTAAAGAAAAAGAGCTTCATTTGTCTGCAGTGGGGTGAAGATGTTCCACATTGGTTTTGATGCCCCATCTTTCACAGATGATCTCTGGTGGCATAGCTGCGCTGTGGAGGACTCAGCAGGATCTATGGTGTAATTCCAGGTTGGCAGCGGTTTGTTAGCCTGTAATGAAGCGAATATGATATTTAATCGTCACGCTCTGGTGAAAACAGTGTGAGTTTTATGCTTCTACAAAATTAAGCATCTATTTCAGGTCTTTGCTCTTTCACCCCAGCCCATTCCTGAGGTAGGACTTCAGTATCGTTGGTGGAAAGCCACTGTATACCAGTAGTCAGTGGTGAGATGCTTATTCTGTGATGATGAGCTGGACCACTCATTTGGTGCAGCACAGTAGTGAGACATGTAAACATGAAGGGAAAAGAAAATAGGTGGCTGTTTTTCCAGGGGGTGGGCCTTCTTGCAGCAGCACCCCGGGCTGCGGGAGGGAGGAGCAGGCTGCCAGCGCAGAGCTGCCGGGGGAGCAGCTGCCAGCTCCAGCTTGGCCTCCGAAGGGGCTGCACATTTTAGCAAGTACTTAGCACTTTTGGGCAGGCTGGGAAAAAACAACTTCTGTAACTTGTCTCCTTCTGTAGCAGATCTCTATCTGATCTGAAGACGAAGTGCTGCAGTCGCCAAAGAGCCGCAGGGAGAAATGGCAAGGATGCACCCAGTGCAATGGGCTTCTTTCACGTAAACCCTGTTTTCTCCACAGAGGTCCTACAGGACTCTCTGTTGATTGTGGAGGTGCTGCCTCGCTCCCATTTCCTCGTAGGGAGCTTTTTGTGCTCTGCTTACTTCCCTTCTTAATGGTTCACATTTCCAGGGTTAACTTCACAATTTCTCATTGCTAACAATTTCCTTGCTTTTTAATTTTAGAGTAGAAGATTTCTGTTTTGTGGAGTCCAAGTGTAAACTTTCTGGTTAGGTTCCTGGGCCATCTCTTTCTTGATCAATAGATAAGTTGAAGAGTAGTGGTGATACACTACTACTCTTTGCGGTAGTTGCAGTAAGAGTGTGCTGAGCTTTTGCCATTCCCAAGCCACAGCAATGGAGTAGTCACACATAATGTACATGTCATTAAGATGTTTTGGTTTTTTTCTGTGGGGTTGTTGACGTACTAAGCCTCAGCAAAAGGGTTAAATAAAACTTGAGCTATGGGTTTGAAATACTGCATGACGCATCTGATCCATATTACTGTGATATGCCAGAAACTGCAGTTAGTATGTGAGTTCTGCAGGCAAAAATGATTGCAATGCAATTTCTTGTTTTTCCCGTAGAATCACACATATCCTCCCTGCAGGGATTTTGTTGTTCAGTGGACTACACTGTGGGTTTGGGGGAAAAAAAATTCATTTATATGTAAATACAACCTGAAGGCTGCAAATATCCAAGCTGCTACAAAGACAGAGGGCATGTACATGAAAACAAATGGACCTGTTGTGGTTAGAAGAGTCATAGTTTACCATAATAGGGGAAAAAATAAATGAGATTGTCTTTGAAACCTTACAGGTCAGCATTTCAGACTTCTGTATTTGTGCTCCAATTAAAGGAGAAAATGGAAAAGCTTCTCGATATTTACTATTTTTAAGCCAACTTGAGAGGGGAGAAACAGAAACAATATTTTTCATATGTTCTATTAGCAAATTACATGCCATGAATAAGATTTTTTTTCTGTTTGGCTCGTACATAGGTTTGTGTGAGTTTTATTTGGTTCGGGGGGATGTGAGTTTTTGGCAATTGTTACATTTCTTTCTTTTTCTCCATGTTAAATGAAAGGAAGATTTTCAAGAAAACTGAACGTAGAAGTGATTTTTGTGGGTCACACAGCAGCGTCTCACAAAATGCTGGGAGGTACAGGAAATCCAGCGTTGAAAAGCAGAAGAGAAGAAGGGGGGAGACAAACAAGGAGATGGTGGATGTTTGTGGTGTCCTGCAGCAGCATTTGGTTTACTTATTTTTGTTTCTTGATATAGTAAAAATATTTCCTTGCTGAAGTACTTTGATTTGGATTTAAAATAGCATAAACTATTTTGAGATAAGTTCACATTAACCACCACAAATTCCTGTCACTGTTGCTGGAGATCCAACTCTTAGCTCCTATTAATGCATCTTCTACTTTAGCAAGGGAAAATGTAATTTAGTTTTATAGCTGTTTTAGAAAAGTCTGTGATGAAAACAAACCAGTGCCTCCTCTAATAAGTATTAAAGCCCAAACCTGTGCAACTTGTAATAAATGTAGTCTATCCTCCTAAAAATGTACTGGGGATTTATGTACTAACCTCAGATAAATGCTAATAGGAGTTACCTAAATAAGTCCTCTGGTGCACTAATAGGATAATAGATCATTTATTTAGTGTTGCACTTCACGTTGCATTAATTTTATTTCTATTTTCTTTTAAATGAAAACAAAATTGGGATTGGAATTTATGGTATAAGGAACTTGTTTTCCTTCCTCTCTGTAGGTGTGCTTCTAAGAAGAGTATTGACCATGAGGAAGCCCACATGTTAGTCAGTTTTTACTAATCCCGCTGAAGAAAATGAAGCCACGTTTCAGCTTTGCCGATCCTATTCCCACCACTGTTGGCTGAATGAGAAATGGTCGTGTGATTATGCTGACACCCCAGCATGCATTTGGTAGACCTGTGGTTAACTCGTTCCCTCTCCATGTGTCTGCTCTTACAAAGTTTTGTCCTCATGATACTGTGCTTTCATTCTGCCAGTATGTGCCCAAAAGGCTGCCTCTGTTCTCACTCCGGAGGTCTGAACGTCAGCTGCAGCAATGCGAACCTCAAGGAAATACCCAGAGATCTTCCTCCAGAAACAGTCTTACTTTATTTGGACTCCAATCAGATAACATCTATCCCCAATGAAATTTTTAAGGACTTGCACCAACTGAGAGTCCTCAATTTATCAAAAAATGGGATTGAATTTATAGATGAACATGCCTTTAAAGGGGTGGCAGAAACCTTGCAGACTCTGGATTTGTCCGACAACCGGATTCAAAGCGTGCACAAAAACGCTTTCAACAACTTAAAGGCCAGAGCCAGAATTGCAAACAATCCCTGGCACTGTGACTGCACGCTGCAGCAGGTGTTGAGGAGCATGGCCTCCAACCACGAGACAGCCAACAACGTCATCTGCAAGACTTCTGTGCTGGATGAACATGCTGGGAGACCGTTCCTCAACGCTGCCAATGATGCTGACCTCTGCAACCTTCCTAAAAAGACTACTGATTACGCCATGCTGGTCACCATGTTTGGCTGGTTCACAATGGTGATCTCATACGTGGTTTATTACGTCCGGCAAAATCAGGAGGATGCAAGGAGGCACCTTGAGTACTTGAAATCCCTGCCAAGCAGGCAAAAGAAACCGGACGAAGCCGATGACATTAGCACTGTGGTATAGTATTCTGAATACAATGACTGCCTTTGTGATGGAAACTAGATTTGGATGACACTAAAACCAGGGGTTTACTTCTAACATTCATTGTAAACATTAAGACTTTGGGGGTTTTTTTCTGTTTAACTGAATTACGCCACTGTTGAGCTTTCTAACAGGAAATTTTGTCCGGGTGGTGTACTTTAATTATTTCTCTGGTGGTATCCTAAAGCAAGTGAATTAATATGTAAACATTAGTTTAGACCCATTCCACTATTTAATAACGAAATTTATTTTTTTAATTTAAAAACCAAATAAAAACTTAAATTTGAACCATGTAAAACAGAGTAATTTATTGATCAGAAACCTGTCCAGTGCCAGAGCACACTTGGTTTGATCAGTGCTCCTGAGGTAGAAGAGGAGCGATGACGAAGTGGGCTGTGTGAGGTCTGGGAGCGGAGTGTCCCCCAAGGCCACTTCTCTCCCAGGGCACAAGGTGAAGAGCTGGTGAACGGTAGCCCGTTGTTGGGGCTGCTCGCCGTGACAGGAGAGGGGCACAGCGTGAGGAGAGCAGAGTGCCCTGACTCTGGGCACAAGGGACCAAAGCTCGGGTAAGACTTGGAGAGCATTTTGGCAGCACTGAGGAGAAGCCAACATGAAGGAGCTGCTTTGCAGGACATCGAAGAGAGGTAAGTGGGGAAATGCGGCGGGTTTTCATCTTAAACCCACTTACTGCCTCCCATGAGCTTCAGGCAGGTGTCCCCAGCGCTGGGGAGAACAGCGAGAAGGCAAGAGCAAGCTTAGTATACTGTTCAAACTAGAGTACCACTAGTGATTGGGGGGGGGGGAGAAAAAAGAAAGTAAAGTTAAATAAAATCGATCTTTTTAATCTGTATATTGATTTGTAACTAAAAGTGGCTTTAATTTTTAGGGTGCCGCTTTTTTTAAAAAGCTGAATGAAATAAGTGAATACATAGGCTGGGCATATTCTATTGTGTGTTAGAAAATATTTTTGTATGATTTTATGGATCAATGCTTACAAAAATATAAAGCTCATGCAGTTAAACTCAGCCTTAGATATGAAATGGATATTTTAAAGCTCTGCTGTCTTTAAAAACATGATGGTTTTCTCCCTTCTTAGATAAAGTTTTCAAAGGGAACAAATTCACAAGAATGTATTCCTCTTGTCCTTTATTACCATAATAAAATCATATTTGTCTCTGGATCCCTGTAGATTTAGTCTAACTGACATTGGAATATGGATTGCAGAAGTGTAGATCAAAAAAATGTATAAAATGTTGCTTTGCAAAAACAAGTGTTAAAGGACAGCCTTAAAAAGAATAAGAAAACTCCAGAGTCATCTCTCACATTAGATTATCTGTTACTTCTGTTGCAAGTATATTCTTTTATATTTTGGAGTACACAAGGTTTTTTTAATGTTATTTCTTTCAGTACATTGTTAAAAGAATATCTAAAATTTATTTGAAAGCAGGTGATCAAACAGGGAAAAAAATACTTTTAAAAAAAAAAAAAAGTGCACGGAGTGAACTTTTTGTGTCATCTTTGTGGGCTGAGTCCTGCCTGGGTAGCTGTTCTTGTGACTGACTTAGCTATTTGCATTGTTTTATCTTGGTGATCAGTTTTTGGCATATTAAGAGAATGTTAGCATTTGTAAAGGGCACAGTCTGTCCAAAAAATACCTGCTCTCTGATATTTCTGCCTCCCTGCCTTCCCCCCCCCCTTAAGTAAAAATTTTATTTTCTAAGGAGAGGAGGCTGTGGATTACACACCCTGCTTAGTTTGCATTTTATGCCTTCATTTTTTTTCAAGCTCTTACCTTGCTGAACTTTCGAACCTGGCACAAGTACCGCCCGCAGCCCCCCGAGTTCTGTGTGGCCTCCTGCAGGAGCCAAGAGCAGTGAGGCTAAATACACACGTGGATCTGCAGAGGGCAAATAAAATGTTATATTGTACTGGCAGTATAACAAACCCTACTGAACAGGGTGTGTAGTGCCTCTGTGTAGGCTAAGCCAAGTTCATTCCTGATATAATTCTCCTAATTTCTCTAAAATCTCCTTTGGGGTAAGATTTGTCTTATTTCTATTGCTGTGTTTTCCAAGCGATATTTCGGATCTCAGAAAATATTTTGGATTTTCAGAAAAAGCAGGGGGGACTAGCTAAAGGAAGGAACTGAACTGGAGGTACTGACTTAATCAATAATCCAGTGCTATTTATTCACAACTAAATGCAGGAATTTCTCCACAGACCTTGGACAAAATTATTTAAACGGCAACATTGACAAAAATCTGGACAGTCTTAAAACACTTAAAAATGCTTGCAGGTTTTTAAAATTTCCTTTCAAGTAGCATTTTTTTTAAAAAAAAAAAAACCTCTCCCCAAAACTGACTGACAAAACTATAAATAATTTATCCTTAGTTTTTCCATTTTTCCACTTTATTACTTGATCCGTAAGACTGGTTCTGGAGCTGGCACAGTTTTGCCCCAGCTGAGCTTCTGACTCCACATGTTTAAATCCTGACCAAAACCAATTTAAACCAGGTTAAAGAGTACTCTGTAGAAAGGCTCTGGAGGGATGGTTTCACACCAGTTCTTCAGGTCTACTGATTTTCTTTAATTGATTCCCTATCAAACATCCCTCCTCACAAAACTTTTCCTTTCTTCTTTTAAAGCCAGTACTGAAATCTCTCTTTACAATCTGAGAATCAAGGCAACGCTTTGACAACCAATAGATGCAAAGTTGTCAAGCTGAATTTCGCTGGCAAGGAAAATGAATTAAATCACTGTTCCTCAGCTATGTGGACTTGACAGTGCTAGTATTCCTGACAGCTCAAATATTTTAGCTACATCTCTTTGTTTCATTGAAAAGAAATGGGAAAAATAAAAACCTTTAGCATATGAAGACACTTGTTTTTATCATGTTTATTGCACACCTTTCTGTCCAAAACTACTGTCTGTAGAAAAGCCTACATGCTGCCCTTTGAAGTCAATAGCACAAACTTTTTAAACTTTGATTGCATAATACTTCAAGGAGTTATTTACCAAAACGGTTTTGCTGAAAAATTAGTAAATTGGTATGTTTTTAGCTGTGATACCTTAGTATATAAATATGATGAAAGGAAATAGATTTTCCCATATTCACAGGAGATAGTTTATGACAGAAAATAAAGAGGGAAATGTGTAGCACAGTGATTCTTCATTTTTTTTCATTAAGATGCTTCAGGAAAAGTAGGGCTAGGGCTCAGTAGGTTAAATGTGATTCATTTCACTACCCTGATTTTTAAAAAAACTTACTAGTTTTTGTTTCTAAAGGGTAAAGGATAACTCTCTTAATGTTTGGTTTTTTCTTAAAACTAATGGTGATTTTTCTCTGCTAATTTTCTAGTGTTATGCTCTGTGGGTAAGAGCTGTGATGGAGCATTTGGGCTGTGTGTATTTAGCTCATACTTTATACTTTTATTCTGTTCTCAGTTTTGTACAGAATCAGATACAGATGTCTTCACTGTTAATGTACATTATGTTTTTAAGGCTTCAGTAGCAAGATTTTGCACTGCAATAGCCATAACTTTTAGGGGCTGAGTATGAAGAGGAAGTGTGCTGGTGCAGGTTCTGGTCTTCCCAGGGAGGAAAGCGGAGAATTCTGGTTTACTAAAGAGATGCCATACAGAAAATCCACCACAGTGTTTTTCAGTTCGAAAGGGGCAAATTGTAAGCATTAGGAAGCAAGCAAAAAAAGGGGAAGTAAAAGGAGCAGCTGGAGGCTAAAATGCTTGAAGGTGTCATGGAGTCTTGCAGCATGTTTAGATGTGCAGTGGGGTCTCAAAGTGAATCTAAATCAATTTTAAAAAGGGTGTCCTTTTACTCCCACACCTGGAAAAAAGCTAGCATTGCTAAACAAGAGTAAATGAGACTTCAGGAGTTAAAACTGTAGTCTTTAAATTGTAGGAGTGAAATCTGAAGAAGGAAAATGGAAGAGGGTGTAAATTCTGGTGGGGTTAGATGTAAAGCCATCTCCACAAATTAATGGAAGTCAAGGTTGCCAGAGATTATTTAACACTGCTGACATTGATGTAGATACAATTCTCAAGAAGAAAAGCCCCTGCTCATCCCAGGAAGCAGGGATGGTTTCCCTAGGAAAGGCTCACAAGTCCGTGCTTCTCTGATTCTCTCTGAGGTGCTGCTGCAAGTGTTTGTTGAATAAGGGCAGGTGGGGTTGATTTTATGGCACCGATGCTCTCATGCGTCCCGTGGGATGCAAACCATGCTGCACTGCCCTCCCTGTGAGGCAGGAGGGGGCATTTGTTGTGTGGACAAGGAGATTTCACATGCATGAAGTGGGAATGAAGCCCAGGAAAAGCAAGACCACGTTTAACTGTTGGCGTCTCCTCGCTGTGAATTGCAGCACTGACTGCTGGGCAGGGTTTGGGCTCTCTGTGCCGAGTTGTGCCAAGACTGTGTGTGCTGAGTTGTGCCAAGACTGTGTTAACTAAAGGAGTGACAGCTTTTCATTGGAGACCTGTTGGAAAGTTATTCAGAGATCTTCCCTGACACATCAAGGTGCTTCGATACTAGTCTTACAGCTCACCTGGTGGTCCATCTAAAAAGGATGGGGATTTCCCTATAGGTTCTTCATTAAAACAAGGCTAAAGCCTTGTTTTTCACAAAGAAATGCCTTCAACATTTTCTGTTTCTTCAAGTGAAAACTGGTGTGATGACTGAATGAAAGTATGAGTACTTCCCAGTGTCACTTATGACGGGGAAATACCCTAGCATCTTCGATTGCCCGAGTCAGTTAATTTGAGGAGTGAAACCAACCAAAAAGCATTAAACACAGAGTGTACATGCCGTACCATGGCAGTATAGGAAGTAGGTGGGTTTTGCATACCAATACATACATGAATATGTATGTGTGCAGGTCATCCATACATCTCTCAAATACACTCATATTTCCCTACGGTTAGTCGTGTGCGTGAGTGTGTCAGATATGCGTACTCACATGTGCATACGGATAAAACAGGAACTTCTTTGGATGCTTTCATTTCTTCTATTTAATCGTGAAACAGGTTGCTTTGTTGCTTTGAAGCCATGATTCATGCTGCTTCCGAGCCAAGTACACCTCCGTCCTCAGCCTTTCATAATGCCCCCCTGGACCCAGCACCAGCTGCACATGACGTGAAGGAAAATGGGGTGACACTGGCACAGCTCATCCCCTTTCTCAAATCCTTAGTCAAATCCATCGGTTACCATATAAAGCAGTTACAGACCTTTGTAAACAATCTTTTGTTTTCCTTCTGGCTCACAGAAAGCAATACAATTTTCTAGAAAGAAAAATGGTTAGGTGGATGATGTAATGCCTTTTAGCTCATAAGAAACAGTCCTGTTTGTAAAATGTGCAAATGTGGCTAGCATCCCTGGATCTGTTCTCCTCTTCTGCACTTGTTAATGAGTCGGTTCTTGGCATTACAGGGTGTTTGGCTGTGTTTTTCTCCTAGGAGATAGTTACGCCCCTTGGACGAGATTTCTTGAGATTGTTGAGTGCGAATACAGCTGCTAAATCCAACAAAAGCTCCAGAATGAAAAATGAGATGGTTTTAAGCTTTCCCTACTGCAGAGAAACTTGAGAAGTGGTTAAGTATTTGGGATTTCAAACATCTGTATTATTCTTAATGCTGCTGTGAGGTTTCAAGTGCACATTGTGAGCATCCTGCTGGTTTGGTGGGGCATTTTGCAAGCAGATTTCATAAAGACACAACAATCTCCAAAGCCTGTTAGTGGCAGATTAAACTGGGTGTTGAGGGGGAAAAAAAATATTCCAAAAAACCCAAGTCCATATGTTGAACAGTCTGTTTAGATATCTTTATCCTTCACAATTATTATTCTCTGCCACATAATCAGAGAGTTTGTGATCGCTAGACTTTTTCATAGCTCCATCTTAATTTGGAAAAATAGGTCTTTCTAAATACATCTGCCCTGAGACCAGTAGTATCTGACCTGACAATACTAGTATTTAAAAGGCAACTGAAATTTAACATACTACCTAAACGTTGTCTGCAGTGAGGTTTGTTTATACGCCTATCTGCGTATCTGCAAAAAAATGTTTAGGTATATATTAAAAATTATACATTTTCCTTACATAGGTGTGGCTATGAGACCATGCTCTTTCAGATATGCTCTGAAAGTTCTTAATGTAAAAAGCAAGGAGAAAATTGGAAAGGAAAAACAGACTCTAGAACTTTCAGGTCCTCTTCATAAATCAAAGCTGGACAAAAAGGAGACAAAAAAGCCGTAGCACAACCTATTCTTGTTTCTTCCTTTGAGGATTAGCTTTGTGCTCAAAGCTGCATTTTATGGCTTACCAATTTTTTATTTCTGTACCTAAGCCAGATTAACATTCACTTTCATCATAGTCTCTTACAAGTGGAGTTCTCGGCAACAGAGAATACTGAGGCATATCAAGTTGGCTAAAAAAAAATTGTGACTGCAACAAATAAGCTCTCTAGTCAATATTTCTATACCCTGGTAATTAAATTTAGTGGCAAAGGAGAAGAGTTGTTGAATTAAGGTAATGCTAGAGAGATTTCAGATTCTCAAGTAGATGCTGGCTTTTATATTCTTAATGTGGCTGTATATGGGACAACCAACACGCCTTTTTGCTACCCTATTTCAGAAGCTACGGGTCTGGCTGCTATTACAGAACATAAAACCTCTCACCTCTTTCTTCGTGTAGTCACTAAGGACGAGGGCTTTGGGAAACGCTGTACCTGGGAGCAGTTTGCTCAGAGTCCCACTGGGAGCCACGTTGTTTTAGGCCATATTTAAAAGGAGGGAAACTGCTGTTTGGATGACATCTGTGAACCCTCTTGAAGTGACTTGGTTACCATTAGTAGCAGATACATCACAGTTCAGGATCCCAGACAGCTCGTCCCTTAAAACCATAGGGCGCCTTTTTTTCCCCCTCTGACAGGGCATCCTGACATGTGGATGAACTGAATTATCTGGGTGAGCCAATTTCATGGCTACTTTTCTACAGAATGACCCAAGTTAGTTTTGGGACATCAAACTCTGCGGTACTGTAAACTGAAAAAGACCAGCATAGCCAGTTTGATTTTCAAGAATGGGGTGTCTAACCACATTGCAGCTATACTCAAAATGTTAGAATTTTTTCCCCACTTTTTATTCTTTTGTTGTTTAATATTACCTTTGTGGCTGAATAACCATCATAGCTCTTCCTATAGAATTTTCAGCAAGCTTGTTTTCACGTATCAAATATTATTTCCTATTGCTATGAGTGGTTAGACCTCACTGGGAAATATGTGCATGGGTGGGTGTAGATTTGGTCTTTCCTCATGGTTTTTACAAGATTCGTGAACTGATTAATATACTAGGGTTTTTTACAAAGAAAATTAGATATGATGTGTATACACAAGCTTTTTAAAAAAAAGGCTGATCAATAAATGAACAAGGTGGAATTTACTGTATTTTATTCTGAAGTTCTGAAGTAGAAAAAGACAAACTATCTGTTTAGAAGAACTGGGTAATGTATAAAGGTATTCTTTCAAAAGGTGAGCTCTGCAGTACATTGAAACATTTATTTCTCTTCAAAAACTGTGGCAACCCTGAAACTATAGTCAGAAGCATCATACTAGATGCAAATTATAATGCTGAAAAAAATTATTTTTAGATAATGAAAGAAAATCAGTCTCTATCTTGGGTTCTCACATTGTGATGTACCAAAATTCCTGGCTGAACTTGAGTTTGTGCTTTGTTAGCAGACTTCCTTCCCAAATCCAGGAATGCACTTTGGACTATATGTGAAACAGAAGTTTTGCCATGGAATCAGCATTTCTAGAATAATTGTGTTATTGATACGGGCTGAACTGAGTGACTGTTCTGTCAATTGCTTTTGTACTGAAGGGGTTAATGTGGGTTTAACCTCTAAATAATGGCATCATAGAGCTCTGCAGTGGTGCACCATCAGACGTCTTGAGTGGCAGTGAGGAGGGAGCCTTTCTTTATGCTGGTGGGAAACAGCAATGACAATTGTCTTAACTTTTTATTGTTTATATTATAAAAGACAGATGGTGTCTTTTTGGATTTGGCTATACACAGACCTCACTGGAATCTGCAAGTGTGTGTGAATGAGGGCAGGCTTTTTCAGGGTGAAAAAAATGCTATTTAAGCAGGTTGACTGCATGTTAGTAGCTTCCAGTAATGGATCACTGTTCAGCCAGCTTCACCCACAAAGTTACTTTATAGCAAAATTGCTGGAGTCAGCAGACTTCTGGAGAATAACCACCATTATTGTTTAAATGCTTGTATTCCAGTATTTTTCCACAGTTACTGCTGTTCTGCACCATTGTGTCCTCTGTAAGCACCACTGTGGAGGTGGGCAAAAAGTTGTCTTGGAAGGAACAAGCTCTAAATTTTCAGGCTCTCCTGAGAGGGTGGAGGAAAGGTGTTTCATGGAAACTACCTCAATTAAAAACGTGACAGCACATAATTGTGGACCTGAGGAGACCTGACACACATTTCACGCCTGGCTCCTGACTGCCTGAGTAAATAGATGCCGTACTTAGCACAGAGAACAAATGGTTTGGGCTGAGAAGAGTGAGTCATTCAGAGCTGAGCTGCTTTCCTTGAAAACCCACATAAATTCAATGATTAAATAGACTTCACATTTGGAAAATCCTGCAGGCAAGTCTTTAATCAGTGTTGAAATGCTTTTCCTTCTGATGCCAGTAGATTTGTTTCGACACAGCATGGAGATGACTACAGGTATGGCAGTCACATTTAGCTGGTAGAGGCGTATGAATGATGACTGCTCATGTTACGTGGCCACAGTATTAGGCGTCTGACAAGTGTGCTCCTTCTGCTGCAGGTGTTGGGTTGAGCACAATGGAGAACCAACTCTTCAGTACAAACTGAGGAGATGCTGGTGAAAGGTGCTGCATGGACTGGCTGAAGATTTGGGGAGTGAGCAGATGGCATCCCTCACTGCAGGCCTGATGAAGCTGTTTCTGATGAACTTGGTTTGAAACATCAGTTCTCACGCCTTGTGGAGAACCACATCAGTTCATGACACATGGAATTCAGCTGTTCCAGCCTCCTGTCCCCGTGCGTATGTGTGCATTTGCATGGGTGCAGCAAGATTCGACTCAGCTAGGTCTTGCTGGTAGGAGAGCGGGAATTTATATGCCCTTCATTGTGACTTAGTGCGTATACAGATGGTGGGCTTGGGCAGCAGCAATATCCCGTGGAAGCTATCCACAGGCTTGTTGGAGAGTGGGTGGGAGAGATTCAGAGCGTGCTTGCCATGATCATGTGCTATTCCAGTTTTGATATAAAAAGTTCGTGATTACTTTGGCTTCTGTTCTCTTACCAACTGGAACCTTTTCTGTAAAAATGAAGGCAGAGTAATTAAATCGTTACTTATCACTGCCATAATGCAGAAGCACTTAATTACTGCGTGTTATATGTCATGTCAGAGCCTGCCGGGTTGCTTTTGTCTGAGGCCACTTTCCCGGGGCACGGAGTCAGCCAAGTTCTTGGTGCATCCCTGCCCAACCACGGGGCGCCTGCCTCTGAGCAAAACACACCTTGTTCACCTGACAGCTACACTCGGGGGGGGTTCTCCATGTCTTCCAGTGGCTACATGGACACAAGAAACTATCCGCCTGTCTGTCAGATGTTGTGCATTTCCATGGGTAAACTTCATTTCTTATCAGAGAGGAGGAGTCAGGCAGCGGGGCAGGGCGAGGGGTGGTGGGAATCTGCTCCTTGTGCTCCCAGGGAGAAAGGATTAGCTGGGGTGGATGAAGGAGGTCCTGATTTGAAGCAAGGGGTTATGGGAATGCCTGGAAAAGCCAGTAAAACCCAGAAACCTGTAGTAGTCTGTATATGAGAGAAGCCTTGAGCCACTGCCACATTGCCACCCCAGCAGCTCACCTGATGCTTGACTCTTCCCTGCCCAGCCCTCATCAACTCTGAAGAGGAAAAAATATTTTTCTTTTCTTTTCAGCAGCGAATTGTAAATAATGTCCATACTCTGCTCTCCCACAGAAGGGCATTTAAACCAGCTGTACTGGTCTTTTGAAATGCAGAGAAGATGTAGTGAAGAAGGGAGCAGGCTATATAAATCAAGTCATCCCTTGCATGCTTCTCCATGCATTGTCTGTCTTTTTAAAAATTCATAAGCTGGTAGACCACCTACCCTGCTGTAATGCCTTCCTGGGTGAAATCCAGAAGCGTAGAGGGTCCCATCTTTACCTGCAATAGTTTAATGTAATGCCATTAAAATCAAAGGAGCTGTTCTCATTTATCACAGTGAAGGTCCTCTTGCAGAAAGCATTTTTAACTGCCAGCATCCTCACTGAGCATGAGGGAAAGAAATTCATGGTAATTTGGGGGGAATATTTGGCCCATCTAGTTTAAAGCTGCTTGTTGTTCCCATTTCAGTTGTGCCTAGGTGTTCCTATCAAAGAAGATACTGATACAAGGGTTTGGGTTGGCACAAGTTTCTTTCAGCATTGACTTAAGCTGTCAGGGCTAAGTAGATCAAGAAGAATAGCACTCAAATAATGAGTGCTTCAAGGCTTTGTAGATAAGAAAGATAATCTAATTTTAATTATGATCTTCAGTGAATTTTGAAAAGGTGTCATATTCTTTCATCAGTGCGTAGAAGGACAAGGAGCACCCACATGAACTCCTCTCCCACCTTAAAGGTAGCAGCACTCCTGGCTCTTAGCCCAAAGCCTGGGAAGACCAATATGACTTTGTTTTTTCCTTACAATTATCTGGTACAATATTAAAAATGTCATTGCTGCACTACAAGGGCAGTAAAGCAGAGCTAAGAAAGAGCAGTTACCATCTAACTAGAAAGTACCAGGGACAGGGGAAGGCTTGGGCCTCTGCTGCTGCTTCTTGTAAGAGCATGCTAGTATACCACAAAGACATGGAGGCAGAAACAGCAAGAAGCCTGTGTGTTCAGAAGGCCTATTATGACCATGTTGGGTTTGCTATTTATTTATCCTCTGGAAAGCTGACAGTGGAGCAATTAGTCCACCCGAATATACATATATTTATAATTGTCTCTCTGTGTGTAAATACATACACATACATGGCAGGATGAGTGATACCCTGTGAGTGCAAAATGATATGTACTGAACCATATTTTCTGATATTTTTCTCCAAGTTTCTTACCCTCCCGACAATTCCTAGCATGTCGCTGTAGCTAAATCTTCCCTCAACTTTTTTCATGTCACATTAATTGTTTGCCAGTTAACAGGGTCTGGTTAGCAAGTTCCTAAAACTGAACTTGTGAGATGCTGTACCTTTCATGCTAAAACACAAAAATGTTCTTTGGTTGACTCAAAACATACCTCCCTACCAGTTTGGAGGTACCTCCCTCACCCAACAAGATTTAAAACATTTAAACAACTTTTAAAATATCAGTCTCAGGGTTTGTCTTAACTTAAAAATGGTACTTTTTAACCAGGGGTTAATTAACTCCCGTGGTTATAATTCTAGTATTATATATATATATCCCTTGCTTCTAGGAGGAATTTACAGAGGAATAGTTTGCAAGCAGGCATCCTGCATTTAAAAGTAATCTTGTTTTGCAGGCATTTATAACTTGTTTTAGATACAGTTGCTGTCTCTACCTAAGATCCTTATCATTGTCAAGGAAATGAGAATTTCTCTGGGGCTGTTATCACTATAATTCCATGAAATACAGTCGAGTACCATAAATGTAAATCCTTGTTGCCTGCTGCCAGCCTCGTCTAGGACCTCATCATTCTTAGATGTGAATGTTATGGATGGGAGACCTGTCTGCTGGGGTGCTTGATATCAACAAAGTTGAGAAACTCCAGATGAAATATAGGAGTGTTGCTCAACTGTTAGACAAATGTACCTTGGTAAAGGTCACCTGTGAAGGAAAAGATGTATGGAGGATGCCTGGAAAGGTGTACAGAAAACAGATGGTTCGGTTTTATTTTTTCCCCCTTGCTTGTTTTTCACTTTTGAAATTGAAGTCCTAGGCTGCAAAATTTTACAGTGACTGGAGAAAAACTGAAGTGGTGAATTGCCACAGCCAAGGAGATGATGTTTAATAAGAGACAGGAAAAGGTTTTTTAAGTCAGACTACCTCAAACTCTGCTAGCATGTATTTTTTTTTTTTTTTCAGTGGCTAATTAACATCAGATAAAAGAGATCTTAGAGTTTTTAATAACAACTTTGCTTCTTCATGGAGATGCAAGAACTCAAAATAAACATCCTTGATGCACCCTTTATCAAGGCTTGGAAAGTTTGAAAGACTAAACTCAAGATCTTTCAGGTAGGTCTAAAGTAAAAGAAAATCAAGAAGGTTTTAGCTTTTTTCTCTTCATCTGTCCTTTACTCAGCAACCGTAATTTAGCCACTGAATAGATGGGGAAGGCAAGCTCCATACAAAATATATATGCTCTCTCATGTCAGCTACAATGGAAGGAATATTTGGTGTACAGGTTTTAACTGCTGCTTTAATTTCTTATAATTCCCCAAAGTTTCAAGCTGATCTGTGTTGCAGCTCTAAGTATCTGTATTACGACCACATCTACAAAACCTCAAGCAAAAGTCTGATTGATATTTTGTAAATCTGGCCTTAATGAGGTGATTTAGAACTGGATTATTCAGATTGTTTTGGAAATCGGGGGGATTAAAAACTTGTCTTAAAGAACAAGGCTCGTTCAGCATCTTCTTAATGAAGACCCTGAGTTTAGAAATGCCTGTTTAGGAAGAAGGTAAAAGACAGAAATCAAAGCATCTTTCTTTAAAATAATAAAAGCAATTCCTCATTTCAAAAGTGCAGGGCAGCCTGGGAGAGTGAAGCCAAGCCCAGGACCCCTTCTTGGTGTGCCGAGCTATGGTGCTTGCAGATGCCGAGTGAGGTCTGTGGGGATACTGCTCCCAGTGGGGTGGGAATTGAGCAGATAGGAACTGCTCCTTCTAGCTCCAGATGGGGCAAAGGCAAGGTGTGCACTGGCTCTCTCAGCCAGTGCAGTGGGTTGTCAACCTGGTCATCAGCAAGTGCTGGCACTGCTCCTGCCTCCATGGCCTGAATGGTCCCCACCATGCATGGGGCTGGTGTGGTGCTCACCCGGTTCATCTCCCAGATAACCCCAGGTGTGGGGATGTTTGTGACAAATGTTTCTTCCCCTTTCACTTTGTTTTCTTTCTTCCTGTTAGCTGCTGAAGGCAAGATTCGGTCCTCTGGATGAATACAGAACAATGACAAGCCCCAGTAGGCCCTAAGGGCTGGGGAGTGCTCATGCAAATCCAAGCTGTGCAAAACAGTCTGTCTTCCCCATTCATGCCAGACCCATAACGAGAGGAAGTGCGTTTGGAAAAGGAGTTGCATGCTTTGAGGATGCTGTTTTCTAAATGCAACGTGTTAACTATACCTCTTCTGCATGTGGTTAGAGGGGCTCCAGCCTTTTGAGAACAAGACCTAAAGATCTCTGAAAGGCATGCAGCTTGCTAATGTCCACTTTTAATGAGAGGACACTGCTTTCATATCATGTTTTCTAGGACCGTCTCCAGGGGAAAACTGCATTTACTTGAATGACTCGAAAGAGGATTAAGGGCCCAGAGCATCTGAATCCTTGGCCATTCATTACAACTAAAGGTCTTGGTGTCAGACATCATACCCTAATGGAGTATGTATTAACCAGCTGGCCAGGAAAGTCTAGCTTTAGAAATATGTGACATACTGAAGTGCTTCCATTTTGCTCATCGAATTCAGCATGCAGATCAATTTGTGCATCTGCAAGCTCTTCAAAAGTAGCTGATGACAGAATGGCTTGTTTGCTCAGAGACAAACTTCTGCGGCTTATTACATGGTGTGTGAGTCTCTAAGTTCACATTCCTCTCCTGTTTTTGCAGTTATCCTGGGAAAGAGGTTGGGGAAACAACAGAAAACCTTAAGAGAGACTAGCATAAAAAAATACACTCTGTGGCAGAATTTTAGGATTAAGATAAACCGTGTTTTATGTGGTCCCCTAATGTACCCAGCTGTCTAAACTATTTTCTCTCACCTAAGATCTATCAATGTTGGGAACATCTGCTGAGGTCTTCCACTGCTGGTTACAGGTGTGCCACTGAGCAAAGCAAGTGCAAAATTTTATATAAAGAGGAATGCAGTATGCTCTTCCTGATGATCTCTATCTACCATAAAAAACCACTAAAGTTCACACAAGGATTTCTGTTTGGTTGGTTGGTTTTGAATTAAATTATCAAAGAACTTGCGTTTCTCTAGGTCCTCAAGCCCATTTGCACTTTCTCTCCTCTGTTAGTGTGCCTGTTATAAAAGTGGAAAGGTACTGTCTTTTCTTAGATTTGTGGATATAGCTGAGAAAAAAGGGGGGGAGGACGGACCCAAAAGACAAGATCTTGCAAACTGCAGAAACTGTAAAAAATACTTTCTTGTTTGTTTTTCTCCCAATTATGTCAGTTGACCTACAAAAACATGTCAGCTCCTCCCACATACCTTGCCAGGGGCCTTATATTATGACAGCTAAAACAATGCTGTTGCTGTTTAAATGAATGCAGTGTTTTCAGCTTTTGAGAACAAATAGTATTCATCATGTTCCTAATATTGTTATATGCACAGGAGAACACTGGTTACTAATCAGCTGCTTCTTGTAAGAGCCCCTCTCAAAACACCCCCAACTCCACTGGTCGCTTTGCTAGATGATCTTGTTCTAGTCCAATGTCAGTATTTAAAACAGGGTTTTCTGTCAAAATGGAAAATACACAGACTGGTATGTATGTAATAAGTGGGATTTCAAACAATCCAATTTTAATGTTATTCACTAAAGGATCAGAAAGAGTTTTCCTATTATTAACCAAAGAAGTTTGCACAGATTTGCTAGTCAGATCTTGCATTGCTGCAGACTTGGTCTGCAATTTGTATTACTGCAGAGCCACAGACACCCCTATGTCTACTGGGAGAGAAAGAAGCACACGCTGAGGCTTCCTTAGCATTTCTGTGCCACTGCACGATCCTGAGCACGTTTCTCATGACTGCTTGCAAGGTTGATAGCAGTTTCCAGTGAGGAACAAAAGTCTTGTGCACAGAAGGCAGAGTGTACTCATGTATGTATGTACAGGCTCACTCTAGAAAAGACTTGAACAAAGTGCTACATTAATAGGATCTAATAAAAGAAAGGTCATGACACGGTGTGTGACTAGTTGCATGGTTTCTAAAATGATTAAATATAAATAATCAGTCGATATATTTTTGCTGCTCATCAGACTTCTTAGCACTTTGCACCATCCTGTAAGCTTTGCAGTGACAGGTGATGACACCTTTGTTGGAGGACAAGGTAGTTGGTTCACAGATCAGATTAGCAACAGAACAGTATTTCAGGCAAAAAGGAAATGATGAAAAAAAATCTCTAGGATGTTTCTGGGCAAAACAAACAAAGGGGAAAATATTAAGAGAACAAGAAGGGTTATTATTATGTTATCCTACTGCACTGTGTTTCATGATGTTGCAGCACAGAATTCAAGTTGGTGCCAAGTCTCTGCTTGGCTCATAAAAGAGATTTCTAAGCATTTGAGGAGAGCTGGTTCAAAGTGATGTGAAAAAAAATTGACTTTTTTACTCGAGAAGTTGTTGACGTTTTGTAAACAGCTCCAAGTAGTGTTGAAATATTCCTGCATTTTTTTTTGTTCTTCTGTTTGAAGAAAACTGTGTATGTTACTTTACCACTCTTTTGAAAAATTATCTTGTAACCTTGTAGCATATATATTAGTTTTATTTCATTTTAGCCCATTCAGCTGCAAATCAAGCATAGTGAATCAAAGCTGTTGGTTTAGCTGGTTTAAAATTTGTTGGCTTGCATTTAAAGCCAATAACCATAATGCTTCCACCATAACACTTTCTGGCTGTGCTAGTCCTCAAAGAAATAATACAGTCATACAGCTTTCATTGATCTTTGGGAAGACTGGAATTCTATTTTGTGAATAAACATATTTTCAAAGCTATTAAAAGTTTCAATTAAACAGTGTGATTTTTGTATTATCAAATTATTCCTTAGCCTTATTGAAACAGAAAATAGAGCACTTTCTACCATTTATCATTACTCCGTTGTATTAAAGTACACCATTGTGAAATGGTTCATACAAGGCTGCTCACCTACGAATGTGCAAAATGGATGCAATGACCCAGCCATGCATCTGAGGAGCTGGCTCCACTACAGGGCTTTGCATTTAGCCACTGTGCGTGAAAACCACTTCTGGATGCAATTATCCTGGTGCTGCGTGAAGTCTCAGCAGTCAAATGGTCCTGCTTAAACAGGAGTCACAGTCTTAGTAGACTAAAATCTGTGCAGTACCTTGAAAGTTCGCAGTGCTATGCTAATTTACAACAACAAAGGTATCACGCTCAGTCTTTCCGACCGTGGCAATGGTAATGCTGAGCTTGACTTCCTGAAGCACAGCAGCATTGTAAGGAAACAGTCCTGTCTCAGCTCTCCAGTAATGAAGTTGCTCCTTCAGTGGATCGGAACAGTTAAGCTCAATTGCACAAAGCATATGTTGCTTGCATAAGATACATTTTGGGTGAAAACTCTGCTTTTAATTATAGATGGTTGCATAAAATGTCAGTGATTAAAGCACAGATTTAGCAGTATTCTTGGCCCGCATGATACCAGCCAGAAAGCATGCTTCTCCTCCTGTTTACTCCTCTCTGAGCAGAATTTCTCCTACTTTACAAAAGTTTTTTATTCAAGTGAAAAAAATCAACCAAAGAGAAAAGTAGCATTTTTTCACCTATTCTGTCTCTCAAGGTTTCTCAACAGTGAAATTGCTCATGACGGGATCCAGAACAAGCTGGGTAGGGCTGTTTTGAAACAGGGGAAAATGGAGTTCTAATATCTCACTTCAAAGCAAGAAAGCTAAAATTCAAGTTTAGGTTGTCTGAGGAGATCTTTGCCTTTGGTGTCCTTTTGTCCATAGGCTGACGGGGAATGCCCATCCTTTAAAATCACCAGTTGCCTCTGATAAGTAAAATTCTTTCAGTAACTCTCCAGAGCCTGAGATAATTATATCCAAGGCAAAACTGGCAAGGTTTGAAATCTGAACAGATACATATCCAGCTGAGCATGATCCACTTAAGTATTTGTTCCGATTTAGCCATTGTCATTCCAAAAATACTGCCATGGAGGAAAATATAAACATGATCCCTTCTTTTTTAGGATTGTTACCATCTGTATCATAGTTACCAAATGTTTCTTGCTTAACTTGTATTTAAAATTAACCTAGTTATGCATTGCCTGCCTTTACTATAAGGATAATATAGTAATCACAGCTCTGTTCACAGAACGTGGTCTACTTCAATAAGCATTTTTCTTTAGCTTTGAGCAATGTTTTCTGACAAGTGCTATTTTTGCCACTTCTTCTATAAATATGTAAATTCTTATTATTCTGCTGTAGTGATTCACTTCTGTAATCATTTCTGTGGAAGTACGTTGAATTACACCAGCTGAGGTTATGGCCTCTACTGCGCTTTTCAGAATGTTTTCTTTTAGTCTCTTCTATTTTTAGGTCAATTACTGAGTCCCCATCACATTACATGACTGAAGATAGCACCTGTCCTTTTATTTATAGCCTCATATTTTCTGAGTTCTTGTTGCTGCTTTTTTTGACCTCCCTTCCCCATGTAACTGCTTCTCATTATACTATTTCCTGATTTAACCTAGATTACACAATATCTGTGTAGGCTCAATAATCCCTTTGAAAGAACTAATTGAGCAGAAAATGCTAGCGGGAGACCTATGGGTTAACCCCAGCCAAGGCAAAATGGTCAAGCACATAAGGAGGATACTTTCCATTTTAAATGAGATGATTAATGGTAAGATCCTATCTTACTCTCAATGCTGTTCTTTGGCAACCTTAGGTGAGAGCAAAACCATGTTTAAAAGAGTATTTACTGGAAATCTGCCTGACTCCAGGAGGGAACCTTCGCACCAGGAGGGAACACAAAACGCTGCCTTCCCTGCCTAATCTCCAGCTTCTGCATTTCTTTAAAGGGCTGACAGAAGTCACTTGATTCGCAAGGTGGCTGCCAGCTAAGCATGACCAGCTGCTGGAGGAGCGGGGAGGAGCCACAGATGTGGCTCTGGTCTCTGTCTGCAGTAGGACTGGCTGCTTGTGACAGAACTGGGAAGGGAACCAAAGCAGCAACCATCTGACCCTCAAAAACCACTCACTTTGAGTTACCAAGTTTGTATTGTCAAGCGCAACGGCCAAGAGCCAAGGCTCTTCTGTGTGAAGTACCCAGTTAATATCTGGATGAGTACTTGGAGGTTTTGGCATATATTCAGGATTTGTTATCATCTGACCTTTTCTAATCTAGTTTATTGTATGTTAAATATGGCTTTATTTGTGCAGTGTATTTTTTTCTTTAATTATTATAGTTTATCCTTAAAAATAAACATTTCTGATATATCTGTGTCAGTGTAAAACTAGAATCACTCACAAGTGTAGCTGGTTTTAAATGTATTTCCAGTATGATTTATAGGGGTAACTTCATAGCAAAAAGAAACTTGAATTTCAGGAAACAGAAGCTCTTCCCAAAAATCTGCTATTCTACTAGGATGGGCTGCAGTATACTTCAGGTAATTTCAGGCTATTCAAGCATCAGAGCTCTGCACATCAGTATTCAGTCTGTATTTTACCACGATCAAAATAAGGCTATCAGTTTCGTATGTTATGTCTTTGATTCTGCCTCACTTTACCTATAAAGTGTCATTCCTGTGGGTTTTGAGCTGAAATTTGAGCTGTGCCAGCCTTAGCATGCCTTCTTGGATCCCACAATGAAATGAACATGTAATACTCTGATAAAGAACAGCGAGGAAAATAGGAATAAAATAGTAACGGGTATAAAATTTTACCAGTAATAGCTGACGCCTTCTTCCCAAATATGGCACTGATTTTGGCACGTTAAGAACATTGTATCTAATTACCTATTTCTCAACAACAATGTCATGCAATTACCATTTTGACTGTGAAGGTGCGTGTCTAAGATTAAGACTTGAGAATAAGGTCGGAGTGAGTTATGTGGCAAGGGTAAATGGTTCACTTTAAGTTCTGAAGAAAAAGTGCACTGCTCTCCTTTTCCAGCCAGTTTGAACAAAGGCAGCACCTGAAGAACATTTATGTTTCTGGTGTTTTGAGCTCCCATCTCTGGCGTTGCTGTTACTGCTGTTAATTACCTACTTGGGTTTCTTTTCACTCAGTGCTAATTCTTGGCCCTGGCAGACTCACTCACTGTAAATTGACTGAGAAAGAAATCTTTCTTTGTCCTCAGCAAATCTGAATAATTAATTTTTTTTTTTATTATTATGCTTCTTAGCTGACATTCTCTCATGAAAGAAAGAAAGGGGCATGTTTAATTAAAACAAGGAAGTGCTGAAGTTAAACAACATTTCAGTCACACCGATAGTTGAATAACACGCTATTATTTCAGGGTAACATGCCTGCCTTCTCAGCGCTATTTACTCTACCGCTAATGTACTGTAAGCCTGTTTTTGCAGCAACAATCTGCCAAACAACAAGTAATTTGCAATTAGCGAAGAGGAAGCTTTATGTTTGCACCTCAAAAACACCTATAATAATTCACTGAGGACTCAGGCCTGGGAAGTGCCAGGCAACTCCTGCCCCACCGAGCTGCAGTCGTAGCGCTGTGCAAAACCGGGAGGCCGAGGGGATGCCCAAAAGCAGGTGGCAGAGCTGTGCCCCTGTGCCCTGGGCAGCCCCCTTCCCCCCCGCAGGTGCTCTCCGTGCAGGAGGACCTGCAATCTCGCATTCAATGAGGTGGTGCTTTCTGAACATACATTGTCAGCACCTCATTAGCTACTGTACTGCAGGGGACCTGCAGTAATTGGGTGGGTGTTATGACCGGTGGCAAACTCGAGGTAGTTTGTAGTTGCTGCAGGCTGAGTGAACAAGGTGTGCGGGGGGGGGATTCATTGTGCTGATATGAGTGTGTCTCTTTTTTCTTCCTACCTGGAATTTCTTCGGTTTCTAACAGTTTGGCTTTTGTGGCTAAGATGCTCCAGAAAATTCTTGCCTTTATTGAAGATATAACAAGCACCAACTTAATCTGTACTGGCTCTTCATGCTTAGTCTCAGGTTTAGATAAATCTCTTCAAAAAACACAAGATCACCCACCTCCCAAGATGTCTGCTTCAAGAGCAAAACCTGAAGAGAATAAAGCAAGCATTAAAGTGGTTAAGTTAAGCATTAAGCTAAGTGGTCTAAAAATTTCAATGCACATTTGAGTATTTCTGTGCTTAAAAAAACAAAAGTAAAGAACACCACCCAACTTGTGCATAAAAGTGGTATTTAAAATGTAATAGCATGTTCCCAGGCCTGGCTTCATGTGAACAAAACATTCTGGCTTTCCTTTATACAAGCCAAGATCACTAGATGTGTTGAAAAATCATCTAAAGACTCCTTTTCAGTGCCTAGTATATGTGCGTTCATGTTTCCAGCATGGATAACCGCTATAAAGCTCATCACTGTCATCACAAAAATTAGCAAACTGGAAGCTGATCACTTTGGGCAGGTCCCCCTGCTTATGCAGAGCAACATGCATAGCAGCATACTGTTTTCAGGATGGTGTCCTTCCAACCAACAATGGTAGTTTAACGTGCTTTCTCCAGTTCTGGGGGAAAAAAGCGCTATGTACAAAATTCACACTGGTGTCAACGTTAGATCCTTCTCTGCTTACCGATGGGTAGTTAGAACAGCTGCAGGATTCATCTGTTCCAGGAATAACCGGATTGGGATAGAAGAGGAGTTTAGGGACTTGCCTAGGGCAGAAGTGCAGGGTGCACAATGATCTGTGCCAGTGGCCGGACAAGCCGTATTTGGGTATGGACATTAGCATGAATGATAGGTTGAAAGAACCTTGAAAACCTTCAGGACTCCAAATCACGAAACCCAATTACTGCATGATGTGGGTGAATTTAATGAAAAAATAACGATGGCAGTGAAACTAATGAAAAAATAACGATGGCAGCCATTCTTCACAGAGCTCCATCTGAACTGCAAAAACAGATCTTAAAAGGGACAGAGGGAAGGATCAATATAATAAACTCTAGTGCACATTTCATTAGGGTTGAGCCATAAGAAACAGCAGGACATACTGAAATAGTGATCCCCTTTTAGAATGGCAGCAAGGGTGCTAAGAGCTGTATTTCCATCTCTTACCAGTAGAAGCACTCCTATTTCACAAGTAAGACAATAAAAAAGACGACCATTCCTTCTTGTCCAGATCTCTCTTCTGACCCTAACCAGACTTCTGAACCAACGAAGGAAAGCCCTGTCTCTATATGACCAGCCCAGATTTTACATCAAATCCAAGTGAATGCAGAGGAGGAAGATTCTGAAGGATCCTCTGACCAAATGGAGTTATCTCCCAAGTGGGAGGGAAAGAGATGCTTTAGGGCATGAGTCCTCCTCTTCTGAAGCTGATGCCTAAGTGACAGATAGGCCATGCCTATATCATTCCAGTGACTGGAGGAAGACTACAGTGAGTTACTTATTATAGATGTCTATGCTTTAAATGTCTAAAACTAAGTGAAGCAAGCCTCCTTGGGGAATACATGATAAATACACGATCGCTGAAGCCTCCTCTCTAATACCAGGATGAAGAGTGCGCTACATAGGCCTTGGTATGTTTACGCATGAACACACAGTTTGGATGGATGCTTCTGCGCACTAAAATGAGTGGAAAGAATCCTAACGAGTTCCTAAGAACTGGACCTGATGCTTTTAAAGTTACGTCATGTACTTTTTGCTGTTAAACTTAAATGCTTTCATTTTTCAGTTATTTGAGACAAACAGCAATTTATGCTCCTAAAAATTCAGTGAAAAAATGATGCAGTCATAAGGTTCTTACCTACAACCAGGGGAATTGAAAGTAAATGGATTTGTGTTTGTTTGAATGTCTACCACTGTCCTATGAAGATAAAACCCGCAATAAATTTTCTCATATCCTATACATCAATATTTATTCTAAACTTCATTTTCAGTGAAAATGAGCTTTATCAGCCCCACTCCTGCCTCTGATTTAATTTGTAATGATGTTTTCCTAGGCACCATAATCTGAATAAATGGATAGAATTTCCCTACCTACCTCAAAAGCAAGTAATTTTATCTTTTCATTGCAAATTCAGTGCTCTAGAGCATTCCATACAGACCAAATTAAGGTCCTGGGTTGTAAATCTGACTTTACCATCTGGTTTGTGCATGGAGTTCAAACGGAAGCCTTCAGGAGTGAAACTGCGTCCATCAAAGGGTAGAATCTGGCTGCTAGTACAGAAACTTGGCCTGCAGACTGGCACATCAGATGAAAGCACAGGATTCAAAGCTAATTTGGGATCCAGACATATTAACTGGAAGCAATAGATCGAAGCATACAAAAGTACATTTCTCTAAGGCTAATGTGTGCTCTGATTTGTATCTTGCACTTACTGGTCTTACTGAGGCTTCACAAGCAAGGCATGTGCAAGTACACAATTTGTTGCTTTGTATTCGAAGCTGTACTTTCAATATATTTGGTGAAAAAGTGAGAAAACAATTAAGGAAGCAATTGTTTGGGCTGGTGAAAAAGTATGAAGAAAATGATGGTGACAAACTAAATGCTCATATACGAGCAAGGACAGATAGTCTCACCTGAATGTTCTTAAAGAGCAGACAGAGATAATTGCAGAGGCATTATCAATCATTTTTGACACCTCATTACGAACAGATGAATTTCGAGTGGACTGAAGGACAGGAAAGCCAAGGTACAGCCAATAGTTAAGTAGGTAATAAATAGGAGAGAAAGATGTGGATCTTTGAGGCAAGCTTCAATACCCAAAGAAATAATAAAAGGGTTTATTCCCAGATATTATTGTTATGGCTTCCAAAGTTTAAGTTTCAGGGCCTGTGGGGAGGGAATGCTGTCAGGTCCAAGGAGAGGCAATCAGATGGGCAGGAACATATTGAGCTAGTAGTTTCTGACTGAGTATGACAATCCCTGCTCTCCACCCCTGATTCCTCATCTGTCCCCGCCAAACACAGCATTTTATATTTAGAATATATTTGGAGAGAATACCAAAAGAAGAAATAGTTATGATCAATAGATGAACCCAAGTAAAGCATTAGACACATGCTTGCTCTGTGATGGTTAATCTAATTTAAGCACTCCCATGGTCCTGTCATACTGGGGAGTGATTTTGAATACTATTACTGGGTTTCGTTTAGTACATAGAGGCATGCATACATAGAGGCTAGAGGTGCAAGAATGGGCAGGCATGTCCTGGCAGAAATTAAATAAACCATGCGCTGAAACTTGATTTTTCTTGCAAACAAATCCCAGGCTGAGTTACCCAAGTTGCTTCTGGAGACCTTGAATACCATTCTGATATTTCTTCCCACTGTCGTGGTTTAGTCCCAGCCGGACTAATCACCACACAGCTGCTCACTCACTCCCCTTCCTCGGCTGGACAGGAGAGAGAAAATATGAGGAAAAGGCTCGTAGGTCGAGATAAGGACATAGGGAGATCACTCACCAACTACCATCATGGGCAAAATAGACTTGACTTGGGGAAATTAGTTTAATTTATTACCAATCAAAATCAGAGTAGGATAATGAGAAGTAAAACCAAACCTTAAAAAACAACACCTTCCCCCCACCCCTCCCTTCTTCCCGGGCTCAACTTCACTCCCGATTTTCTACCTCTCCCCCCGAGCGGCACAGGGGGATGGGGAATGGGGGTTGCGGTCAGTTCATCACACGTTGTTTCTGCCGCTCCTTCCTCCTCGCACTCTTCCCCTGCTCCAGCGTGGGGTCCCTCCCACAGGAGACAGTTCTCCACGAACTTCTCCAACGTGGGTTCTTCCCACAGGCTGCAGTTCTTCACGAACTGCTCCAGCATGGGTCCGTTCCACAGGGTGCAGTCCTTCAGGAACAGACTGCTCCAGCGTGGGTCCCCCGCGGGATCGCAAGTCCTGCCAGCAAACCTGCTCCAGCGTGGGCTCCTCTCTCCACGGCTCCACAGGTCCTGCCAGGAGCCTGCTCCAGCATGGGCTTCCCACAGGATCACAGCCTCCTTCAGGCATCCACCTGCTCCAGCGTGGGGTCCTCCACGGGCTGCAGGTGGATATCTGCTCCACCGTGGACCTCCATGGGCTGCAGGAGGACAGCCTGCTTCACCATGGTCTTCACCATGGGCTGCAGGGGAATCTCTGCTCCGGCGCCTGGAACACCTCCACCTCCTCCCCCTCCTTCTTCACTGACCTTGGTGTCTGCAGAGTTGTTTCTCTCACATATTCTCACTCCTCTCTTCTCCGGCTGCCTCTTCCTGGTTTTTCAGCCCTTCTTAAATATGTTATCACAGAGGTGCTACCACTGTTGCTGATTAGCTCAGCCTTAGCCAGTGGCAGATCCGTCTTGGGAGTCGGCTGGCATTGGCTCTATCAGACATAGGAGAAGCTTCTAGCAGCTTCTCGCAGAAGCCACCCCTGTAGCCCCCCCTGCTACCAAAGCGCTGCCACGCAAACCCAATACACCCACTATGGGGTTGGTTGTTTCGGTCCATTGGTTTAAGACAGCTCTTTTGGGGATTTCTTTGTTAGAATATATATGAATGTCGATTAAAAAAGAACAATAACAGAACCATTAATATATTGGGGCAGATGCTTAATTAATATAAAGGCAATGATGCTATGCTGATATATGCAAGCAAAAGGTCTGTCCCATTGAATACCCAGAGAAGACACTTGCCAACCATATTATCTATGCTTCATTGCCTTGTTTTCTCTAAGAAAGCCAAAGAAAATTTGTTCTTTCTTATACCGCTCATAGCCAGGAAAGTATCTGTCATCATCAGTCATGAAAACACTTGAAAGATGGATGCAGTGTCTTCATTGGCATGGTCTTCCATGTCCTGCTTGTTACCTTGCTTCAGAGGTCAGAGGGTTTTTCTCCCAGTGCATGGGTTTCTGACATTTATTTCAGCAGAGCTGGCTAGGGCAGTGGCGGGGAGTATGTGTTTTACTGCAACTCTTCTTTGATTTTGAATTTTATTTAATGTAACTTCATTTTTTAAGGTAATTGATTTTTCTACATGTATGTCTCACTATTATGCATTGACCATTAATCTATTCTCCTGAGATCTCCAACTTTTAACATTTAGTCATTCATAACATTTTCAGACAGCTTTTTGTAGCTATTGTAGTGTTAAGCTTTATAGTACTAGAGTTTCTTAGAAATGTTGGGCTATGACCCCGGTACCTTTCTTCAGAAGCCAGCAGAAGGCCAGGTCTGTAATGGTATCTGACATCTCACTCTTAGATAGGACTGTTTTAAGGCTTTATTTTATTACAAATGTAGCTACTGTTTTCATTTTATATCTAGGATGGGCATTAAATTAAAAAGCGCAGCTGCTTTCAATTATACTCTAATCTTCTGTATCAAGATAGCTTTAATTTTTCATGGCATTGCTCAGTTGCCCTGCTCCCTTCCCTTCTGGTTTCTACACTCAGAGCTTCTAAGCACTTGGGAATTATGCAGGGATGGAAATTAACAGATGTCATTCATTTGCCACCTCTTATGCTTTGGTAGTAAAATCACAGAATCATAGAATCATTTAGGTTGGAAAAGACCTTTAAGATCATCAAGTCCAACCATAAACCTAACACTGCCAAGTCCACCAATAAACCATGTCCCTAAGCACCATGCCAATACCTCTTTTAAATACCTCTAGGGATACTGACTCAACCACTTCTCTGGGCAGCCTGTTCCAATGCTTGACAACCCTTTCAGTGAAGAATTTTTTCCTAATATCCAATGTAAACCTCCCCTGGTGCAACTTGCAACCATTTCCTCTTGTCCTCTCACTCGTCACTTGGGAGAAGAGACCAACACCCACCTCTCTACAACCTCCTTTCAGGGAGTTGTAGAGAGCGATAAGGTCTCCCCTCAGCCTCCTCTTCTCCAGGCTGAACAACCCCAGTTCCCTCAGCCGCTCCTCATCAGACTTGTGCTCCAGACCCCTCACCAGCTTCGTCGCCCTTCTCTGGACACGCTCCAGCACCTCAATGTCCTTCTTGTAGTAAGGGGCCCAAAACTGAACACAGGGTTCGAGGTGTGGCCTCACCAGCGCTGAGTACAGGGGCACGATCACCTCCCTACTCCTGCTGGCCACAATATTTCTGATACAGGCCAGGATGCCGTTGGCCTTCTTGGCCACCTGGGCACACTGCTGGCTCATATTCAGCTGGCTATTGACTAATACCCCCAGGTCCTTTCTCACCAGGCAGCTTTCCAGCCACTCGTCCCCAAGCCTGTAGTGTTGCATGGGGTTGTTGTGACTGAAGAGCAGGACCTGGCATTTAGCCTTATTGAACCTCATACAATTGGCCTTGGCCCATCTATCTAGACTGTCCAGAACCCTCTGTAGAGCCTTTCTACTCTCAGGCAGATAGATCAATTCACTTACTTAGTGAAAAAATTATGTTCTTACAAGCCAACTAAAAACTTCTGTCCATGGGGAAATGCAGCAAGAAGTTGCTCAAAGGAATAGGATGTTGTTAGGGAAATGCCACAGGTAAACCCTTTATAGGCGTAGTCCTCCCTTCTCCTTCTGGATCGCTCAGCCTGTGACTGGGGGTTGCCGAGAAGGGGGCATTTTCCAGTGAGATGGGGGAAGGGCAGCAGACATAGACTGCACCTGCAAGGATAGAACTGCTGTGTGAAGAGGAAGGGTGTCCCAACCACACGAAGGCAGTACTAGCAGGAGTCAAGAAGACCCATGTAGAGAGGGAGAGCTTTGGACCTCAGCAGTTCTGATAGTTAACCTGGCAGACACTGAGGTATGCCCATGATGTCATTGCTAATGCCATGGTTAGGCTGAGATTGCCACTGGGGTGGGCAGGCTGAGCAGCAGGGGAACAACACAGACTCTGGGAATGACTGCTGGAGCTACAGGTTAGCACACCTTCATTGAGAGCAGGATACTGGCTTTCCCATCATCCCTCTGGTGAAGATGAACTCTGGCTGTGCTCATTTGACGCTGTGGTTTTGTTAGCCTCCAACAAATTGAGTTGAAGGAAATAAAGAGCGATGTGTGAAAGGCACGTTGGTTCATTGGGTGGTCACCCAGGATGTAGAGGTGAGGAATCACTGGCAAGGACAGTGGGGGTGGGCATATTGGTCCTTAGCCTCATGCTGCTCATCCTTCATTGTTTCCTCAAATTAGTTAAACATTTCTTATGGTTTTAATAAATTCAACTCAGCAGGGGCTTAGTGCTTGTAAGTAGGGAAGAATCTGCTGTGGAAAAAAAAGGCGGGGGGGTGTTTGAATTCTGCCTTTCTGCATATGGGTTCAAAATGCTTTATTTTGAAGATGCCCAGATACTGAACTAAGTCTTTGCTATCTAGTAAAAGACTAGGAAAGAAAAGTAAAGTAAACTTCCTTCTAAGGGCTAGCTAGTGACTTGGAGTGAACCACAAACCATCCATCTTTTATGGAGGTCACAAATACCAGAAAACGCAGTTCCTTTAAGTCCACCTTGACTTGTGTCCTCCATGGTGTGGCAAATGTGGCACACTTACTGACACCAGAAATTCAAAGCTAATTTTCTAGACTGGGGTAGAAGAGCTTGGCTCCCACTAAAGAAAAGGGGGTGTAATTTCTACCCAATCCCCATGTACACACATGAGGGAACAAGGTGCTTCTGATTTTAAGGTGTAACTCTCTCCTATGCATGTAAAGGAGGAAAAAAATGCTGGAAAATCTTTCCTCTTTGTTAACAGGATTTTTAAAGAGGGAGCAGCCTGCTTTTGTGCTAAGTAGCCACATGAGCAAACAGGCACGCTTCTGGCAGATGAGGAGGTTTCCCTCTTCCTTAGCAGCTGAAAAATGGAATCTGGTGTATAAAATACCTCTTGTAATTAATCAGCTGGCTTGTTCATGCCTCCTAATCTCAAATTTGAAAGCCGTCTGGAAACCTGAAGTACCTTGAGGATAAAATAATGGGCATTAGGCTTATTTTCTAGCGAATCAAGCTTTGGGAGTCTGCCAGCATTAGTCAGGCTTATTGGACCATACCTAATCGAAGCAGGGAAAGGCATGAGCTGAAGTCTTTGACTACCTGAAAGTTCAGAGAGTGATGAGCAAGAGTGACCTCTCCAAGCTGTGACATAAATAATAAATGGCCAAAGAAAGAGGTAGAGAGCTAAAAATAAAGTCCAGCTACACTGTGAACCCTAGTAGAAGCAGTGAGGATCATTTCACATTTCAGCATCTTCTCCACTTTGTTGCAGGGAAAAATGTGTTCACAGAGCACCTCACTAAGCAGGCTTTTTGCCCCTTGCTACTCAACTCCCAGCTCCCTGAAAGGGTAGTGGATGATTAAGCATGTGAGTGGAGCTGGGAGGGGAATTTGCACACCTTGGCTGGGAGCCATATGACTCCAAGGAACTCAGTTGTCTCCTCACATCCACATGGGGAAATGCCACTGGCTCTGAGGAAGCAGCTGTCAGCAATGGCTGCGGTATTAGGAGGTGAAAGGATATTTGTGGCATCTCCTTTTTAGAAGGAAAAAAAAGGTGCCTTCAATGAGAAATAGTCTGAACAAGGTCTTGAAGGAGTTTATTTGACGCATGCTAACAAACCCTTTGATGAAACAGATGGGTTTTAAACGGAGGAGCTGGAGACACAGCCCAGTTGACCTGAGAGGAACCACAGGCTAGGAGTGGGTCTGCAGCAAAACGTAGGACTTTCTGGAGGCTTGTGGTGGAAAGAGAGAGATGTGGGGGCAGGTTGTTGAATCCTCTGACCCCTGCCTCCAAGCTCTTACCTCACTGGGAATGGACATGCACTTACAGTCAGGCTAAAGGCATTTACTGGATTTGACCAGGATAGAGAACACAAATTTTCCAGATCAAGGCACAGATGACTTTGGTGGCTGAGGGGAAGGCGACAGCAATGTCAGTTCTCTCCAAGCCCCAGGGTCCAAAGCTGGTCTGAGAAATGAGGACCCCACCTCAAATTGCAAAGGAAGGAGTGACTTAAAAGGGAAGAAAACATTATACACAGAGCTATTGCTTTTAGAAGAGGGTAATAAGATGGAGCTGTCTCCCTTGCTATATGCTAAGCAAGAACTTTGAAGGTACCTTCCGTCAAGGACCTTCAAGGGAGGATACAGATTAGATTCAGCAGACAACTGAGATTGAGCAGCAAGGAGCTGTGGCAAGAACTGAAAAAAGGGAACAAGTCAGAGGCAACACGCAGAGATGATGGTCTCTTCACAAATCCTTCTTCATGTGACAATTTCCTGTGACTGGCAGTCAGGAAGATAAAACAGACAGGGTAATGTAGGGTATGATCACACTGGGGATCTCACAGTAATGATACTGCAAAACTTGGGGGAAACGGAAGAATACCCTGAGGGCTAATGGCAGAGGAGGAAATCGCACAGAGCAGGACTTTGGGAACATGAACTAAAAGTAAACCAATTCCCAGGGAAAAAGGTTTTACCTTTGCACTGCAGATGTGTAAGCAGCATCTTGGCTCCAGCAAATGTGTTTGGGAACAAACTTGAATGGTAAAGGCCACTCACTTGAGTTGCATTAGCAATTTCCACAGTTCACAGCTATGCAGCTGTGATTAATCAGTTGTGCTTGTATGTAACAAGGCCCAGACCAATATCCACTTCCACTGGAACAGATCCTGCACGTCACTGCTGATTTGCCTGTGTGCAGCCTCCATCACCTGCTGGCTGGGTCTCACTTTACAGAGTGTGGGTCAAAGGGGTCCGTTTCACATTTCTGTTAGACATACCATACTTGCCATATATAGCTGTCCCTTTTTATTTGATACCACCAACAGGATGCTTCCCTCTAGTAGGACTACTGCAGGTTATACCCTTATTTCACTACAGGAATAATGCATGCACTTGTGCATGCACTTGGGTTCTTTTTGTCACTCATGTTTTGTGTCTAGTCTCGGAAGATGAAGAAGTTTTTAAGCATAGTGCTCACTCAGCACATCCTTGCCTGTGTGGCATGAGACAACAGAAAAAGGATATTTACACCTAACTCTTCATTTGGTCTTAGCCAAGAGGTGAAAGCAAGAATCACAATGGAAAGCAGAAGATGTACGATGGAAAAAGAAAAACATTTATTTTAGGCCATGTGTTACTTCTGTATTAGGAAGCTAAGGTCCTCTTTCATGTAAAAATTGTTTGGTGTTCTGGTTTTATTTGAAGTTTCTCAAAGGGCTGCTTCTGATGTCAGCTGCAGTGCCATTATTTACATGGCAACGTGTTTGTTAGACCATTTCAAGCACTGAACAGCATAATTGACCACCAAAGTTTGCAGATCAACATGATAAAAAATACATTTGTAAGGCATTCATCATTCATGTGAATATTTTATAGCTGTTGTCATTTTAAAAGGCTTTCTGGGCAGTTTATCATTTATTTGAACTGTGTAAATGTGCAAGTCCCAGGCCTTGCTTTGGTATCAGATTATGCTCTATTAGTCAAGTGCAAATTCCCCTCCTCTTTTCCACCAGATTGTAACTACAGTCTTCCATTTGAAACATACAAATAAAATTTCATCCAACTCCTACAAATGCCAGGAATCTCGAACTAATCTTGGCTTCTGTTATATTGCTTCACAGTCCATCTCTGATAGAGAGGATATTTTTCCCAATGAATGAAATAATGAGATGCTGTCAAGACACTTGACTAGTTTTATAGCTTTCAAAAATAGCACTGCATCTCATGGAGCATGGATAGTCCCAGAGCTCTGTGAAAATTTTCCAGTGATGCTGTTATCACTTCCTGCACTGAGCTGCAACAAGACCCATCACTCCTCCTTCAGCCATCTGATAATGCCACTGGTGACACTTTGGTTCTGGTAACGTGGCAGCCCTACCTTAACTCCATGATGCAGTCTATAATCAGAAAGCACAGAAAAACTGTACCACCATGTTATCCATGTGTCTCTGGTGCAAAGTTCAAACTGGCTTTCTTGGTTTGCCCTCAGTTAGTAAGTGGAATGAGCCTGTCGCCTTTAGATATCAATGCTGGATCAATCCTCATTTGTAATGAGCAGGAAAAAATTCAGAAATTACTTTCACTCACTTGTAAGTGGTGTCCAAAGATTGCTAACAAAGAGCCTGGACCTCCTCCTTGCACTGCTTGTGGTAAGTGCTCATCAGCCAGTGTGAACATGCGTTTTGTGCATGTGGAAGACAATGAAATCACATCTGCCCCTTTTCATGGTACACGGCGAGTATGACTACAGCCCATCAGGGCCTTTTCCCAGCACTGACAGATGGCAGAAATTGAGCTGGTCATAAGACCCCAAAAGCTGGTTTAGCTGACTGAAGGCAGGCATCTGCAGCACAGTAGTCTGTAGCTGAGCTACTTAGCAAACTCTCTACACAGCCAACAGAGAGAGAAGGCACTTTTAGGGAGCATACCTCTGCCTTATTTTAGATGCTTACTTTAGGGGAGGGGTGAATGATGCTTTGGGCTCTATTTGCTATTGACCAGGGACCTCCCTTGGTCACCAGCCAGCCCAGGTGACCTACAATTAGGTAGAGGACTCCCATTCCCATTTTATTCAGGCAGATGAAGTGCCACTCCTAAAGTGCACTTCAGCTGGGTAATGTCCATAGTGGTACCAGCTTACCTACCCTCTTGTAAACATGACCCCTTGAGAAGTTATTTCAGGGCACCTGAGAACGGTTTAAATTTGCTTTCCCCAATCTGAGGCAGCCTCTCCTGGCTGGCCCTGAGGTCCATCAGCTGCTGCTATTGGAAATGCAGTTTGCATCCCACTACATCAATAAAGGTGAGGCAAGCACAGTAAGGGTAGCTCTAAAAGCTCATTTCATTGATGTTTGCTGTTGTTGAGTACATACGTAACTTTCCTGCCAGCTGGAGATGGCTGTAATAAGGCCAGTCTCAGTTAATATGGAGAGGGATCCTTCCAGGGAGAAAACACGATGGCCCATACCTCTTCCCCAAATTGTTTCTTATTTCTAGCTTTCTGAAAATAAATTTCTGTTTGCAGGATATTTTCCTGGTGGTTCTCCCCTGCACAGAGGAAACCTTGGGGACAGACATGCATGGTTCTTCTCATTTCAGAAAAAGAAGACTGTGATAACCATACAGCATGTAACAAAAAGGATGACCATGACCAGTGTTGCTAGAGCACAGCCAGCCCCACAGCTGGGGGTAAACCCTATAGCCAGTTAAACCAAAAACATAATCACAAGCATACAATTACCCTCACAAGCCCATCCATTGGACATCTCTAAGAGACTTAAGGGGTCATGGGAGGGAAGATCTCAGAGTGGCTTTTGTCTGTTTCATCAACTTAATGCTTAAGGAGTTTTTCCTCTACCACACCAAGTGACCTCTGGCTGATTAAAACCTATTTTTCAAAATATTTTCTTCTTGCCAGAGATGAAGATCCAGAAACAGATTCACCATCCCTTTCTGTAATTTCTTTCAAAGATTCATAACTCACTGTTCAAAAAAATGCATCTTCTTGTACTACAACCTTTTCTGGCTTCCAACATTTGAGCTTGCTAACCCCCTGTTCTTATTTCTTGTTGAACTCTTCTCACTAGATTAAGGATTCACCATGCTCTACTTACCCTTTTTCCCTACTTCAGCTGTTATCGAGCCACTTCATAATAAATAGATCAAGCCCTCTCAGAATAAAACATTTTCACAAACTCTTCAGGCCTCAAATCATCACTGCACCTTTTTCATTTTCCAACATCTTTTTCAAGATGCCAGCATCAGAACTTCACACAGTATTTCAGTTCCAGTGAAATTACTTCCCTGCTCCTACCTGTTTATCTTACATTTATGTAGCTAGGCATTACATTTGCTTGTACTGCCAGAACATCACAGTGGGACTCTGCACTGTGGCAACCCCAAGACTCTTCTCGGCATTGCTGCTTCCCCACTTCTGCAGATACAGTCTACAGTCTATGCTTGTGTAACTTAGCCATATTAAAAAGCTTTATTTGATTAGACTCTATACACCCAATCACCATTTCATATAGTTGTCATGTCCTCATCATTATTTCTATTCCACCAACATATGTGATATTCACAAATTTGTTTTAAATCAACAGGAATGTTGCATTTATTTCCAGATCACTGATGAAATTGGTTGGTCAACATTGTTTCTAGTACATACCACCATGGGATGCCACTAGAAACAGACTCATTCAGAGAAAATTTCATGTTAGCAACAGCTTTGCAATCTGCCATTTAGCAAGTTCTAAATTCATCTTATCCAAGCTTTATTGACACTAATTGCTCATTTTTGCAACCTTGCCATGCAGTTGCTCATTTTTTAAAAACTCAGATTATCCTATGGCAGCAAACAGAACACATTAAACCATAGACATTTTTTATGTCTACACAACAGTGTTTATCAATCAAACATGTAATTCCCAATAAAATCAGGCTGTTCTGACAAGATTTATTTTTTTGATGGCGTCATACTGACTGTCGTGAAATTATATTCACACCTTTTATATCTATTTACATCTTTATTAAGTAAGTCTTGTTTCAGTTTTTCCATTATTTTGCAAGGGACATATGTCAGGCTAGCAAGGTGATTACCTATATTAACCCATTTTTCCTTTTTACTGTACCATCATCAGATGATTTGCTATATCTCTTGATGCAAGTTACTCAGGTTTGATACTTTATAAACATTCATCTTAAAGAGATGGTAGCACCTTCCTTGCTTTCCAGTGGACTGGAAAATGTTTAAGGTGGCATAGGCATATCACCTGCTTTTCTCTGAGTACAGAACAGAAAGATCTATTGACGATTTCTTTCTTTTCTCTATCACAGCTATGAATGGTTTTGTTTTCACTTTGCAAAGGTGATCTTTTATTATTTCCTTCTTTTGCTTGTAGTATAACTCAAAAAGTCCTTTTTGTCCTAAACCTGGTTTTTCTGTACTTTCTTTACCTTCCTTCGTGTCTTTTCTACACTGCTTAAATTCTAACTGATAGCTGTTTTTTCCCCTTTAACACTGTTACATAGCACTACATGGCTTACATTTTCTTCTGTGTTACATTAGGAAGTTTGAAGCAGGTAACCATTATATCTGTGTAAGAACAGCAAGCCAGAGAGGGTGAGAAGAAGATTAACAGCACTTCCTCTGTCACGGTCTGAGAGAAAAGAACATCTTGAACCACTCCTGGCACCCCAATCTTTGGCTTTGCTGGCCCCCCCAAGCCATGTAGAGCACCTGACACCAGCCTACCCTTAAGAGGACCGACCCCCTCAGAACAGGAGATTTCAGGTTTAATATACCACAAGTAGGGAAAACGTGTGGGTTGAAACCATTGTTTCATGTTCTTTACAGCCCTAGACTACTGTGACTCTACTGAGGACACTGAGGTCAACTTTTCAAGTTTTCTCTCTTAAGAAAATTAAAATATTGCAAGGATCCTAGAGCCTGGAGGCCTGAACATTTGCCTGTTGAGGTTAGGAGTTAGTCTAGTGGCTGCAAGTTTTAGGTGATGACTGAGGTGCAGTGAGCTGTGCAGAGCTGCCATTACATCTAGTGTGATGGAGCAGCTGATAATCAGGATCATAGAGTAACTTGGTTGGAAGGGACAGGAGGTCTCTAGTCCAAGCCCCTGCTCAAAGCAAGGTCAGCTCTGAACTCAGACCAGGTTGCTCGGGGATTTATCCCGTTGGGTCTTGAAAAGCCTCCCAGGATGGAGACTGACTGCACAACCTTTTTGGGCAGCCTGCTCTGCTGCCTGACTGTCCTTGCAGTAAAAAAGTTTTTGCTTATATCTACTTGGAAACTGACTGCTGTCCACCTGCCATGCCCCACTATGAACAGCTTGGCTCCATCTTTTCAATTACCTCCTTGTAGGCATCAGACATCTGCTGTTAAGTCCCTCCAAAGTTATCACATCTCCTGTTGGAAGAAGCCCCCCTTCCCTCAGCCTCTCCTCCCAGGACAAGTGCTCCCACCCTGATCATCTTGGAGGTCCTCTGCTGAACTTGCTCTGGGTCATCAATGCCTTTCTTGTATTGCAGGGGGGCCAAAGCTGGACGCAGTACTCTAGATAGGGTCTAGCAAGTGCTGAGTAAATGCTTTCGTCAGCTAACTGCTCTCTTTCAGCCACAACCCTTTTTCTCCATAGCTTCTCCAGGTCCCTTAAACGGGTTGCTTGCACCCTGCCTCTATTTATTTTCCGTGTCATTGCTACTTCAATACAATGATTTGTTGCCCTGCTTTTGAAACGCACACAGCTCTGCCTTGCAGTCTGCCTGAGTAATCAGCATTCAGAAATAATAGTGATATTTTGAACAGATGAGAACGGGTCTGGTTTTGCTAATGCCGACTGCTGTGGCAGACTATACAGCAGAAACCAGAGAATATCAAAAAGCTCTTCCGTCCCTTCCCAGAACAGAAAGTAACAATAATGGATCAGTTTCCTACAGCAGCAGCCATGGGGGCCTTTTCTGTGCTAAGAAAAGATGCCCTCTCTTCCCAACCTACAGCAATTTGTATCAAGGAAAGCCTCTCAGCACTGCCTTGTTATTTATTCTGCCTGCATGGTCCCTCAGTGCGGTGGCTGCCGCCAAAGGCAGACTCAGCACGAGGCATTGCCAGAGAATGTTAAAAGCAGAAAAAGTCCCAGCAGCCACACAAACAATGCAAAAATGTACATTCTCTTCCTGCTCCAGAAAAAAGCAGCAACTGTTAGTTGCTCACAGACTTCATGGAGCATTTAGGCTAAAGAACCCTGAAAAGTCAGGGCAATAACTCTAGATATTGTGAAAATGGGTATGATTCCACACACAGAATATTGAACATTTCATTTCACGGCTTCCAGTTTGGTGAGCTCTGAAGCACATATGCACATGTAAGTGCACCCAGTAAGCCATAAAAACAGTAACTGATACAGGAATTCGGTACCCCTGCAAGCTTACGGAGAGATCAGGATGTATAATGTTCAACAACTAAAACCAGGCAAACATCTAATGGCATGTCAAACTTCTGTTTGTTCTCCTTATAATTTCAAATTTCTATAACTTCCTTCTTCCACATGCTCTGTCACACTCCTTTCTCAGCCCTGCATAAGCCTTCTCTGTCCTTCCTAACTGGTGATCCTGGATGTCGCCTTGCTTCGCTGGGGCCTCTCAGATTCTTCCTGGCAGGGTCCATCTTGGGCTTCTCCACCTATGTGCTCTGAATCAAGAGCCACAGAGCAGACAAGGTTGAAATTCAGCAGGCCTGTGGGAAATTGTGCAAAGGCAGAGATTTTTGTGTTCTTTGGCAACGTAATTTCAAATAGGGAAGAGGAAAGGTTTCCAGGAGGGAATTGGTGATCAATTATGATACTTAACAGTGAGAGGCAAATCTTGACCATGTTGGGATACATGTGGGATAGGTGCAATAAACACAGGAAACTAAACCCTTGTGATCAGAATCTGCAAAATAATCTTACGTGCAACTAGAAGGACAAGCAAAAGCTTAGGGATCATATTTCTCATGAGCATGTTTTTCCCATCCTGCAGCTGAACCTGTTGCAGTTGCTCTCCCAGACATTTCATAAATTTGTAAAACCCCTAGGCCACCAGGCGCAAATACCCAAATAAATAACTCATTCAATTATTTTGCAAAAGCAACACCATACAGTCTGTGACCTATAATACTCAACGAAATAAAACACACAAAAAAAGAGAAGCTGGTGACACTGTGACTGGGGTGCTCCATTTTAAAACAAGGCTGTTGTGCGCTTTTAATATCATTATTAAGGACAAGAGCCCTTTTTTGTGTACTGGTTTGTTGAGATAAATCTGAATTTTCCTCCTCTGAAGGAGGAAAAACTGGGAAGAATTAGTCACTGAAAAGAGTATGAAATCTGGTCAGCATACTGCCAGCCTAGGAATGTATTTCATTTTAATCACAGAAACACAAATATTGACAGTTGTAGTAATAGACTGAAAGTTCATCAAGTCCTCTTCTGAACTGGGAACATGAAGAGGAATTCAGACTTGATTCTCACTTGCTTATACTAGAAATTATGGATTTCAAGGAAATACTTTGTCATGGACACAGTGAGGTGAGAAAGCCTGCTCAAATGAAAAGGCCTTTTTCAATTATAAGAGCTCATAGGTCTATTCCACACAATCCAGTGCATGAGGAAGGTCATTGTAGCTCAGGGAGATATTGCTCCCATCACACTATTGTTCCTCAGATGTTACCGATTTCTGGAATACAGCAGTGCGCAGTGGTTGTGCCAACTGCTGGAAAAAAACGTCTGCCCCAAACATGCATGGTTTGAATACATGAGACAGATGATAAACAGTGGGAGACTGTGACCCTCATGTTAGAGCTGCTGGCCCAGAGAGGCTGAGTGAAGGCACTTGCCAAAGGTGATGCTGGGAATCAGCAGCAGGACCGGGAGCTGACTTACTGAGCTGGTTTATTCTCCTTGAAACAATCAGTTACTGAAAGGACATCTTTCTCTCTGGTGAATTTTTCTGAGCATGCTTTGCTTTTTAAAAGGTGGTGAAACACAATCAAAGAACACGTTCATTACTGATGTTTGTCCAGGAAGTTTCTACTAACATTAGCCTCTTTTCATCTGTACAATGCCAGTTTTAATGATTCATTTGCATCACATTGGGGAAGTCCTATTCATGCATCATTTGCAATATGAACCATCTGTTTTACTCAAAACAGAGATAACAGACAATGCAGTCTCAACACTGAAGGGATTCATTTTTTAATCTTTGTGCACATTTGTTAAAATAATTTGCCTTTGAATTTCAAGCTTTAAAAAACTGTCAGACTAAACACTGCCCTGTGAAGATCACAGTGATTTAATTAAAAACGTATAAAATGTCAAAGTTGGCTTAATGCTCATGTGGAAAGGAAATATTGCCAAGTTTCCACCCCTGTCTTAAGAATGTGTTTGTTTATATAAATTGCACTGGAATGAAAACAATCTTTTCAATCAGGACGATTATAAATTACAATGAATTAAAGTATATTCACCTTTGATGGCAACATTGGCACATACATAAGGATATACAATCTCTAGTGTAATACCTACTGAAACTGTTTTATGGCCCATTCTCCAGATTTCCTGTCAGAGGGACCAATAGCTTTCTTTTCAGTTTCAGTAGTGTATTTATATATTCACGTCTACAATAGTTATTCCATCCCAGCAGAGAAGTAGCGAATTTTACTCTAACTAAAGCCTCATTATGCCATCTTAATAGTAACACATAGCTCCCTTAATAGTAACACATAGTAACACTTGCTAAGTTTTAACAGTGCCCAAGGCCACCCCATAAATCGGTAGTAGCAGTACAATTAGAACTGGGGATTTCTTGGCTCTTAGGTCTACATTCAACTGCTAAGCCAGCTCTCTCTCTCTCCCCGCTGCCCACTCTCTTCGGTCTATATCAAGCTTTGTAGGTCATAAATACATGTAATGTCAAATCAGGTACCCCTTATCACAGCCTGCCCACTCACTCAACATGAAAAATATGCAGAAAAGAAAATGAATGAATGTTCCTTGTCAAGGAATAAACCATTGTATATTCACCAAGAGGGATAATATGATTCACTTACCCCTTGAGGGTTCATGAGCTCTTATCATTCCCTTTCTGGCAATATATTCCTTATCTAGTCTGTCAATATAAAACAGCCAAAACCAAAGAGGTAGTTATTTTTTATAAGGGTACCATATCGCTATTTAATATCCAAGCAGCAGCTTCATAGATAGGGTTGAAACGTAAAGCAAGCTGTTTCCTAAAACCAGTGGAGAGACCTCCCCAGTGATGTTAAAGTGAGATGTTCATGAATATAAGCTTGACCCTGGTTAACCCAGCACCCAGTATAGCAGAGTGCCTGCTCTTACTGTGTTCGTACCAGACAGTAGGTCAAGGGATGGAAGAACCACTTCTGTCTTCTCTCTCTGTACCCGAACAGGCACAACCAGACAGGTATATTCAGTCGTATTAACTCCCAAGGTGTTCTCTCCTTAGATTTCTTTGCAACATTTGTTTCCACATTTTGTAAAGAACTATTTCACAAGTCAGTGTCATATACCAGGTTTGGTACTTCTCAATGTCTAACCTAAACCTTTCCCTTTTCTATTTCCAGCCATGACTGTGGGTTTCTTCATGTTAACCCCTCCCTCCTCCAATCCTACAGCAAAATAAACCTTCCTTAGATATTTAAATGCTCTCCTTCGCAATAAATAGCCTGACATAGCAACAAGTCTCTTTGTTCTAAATTAGAAACGTAGAATCACCCAGGTTGGAAGGGACCTCAAAAGATCATCTGGTCCAGACTTTCATGGAAAGGGAGCCTAGATGAGATTATCTAGCACCCTGTCCAATCACATTTTGAAAACCTCCAGCGATGGGGACTCTACCACATTCCTGGGGAGGCTGTTCCAGTGAATTATTATTCTTACTGGAAAAAATTTATTTTGTATGTTGAGACGAAATGTCCCCCAGTGCAACTTGTACCCCTTGCCCCTTGCCTTCTCCATTGTGTCTCCTTTTGAAGAGAGAGCCTCTGTTTTCTTTGTAGCCACCCTTTAAGTACTGGAATTCTGTGATGGTGATAAGGGCCCCCCGGAGCCTTCTCTTCTCCAGGGAGAAAAGACCTAACTCCTTCAGTCTTTCCTCACAGGGCAGGTTCTCCAGCCCTTTGATCATCTTCATGGCTCTTCTTTGGACCCTCTTCCAGTCTGCCCCTGTCTTTCTTGAACTGCAAGTACCAGAACTGGACACGGTACTCCAGGAGCAGCCTGACAAGCACTGAATAGAGTTGGATAATCATGTCTCTATCTCTGCTAGTTAATGTCCCTTCAGATGCAGCCCAGGATCCGATTTGCCTTTGTGGCTGCAGTGACACAATACTGACTCACGTTCAGCTTGTTGTGCACCAGGATGCCCACAGGAGAATCTCTACTGCTGAGCCAGTCAACATTTCCTAGCATTTCTTTCCAGGTCCAACTACCTGACCTGACTCTAACAATGTGCAAATCTTCCTGTAGTCCCATCGTCAAATAATTTCAGGTGCTCTTCCACAGCCTCATTTTCAAATCTTGACACTAGGCAAATGCTTATTTTCAACCCATTTCATATTAAATAAAACCATGTCAGCATCTCACTTTTGCTATCTCAGTCAAAGCTGTGGTTTGTTTGACTACTACATGTTTCATGCTGTTCAGTAGTGTCCTTTGCTGTATTTTTCTTTCCAAAAGCCTTGGTGAATTCCAGGGGAGGAAATGCTCTCGTTGTCTGTATTGGGATTTTGTAAGGCATCAAAACAAACAACTGTTCTCTCGTGTGCAGTGACACATTAATGGCAAATTTCTCTGCTTCATCTCCACAGATCTCGGTTCTCAAAGGACCTGTAATCTGTGAAGTAGAAAGAAAGGGGCTGAAAGCCCTCATACAGCAAGCCTTTTCTGAACCCTACAGATTGCAGTGTCCTGTTTGTGTAATCTGAAGCTGTCACTGGTGCATGGATAAAAGAAGCTTAGTTTAGAAGTTAGCATGTAGAAATGTTCAACTCATCAGATTTAGCAGGCCTTGAACTGCCTTCCAGATGTGTTTCAAAGTGTTAGCTTGAATCAAAGTGTGTTGATAACTGATCCAACATCCAAAATTTTTACTCAACCAGATATTATTTTAAATCAAAAAAAGGATTTTCTTTTTTTTTCCAGAGACACAGAAAAGAGACAGAATCTAACCTACCTTCTGGCTATTTTCCTTTTTTTATTTGGGGGGTTTTTTTTGGGGGGGGTGGGGACTTGGTGGGTTTTTTCCTCTTTATCCATTTGGGTGGCTCTGAGAAAGATTTGGTTTCACACAAGGAGAAACTGTTTTTCCCCCTCTACTTTACAACTGAAGAAGTGTTCTGCCTTCTATGATGCTTCTTTCAGTTCAACAAAAAAGATTTCCTGAAATATGACATAAAAAGCTTATGATTAACTCATATGAAATGTAGTCTTTTAGTTTTTCAGACTGAGCTAAATGACTGGAAAGAGGTAGAAGGGAATGGGAAGAGAGCTCACATTTATGCCACAGACCTGAAAAAAGTTTACTCTTTTGACTGAAGTTAAATCTGTATTTTTCTACAGGGCTGCCTTAAGCATAACCATCATAAAGAGCTTAAATCATGTTGCTTACGGGTATGTTGTCAGAATAAAGGTAACCCTGATGTCATGAAATGCCAGTAACACTATGCCCAACATAATGTAGATAAGCTAAAAGCAATGTAACCTTTAAAAAAAATAAGGCTGCTATTTAGCTACTGCACACATTAGCTATCCAGCACCCCAGGCTAGAAAAGTGGATGATGCAAGTGTCTAACCTTTAGTGCAAATGTATTTGTACGTGAAGTATCCAAGCTTCAGGACCTGTGGCTTCCTAACCAAACTCATCTTCCAGGGCAGAACACCACAGGATGAAATATTTTTCAAATCACAGGGAGGAAAAAAGAAGGGGTTTTGGCTAAAGAATGGGAGACACAGACCAACCATCTAGCAGGGGATAGGGACAGTGATTTAGTCACTGCCAAATGAAAATGGGAGACATGCAAAGGCTGATAAAAAGCATGACAGTAAGAAATGGAAGGGAAAATATGTTACATCAGTTTCGACCTAGTCAGGCATCATGGACCCAATGCTTTTAAACAGCCTGTGAGTCCACATCCCCCTTTCTAATGCCCAGTCAGCTGTAAATACAAGATTGTAAGTTAAATAAATACAATTGTAAATGACAGCATTTAGCTCTCTAATTACCTGCTGGTCCCTGTAATTTATTGGACCTGCAAATCTATCTCCAGGAAGGTGGGAACAATTCAATTACTCCTCAAACAAAGGCAAACTTGGCAGGCACAGATCTGTAGCCACAGGTGCTGAAAGTGTTCTCAAGCATGTTATATGAGGTGTTTCATTCAGGTAACAGCCTGACTGGGGGCTCTTGGTTGGATTCTCAGCTGGAATTACCATATACTGCTCTGCTCCATATTCACGCACAGAACATATGCTTACTTCAGCTTTTAAAAACAACCTTTTAACCACAGAAGCATGCAAGATACTGCATGCTTGTTTCACTTGAATAGTTACGCACACTACTTTTTCTGAGTCTGAGCAGAAGGCAACAGCCTATAATTAGTATGGCCTGACAAGAGATCCATAAATTATGTTAAGTATCCTTTTTGTTTTCCAGGCGATTGTGTGACTTTGGGTTTTCTTTGGCAGGAGAACAACACATGATTCCAGTAAACAGTATTTTAATGACAGACTCAGCCCTGCTCTTCACTAGCAAGAGATATTCCCCTGAAGACAAGGTAGGATAAATAGGAAAGACACGCATCTATGCCCAAGTGAGGCTGTGATTGTCTATGGCACGTCAATCATCTTTGGGCTTTAATGTGTTTCTTTGCAGAAGTGAAAAGCCGAAAATATGAAAATAGAAAGTCTCTGCAGCCCAGCGGGATGTAGGCGATGGCTGTTGTGCAACTCATTTAGTGCCTGGAGCTGCCTTTGAAATCCACTCTTGCCAGCACAGTGAGGAGTTTACAGGGGAAAGGAGGCTAATTCCCACAGTGGCATGTAGAGGTGTGGAGCAGCATTACACACACTTATCTGCATTATATAGTACTTCCCTGAGGTGATAATCCTCACCCTGTGCACGCACATAAATAGGTATTTGTTTTTAGCACAGCCTCCTTCTCAGAAAACTATTTGGAACCTCCTTTCAAATAATTTTCTTACCAGCAATTTCTTTTCTTTTGATATAATGATGAATGTTCATGCAAATACAATGCAAGCCGAACAGGGAAATCTCTCCAGGATTAGAGCTGCTCAGTGCCTAGCCTAGGAGAACAGCCACAGTAATACCAACACATCCCTAAGCAGAAGGATAGCACCCAGCAATGCACATAGCATACAATAAACATAAACTGCAGATTACTGCCTTGTACGCCTTCATTATTGACTATGTACACATTAGCAGCTCTCCCAAAAAAGCCTGAAGCAACCTGACACACAGATTAGGAACCCACTGTCTTCATTACTAACCTCCACTTCATATGTACTCAACCTGCAAGGCTTGTCCTTCTGTTTGCCACTGTAGTAAAACACTTACTTGATTTGAAAACAGGGGAGTTTTCTAAGACCTTCGGTCTTAAGTGTTCATAGTACTTCGGACAATCGTTTGGAAAAAAATCATCACCACCAGTCTTAAAACAATTAGTTTAGTTATTCACAAGTTTTAAGTAGTCCTTTCTCCTTTGTAATTAACTGTTACTTCTGTACCATTCACTTCACATAACTTCAGTTACTTTTGGCAGACGACCAGCTGATAGTGGTTCAAGGCTCTCTCTGAGAGAAATAAAGATTTCATTATCCACACACAGACCCCTGTGGAGGAGCTCAGGCATGTACCAGAGATAGGTGAAGACCTTGCATCATTGCTGCTGGAAGGCGTGAGGGCCAGAAACCCTGAGGTAGGGGTGCCTGCAGACACCCCCTCCTTCCCTGCCCATGCTTTCAAAGCCTGCCTAGGACAGATGCCAGCTGTGCTCCCTGGCACTGGGGATGGGACAGTGTCACTGGAGCAGCCAGGATGGAGCACCCAGTTCCAGCCTGTGGCAGGGTGACGCTGGCTGCACCCAAACACAGCCCCCTCCTTCCAGCCTGCCCAGTGCTTGGCTCTAACTGGTTAGAGTGCATTTCCCAGCTTGGGTCCCAGAAGGAGATGTTACATGCTGCCCTTGTGCATTCCCACAACAGATAAACTCAAAGTGGGTTTGGTTTTTTCTAGCTCTTCCAAAATGCTGTGTAGAGTTACTGCATGCTGTAAAAGTCTGGTGTGGTGCCTGAAATGTGCCCTAGATCCTGTGCAATGCCACTGTTGGAGGGAAGCCATGAAGCTTCAGTGAAGTCAGTGGAAGCGGGATGTGTGTTTGCCTGAAAAAAGGCCAGCTAAGCAAAAGACATCACACTATAGCTCAGTTATGATGACTGTCTACTGTTACCATGACCAAGGACCTTTCGTCCCTTGATCCCAGCGATGAGCACCTGCCAGTGTCATTGTGAATGTGATGGTGAGGAAGACGCAGCAAAAAACACCATTTGAAGGAAATGAAAGTAGGAGAGAAACACAGGCATGGTTCTGCATAAACATATGCAGCACATGGCACCGGTTGTTTGCACACAGAGTGACTCACCCCACCGCACCGCACCGGCTGCTCCCGGACCCAGTGCAGGTCTGACCGCTGGCAGTGAAGCAAGAATCCTCCTCCCACTGGCACTGGCTGCTGGCACCCACGGTGCGGCTACAACAAACAGCAAACTGGTGAATCTGACATCAGGTAACGGTGGTGACCGATCAGTGTTTGTGCTTGGTACACTTACAGCCATGCCAAGCCAGCTGTTTTCTGCTCATCTCTGCTATTTGCTCTCTCCAGTTCATTAGCTGATGGTCAACATGGACAGCAGTGGTACAGGGCACAGCTCCATGAGACCGCTGTGTTGGTCTCGTGTCTCACCTGCTGCAGGTGTGGAAAGGGGCTGTTATGCCCCCCTCTCCCCTGCTGCCACCCCTGCCCACGAGGGAGCCGTCCTGCCCCTCCTTGGCTCCCGGCGGACAGGGAGGGACAGAGGCGTTCCCCTCCCCATCCGCTGGCAGCTGGATAAGCTTAGCTATAACCTGAGACTTTACTCTGGGGACACCAGGAGCTGCACAGCAAGCTTTAGTTACATGCAGATAAGCCAGAAGTCACATTAAATTGTGCATTAAATAAAAACTGGTCCCAAGGTGGAGGTGGCAGGGTCGGACAACTGACCCAGCCTTACTGGGGCTCTTTAGCTGCATCCTAATGACACTGCAATTTCCACAGCCTCCAGCTCCACAATCCCTTCTTTGATGTGACTCAGTGATCTTTTCAGGCAGTTTATTCCACAACCTGATCTGCTTTAGCACTGAGAAAGGTTTATACCTGACCTGAATCTCTTCTTCTTTACACAGAGCTGATGAGCCTTCATCTTATCCCTCACAGTTTTGGGTAAGCGAAACTGGTTTTCTCTCGCTTCTTTTCACATTTCAAATGTTTGTACAGCATTATTATCTTCCTCTGGATTTGGGGTTTTTTATTGAAATGATACGAGAGAGGGGAAGAGAGGGCATACCAAGACAGGGATAGCTAGAGATCTCCATAATAAGTTATGGGAGAAACCGAGCATGTTGCACTATATATAGTATATGTATAGGTCTATGTTGAGGTAAATAGGTGTAGGAGGATGCTTATGTTTATATTCACAACAAAATATACAAACGAAATATACGAAAATATACAGAAGCACAAATTAATTTTCATCATAAAAATGCTTCATTAATTAATTGCTCTTTTAATGCCACACAAAAATTATTCCCCCTGCAAAAAAAAAACCCTCTGAATAGTTTCTAAATGCAGCCAAGCTTCAAGTAGAGCAGAGTCTCTACGAGAGAGGAGCTAGGAAGGATTTTATTCCCTTACATACCACTTACTGAGCATTGTGAGTGTTTTTTTCAGAGCAGCTGGTCCTAGAGCAGGATACTGGCACAGATGCTTCAGCAGCCTGATCCTGTATGGCAGGCTTTATCTCTCCACTTCTAATCTAATTTGTACATCCTCAAGAATACAAATATTATCTGAATGCACAGTAAAGGAGTCAGAGCACAGCAGTATGGGCTAGTACATGAGCAGAAGCCCCATAATCCCCATTGCCCATTTTTTGCAATTTCTTCAGCTCATCTATGTGCTTCTGCAGTCTGTAATGCTGGGTCTTTCTAGAGAGGCACCTTACCAGACATCAGCTACCCAGTGCTTCCCACAAGCACGGGATAAGTGACGACAGCTTCGGCTGCTACTCATGTCCTGATCACACAGAGGTAGGGGATGTGCAGTCCTGGGCTTTATTCATCCTGTCCCTGCATCTCTGCACAGCACAGAGGACTTGCACCCAGATACTTCATAACAGGTGAATAGAGCTCAGACCCACACTTAAAATATAGCTCAGGCATACACGGACACTTGCTATGCTGCTGTGTTGGGCTTGTGCAGGCTACAGATTTTGTGTGGCCAGCCAGGGCTTTGGGTTGCAGATACCCAAAAGTCTTACACCTGACTTTGGGGCCAACTACTGACCCATGAGACCTCCAATCACCTTCCCTCCCCCTTGCAGAGCTTGCCACCAGAGGCCCTCTCCCAGGCAATTTGTGTCTATGTTCTTAGCTGAACTTCTTAGGTTTTGCACTGAAAAAAGGTCACCGTCACGCCATTCTCTGTATGAAGAAAGGCTCAGTGGTTTTCTTTCTATGAAGCCTGAAACACATTTCAGATCTGAAAACTGCTGCAAAACCAGCAACCCTCCCCGTGATTTAATTTTCAAAGGCACTGACTTAATTCCCAGAAGGCAGTGGTAATGCTGGCTGTAATCAAGAGGGCTGTGCCTAAAGAATAAGAATTCTCCTCCAACTAATTTTTACTGTCTGGGTACATGAGAGCAGAAAACCCTGCAGAGATGCAGAGAGCAGACAGAAATCTTCCATGGTACGACCAGGTCTGCCCTAGCAGGACAGATCCACGACTGCTTCCCTCTCTCTCTCTCTGTCCCCTCTCCCACAGTAAATATCAAATAAGGGAGAACTGGGAAACAGATTGGACTTACAAAACTATTCCCGTTTGCCTTCTGTGGAGCCTGGTACCCCTGCCTCCTCTCTGCTAGTGGCTCGTCTCTATTTATTTACTTCTTCTGCCTTCTGTTCCCTCTCCACATCAAGAAGAAAGGTGACTTTTCAGGCCTGAACTGACGCTGCACCTAAATTATTACCTGTTTTCTTCACTGATAAGTGTATCTGCATTAGTGCATTTTAAATACTGGTATCTATGGTAATTAGTATTTTCCTTTAAAGTTTAAATTTATCTATATTAAATATTTCTTTCTCTGAAGGTTGATAGATTCCTCTACGATTTTATCATCTTACCTGCATTTCTGTTGTTCGTTCAATAATAAAAATTGTCAGGACTGAAGGAGGAGTTTGGCCAATTAAGGAATGGTTTCAGTATTGCTAAGAGAGCTGCTGAGAAACAAGTTTAGATTTGATACGATTCCATATTAACAGAGGATGACCTTATCTGAGGGCAGCCTTAAAAGGAAAGTCTGTTCGGTCCCATGCTTGAGAGTAAACAGACAAGTGGTCCTTATGTAAGTAGTAATAAGTGTTTACAACATTGCTCAGATATCTTCATTGTTCTTAGCTGTACTTTTGCAATACTTTTGTTTGTTTAATTTCCTTTCTCTACTGTAATCTTAACGTAGGCATAATGGATTTGATTATATGTTGTTGTTCTTTCTTGGCTTATTACAAACTGCTGGGAAACAATCCAAGCTCGAATGTGCTCCTGCAAAATCAGCTGTTTAATAACACCAAATAACAAACACGTTCTTGGTGAAGAATCTGTAAACCGAACAAAGGGACACATCTCTGCAGTATGCTAAATGCTTACAGTTAGCCGCACGACTGACAGATGAAGAAAAAGGGCAATAGTAGAGAAGACTGCTTTCTGAAGCTTACACAAAATACATTTTTCTACAAAGCATGCATCACAAATGTAGCACAAATGCTGTAAAGTAGCATACAGGAGGTAGAAAAACTTGCTTGGGATGACCTGGATGTCCAATTTCAATCCCTCTTACGAATAACACCCTTGTCCCAAACTTACTATGGTACAAAACCTCACAGCCTGTCTCTGCTCTTCTGCTCCTGGGAGGAAACAGCTTCAACAGAAGACCTTCAGTCGGGTCTTTGAATCCTTCTGTTGGTTCCTACTTCAGTATCACATCAAACAAGCTACTTATTTTCAATACGAAGGCCCTCAGAGCCTTGCCTCAGGAGTAAGGATTCTCTGTGTATGTGTGTGTATGTATACATATTATTTTTGTTTCCATCTCAGGATCAGCCTACTTTAGGAGGCTCCATCACTCAGTTGTTAAAAAAGAGTCTTCATGTTTATTCTGCTATCAAAAGCAACCACAAAATCTTGTGGTGTCTTAACTGCAGATCTGGCCTGATATGCTACAATGCCAAAAGCAGACACGCTGCCCAGCTGCTGAGTCTGGTGAAACCCCTTCCCACCTCCCTGGCAAGTGGTTTCATCATGGGATGAGAGCCCAGTCTAGAATTTGGCTTGCAGAATCCCTCTGTTTAGATACTTCAGTTTTATATAAAATACTTAAAAGGAAAGAGCAAGCCACAAAATATCTCTGTAGTTTTCTTGGCCAAAGACCTCTGTAGGGCCAGGATCCCAAGGGCTGTTTAACTGTCAACACCAAGTACGGCAGGGTGAAAGGGGAAGCTGAGAGACCGCGACTCTTACCAGAAACAAGCCAGGAAGATGCCTATTTGTAAGCCAGTGGATAAGAGAAATGCCAGCACTGGGATCTGTAGCTTTGTGAAAAATCCAGCTCTTCACTTCCTTTGCATCTTTTCCAGCACCCATAACAAGCTCTCATTTGGGGCCAGATGCAATACTGTGTTCAACCCTGAGATCTTTTTTTTTTTCTTTTTTTTCCTTTTTTCTTTTAATGACAAAAGAAAAATAAAGCATTTATTTATTAGTTTCACTGCTGAAACAGCTTTGACACCTCCATCTTGACACCTCCATCACAATCTGCTATCCCTTGTCTTATGCTTGGCTTGTAAGCTCTTTGGGCCACAGACAGCTTCTCTCTGCAGTGTTTCTGATTTCCACAGTAATAAGAAAAGAAAATAGTAATTATAATCCGCTGGGGTTTGTTCGTAATAATAAATAGACGCTGAATGTTTCCTCAAGTGAACGAAACCACCATGTCTCACTTTTAAAATTCTTAGCTTTGAACTAGCCACTCATGGAGTCATTTTATGTGTATATACGCGATTTAGACTTGCATCCCTGTGGAGGACATCTTGCAAGCACAGACTGAAATTTATTTGGTAAAACACAAGCGCATGTACTCATAGTGCTGAACTGGGCCTTCAGGGAGCAAGTGTTGGCTGCCCGGTCACAGCTGGGTGACTCTGCACTGATTAAATTGAGGGGTATTAATGCTAACCGTTTCCCTAATCTGCTCTCATTCATACTGAGTCTGAGCAATGATTTGAACTACGTGACTGCACTCCCTGCAGCATCAAGCCTCCTGCTAAAGGGACTGGGATCATAGGTCCAAAGAGGGATTACTTCAGACCTACCTGCCTGACCCAGCCAATGCAAAATCAGGCATGAGAAAACCTCAGCACATTGATTTTACAGACAGACATGTTTTCCAAACAAATCCATGCAACCGTTTCAGTTTTCCCCAACACTAGTCTTGATCTGAGTTGCCTTGTGGTGGCTGTAAGTAGCATAACATGTAAATATTAAAAAGTCACCTCAGCAGCCAGAACTGTGTGAGAAACAACTGGCCATCAGTAAGACAGACATGTAGAAGGTCAAAAGACCCAAAAGGTTTCTTACTATTTAAAACACTTTTGGAATAGAGATCAGGCATACAGTCACTTTGAAAAGAAAATCATCCAGATCCCAGGGTCTGAGTACACTAGCCACTTCCGTATAATGCCAGCACAAACAAATACTGGTGTGTATTTAACACATAGAAATGGCAAATGTACTATGATCAACTTTATTCTGCAGCATTTGCAATACTTGACGCCTTTGTCACCACCGCCAGGTATTTTCTTATCAAGACCATCTTGTGAAATCTGCAGAATCTGTGTTTACCTGCGTACTCAGGAGATCTGGCTGCATGGTATGAGGCAATGCCTGCTCTGCAAAATGCTGCATTAGATTCCAGTTTTTTCCCAGGTTAAGTTCAGACTTGGTTCTGACCTGCTATGCCAGATGGAACACCAGCTTTTGTTCATGGCCAGAGGAGCTGAAAACAGTAGAGAACCTTGCTTAATTGGGCTCTTGCAAGAATGAGCATTGGAAAGGGAATGAAAGAACCTTTTCTTTTTGCAGAGATGCTGGAGGCTCACTTGCAATAAAGGGCTTACCTTTGGAGGTGTGACTATCTGGACAGTGTGCTCCATCCTCTCTATGCATGCATGGTCTTGTTCTTCACATGATCGAGGGTAGATAAAGACCAGATGACCCACTTGGCTGATCTTTGCCCAGGTGAGACCAGAGCAGCTCACGGTCCTTCAGCCTACATGGGGTAAAATTCTACTTACTGACACTCAATGGAGAAATTTAAGCTTGTGTCAATGAGATTGGTACTCCTTCACTGTGTTTTCCTAGAATCAAACCAAGAAATTGTACGTGGAGCTCTATGAACATACAGCAATGCCTACAGAAATGCAGTACTGCAAAACTAAAGAACTTCTGTCTCAGAAAATTTTGTGCAAATCTTGCCTATTCTATTATTTTCAGTAACTGTCATCTGATCAAAAGTACAGCTTTACAGACTAAAATGTATAGCATTGAAGAAAGCCAGCATATGCTATTTTAGTGAGTGTATTATCTAAAGTAGGCCTTCCATCTGTTTCAGACCTAATTATTACATCATCTTTATGTAGCTCAATTTACAATGAGTGAATTAAATGCTTATGTGAGTGCTTCATATAATGTGAAACACAGCTGTGTCATTTTTAGAGACAGAACAGGGCAAAATGTTCTAGACACACTGAATTTCATTTTTCTACTGTGTTTACAAAAATATTCCTTTGTAGCAAATATTTTTCCCACTCCCTTAGTAATACACAATTGTATTTTGAAGAACCATACAGCATCCACTCAGATTGCAATAAAATACTGAATATTTTTATCTGTCAAAGAAAAGACTGTCAAAGAAAAGACTGTCAAAGAAAAGACAAAACAGCAGTCTCTATTAAAAGCATTCAGCTGGTTCTTCCTAACCTAGCTGTTGCCAAACAAAGACAGATTAAGATTAATTGCAGTAATTAAACAAAGGGACAGGCTACAGCATTAGTAGCAGCAACGTATCACATTCATTGTTCCCAGATACTTTATTCAACAGGAAAACAGAAAAACACATGAGCTCTAGTCTATGATATGCACATTTTCTATAAGGATTAACTCTTTAGCTGACACTTAGCTACAAGGCATGTGCATGTATAGTTTGCCATAGCATATCTTTCTTTAAAAATCCCTTTAGCTAGTAAGAGCAAGCCAGATTTAGAATATATTTCTTGATCAAATTATAACCTTCTAAAATAGTTTAACGGGAGCAATTTTTTAAACTACCGATTTTTGTACTGGGTTTCAAAATTCGTCTGACAAGTTGTAGCGAAAGCAGAGATACAATATAGATTAGGGTCTAGCAAAAGCTCCTGTTTCGAACAGAATAAGGAATAACCACCATTTTCTTCTCACTTTTCCCCTATGCAATTTTTTTACTTGCTTTTTCATTGGTGTTGGGTTTTGTGTTTGCTTTTTGTTTGTGTGTTTGCTTTAAGAGACATGCACTCTGCCTGAAGCCAGTTTTGGTCACATTATGGGTTCAGGTTGGAGTGTCACTAGGCTCACAGCAGGACACTGCAAATTAATTGTATTGCATTTACAAGACTTGGCTGTATAGCCATTCTGAAAGTGAAGATATTGGTTGTTTTATCCTCAGAATGGAAAATAAAAGACTGTTGCATCTCCCAAAAACACACCCTGCTAGGGTAAAAGGCTAGATTTAAAAATCATGCTTATATTTAGGATAGTCCAAGGCACATAAATTATCTTTGGCCAACAGTGTATGGGCTCAGCATAAATTCTGTGCTCCTCCAAAGCTTCTGCTCTCCCAGGACACTTCCTCCCATCCCTCTTGTCCCCACACAGCTGGATACAAGAGCAGTCTCTGCTTAGCAAGACATGATCAGAGATAAAATTCTTCTCATGTCCACTTCAGTGTGGCATAGACACACCCGATTTTGCCAGCATCGGCATAGCTTAAGACTCGGTCATTAGACATTAGAAGAAAAATACACAGGTTAAGAAATCAATAGGCAGTTTTGCAGGCAGAAAGGTAGCAGAAAATAAAAAGAGAGCTGTACTCTAGGAAGCAAGCATGTATTTTCCTCATTTAAACTTTGAACTGGAGAGTGAACCTGATGCTGGGAGGAAAACGTTAAGCACAACTGGGGAGGGGGGAATGTGTCCCTTGCAAATAATTTCCCATGAACAGCTGCCTCCTCTGACATCTTTTGATTGAGCTATTTCTAGAGCTAACACTCTGCTTGTAAATAGTGATGCTAATCTTGCTTCAGAAATGTTTCATCTTGGCAAGGCATTAATAAACACCGTACCAGAAAAAGCCTGGAGTCCAGCCATGCACAAGGCCTTGCTGTAATAGATCAATCAACAGTGGAGGTAGCTGAAGACCAACAGAAGGATGTTCAGATGCCTTGGTGACTCTTCAGACACATTTTGATTCGGTCAGGCCCTGGTTCGGCTTTCCGTAAACATCTGCACAGGAAAAATTTACCTTGTGTTAATGCTCCCAGAAAACAAATGCTAGTTCACAGGCTTGAAGCTTGCTTGATGAGAAAAGAAAATCTGATTTGTTGGAGAGAACAAGCCCCCTGTAATGGCAGAGTCACCCAGCAGGACAGCTGGACAGGCTGGATCAATGGGCCGAGGCCAATTGTATGAGGTTCAACAAGGCCAAGTGCCGGGTCCTGCACTTCGGCCACAACAACCCCAGGCAATGCTACAGACTTGGGGACGAGTGGCTGGAAAGCTCCCCCGCAGAAAAGGACCTGGGGGTGTTGATCGACAGCCGGCTGAATATGAGCCAGCAGTGTGCCCAGGTGGCCAAGAAGGCCAATGGCATCCTGGCTTGTATCAGAAATGGTGTGGCCAGCAGGAGTAGGGAGGTGATCGTGCCCCTGTACTCGGCACTGGTGAGGCCGCACCTCGAATCCTGTGTTCAGTTTTGGGCCCCTCACTACAAGAAGGACATTGAGGTGCTGGAGCGTGTCCAGAGAAGGGCGATGAAGCTGGTGAGGGGTCTGGAGCACAAGTCTTATGAGGAGCAGCTGAGGGAGCTGGGGTTGTTCAGTCTGGAGAAGAGGAGGCTGAGGGGAGACCTTATCGCTCTCTACAACTCCCTGAAAGGGGGTTGCAGAGAGGTGGGTGTTGGTCTCTTCTCCCAAGTGACAAGTGACAGGACAAGAGGAAATGGCCTCAAGTTGCACCAGGGGAGGTTCAGGCTGGATATTAGGAAAAATTTCTTTACTGAGAGAGTGGTGAGACACTGGAATAAGCTGCCCAGGGAGGTGGTGGAGTTACCATCACTGGAGGTGTTCAAGGAACGTGTGGACGTGGTATTGTGGGACGTGGTTTAATGGGCATGGTGGTGTTAGTTGATGGTTGGACTTGATGATCTTACAGGTCTTTTCCAACCTTAGTGACCCTGTGATTCCGTGACAAGTAAAGCAAGGGGATACCTGGTCACACTCCTGGGCTACAAATCACAGGAATATCCATTACAAACTATTCACTTACAGAAAGGGAGTCCGTTGTATAGGCCAAAAGTGGTTTGTGATTACAGACTTCAAGTCTCCTTAAAGGAGTCTTATTTTCAGGAAGCAAGGCCTTCAAGACTGTCTCATTCTTCAGTTCCTTTTGAAAGCCATAACCTATATGTCACAGTCTGTTAAATAATAAGCAAATTACAGGGAGTTGTCACTTACCGCAATGAATTGTTATTATTAGTTGTGTTGTTGTTGATAAAGATAGGCAGCCTAGGCTAAACAACTGGAGATAGGTCCCCTTGTTGTAGGAAGTTTTGTACAAATGCAAAATATGTTGTACAAAAAAGATAAATTCAGCTCTAAATAACGTCCAATCTCAATGATGCATTAACAGGAGAGAGAGAGAAATGATACTTTTCCTTATTCCGTGCATAGTCATCAATGAACTTTCACCACTTATCTAAGGCTAAAGGCTTTCTTGCCCTTTATGCCCGATGAAGAGTATTAATAGCAACAAGTGTCACTGGAGGGAAGCTTTGACCAGGCCTTCGGTACAGCCTGTTGTTGATAAGAGTCTGATCCCCTGTCCAGCTGAAAAGCGAGACTACAGCTGCCAAACAAAGCGCTTTTGTTTGATCTTGTTGCTGCAACCATGTAGGGAAAGGTGCCAAGCATGATTTTGAAGTAGCCTTTTAATAGCAGATAGCTAAAATGAGAGGTTGCTCTGAGTGGAACCACAACACACACGGGGGGAGACAGTTTTGCCTGATGTGGGAAGGCTTACTGTTTATACAAGATGATGCACATGGCATTACACGATTGAAGAAAACCTTGGATGCTTTTTTGGCTCAGGAGGCATCTGAATTGTAGCCTAATCATTTGTACATGACATCCTGCAGCCTCTATTAACAAAACAAAACAAAGGAAGTTTTGAATCGTACAAAGATATTAAAAATCCCAAACAAATTCCGGTAGGGACCATGCTCACCTTATTTTTCCATACCTTTTCCTTAGACTCCTACAACCAGCAGGATGTTTATGGCAATATATTTAGAGGTAAATTATTAACAATGCAGACAGTAATATAATGATTCTGCTTCATTCCAATAAAAAGAGAATTGCACTTTAGGATAAAAGTCAACAACTCATTACACAAGTCACCATCTAGTGGTACGTAAGAACATGTACTGCTGCTCTTTAAATTTAGAGGTTAAATAAACCTGTGGCTTTAGGGACTTAAAATAATGTCTTCAGTGCTGCTCAGAATGAACTTGTGAATATATATATGGTACATAAGCGAATATATATATGGTACATATATGTTCTGTATTTTATATGCGTGTATTAATATATTAGTATAGAGAGATATTTTCTATGCAAAGTTTAGTTCAAATAAAGTTTCACTTCATGTATTTAAAATGACGGAGCACAACAGTTTATAGGCTACCTGGTTTTTAGCCTTTTGCTCCTCCTGTATGCATTATATGTGTTCCCTCTCTTTATGTGCATCTATAGCTATATATATGTCTGTAACTGATGCTCCACAGCATACCATCAAAGGTGTCTGTATTTCTAACCAGCTAGCTGAGTTGCAGAGAGAAACTTGTGGTTAACTAGTGCTACCCTGTAACTGCTGGAACAAATGACATCTCCCCCACTGCAGCTATCTGTTCAGAGGGAAAGCTGTTAGGACTGACAGAGCAGCTCATTCCTGCTCATTATATTCCAAGCCCTTACGGATGAGGCAATTTTTCACTCTTCTCAGTTGTGATAAAAACTGAGGAAAAATACAGCATTATATTCTCCATTCAGCCTGTATCTAAAAATGTTCTGAATTTATTTATCCCTGAAGAAAAGCTGTATGCAAGCCAGCACTTCCTGCCCCCCAGTCTACCTTTCCTATTTGCATTTATATTTAGCATCTTCACTCTGGGCCAAATCTTTGAGACCTTATTTGACTTTTACCTAATCTTTCTTCCTGCATTAGTCACCATATGAGATTTGTCTAACAAAGAACTGAATTAAAACTTCACAGAGAGGATGTGCACTAGAACTTCCTGACGAAAAAAACCCCACATGGCAAACAAGATATGACATAAGATTACAAAGGTGCATTGATGGCAAGCTGTGACATTTTTGCTCCTGGGCTTCCAAAACACCAGAGGATACATGGGGTGGAGCTGGAGGCGGAGAAATGAGATAGGCATGGTGAGAGGAAGGCTGGTCTGCAAATAACAACTATGATTAGTACTTGGCCACATGCAGCATTTGCTGCTGGGACTCCCACGGAAAGAGCAGTATCATCTGTCACAAAGGCTAATACAAGGTGCTAACAAAGGGTGAGTCACCCTTTTCACCACAAGGTTGCTAACAGCAAGAACTCAACCCCTTCACACTACTCTATCTACATTTGGGAGACATTTATTATGGAGACCTCTAAAGTCAAGGCATTATGGTGGAAGATCTTTCCATGGGTGAGCACTGCAGGGATTGAGCCAGACTTCATTAAAGGCAAGACCACAAAGGAATGCAATGAAACTATTTAATAAAACGTCTGGCAAGCTTTGGGGATGAATCTTTGGAAAACCTAATCTGCAAAGCAGAGATTTTTAAACACTGTCACCAGTTTTCAGTTCCTGCCTCCATGTACTGAACCTGGAAGAAGGGGAAAAGAGAGTACTCTCTATGTGGACTCACATACTGGATTTGGTTCCCTCAGTGGCAATATACCACACATCAGCTTAGGCACAGGACCTGCCCGTACTGTTTATACTGTTTTAAATGCAAATACAATATTTTACCTTAAATTCCTCAATTTAGTTACTGCATGTTAGTTCACTATTTTTTTTAGGTTAAGAGCAGGCATACGGCCGGTTACTGCAGTTCAGCTCAAAAGAGCTAACTTCTTAGGTCTTACTTGTCTGCTTCAATCTTTAAAGTCTGCCTGTGTGGTCCTCTGTGAAGTCTGGGAAGGGGAAGAAAGCTGAAAGAATAGTGACTTGGAGTCACTAATGTCCCTGCCTCGGATATGCTGAGAGCTCTGATGCCACTGGGAGGAATGCAGATTCATACTTCCTCAGATTATGCATTACCCTTAAAAATTCAATTCAGTTCTGTCCTGAATGAATTTCCTGGCTTCCTGTATTATTTTCTTTTTTAAAGGCATGCAACCTTACAAGTGGTCAAAGGCACCTCTTGCCTGACCTCACTTTTCTACCTGTGCTCTTAAGAAATTGCTTTTTGCAGATAGGGTCTAAAAGGAAAGATGGAGCACTTAAAGTTGGGGCTCTATAGCACAAGCACAGAAGAAATAGAAACAGAAACACTTCAGAAGAAAAATAAAAGCACCAAGAAAGACTCTAAAAGAACAAAGAGGATTTAGGAAATGCTGAGGCTCCACCATGATTACTGGAAGAACACTGGACAGATGAGTAGCGAGAATAAGCAGTCAGATCTGCAGGTGGTGCAAATTAGCATTGCTGAGGTAAAGTCAGGGGCACTACGCTCATTTGCACCAGCAGGGACTGAGAACTGTTACTAGGGAGGAATGTGTAACAACCCTACAATGCACAGGGTTTACTTTCTGTGGAGAACATTGTTTCAGTCCCTCCCACAGTTTGTCAGTGACTGCTCCCTGGTGAGAACATGAAGTAGTTGTCAGGTCTATTAACCTTAACAAATGTAAATATGAGCCCAAAATGTGGAAGAATCCTCAGATCTGAAATGAATTTCATTCTAACAGACTGCTGAGTTAAACAGTCACTTATGCAGCCAACACAGCAACGGCAGCCACTGAGAAAGAAAATTGTTCACCTAGTTCTTTTCCGGTTGTCCTTCCTGCCTTTTTCTTGGTTCGATGGCACCTCATGTAAACAGCTGCATTGAAGGAGGTTGGATTCATTTGTGTGATTTATCCCAAGTAATTATTCACCTTGCGAATGCAGGCCTTTCTTCTCCAGTCAAGACTGTTGTTCACAATTTTTCAATACATCTGCAAACAAATCTTACCCACCAACTCACTCATGAAGCTGCTGCTAGGAACAAGCCATATGCTCAGTTCTTGTAGCATCTGACTGGAGCCAGGAGCTGTATTCCCTTATTTCTGCTCCCTGAATCAATGGCATGTCCCATGTCCCCTGTCCCACAGGAAAAGAAGAGTCCTTTTGCCTATTACAGGTTATTCTTCAACATGGGGAACTGTATAGTACTAGACTAAGACCAATACTGAGAGACAGTTTGGATTGTGACTTGGTTTGGGATGGAGTCACAGAATCACAGAATGATAGAGGCTGAAAGGGACCTCTGGAGATCATCTAGTCCAATCCCCCCCACCAGAGCAGGTTCACCTAGAGCAGATTGCACAGGAATGCATCCAGGTGAGTTTTGAATATCTCCAGAGAAGGACACTCTACCACCTCTCTGGGTAGCTTGTTCCAATGCTCTACCACCCTCAAAGTAAAGACGTGCTCCTCATGTTTAGACGGAACTTCCTATGATCAAGTCTGTGCCTGTTACCTCTTGTCCTGTCACTGGGTACCACTGAAAAAAGACTGGCCCCATCTTCCTGGCACCCACCCCTTAAGTATTTGTAAGCATTAATAAGATCCCCCCTCAGTCTTCTCTTCTCCAGACTAAAAAGACCCAAGTCCCTCAGCCTTTCCTCATAAGAAAGATGGTCCAGTCCTCTAATCATTATCCATAATGTTTACATTTCCCATTAACACTCTTGCAATAAAAACAAGTAATTAGAAAGAGGCTTAGCCCACATTTCCATGGCTGGACCCATACAGGAGGGCCTGAGGGATCCTACTGCACTGGGGTTGGGATGCTAGGAGCTGTGTGAAGTGGCATATTTCTCCTTGTGAAAAAGCTTTTCCAAAATTGCTCCCTGCAAGGATCATTACCCTGGAAGGGCTGGGATGGTGCTAGAGGGAGGATTGGACTAGGGATTTTTTCACTTGGTCGATCCTTTGCATTTCCTGCCAACATACACAAACGTGCCTGCAAGAAACTCTGGAAAAGGTCCCAATAAGATTCAGTCTGTGCTTTGGGCTGGGCAGTACTTGCAAAGCAACTCTGCAGCCCTTCTGCAGCTTAAGGAAGAGAGAAGTCAGTGTTCGGCTAATGCTCTCAGGTTCACTTCTCTGAGGTCCAGATTCATACAGAGACTGAAAGCTGCGCACTGCAATGTTTAAGAAGTCAGAGGCTGGGCTCTGCTTGGTGTTCCCAAGGCCGAGTTATGTGCTGAATGGGAGGACTGTCAGGCTCAGGCCCATGGGCTGCAGAAGCTGAAAGTGTGACAGCACAGGACTGTCCACATTGTATCTCTACCTGTGTCTCACCAGCAGCATGGCACACCTGCATCTCAACAGCTTCTATGCCAACCTGGTATCCTGGGTTAAACTGCTGGCAAAAGGGGGATGGAGTTAAGCTGAAGGACTGGGCACTGGTGCTGCTGCAGTATGCCCGCCTGCCAGCTCTGTTAGAGTGGCAATGCCCTCCAGCCAGGGGTATGCAGAGTGGAAGCAGTCCACCAAAGTTTGTCTGTCAAACCCTCTAAGTGCTGGGGCTGCAGCTGAGAACTGGGAGCCCAAGCCTGGAGACAGGAGATGCTGAAAGCAGAGTAGGGGAGAGAGACTCAAATTTTATCCTTCCTTTGGCCTGATCATCAGTTAGCTGTGAAGGTGGGTTTCAGACTCCAAGATCTCATTGAGGTCTCAGGCATCGGTACTGTGCGTTTAGGCTAGGCACTGGCAAGTACACCACCTTCTCTTACTGCAGGGCAGCAAGAGAAGACGGAGGATTCCCTTCACTTATCAACCAAGAGTACCAGGATACTTGACCAGACACCAGGCTTTGAACTTCTGAGTAAGCAAAAAACAAAAAGGAATTCAGAAGCAATACGAGAGTTGCCTTTATATGCAAGAATATTTATGAATCATTTCCCTGCTATAGCGACACAAATCTGCTCAATGGGACAAAGGAAAAAACAGAACTAGATTTGACAGAACTTTAAAGGATACATGGACATTAGGTTCCTCTAGCTCCATTTGCATTTGGATGTAAAAAACTACAGTTTTTACTGTTATTTTCTTCCATTGAAAAGAAGCCTTTTAAACGTCAGTGGAGATTTGCTTTCATTTTTGATCTTTCTTCTGTTTTTTGGTTTCCAAGTCAGAGGTGAAGTTGATAGCCCTTCATTTTATTTAGCATGAAATGAATTTCAAGAAAGTGGGACCTCTAGGAATAAAAAGTCTTCAGTCTGTATGTTCATGTAAGTGTAAAATGTACTGCAAGGCAGACTGCTTCTCCGATTTTGCTACAGATTTGTAATAATAAAAAAGTGGACTCTGAGGAGAAGTGAGCCATGGGCTGTGTGATTTGAACAGTTACATTAACACACAATAAAAAGATGCAAAGGTTCAAGACAGTTCTCTCAACAGAAAAAAAATGCAGAACCCAGAAATGCATAAAAAGGCAGTAAATGAAAGATTGGATGACATACTTGATAAATGCAAATCTAGACTGACTTCCATTTGAAAAGAAATAAAGGCTCCTGGTCGCAACTAGAGCAGGGGAAGGGAGGCAGGAACAGATGAGCAGACAAAGGAAGGAAGGAAGGATCATATACGTTGCAACGTACAGTTATCGGTGCTTGGCTAAAATACAGTGTTGGAATGAATGGGAACTGATAGCAAGATGATAATTTACAATACAGAGATACACAGAACATTCTGTTGGTGTTTGGTAGGAGAGAAAACTAATGCCTGAGTCATTCAGAAAGCGCTGACAGTCTGTTGATAATACCCACATCTGTCACACCACACTCCATTGTAATTACACTCCCCTTGATGGGAAAGAAGAAGATTATGTACACCCCCAGGGAAGGATGTACTCTCATGAATCTGCAGGCAACATTCAAAGAACAATCCACTCAGAACATATCTAATTCAGGAAGCAATAGAGCATACAGTGCCAGTGAGACACATTCCATATAAAATAAAGCTAAAAAAGAGGAGGGACATACTCATCACTGAACAGACCTTTGATAACAAAGTAAAGGAAAAGAGCTGGAAATTGGGGGGAAATACCTAACTAATACCTAAATAACTCCTTCTGGGCTGCATAGAGGTAACCAAGGCTGGGTCTTAAGAATCTTGATTTTTGGCTTTGGGTGCGATCTTGAACAAATTTAAGCATAGGACTGTTGATACTGCAAGACTTTATTTGGGGTGGGATGGTAAGAAACTTGGTGTTTCACTTGGTTTGCACTTGAATGTATAATTTAGTCTAGCTTTGCTCAAAACTTGGCCATATTTTGAACTCAGCCCAAATTGGCAGTATAAGGCTTTGAACCCTCTGCCTAGGCACAGGTTCCCAACTCCAATCTTATAGAATGAGGGGGGTTTTGCTTTTAAAATGAACATTTCACATTATTTTCATCTTATTTTCCCTTCGTACAACGATCTGTGTGCACAGATAGCCCAAAGGGCATAACTAGGGACAGAATAGAATAAAACACCTTAAAAAGAAGTCTTGCTTGCTGAATATCTAGCAGAAAAAAAACCTGCCAACTGTATGTCTCTAACTTCCATTTGAAAAGCACCTATCAGAAAATGCGTATCCACCATGGAACAAAAAATCATTTTTAACACTCAAACAGACTGAATCTTAAGACTCAAACATATTTGTGAATATGTCCTGCTATTCACTCTACTTTGAGGCAAACTGCACTGAAAACAACCTATAGTACTTTCAATTTAAACTCAGTGCTAAATGATAATATTCTAGGCTGTGCATGTAGCACAGCCTTGGAGAAAAAGATACAGAGAATCAATAGGATTCTATGCTAATGACAAGTCTGTAACACCTCAGAGTAGCTTGTGCTCGTCCACTGATAGCACCAGTGTAATGGTAGTGCCAAGGAAATGACAAAGATTTGAACCTTTGCAAGATAATGATCATACTGACTCCTGTTTAGCAAAAAAAAAAAAAAAAAAAAAAAGATTAAGGCCACATGATTTTAGCAGTACAAGCAAAATGGCACATTACAAAAGATTTATACCAAAAGAAAGAGAATAGAATTGGAAACAAACATTACTGCGGGACTGAAACCTTTGCACAGACTTTGGGGATTTGTGAATCAGTCACTTGAGTCTCACCGCCTCCCCCCCCCCCATATATCCTATAGTGACATTTCCAAAAAAACAGCTTAGAGGTGTAGCTACACGGTGTTCATATTTTCCTGTTTCAAGGAGACAACCAGCCACTACCACATCCGTTGTTCAACCTTTGCTGCTGTCCGTGAGGGCATAAAAAACACTGCGTGCCAGAAACTGCCAACATAGCTTCCCAAACCAGACAGAGGAAGTGTGTGGGTGCAAGGGCAGGGCTGGAAATCAGTATTTTCCCCTAGGTGAAGGTGGTGTTACTAACTCTGCAGGGTGTGGCTAGGTCATGAGTTGAGCCCTTGAGATGAGGCACGTTTTGTTCCCTGTGCTAAAGCACCAAGCTATTTCCTACACACCAGGTGAACATGTAGCGTGCTTGTCTGAGCTTTACGCCTTGAAAAATTAGGGAATTGGCCAGGAAAATGGTATATGCAGATAGGCACCTGCCACTTGTACCTTCTGTACGGTAGTTGCACAAATGCCAGTACAACATTTTACAGCGTTGTTTTTAATTTTCATCTCAGATCCCCAGCATCCCATATGAAAAGGGTTCCTTGTCATTAGAGAGTCCTCCAGCTGTTTTCATGCTGCAACTTTGTGGATTTGCTCTGGTTTATGCATATTGCATCTGAATTAACATACACTTAAGCTAATAGGGGATCTCATGTGTAAAGCATCGTACAGAAGCTCATACGTCCTTCTCGCACCCTGGGACTATATTTATTTACATCCCACAGCCTATTTGTTTTAAACATACCTTCACAGGAGCTTTACTTCTCTCAGGCTACCGTTTGCACTGTGGTCCTTATTGTTCCTCTTCCTTCCTTTAACTTGCAAAAGAAAGCTGTGGCATCTTTTATATTTTGTGTCTTGCCTGTAAGATCTGTGGCAGTGCACCATGTTTAGAGAGTTTGAGCCCAGAGGGGATCTTCAGCTCATCAGCTACTGCCCTTCAAACTGTCCTCTGAGTAACTTGTAGCTGGCAAAAAAGACAGATCTTCAGAGAACATATCCACTCTGGAAGACATTGAAAGATGGAGAATCCGTCACTTCGCCTGATAGTTTGTTTCAATCACTCCTACCAGAACAACGTGAGTCTTGGTTTTAGTTTGAATTTGCTGTTCTTTAGCTTCATGTTCATGGTTCTTTCTGTGCACTTGCTCGCTAGATTAGATAGATGATTCGCACCCAGTATTTTCTCCCTGGGATGTGAGTATACTGTAACCAAGGAATTCATGTTTGTTCAGCCTTTATACAGTGCTATATGGGACACTGTTCCCTGGAGGGAAACAAGTTAGATCACTTCTAACCTCTTTTATTTATACAGTTAAACGTTTATCACCAAAAAATTTCCGTAGTTTGCTCCCTGGTTAACTATCCTTCTTGACTGCTTTTTAGAGTTTCACTGACCTGTCACAGTGTGCTGCTACCTGGAACGATATGCCAGTACTGCATCTCTCCACAAGTATTAACTAGAAGAGACTAATGTCGAATAATGTCAAAGTATTCATAATTCCAGCCACTATCAAAGAGAAGTCTGGACTGCTGTTACCCACACTGGTGCACAGGCCTTCTTTCAGAAAAGTTTAAGTAGATGGTTACATCCTGCAGAGCGTTTTCAGTACTTACGCTGAGTCACATGCTCACTGTGATGGCTTAGTCTAAAAATTATGTTGTCTGAGGCACAATTTTTCACTTTGGGCATTTAAGCATTTCAGAGCTAGCAAATTTCCACCCATTTCTGTGAAATGGGTGGAAACATGCTTTCCCTGAAACCACCTGCGTGACCCTCTTAGATTTCCCTGTAAAAGCCATCAGACAGGTACAGCTGCTGAGCAATTCTCATTTACTTGTCAAAGCCCAAAGGAGTAGCAGTATGCGTGGCCAGGGCGAAGTCGAGGGTGCTGGGAATGCCAGCTGTTTTCTCTCTCACTGGAGCTCCAGGGACACTGGTCTGTGTCTGCTGAAATGATTCTCTCAAATCAGCCCTCAGCCTTGCCAGGTGCCTGCAGGCAGGTCTAGCTCTGGAGGGCAAGGTTGTCCTTCCCCCAGGGAACATGTTTGCAGATTATTTTTTAACCAGCTTCATTTCATTGATACTGCTTACCGGGCAGGTCACTACCCACAGTTATATCAAGAAAATGGAGAGGGCAGAGAACTGTAAGTGAGAATGTGGGAGCTGGTGGGAGTGTCTTTAAAAAAATAATAAAAAGTTATGTTAGAAAACACGCAGTTGTCTACACTAAGTGCTTAGGTTTATCAGCTGTACCATGAGTCACTTTTAACATCAGAAGAGTTTAAATGCAAAACCACTACAAGTTTATCCTATTCAGACAAAAGGTTTCATTCCTGATTATAATGCTGGAAGCAAGAGTGTATAAACAAAGACAACACAAAGTCATCCTGAGTAGGACTTAACATCTGATACCTTCTTAACTGCTGCTTGGGCTCTTTGAAGGCTATTACACTGACATCCTGAATTGCTAGTTCTTAGGTTTAAATGCTAGTTTAGAGACTTACAAAGTTAGTCCTAGTCCCAGGGACAACCACCTGAAAAATAAAAAACAATAAGGAACATTTATGAAAACACTGTTTTTCACAGCATATCATATAGTTTTCTTCAAATGTACATTTGATGCCCTCATCTAATCAATTCCATTGTCATAAAATTCAATTTGTTATTTAAAATGACATTTATAATTTTTAATCCTTTTCTCTTTCAATCCATTTAAATCTTTATGTGTGCAACTGAAACTAACTTTTATTTGAAGTGTTGCCTTAAAAGAATTGATATTAAGCACTTTTTTTGTAAAATGTCCAAGTTTGTTCACAAAAGGAAAATATTCTTCCTAGTGCTGCATCTGAAGTTGGATTGCAAAAAATAAACTTCACAGATATGAAAGAACTATGATGGGAAGGCAGAATATTAGTCTTTTCCAGAATACAGGTTTGCATACAGGCCACTGAAGTGATCACACATTGTTCTGTGTGCAAGCAATTTGCATCCAGATTTTTGTTAAGCTTCAGTCATTCAGAAATGCTTAGTATTTCCTGAACATTATTTTTAGCAAAAAGTTTCTGTATTTCATCAACTAAAGCATTACAACCTTTCATTATTCTAATTTTAAGACATCATAAAAGTTATCATTGTGAAAGAAGAGTAGAGAATGAAGTATCAGTTATTCAAAATGTCTTTTCATCATCCCTGTCTTAGCCAAATAAGTAATTGTAGCCTAAAATTCAAAAAAAGCTTCTAATGTAAGATCAACATTTTCAGACTCCTTCATTTGCAGGGTTTTGGAGATAACCACCTTGCAGAGAAATTCCTCAACATTTCCATGCACTCAAGGATGACAAAATGAAAACTGCCTTGTAATTCAAAAAAGCATTTGGCAAAAATGGAAAAATAATTTAGATTTTCATTGTACAAATTCAAGACCATATCATGAGTCATATACATCTTCCCTTTTTGTATTATGCAGTATGTGGACTAGGAGATTACTTTAATAATATTCCTTTTCATACTATATTAATATGTAGATAGTTTTATCTCCCTAAATTAGCATTTGCATGGGCTGTTGCAAATATTAATTTGCACTACTTTATGGCTAAACATTTTTTATATCTTCCAATATTCCTGATGCAATTTCATGTTGCCTTCAAAGTAAGGAAGTAGACAACAAACTAATGGACTGTCCACCTACCCACACAGTTAGGAACAATTATTGGAACATTTTAATATCTCTGTGTAGTGGGATATCAGTGGCCTTTCTAAGTTAAAAAAAAAAAAAAAAAAAAGAGAAAAAAAAATTTTGCACTTACCAGTTCTAAGTGGACCTTAGAAAATGTTATTCACATTGCTATCTCAATGAAGTGACCTGGCATTCTGTACTTCATTGCTTCTGAAGCAGTTATTTCATCACTTTCTGCTCTCTTACATTTTTTTGCAACAAAACAGTTGTTCTTTTAAATTGTGCTACACTTAAGTTTATTATGGACTCCACTTTCATGCTGTCTTACTTCTGATAGTCTATCATGAGCAACTGAGGTTCTTCGCATAAACTGCAATAAAGCCTATAACAATTATTGTTGTCTTTACTGATCCTGCAAAATTATTTTTCCATTCATTTGGGAAATTGCAAAGCTCTTTCTATTTAGGGAGTGTATTGTGATTTACTAAAGAAATTACTACTGCCACCACTGCCAAAATTGTGATCCCTGTAAGGACGTAGCTCAGCCAATGAAAAATGCTATGGTAGTTAAATTCAGACTTAATCTGCCATCTCTGTACTGAGCCAGACATTAGATACTGTATTCTACACAAACATTATTTCGTTATAATAAATATATGCAATAAAATGTTCTTTATTTACTGAGAGCTTGAATACATAGGCTAATCCTAGCAGTAATTCCTCAAGGTAGACTACAACTATACTGAAAATACATCTCATACGGAAGTATGAGGTTTTTGTGAGGGTTGAAATTCTCTTCATATAAAATGTATAATGAAATAGAGGATTCTGCAGTTTAAAAAGCTCTACACGGATGTAAAAACATTATTTTGATGGAGATCACACGTCAGAGCTATCTGGGGAGAAATTAAGTTTCATCAAAGGCAGGTTTGACAGTAATTCAGAAGTCCCCCCACGTCAGAGTCCTCTGCTGTGCTGGGAGGAGAGTTTGCAGTGAAGTTTGCAATGAGCCCTGCTATGATACCTGCCTAGAAACTTCCAAGGTCTGTCTGAAGAATCCGTGTTTCACAGCCCTGTTATGCACACAGTAGGTACTAAAATTTAGCAATAAAATACACTAATGTCTCTTTGCGTCAAGTATTTCATTTTTACATGGCTATTAATGGCACTTCCTGAAAGACAGCTTTTTTTTCTTCTTGCAAACTGATCCTTGTCTAGGTTACAAGTAGAAGAAACAGCAAAAGTTATCATGCTGTGCCATAGCTGTGATTTTACTTCAAGGCAGTCTTGGGAGAACAAAAAAAGAAAAAATAAGTAATATCTCTGTTGTATAAGCTTTGTGCATAGTTTTTGTTAAAAGACCAGATTTTTGCAGGCTAAATTCTACAATGCAAACAAGGCTTTACTGATGAGTTAATTCCTTAGTGTAGTCCTGCAGAGGTTTGATAGACTTGTTCAAGGCTTCAGCTTATACCTGTAACAGAAGAATGAAATAGAAGATGGTCTTTTAATCTAAGGGAACAGCCTTGGCAACACCACCTGGCACTACCTTTCTCTCTTTTGTTCAAGATTTCCCTTTCCTCATCTTTCTTGGCTCCTTACTCCAATAACAAGGGGGCTTTGATAATAGAAAACCCTTTAACAAATATGGCTCTAATAATAAACGTCCTACTACCTCAGTTTCTGGAATTGCACTCTGAAGTATCAAATGCAAAATACCACTTTCCCCTCCCTGGGAATGTCCTGAATTCATAGTCTAGGCATGTTCTTGAATTAGCACATTCTTTAAGCTTAAAACAGCATTCCTGGAGGTCAGAACCATTCTAAGATAATCTAAAGATACAACATTTCCACAATCTTTCATAAAGTATGTATCATAAATTGCATTCACTGCATGCATACCTTACCAAATGCATAATACTTTGTTCTCCCTGAGCACTCTCTGGAAACATGGTGCATTATTAACGCAGATGACAGAGTGCTTTGTCAAAACTAGCTTCCCTCTCTCTTTCATCTGTTTAAGAAGTTCATGGCATCATAGTGACCAGAACTGACACTGTAAGATTCAGAAATTTTTTTCCTCATAGGAAACATGAAATTCTGTGGGTCTTGGCTAAATAAGTCTGATATTCTGTTTTCATTGCTTTTCTTTCTTTTGGGAGAAGAAACATTTTTGTACCACACATAAGGAATCTATATTGGATATGTTTTCTTCTCAAAGCTGAAATCTGCTTCCCTCAAGAGGATTTCCTCTGAGTGATTGCCTGACTAGTGGTCACTGAGCTGTAATTACTCCAGATGAAACCAGTTGTCATCATTCCTTACAATGCAAACTGCACACACACTCCAAAAAGCATTCCCATTAGTCATATCTCCAGCACAACCTGCACATTTTTTCTGCTGAAAACAGATATTGATTTGACACAGTGCTGAGATGATATGATATATAACTGATTGTACAATTCAGTAGAGTATTGGATTAGACTAATGCAGCCAGGTTTTCAATCTAATTACCTCTGCTTAGCTGATGGAGAGAGTTGTACCCTGTGCAATTGCCATGGCAATTGCCAATATCACTTTATGATAATCTATTTAAACTGAAAGAATCCTAGTGAAACAGGAACAGGGTGAGTTTCTTCCAGAACTTCTCTAATGTTGCTTGTACTTTTAAAGGAACATTAGGTTTTTCTGAAGTGGTAAATAAACATTTGAATCCCACAAATCCTACTCATGCAAAAATTTCAGAATAAAACAGTCAACGCTTCCATAATCTTTGAAAGAGTGTTTGTATCACATTGGGTGTCTAACATTGTCCCATGAATGCTCTTTGGCATGGCTTGGTCTTCGCAATATAGGATGATAAATACTTGAATTGTGGATCTAGACTCAAGACTTCCTCCAGTGTAAGATTAGCTAATGCATCTCTCCTTATTCCCTGAACAATACCTGTTTGATAAGGCGTATAGTCACAGTCATCTGAAGTTCGTCAGGAAAACTAGGTGAGAAACATTTCATTAATATCCAGCTGGACAAAGAAAGGAATTAGAGCTTGCAAAATGAGCAAGAGACAGAAAGTACAAGTAGTCTTTGATCACGAGTAGCTCCAGTTTTAAGAAGCAAAGAATTGCCAATAATTTTTTTGATGTTTTCTATTGTCCACTACTTCTCATGGACATCTAAGTCCCATCGCTTTGCTCTCATAGTTCTTGGCAAAAGGACAATAATACATCCTGAAGCATGTCAGGAAAAACAGGCTCATTTGAGAGTCTTTCGGGTCTGTGAATGATCAGAATATAAAAAGAGTGCTTAGAGACAATGACAGCATCTTGGTATCAATACACAAAACAGAAAAAACAGGCACAGTTCCTCTGCTCAGACTCTTCTTTGTGGAAGAACTCATTACAGAATCCATTTGAAACTGAAGTGACTGTAAAATAGACGAGGTTATTTTTGTCCTTGAGAAAAATGGACAAGAGTAACAAATTGTCAGGATTAAGATGGTGTTCACCCAATAGCTCTGGAAGAGCTCCCGAATGAAATAGTTTGATTACTTAAAGTGGTGCATAATGTGCTTAAAACTGCCCCACACACCTAAGGACTTGAAGGTGTCAGATATGATACTAACTAAAAAAACAGTTTCAGGGAGAACCATGGAAGTCCAGGTATGGAATCCTGATGCCTGCCTTTGGCATCGATAGCATATTAGTATTGCAAAGAACAGACACCTGGATAAGTATGATCCATTAGGGAAGAGTCCACATGTGGAGTTTTTTTAAGAGGATGCCTTACCTTGCCTTACCTTTGAAGAAGTCAACAAGGAGTTGAATAAGGGTGATCTGGCTGGTGTAGTGTATCGTTACTTCTAAACAGCCTTCAGCAAATTTCTTCACATTCAATTTCCATAGCACTTCTAAAAAATATGAAAAAATAGAGAGTAGGAGTGAGCAACCAGTTGATATAGTTGGCAGGCAGAAACCAGTGAAGGTCTACAGTGATGTGTGCAGGAGCCTGTTCTCGTTAGCATATTCATAAATGAACTGACTGTGAAGAACTGCACAACTCACAAGACTGAGTGTCTGGGTAGATCACAGCGGCTGATAGCTTTCAGTACAGAGAAATGTAAAGTGATGAGCACTGGACAAAAGTAGTTCTAGTGTCACATCGAAAATGATGGGCTCTGAGCCCAGCACTAATACTCAGAAGTGAGATCGTTCCATGAATACATCAGTGTATTGCTCAGTAGCAGTCAGGGAAAAAAAAGTAAAAAAAAAAAAAAAGTTAGGCATTAGTAAGAAAAACAGAGAGCAGAATAGACAATGTTATTGTACAACTGTATAAATCCATCGTTTGCCTACACCTTGAAAAATACGCAGCTTTAATCCCCCTGTATCAGAAAAGTTATATTAGAATTAGAAAAGATCCCAAGAAAAGCAAGAAGGATAATCTGAAATGGGAAACATCTTCTATATAAGAAGCAGTTGAGCAGGCTATGATTTCTGAGATCAGAAAAATGATCATTTTGATGTGATAGTGTTCTTTAAAAATCATGGTTAGCATGGGGATGGTAAATAGGAAGCAACTGCCAGCTGTGTTTTCCACTACAAGAGCTGCAGAGCTTCAAATGAAGGAAAAAAGGAAACCCAAAGAAATAGCAAAATTACTAGCAAGAAAGAAATAATGCTGCAGATGAATCATGTACATTTTTTTTCTTTTTCTTTAATGTCATGTGTGTTTTCTGAAGAGGCAGGAGTCCTATTATAGCAGCCTTCCAGTACCTGAAGGGGGCCTACAAGAAAGCTGGAGAGGGACTTTTTAAAGGACATGTAGTGATAGGACAAGCTGTAATGGCTTTAAACTGAAAGAGAGTAGGTTTAGATTAGGTATAAGGAAGAAATTCTTCACTATGAGGGTGGTGAGTCACAGGAACAGGTTGCCTGGAGAAGCTGTGGATGCCCCAAACCTGGAAGTGTTCAAGGCCAGGTTGGACGGGGCTCTGAGCAACCTGGCCTAGTGGAAGGTGTCCCTGCCCATGGCAGGGGGTTGGAACTAGATGATCTTCAAGGTCCCTTCCAACCCAAACTATTCTATGATTCTATGATTCTATTGTCACACCTGGCTTCACAGGCGCCTAGACAATTAGCAACAGAGGGCCAGAGGTAGGAATCTGCTGGCTGGAAGCCAGTGAATCAGTGATGTCATATTCCAGGTGTTTTTAAGTGGTAGTGTAAGAAGTTCAGGGCCCTCGAGAATTGGTACAACCGATGGCCCTGCTGTACACTGCAAAGCAGGGGATATAGCTTGCAATTAACCAGGACTGTTGCAGGGCTTGCCAATATGCTCTATTTTACTGCTTATTAGAAAGGCCCAAAACCTCTGGGCCAGATTCTTAGTGGATGTAAATCCTAATTAATTTAAGTTAGAGTTTTGAAGTTTCAAAATCATGTAAAAAAATAAATCCTATTACAAAGGAAAAAACAACCACAAAACCTGGCCAAAAGGGACAATTCCCCCTCTACCTCTCCTGACTACCATGTATGACTGCTCCAGCTTCACAGCCAGAAAACCCCCATCCAGTGAAACACTCATTGGCTAGACAGAAATATGCTCTACTGTCTTGCACCCATCATTTTAACTGGAAAAAAAAATAATCTTTCACCTTGATGTCGTCACATCCAACAATTGGGACTTCATCTAAAACCCGTTGAAGTCAGTGCAGACTGTCATTGACTTCAGCTGATATTAGAACAGACTCTGAGAATGTAACTCTACAGCCTGCTAGCAAACTAAAGAAAGATCTGGGTTCAATTCAAGTTGGACATAGATAAGTTTAATAGTACTGACATCAGTGCAGTTATAGAGGTCTTCAAGCAGACTGGCCTTCATTCAGTTCGTTGCTGTTCAGTTGACTTCAATAATTCACTGCATGAGGTAGCACATCAAAATGGCACTCGATAATGATTTTCAGTATCAGTGGAGGCATGAAGCAGAAGATTAAATAGAAATAAAAGTTTTCAATGGCTAATAAAAATACTTTACAAACGGCAAAGACTGCTTTGCACTGTTTATGCCATGTGCAGAGTTTCAAAAATTTGGGGTTTTTGGTTTTGACTGACAATATTATTTTTTCCCTGTATCTTTTTTTCTTAAAGAAAATCCACCAATATTCTTCTTTGCAAAGATTACAGTAAACAAGCCATATTGGTCGGAAAGAAGACAACCCACAAGAAAACCACCTGGAACTGACCAGTTCTTCCCCAACTCCTTCACTCCTGATGACACAATGAGAAACTTGAATGGGTTCTGCTTATTAATAGGAGAGGAACACACAGGGCCCACAAGATCCCATCCACTCCCATGTTCTTATGCAAAGCAAGACCAGAAGCACAATGTGGGAGGAGAGAAAAGCCCACCTAAACTCTGGTGGTCCACAAAATTTCCAATAGCCCAGCTGTTGCCAGTCAGTGGAAGCCTCCAGAATTGCGCTGCCCAGACATCTGTGGACAGAGTGTTTGTTAAAAAACCCTAATACATCGGGAGCTTTTGCATAAACATTTTCATTCATGTGAGGAATCAAATCTCTCAAACAGGGTGGTCAGCTGCAGTCTGGATGGGAGTCTCCATTGCAAGCATTCTTGCAACAGCATCTTCAGCTGGATCAGAGTGGGATACCACAATCTGTTGTTCTGATGATTTGTTACAGTCCAGCTGGTCTGTGGTCCTCCATGATGACTACTGCACACGGATGATCCATTTCTACTGATTTGCTTAAACTATGCACAAACATCTCCTGACTTTCATGCTATATACAAAAGAGTGTCATACCTATAACCATAGAATGAGAGTATAATTTAGGTTGGAGAGGACCTCTGAAGGTCACTGAATCCAACCTCCTGCTGCATGCCTCCCCCCCCATCCCCAATTAGTTCAAGTTTCTTAGGTAGTTGCCTAGTTAAAGCTCCAACACCTCCAAAGACATTTCTGCATCTGTATTCTGTTGACTATTTAAAGCTATCCATGTACAATTTGGTCAGTTCCCTCACTTACTGCAGAAACTGCTGGGGGCTATGGCTGGGACTGCCCAGATTTCTCCACCCAGGGAGTTCATCTACACATTGAAGAATACAAATAGTGCCTATCAACTGGTCTAGGCACAGCAAGCAACTGTCTAAAATTCCCACCTGGATAGCTGTAACAATCAGTCAGTTGCTTTGCTGTGAAGCAGGTAAGAGAACACTCTTATCACCTTGTCTCAAGTCAGTCTATTGCCTCATCTACACAGAGACCATCTGGGGACTTCCTGGATCACCCAGGTTGCTGAAGACGAAATGCATTGGGTACATGCACAGATACAGTGACGGTACCCATTTACATTACAAACTTTGATTTAATAATTTTATCACAGTTACAGTTTAAATCAAAGCCACAAGTGCTTCATTCTTGGGTTTAACCAGGCCTACCACTTCACAGAATGTAATACTAGCACATACATAATTATGGGGTAAGAGCAATTTTTCCCACTTCAGCAATTCCATGCATTCAGCTATGTGATACTGTCACATTTATGAAGCATGATCTATTTATATGCTCAAGTACCTGTCATAGCAGCCTCAGCATCAAATAGCTGCTCTGCTGGTGTGAGCAGATTGTTGCTAATGGGAAATGTTACAGAGCTCTTGTGAATGGATAAGGCCAAACTTCATGCTAAGCAATATAGCTGCTTACTATAGGAGTAAATTTAGAACAATTTTGCATCTTTAAAAAATTGCCCCTAAAGGAATGGGTATTTTTAGCACAGGGTGGTGCCACCTGGGAATTATCTGGCTACATGTGCTTCAGCGATCCATTTTAGAGAATCGGACATACAGCTACCTCACAGTTTTAACCCTGGGTTAAACTAACTCACTAACTAACTAACTAACATACATACATAACAGTTCTGACAGAGAACCAGCATCATCTTTTCATTTGCCCCGAGTCATACTGGCATTAACAAAGAAAATTAAATGTGAGACTGCTAAATCACATAAACTAATCTAGAATGGGTGTGTCCCCCCTATTTCCATGTACATGTAAGCCTCATATACTAACATAGTAATTGCTCAGACTCCAAAAATCCCATCATTTTTTCTACCAGCTTTGTGTTACTGAGCAGAACACAAGTGATAAGAAACTGTGGTTAGCCATTCTTCCTACACGCTTCAGAGGAGGGATCATTTTATGGATTTCACAGATTTTTTTTCTTTATTGCTTTGTGTAACATGATGACTTTTCAAAAGAATATAGTTTCATTCCTGCCAGTGATATTTTATTAAAAAATACTGCCTCCTGCTATCTTATAATTGACCTTGATTTGGGATAGAATAGTGTTTGCAACACTTATTCTTTTGAATGGGAAAGGTTTGCCATCTTAATGCAAGAGACGCAATTAGCATGACCTTGGCTTAGATGGTCAGACCTGCCCTGTCCCATGCATAGTCCAGAATTGCAATAATAATAAAATGATCCCATTATAGCCAAATATATTAACAACATTCAGACCAAACCTGTGAAGTTACAGGTTCATCTGCAATAGAAATTCCAGTATTTCCCTTGACTGAGGGAAGAGTTTCTGCAGCTCCCCAGGCAGGACAGCCCAGTGAGAAGAGAGCTGAGCATGGCAGCAATTCAAGTGGAAAAGCACCACTAATAGCTTAGACCAGTATGCCATTTTCCTAGAGGATCAGGGAACACAGAAAACTGTGGTATGTTCCATACACACATACCTGCCTCAGATCTGCTCTCTGCTCCTTACAGCTCTTGTCATCCAGTCTTGTCTGTGTTCACAGCGATATGTATATATTGTCGAAAAGTGACTGTCTCATTTGTAGCACTGCCAAGCTTAATCTGCCTCTGGAGGTGCCTGAAAGCATATTTAAAATACACACAAAAGTACCTGTTATTACCTGTGGAGCTCAGACACACTACATGTCTTCGCACTTCTACTTCAGTTGAGGATAGTGAAATTGGCATCTACAGGTCTAGTAAAGGATATGTATTCAGTTAGTCAAAGTTATCAGAAAAGCCCAGTCAAGTAGATTTACGTCTTCAGATAGCCATGAACCCACATCCTGAACTTTATCTGGAGTTCCTGGCTGAGAGTGAAGTACTAGTTGGATGTGCCATGGGAGCCTCGGCACTGAGGATATGTCAAGCAGTGGTCTGTATTACTAGGATTTACTTGCCAAAGGGTCAGTGCTCCAAGATGTCACATTGCCATTGGAGAAGTGATTAACTACAGATAAGTCATCATTCATCAGGAAGGGATGGAGACTTTGTGACAAACGGAGATGTCAGAAAATACTATTCTTGAATGATGCCATATGAGATCTTACCACTAACAAGGGACCCAAGTATACTTGGCCAGATTGCTATGCTGGCCAGTTTAGTGCAGATGCCTCCCTCCAAAGAGACTGTTCTGTGGTTGTACTCTTTGAAAGGTTTTCTTCTGCTCACCAGTATTATCTCTGCCTATTCTAGAGTCCTTTTGGCTCCTTAGTCCTTCTTCACAAGCTGATCTTATGCAGGCTTTGGGACATCATCGTGACCCTGTAGCACCTCTATATATTTCTGACTCTTGGCCTATATTTCCCCAGTTCAAAGTGAGGCCCATTGCTAACTTTGAAGAAACTCAGAGAAATAGCTGGATCTTGTAAAAGAAGTCTAAGGATGGAGGAGTAATTTCCTGTCACAACTCATTGGGTAGCTCCCACCCATTACCGCTGTCAAGACTATATATAGCACATTCTAGCACCCCTGAGTGAGACAGCAGCATCTCATGGTGACAAAGATAAGATACAAACAGGGACTGTAGGGAAAGAGATTGCTCTGTACCCATTAATGCCAGGAGATCATCTACCAGTGCTGCAACACAGCTTTATATGCTGGTTGGAGTCCAGGCTTTGCTACAATTAGCATATTAGCTTCAATTATGTGAGCCTGCAGCTAGCCTTTAGCTAGTTTTTCTGTAATTTATCTCAGGAATAAATTTGATCTTGGCTGTCTTGTGCCCGATGTAGCTTGATTCAGAGTTTTATGCAGAATATTCCTTCTCTGGCTGACACATTGCCTATTTCTAGCAGCTCTGGAGTCAAGATCCTCTTTCACGTCTCAGGAAATCTGTGATGGGTTCCCCTGTGTGCACAGCTTGGGTGCTGGTTGTTTGAAGATGTCCAAAATGTCCTGAAAAAGCCTTCAGTTTATGTCTCACTCCCTGATGAGTTTTATAAGGCACCCAGTATAAAAGGGTCAATCCCCACCCTTTCAGTGTGCATACCCTCCTTAGGAAAAAACAGAGCCACACCAGGCAAACACTGGGAGAGCTGAGAGAAAGGTCTCATGTTAAAATACTGGCTTGTGACTCAGACTTAAGCCAACTTCTCTGTTTCATTGTAAACTTTTTGGGTGTGATCTGGGCAAATTTAATTAATATTTCTCTGTAGTTTGGGGGTGTCATGGTTTAACCCTAGACAGCAACTAAGCACCACACAGCCACTTGCTCACTCCCCCCCCACAGTGGGATGGGGGAGAGAACTGGAAAAAAGGTAAAACTTGTGTGTTGACATAAAAACAATTTAATAGGACAGAAAAGGAAGAAAATAATAATAATAATAATAATAATAATAATAATAATAATAATAATAAAAAGAATATACAAAACAAGTGATGCACAATGCAATTGCTCACCACCTGCTGACCAATGCCCAGCCAGTTCCCGAGCAGCGTCCACATCACCTCCCTAGCCAACTCTCCCCAGTTTGTTTTTTTTTAGTTCAGCATGACATCATATAGTATGGAATATCCCTTTGGCCTGTTTGGGTCAGCTGTCCTGGCTGTGTCCCCTCCCAGCTTCTGGTGCACCTCCAGCCTCCTTGCTGGCAGGGCAGTATGAGAAGCTGTAAAGTCCTTGGCTTAGTGTAAGCACTGCTCAGCAACAACTAAAACATCAGTGTGTTATCATCAACATTATTCTCATCCTAAATCCAAAACACAGTACTATACCATCTACTAGGAAGAAAATTAATTCCACCCCAGCCGAAACCAGGATGGGATGGGGCGGGGGGAGGGGGGGGAAGTTTAACACCAATGACTTACGAAGCTGACTGTATCACAGTAAGAATAATTCACAGATATTTGTGAGGCATTTAGACACTGCAGTGAAAAAGGCCATGGAAGTGCCTGGCCAGAACTGTCAGTTCTTTGCTTTATGTTAATGTATTAACCTTCCCTCAGGAGGACAGAAACCTAGAGATCATCCTTTCTTCTCAGAAAATTCCTTCTCTCCCCTCAAAACAGCCTAGAAGTAGATGAAGCAACTGAGGAACAAAAGGCTAAAGACTGCTGGAAAGCTGAGCACTGCTTAAGCTAAAAGGAAATGGTTATGAAGAATTAGAAGGAAACCTAGTAGTCCTCCTGGGCCTTCACCTTAGCAGAGCAAACGATGACCAGCTCCTGTGGTTACCCTGGAATAGAGAGGTTAGGAGGAGAGCAACAGCTCTAGGATTTTCATTCTTACATCCAGCAAGATAAAGAACATTACATTAACTCATGGCAATGTGGGAAAATGGAAGAGCTAATATTGATTGACTGCTTTTTTAAAGTGAGAGATGAAACAAAACACATGTCACCAGAACAAGAGAAGCAGAGAAAAGAAGAGGTGCCCAAGCTATACAGTATTCATGGAGTTAACTATCTGTGGATAATCCACATTACTCTTTTTCACAGAGCTATGATCTGATATTTGATTTTTCCACCACATTGTGTTTTTGGCAGGATTTTTTTATTATCTTGCATAAGAACCAAATTGTTTTGTAGCTTTAGGATGACAAACTCAACCTCTTCTTCAGGGTAATGCTAAAAAATTAACAAATAGAAAGAGATTTCAGTGATGCACAGCCCTTATGTGTTGTTTTGTTACAAGACATGTTTCATCATCTTCCCACACATTTTTTTATGCAAGAGATCTATGGGATGCTCAGCTTGGTGCTCCACAGTATGCCACCACCATCAAACAAATGACAGGAAATTGGCAGCATGCTGTGGATTTGCTTTCTGCAACTGAATGGAAAACACTGTTCAGTATGCACCTCCTGCCCTTCCCTCTCCACCCACTCCTGCCATGCCTTCAGGTTTCCAAAGCAGCCCTCAAATTGAAGAAAGCCTCAGTCCTTTATAGGTCCAGTATAAGGTTTGCCAATGTACAACAAAAACTAACTGCTCCTGAGGTTTCACTTGGGAGCCATACAGCCCCTCCTCCTCTCCCGAACAACACTCCGCAGCATATTATTTTTTTTTATAAAAGGGAAAGCTGGAAGAGAAAATACTTCATTAGGAATTTCAAGAAGAATTAGGGTGGGTGGGATGCGATCACTCCATCTGTGTTGTTGTTACAATTTCATCTGGAAACTAAGCAGTCCATTGCACATGCCACTATAAATGAGTCTGTGCCCTAGGCGGTTCACCCCACAGAAAATTAATAATAACATTTAACTGTGCCAGTGCTCTCAAGCGGCCAACTCTGAGCCACACCTAATGATTCTGGTGTAACTCCAGCCATACACCTTACACTCTTAAATATTCCACAAGCTACTGTCAACACATTTGCAAGTGTAGTTTAGGAAGGCCTTGAATTGTGCATCTTTCTTGCATTAAATGGAGACTAACACAAGTTGAGAAGTGTTTCCAGTGCTGTATCCTCCTACCCGTTCATCTCCAGGGTTAACCCTGCCTGCACACAAGGCAGAGGCAGCTGGCTGACAGACTGCCCCAGGGCATAGCCTGCATCCCATTAAAGTCAAAGGCATTGGGTGGGAACATAGTCCTTTTGCACCTAAGGAGCTGCAAGGAACTCCAAAGTCAAAAGTCTGTCATACTGCTCTTAATGACCCTAGGCTGGACTGGTTTCCTTGTGGATCAAGCTTACAGATACACAGCATGACTACAGATATAAGCATCAATTCTGTACCTTTGCTATCTTGTATTATTTGCTGGACTATATCTACACAGCCACAGAGACTGGCCCTAGGTACTCTCCAAGCTGAGCAAGCATCTTGTCCACATTATTTACCTGACGAAGCAAATCCCAAAGGGATATTGATGATATTTCTAAAGAACGAACTTAGTCCTTTCTTCTGCTCTCAGGGACCTTCCAAGATGACACTCCTGGCTGTTGGGTTGGGCCTGGCACCATGTTCTGTGGTAGTCTGGATCCCTACCTCCGTACCTGTGGTTTCCAGGAAGAAGTAATACAGCAATTTCCTTCCCTGCAGGACCTTTTCCTGCTGCAAAGGCAGGTGTGATTATTAGGTTACCAACCACAACTAACCCACGCTGAATTTCAGCTGCCTAAAAGAAATTGCAGAATCAAAGAATGGTTGAGGTTAGAAGGGATATCTGGAGGTCATCTGGTTGAACCCAGCTGCTCAAGCAGGACCACCTACAGGTGGTTGACCAGAACCACCAGAGAGCTTTTAAATATCTCCAAGGATGAAGACTCCACAACCTCTCTGGACAACCTATGCCAATGGTCCATCACCCTCACAGTAAAAGTATTTCCTGATGTTCAGACAGAACCTCCCAGTGTTTCTGTCTGTGCCCATTGCCTCTTGTCCTGCCGCTAGGCATCACTGAAAAGAGCCTGGCTCTGTCTTCTTTACACCCTCCCTTCAGGTATTTATACACTTCGATGAGATCCTCCCCCCCCGATATCCCTGAGCCTTCTCTTCTCTAGGGAAAAATAGTCCCAGCCTTCTCAGCCTTGCCTCATATGCGAGGTGTTGCAAAGAGTCCTTGGTTGGGCTCTCTCCAGTATGTCCATGTCTCTCTTGTACTGAGGAGCCCAGCACTGGACACAGTACTCCAGGTGTGGCCTCACCAGCTCTGAGCAGAGGGGAAGGATCACCTTCCTCAGCCTGCTGGCAACATGCCTCCTAATGCAGCCCAGGATACCATTCTCCTTCTATGCCACAAGGGCACATTGCTGGCTCATGTCCAACTTGGTGTCTACCAGGACCCCCCAGGTCCTTTTCTACAAAACTGCTTTCCAGACAGTCAGCCCCCAGCATATATCAATGCATGGGGTTGTTCCTCCCCAGGAGGTGCAGGACTTTGCAGTTCCCCGTATTCAACTTCATGAGGTTCCTGTCAGCCCATTTCTCCAACCTGTGGAGGACCCTCTGGATCAGAGCACAACCTTCTGGTGTATCAGCCACTCCTCCTAGTTTTGTGTCATCAGCAAACTTGCTGAGGGTACACCCTGTCCCAACATCCAGATCATTAATGAAGATGTTAAATAGGATTGGACCCAGTACTGACCCTTGGGGTACACTTCTAGTTACTGGCTTCCATCTAGACTTCATGCCACTGATCACCACTCTCTGGGCCTGGCACCTGTCTTCACTGTTTATTCATCTATCCCATACTCCATCAGTTTCTCCATGAAGATGTTACGGGAGACGATGTTGAAAGTCTTACTGATATCAAGGTAGACAGTATCCACTGCTCTCCCCTCATCTACCAAGCCATTCATTTCATCATAGAAGGTTATCAGGTTGGTCAAGTAAGACTTCCCCTTTGTGAATCCATGCTGACTACTCCTGATGACTTTCCTGTCCTTCATGTGCCTGCAAATGTTTTTCAGGATTAGCTGCTCCATCACCCTCCAGGGGTCAAGGTAAGGCTGACTGGTCTGTAGTTCACTGGGTCCTCCTTCTTGCCCTTTTTGAAGACAGGAGTGGTGTTTGCTTTCTTCCAGTCCTCAGGTGCCTCTCCCAGTCTCCATAATCATTCAAAGATTATTGAGAGTGGCTTCACAATGACATCAGCAATCTTCCTCAGCACTTAGTGCATCTCATCAGGGCCCATGGACTTAAGTATGTCCAGCTTGCTTAAGTATTTTCTAACCTGATCTTCTTCCACCAAGGGTAAATCTTCCTTGTTCCAGACTTTCCCCCTGGTCTCCAAGTCCTTACATTTCTGAAGGTTGTTCTTACTAGTAAAGACTGAGGTGAAGAAAGCATTCAGTACCTCATCCTGTTTCCCAATCCTGTGTCGCAAGGGCCTCTCACTCATTCAGCAGCAGAACCACATTTTTGTTAGTCTTCCTTTTGCCACTTAGGTGTTTGTAGATGCCCTTCTTTTTGCCTTTGACATCCTTTACCACGTTCAACTCCAGTGTCTGGGATGCACTGGGGATCCAATACTTAGGATGCCCAATGCTTGGGATGCCAAAGTTGGAAACAAGAGGCAGCATAGACTATATAGACCCCTGTTCAGGGGTACAGTATGGGCACGGGCTTTGCAGATTCTCCTTGAAATGCATTGCAGAACCATAAATAAGTTTATAATTCACACACATTGGCCTTCAACTTAGATAAAAGCTTCCTAAACAGAATGAGGTGTTTCTCAAATAAGGTCTTATAGGAGAAATGCCATTTCAAACCTGAGCCAAGTTCAGCAATGTCTTCCTGGGGGTTATCCAGTCTGGGACCAGATTTAGACCCATGCATTCACATACGTGCATTGTTTTCCCTTGTAAGAAGTTCTTGGCAGGAAGGCATGTAATTTCCAGCAGAGCTCACTGGGAGAGGAAATACAATTAAGCCTACAAAAGCCAGGCAAAATCTAACCCTTATAGCAAAGAGCTGCTCAAAACAATCATAGTTATTACAGTGGATAAAACTCACCAACATGTGCAGGAGAAGCTTGAGGAAGGACAGCTGTGAGGCCTGGATCTTAAGGCAAATGCAGGGGGGCAAATTTTATCCCTACCAGATGGCCCTATGATTACACAACATTTCAGCACAGTGCTGGAGTTTGAGATTTTCTGTCTACGGTCTTGCAAGAAATAGCTTCAGATAAGTTTCACCAGAGTAAATATGCACCATTGACTTTTATTCAGTTTTATTTAATAGACTCTTGCAATACACTTTTAAAAATGTACTTCTGTTTTATGACTGTTACTTTCTCATACTCTCCTCCTTAATCTCTTTCCTCCTAGATCTTTAATTGTGTAGAAGAACAACTGTGATGTATTTAACTTTCATATAATTTCCCTGTTTGGCAATAATACCCCCAATTAACTACTGTTCTCATTAACCAATTTACTCATTTATAATCAAGGGCAATGGCTTTAACAGTTCTAATAATATGCCTTGTTAATAATGTCTTAATGAGGATTATCCTTATACTGCTCTCAGAAGGTTCTCTTTTTCCCTAAAATGAGAAAAGGCATATTAATGCAAAATAACCTTCTACCTCCTGGCTAAGTGTTTTGTTGGAACGAAAAGAAAATATGGCAAAGTACTGTAGATTTTTAACCTCCATAGGCTACCATTTAGAAATTCAGTGACTTACGGTAGGTGGAGTACATGATGCACTAGTCCATAAATCAGTTCTGGCCTCAGCCCTCTTACTTGCTACAATTAGACACCAAGAGGCTCCTTTATATCCTCAGTTCCACTGGGGTGTAGACATGCTTTTCAGTTTCACTGGATGTAGCAAACAGAATACTGTTAATTAACTTAGGAAAAGAAGTAAAATCAAAACAAAAATATCTAATCAAGCTTTTACCAAATTAAACCAAAATACCAAATCTAAGAGAATCTTCTCCTGTAAAATTATCTAAGGAAACACAATAAAACTGCAATGACTGAACATATGTTCTGCTAGCAGTAGCACTGAAAATTTAGCATCTAGAATAGGCAGCTAATGAGACAGGTTTACTAATGTTCAACAAAAAGAATCTGGCATGGTTATGTTAAAAATAGAAGTTCAGACATATACAGGTAAAATAGAGAAGCTGCAAAAGAAAGCTTGCATTTAAAATAAAAGGGAACAGAAACATAAATCAATGCGTGGTCAGGCAACCTCTGGAAGTTTAAATGTTAGAAGAAGCACTTGGTGAAAGATAGCTCTATAATGCATCTGAACTGATAGACAACTGAATGCATCTCTCATTTTACAGTTTTGCCAAAACAGAGAGCACCCACAGTCTGGTCTGACAGTCTCTGGGGAATAGAAATCTATTCACTTTCACCTGTACAATGCACATTTTGCCATGCCGTACTCTGTACACATAAAGACCCACTGACTTCTGATAATCACTATATTTTAAAACAAGATTATAAACCCTTTAAGCCCTCCATCTTCCAGCATGTTATTCAGATGTCCCTGTATTAGCCATTTCAGCACTGAATCTTGCCTTCAGTGATCAATTAGGATTTTAAGGCATACTTAGGTGAGGGAAATAGTTGAATCTCATTAGTTCTAAGTACTGGAGACATGGCACTTGATATGATAAGCACCTGTGATGAGATGGGGAGAAATTTATCTTCAGAAGTCAATATTATTTACCAGCATCTGGAAATGTTGGTTTGCCATAAACAGTTCTTTTCTGTCCTAATTTTGTTTTTAATGAGTAGAAATTAGGAAGATAAAAAGAGCAATGTCCCAGCAATGTTTCTTTTTCAGATAAGCCATTGCAGCTACAGCTATGAGGTATCCAAATACACGCAGCCAGGGATTTAGCTTACTGTAAAAATGGTAAATATCACACTGCTTTTCAATATTTTGCAGAAATGTCAGATCAAGGCCTGCTCATCCTACACATATGACCACACCCTTAATCTATGTTTTTGATCAAGCACAGAAGTCAGAAGTACTCTTAGCAGTAATTTGTATAAGAAGAGAATTCTCTAACATACAAATAAATTTCATTAGTTTCCTTTATGCCCTGGAAGGTTCCCTTGATATCGACAAATACACATGGATGAAAACTTAGCTCCACTGAACTGATCAGTCATTTTCCTATTGACTTAATTGGAGGCACTATTAACCTGGTGTCTTATGAGGAGTAGATTTTACTCTCCCTTGAGGAGTCCACTGTCTTTATTGTGTGGCAGGCAGCATACTTTATATAGCAATTCTGAGGCAGCTCATGCAAGTGATAAGAACTCACTGAACAAATTTTGATGGACTCTGAGGCCGTATGAAAAGGTAGTAAAATAAATTCATAGAACAGAGTTTCCAAAAAATTAGGGTGCTTTTGCTCTCTTCCTTGGGCTTTGAAACAATCTAAAACATCTGATTTGGTACTGAATTTAACAATGAGGGCCTTGCCCTTGACTGGATACAAGCTACTTCTAAATCAGTGGCATGCCAGTTCAATTCCATCACTTACTTATTTTTTTTATAGCTGGAAGAATTTAAAGCCAAACGTAATTAAGCTACTGACATTGTGAGAGGGCATACAGGAAACTGTTTAAAATATGGGCCTTGTGTGACTTGGCTCTTGATATCAATCCTATTTTGAATTTCTAAGTTATCACTGTTTAAAAACATGTCTTAAAGTCTGTAGTTTTTCCTGTGGCTTGTGTTTGTCATATTTTGCACAGATTTATGCCTTCCTTTACACTGAAAGGCATGCATTTTCCTATAGAATGCATTATATGAACTCAGCTGGCTCCTGATTACAATTTGTTTCTCCCCAGTTGAAAGTCTTTGGGGTGTATATCCTTCAGAGAGAGACAACTTCACTTTTTATTGTGAAAAGCAAGCTGAAGCTAGAGGGAAAGAATTGGGATGGAGCCAAGCAGCACCTGGTCTGACATTTTTTAGTGCTTACCTCACTGTTAATGGACATTGATATTTTTCTTCCTGTGTTTGCAGGACTGGCTTGACTATAGCATGAATAGAGATAAGAGAGGCCACAGAGAAAGGCAGAGGGAAAGAAGCACAGCTGAAGGATGGGGATTAATATACCAGGCTCATGATATGTTGATAAAAATATGCACAAAACATGACAGACAGTCATAAAACAGAACGCGGGCCAAGTAGAAACCATGACCTTGTCAGTCCAAAATCTTCCTATAAACCAATAAACAGCTTTAAGTCACCAGCAGACTTGGCCAGCTTTGGAAAATGGAACTAGTAGTACATTTTTTCATATCTTCTAGCCAAAATCTTAGCCCTGTTAGACTTCAGTGGGTTACAAATCACTGGGATTTCAGTGCTAATGAACTCTTCCACTCCAGTCATTTCACTTCTTTGAAGTCTACAATTCAGCCAAAATTGGAATTGGTTTTCTCATTGATATAGTGATATCTGTTCATTCACTTAGAGGTGCAGAGTAGATTTGCCATTTGACTATCCCCTGGACACTAAAACACATTGAACTAATAAATAAAAATTTATTGATGGCCAGATGTGGCCATCAAAGAGACCCAGGGGGTCAGGAACAGTGTAGTTACATGTACTTCTCCTTTTGCATTCATCGTATGGAACTGCCAGGTAGTAGTGTATGTCAAATAGGTCTATCAGTGGTTTGTAATTATAAAGCAGGAAGCCTTCAATGGCCAATGTAATGACCAATAAAAATACTACTGGCAGAGGAGGCCAAAAGTTTCAAAACCTGTCATACTGCCTTATTAAATCCATAGTTGGAAAATTAAAAATAACCATGTTCTGTTCAAAGCATATGAATAAGAAAAGTGTTCATTTACACAATCCAGACTGGTTTGATTCAAGAAACTGCCAACCAGCTGACCAACTTGCAAGATGGATTATTTCTTCACACACTACAATCAAAGTCTAGTCAGATCTTCGCCATTTCATGGTACATAATTATTTCAGACTTCAGTTTATAATCATTAGCTTTTTAGACACAGTTACTGTAACCCATTCAGCATCAGCCTGGATGTAGTACCTGAATACCTTCATCTAATTCTTCTGAAGGGCAGAGATAGGAACTTATTCCACCTCTCCTCATTGCTATTAAAGAAAACACTCCTTAGCCCAGGTCTGTGCTAAACATTGACACTTTTGGCCTCGAGATCCATCTTCATCTGTTGAGGTAGTATCTCTGTTCTGGTCTCCTGGGCCAGTTATTACCTCTTCCAACTTGTGATGGAAAACTGGTAAACCATAGCAGAAGCTAAAAGGCCACTATTCAGAGCCCTCTAGAAAAAAGGTAAAAACCTGAGGAACAGATCTAGGAAATGCTACACAAATTAAAGACTAAAAGAAAGGGCTGGCCTGGTGACATACCATAGGTGCTCAATATCCGCTGGGATCTGGCTCTGTGCTTTTGCTGATGAAAGATAAGCCCAGGACCCCCCTCCCTTGAGTCAGAAATAATGTAAAAGTAATTGAACATCCTGCAAGGAGAGGTCTGTCATGTTCTTGTATTTCACTCGTTCAATAACCTGATGTTATTAAAATTTCTTCCAACCTTCTTGCTATTAGTGCATTATTTGATCAGTTATGAAAGATGGAGCAGGCTGTTAGCTTATAGAGTTTCTTTCTGATACAGAACTACATGGTAGGCTGATTCAACCTGCATATGAAAGCAAAAATAAGACTTTCTTTGGCTCCTTTCTCATTTTTCTATTTTGATTTCCTCATATTCTTTACCCAAGAATGTCATAGACTAGTAACATCCCATTACTCCATTTCACACTTACTTAGCAATGGTATTTATGACTTACCTTTACTAGCAATCTGCCTATGTGAAGGTACGCAATACATCTTGGGCTCAGGCAAAACCTCTGTTTCCTCCTTTAACAGGATATCCTTGTACAGTTTTGGCTAACTGCATTACCAATATTTTCCACTACTCTTCTGCAGCTTTTTCCACCTTCACTTCTAGAGATAGGAGACTGTCAAGATGAGTGACTGCTTTTACAGTGCATTCCCTGGAAAAACAAGCATAAGAATTTGCTTTGACATGCACATGTTTATAATTGTCTTGAGTATTCTCAAGACACATCAGTGTATTATCTTTCTAATTTTTTTTTAATCCTCCACAGCAATAACCTCCCTCTTTACACAACTCTCTAAAGAGCTGGTGCTGAATGTCTCCCTAATATCCTCGGATGTTAGGATGCTCAATGCATATTCCCCAGCAGAAACAAAATCATGCCCAGACTCAGCCCTAGAAATTACCATTTTTAGACCAATACATGGATACATTTGAATGATAGGAACCTCCTGTCTGTTTTTAATGATGGTTGTGATGTCACCCCCAGCTGATGGCATGGAAATGGGCTGGGCACTACAAGAAGAAAAAGAAAGCCCACCACCCTGTTAGAATCCAGATTTACATCACACCAGACATTTTCATTACATTTTATACTATGCCATAAACCCAGAACTATGTGTTTCTTTCTGTTCTTCGTAAAATCCTGTGAGAACCCAGGTGGGACAGAGAATGGTCTCAATGAACAAGCTTCCATAGCAAAGAATAGCCAACTCATTTGCAGAAGAAGAGGCTTCAAGAGGCATAGTTACATGACGGAGATGACATGCCTTATTGCTCTTCACTGTATTATCCTTAGCTTTCTTAAGTGGAGTCCCTTTTTACCTGTCTTTGCCCCTGTTGATGCAAAATTTGCTTACTATGGCAAACAAACCAATTCTGATAACAACCAGAATCAAGCAACGAATTTAGAGGCTTATTTAACCAGGAAGATTTCTCTCTCTCTCAGTAAAAATAGTTAGAGCTGTTGCCATAAATCCATTGCTGGCAGATACTGCTGCTTTGATGATATCCATCAGCCATTTCAGTCCCATTCATTCTTTGCTGGATAAGGTCCTCAGCAGACTCTCTGTCACAAATTAACAACTCTCTTTCTGCTATGCCAGCAAGCAGGACTGGCTGGCAGTGCAAGAGCTTGGACACTCTAGCTGCATCCTGAGCCTGCCACTGGGTCTGCAAGTTCTCCTTCCTGGTGCTTGCTCAGTGCTTCATGCTCTATTTCACATCTTTGGTGGGTACCATTCATGTTACCTAAAGTAACTGTAGCTGCCCAAAAATTAGGTTTAGGCTAAACTAATCGACTATGTTGACTCTGTAGGCTGCGGAGAGAAATAGGTCTCTACCAAACACTGATGCTCTCCACCCGTCTCAGGATGGAAAGACTGCTTTCTTCACAGGCTTCACTCTCTCTTGAGTTGAACAGCGAAGTGTAAGGAACTCACTGGGTAAGAATTTTAAAATACTGATATAGGCTGTGATAGGCAATATTATACCACTATATTTATGGCTTTTTAGTTTTCTATGCAAGCAAACAGGAATTAGAAATACCCTATGTGTAACAGTGATGTCCAGTATATATTACTGTATATAGTATATGTTACTGTATATAGTATATGTATATATATGTGTGTGTATATATATAACATGTATATGTTACTGTATATAGTGACAGACCTGTACCATTATATGACATGGTGACAGTGTTATAGCTACTATACGGAAAGCCAATATGTATGGCTGAGGTACCACAAATATGCATCCATGTCCATCCATATGACATGGCCATAGCTGATTTTGCTTATGTTATGATCTAGCTGATTATTTAGAGACAATTCTGCCAGCCTTTACAGGACACTTCCTTCCCCTTTTACAAATATGGCTGCTTAAACTGTGACTAGAAAACTGTCAAAGGCTCCCTGTACCAGAGAATACACTGAAATTATGAGCCTACGAACTACATTTTCCTATTCTTTATATTCTTCCACTAATTCATCCTTTTCCTGGTTCTCCGCTTCTGCACTGGTTTTCTGAGTCTTTATGTTCTCTCTCCCCCTTATTCCCTTTAGATTACCTGTCAGAGAAAAATTGTAACAGCACGGTAACCATTTCTTATGCTTTTAATGACAGCTCATAATTGCTGATATGAAAAGGAAGAAACCATGTGAAAATGTGTATGCATAAAATTGTCATAATGTCATACACAATGCTGAGATCAGTAATGAGGAGGTTGGGCCTTAGTTAAGATATCTAGACAGCAAATATATACCACAAAGAAGAGGCAGAATAGAAAAAATGAAATAAAGTAGTGGCGTTGGAAAGCTAAATGAATATTATAAGGAAAGCTATGTTAGAATCAGCCAGAAAACCCTTGTTGTTCCCTTTGGGTGACATAGATAACACAGCAAATAACTTTTGGGAACAACTGGCAATAAATAACATTTGTGGCACCTAACTAGTGCCATTCCACTATTATTCTGCAGGAGAGGTGTGGACTTCCCAGAGAGACACTGCCTTCCTCAGTCATCACTGCCTCCTGAAAACAGCAGTTGGGCTGCTTCTATACAATCACACACCCTCTTCACAAACCAGCTTCCTGGGACCGTGGGTCACACAAGGTCATGAACTTGTTGGTTCACCAATGATAATTTCTTAATTTATTTTTGCACTTCTGCTTCTCAGCCCATGCTATTTAACTGGGGCAACAGACCAAACATTTCAAAGGCCTCTCCTTACCTGCCAGAGGAAAAGGTGCCAAATTCTGCCAAGGATCCTGGGGAATGCAACAAGAGAGGGCTTTTATGAGAGGGAGAGTTGGAAGTGTTTCGTGGTTTGTTTATTTCTGGAGCAATGTCTACAGCTCCTCCCTCCATTGGTATCTTCTAGCAACACAGCAGCGTTCACTGTTTTGACAGAAACATGAAATCAGAGGTGTAATACAGTTCATTACTGAGTTTGTGAATGAACGGGTGGAATCGCAGTCCATCTCAGCTATAAAATGTGGCTTCAAAAAGGCCAGCTTTGCTAAGGACTTGGCAGTCAGTTCAGTAACCTTCCTTTTCCACCACCCCCAATAAGGGGCTTTTAAACTGAAGAAAGCAAAAGTTGAAGCAATGAAGTTGAGAAGAATGCACCTTTTTATATTCCTATGAGAAAAAACTTGGTTGCACCAACAGTGTGTTTAAATTTAAGCCATGGCGTGTCAAAGTCAAAGAAAGCCCAGTGTGCAATGCTGAGTATCCAGTACTTACTTACCCCAAATTATCTGCTGTTGAAAACCTGGTCATGTTGCCTGAGGTTTGCAGCTAAGTGGTTCCAATAATTGGTGTTGCACTTGGCTGGCCACCGTTTAAGTCTGGCTCCCCTAATTACAGAGACCTGCCTGGTTTCCCTAAGGCAATTGCCTCACTAGGGCATCCATGTTCATTTCTGCAGACACCATCAGACTTCAGATTCATGGTTACCTAGCACATGTGCTCCTCAGAAACACCAAGTGATTCCTATGTCAACTTAGATATTTGTTAGAATGTATTAACTTTGATTAGGTAACTGTCGGGGGGTGGGGCGGGTAGCCAAAGGAGGATGACAAGAAACTGATAATCTGCCTGTAATCTCTTCTACAAATGTCAAAGAGGGTGAGGTTTTGGGGCTTTTTGTGTTAGATGTCTCTTTTTTTTCCTTTTTAAGGAAGGGTGAGCATTGTGAGAAGGGAGAGTGGTGAACTGCCCAGGCGCGTTTTGGAGTTCAAAGGAGACAAGGAGGTACCAGCTCTGAAATTGAATACACCTTTTGCACTGTCATGCAAATCTTCTTCAGTGGTCTGTTTGTGGACACGACGCGTGCAGGACAGAACCCAGATTTCCACAATCCCTTTCAGTGTACCTTTTAAATGGCTTGCAGACAGCAGTGAGGCTTCATAGGCAAATGACCTCCTTTCACAGGCAGATGTGTATCCTGGCTGATTTGCTTTTATAGTAATTCTGTAATGTAAAAACACATAAAATACCAGTCTTAAACACAGGTTGCATTTCCCTTCTTTCTGACCTGATTCTGATCTCAGTAAATCAAGTTGGTGGCTGATTAGTCCTGGGCTTCACTTCTGGAACACAAACCAGTTCTTATCATGCAATATTTCCCTTATTACATTATCATTTGAGGTACCAGGGTAGGAGAAAGCCATTTTCTTTCTGGGATCTGAATGAGATGGCCACAGCCATAAACCTTAACATTAAGCCATAAACACATTAACATTAGTGTACAGATGGGTTGATGGGACAGCTGGGTCAAGAACACCTTTGTTGAATAAGCTAAGAAATAAGTGTTCCTTGTGCTGGGAATGGAAGCTAATACTAAGTGTTCAGGATGAGAAAATGACTGAGTTTCACAACTCCCTCTGCAGAATTGTGTATCTCACCAGCTTCCCATTACAGAATGCTCTGGCTGGTGCCTAAGGTACTTAGATGGCTTTCAAACATGCATTTCTTTGCTCCGGTGTTTTCCATACTTAATGCCTATTCTCAGAAATATTCCATTAACATTCTCTTTGCTGTAAGTGTCCCTAGTGACTTGACATTTGGGAATAAGCAGCTTATGTAGCCCAAGATGTCAGTTAATTTTAGCAGAGGCAAGGCTATTGATGGCAGTCCTCCCCACACAAAAATATGGGTGGCATGCTCATAAATCCAAATGTTAGTGGTTTGAAAAGGCAGACAGCTTCTCCCTTTGTTTCACTGAAAGGGACAAGAGGTAATTTCAATGTGAAAAAAAAGATTCTGCATACATTTGCTATGTGAGCTCACTGGCACGTATCCCTGCCAACACTGCCAGCTTTATTAGTATCTTGGTCAAATACTCAAATCTGGCATATTTTACTGCTTCATGCCCTTTGTCTTCAAATACTGTTGCTACATCTGGAGTGCGCTGCCAAGGTAAAAGTAATGTATTTCACATTTCAGACCACTGCCTTCAGTGTAGCCTGGATTGTGTCAAGCGGAATTTCACCTGGGGGAGAAAAGGAAAAAAGTAACCCCTTGTAGTCCTGAGTTTTTAGCTCACTGGTGCTGGATTGATCTTGTGATGAACTACTTATGGGCATCATCCCCACACAGAACTGGGGGTCTAGAGGAAGTACCTACAGCGGGGCTCTGCCCTTAGGGAGAGCTATACCCACATACACCTCTCACACCAGAATCAGAGCTGCAGAAGGTAAATCATAAGCAGTCGTCATGATGGTCTTGGGGGCCTGCAGCATGCACAGCCTCCCTCCCACCCCCTTGACAGGACGGGCAGGATACACCTTGCTGGAGGGTGCTATTGCTGAGGGGGAAAGAGAAGAGGAAAATCTTTACCTCCCCTGAGTTACTCTGTGCCTGAATATCTGCGGAGAAAATGTAGTTTACTGAATTCTGGGACTGAAGAAGCCTGGTTTCTACAGGTTGATGTCTTGAGGCTTGTTGATATTGCTTTATAGAAAGGTACAAGTTTTGGCTGAAATTCTGCCTGGAGCTGGGACAGGTGTAAGGCCAGGAGGCTCTGCTCTGTGGGGTTCCCACTGCACTCACCATCAGGGTGTTGGCAACAAGGTTCCTCATCTTCCTCTCATATTGTCTTCCAGACCCTTGTCTCTCTCTCAGGTTTGGGTGATACCACACACCTGGTTCAAAAATTACTGTGGGGAAAGACAAACAAGTGCATATGCCCAAAAGCACAACTTTTATAGGACACTGTGTGCCTGCATCAGCTGGATAATAATTCCAATAGAAAATCTGTAAACTTCAAATAGAGAAGTCTGAAAAAAATAAAAAATCTCTTGCCTGGAAGTGACCTTTTTTGTTATTCCGAATCTCTCTGGCAAATCTGGCAGCAGGTCACACTTGTATCATTGCTCAGTGCAGCCCTGTCCTCCTTGTCCCTGCACCAGACAAGTATACTCACAACTGGCTGGACCATTCAGTCCTCCTTAGCAGGCTCCAAATTGTGAGCAGCACTCTTTTCCACTCTTATTAACAAAAACCTTGTTTCGGTTCTGCAAGTGCCACAAAGTAGAGGTCAGGCCTGGAAAGAAAAATCATCTAGACCCACCTTCTTGGTGTTGTTATTTTGATGCTTTGAGTTCAAAGCCCATTTGAGGGGGTGCTGAAGGCACTTCAGGGTGTCCTATTTTATCCCATAATACAGAGAAATGTGCAAAGCTGGGCATGTGGGGAGAAGATAGGATAAACATATGCTTGCAAAGTCTGTCACAGCTAATTTGCTAGCCCCTTACTGCATTTTCAGAGTGTGCTGCTCCCGCTGACTTCACTAGTGCATTGGCTGAAACAGGTTAGGTCTTGTCAATGTTGCAGGGTTCAGTGAAACCAGGAATTTTCAGTGAGCCTTGGTATTTCAGAGCTTGAAAAAAAACGGCTGACAATATGTTTTACACTGTTGAAGCAAGAGAGAAGGAGCAAGACACTGGTTTCATAAGGAGTTCAGAACATAGTAAGTGCCAATATTAAAATATAAATTTTCATTGGTTTCCTTTAACATCACCCATTGTTGAGCAAAACTCTCATTAAAGCAAGGCACAAAAGTGCAAGCTCTGGCCAGAGTGATAGCTTTAAAAGTGGATTTTGCAGCTTTTGTTAAATTTCACTGCATTCTTAAGCTGTCTATACTGCTGATAATCAGGGCCTGCTTTGCACTGGGGGCAGGGGGGGAGCTAAAGTGTACTTTTTTTGTATACTTTTCTATATTTCAAATATTGGTCATTAAAATGACAAAGGCTTATTTTCCTGAAGAATTTCAATCTCAAAAGAAGTATAGGAGATTTTTATCCCCCACCCCAATGCTTCTGCTGTCTTTTTTGAGATACCAGAGGCTATTTCTGGTGACTGGAAGAACCTAGGACACTGCCAGTTTTGAGATAAATCAAGCTTTTATGCATTACAGCCATGTCCTCCAAGTACTGGGGCACTGACTGAAAGGATCAGACTTTGGAGGAAAAACAGTCCTATAATCCTAGGTACTGGGTGCCCAAGTTTGGCTCTGATTTACATTTCTGTTGTAAAATTATAATCCTCAAAGTATTCAGGAGATATAAAAACAGATCTCTTAGAGCACTAAGGATTAGTGATGCAATGAAATACCTTAATAAATTCATGTGTTTGCCCCCTTATTTGCCATTGTGCCTTCCAGGGCTCTGTCAAGTTGAGGTGCAGGCCATGCCAAAACATCTGATGCATAATGAAATGAAGACCAAAAAGATTAGGCACGAGCCTCACTCTTCACTGGGGGGGACTGGCCAAGGGGAAAGTCACAGTTGCTTTTCTTCAGGTTTTCTGCATCTTAGGTGGGTTTTGCTGTGTGTGTCTTGCATCCTGCTGCTAGTTCTGACTCCCTTCTCTCTCTTCTAGCTATATCCATTTTTCTTTCCTATGGCTTTATTACCTTTCCCCTGGCTGACAGCTCTCGCTAGTGAGGACTGGTTTGTTCTGACAGAATCCTTTAATGTCTCTTCCCCCATAAAATCACAGAGAATTCTTTAAAATAAATTTTCCCAGTTACTATTAACTTACTAATCTATCTTGTCTCCAATATGATTCCTAGAACAATTGCTTCTGATCATAAACTGTATCACGATCATAGTTGAAAATGTCAGCCTTGACCTGAAGGGAAATTTTGGGGAACCACAATTGACCTCCCCCCTTTTTACTTATATAGCCAAACAGAGCTCTGATAGTTACTCTAAAACTCCCAAATATTACATCAGATTTGGAAGTGATGAGCCAAAAATATGGAGATCAGCTCTCCTTATGGTTTCTGGGTTTAGCTTAACCTCAAAGTGATAGAATAGAGTTGCAGGTGACACAGTTTCCCTTAATGCCAGGTATGACCCAGCCTGTAGACCAGTGTGCATTGAATAGAGGGGAAGTCGTGATTATTTGACCACTGAGACTTGGTAGAAAGTTATCAGAGCAGAATATCAGGTTTCCGAGAGATTGCCACTATGGTGCCCTATTGCCAACTGCAGTAGAATGGAGGGACACGCACAGACTCAAAAGGCTGCCAGGCTGTACTGGTAGATTTTATTTTGAAAATTTCTCAAAGTTTCTCCTTATAAACAAAAGACATACTGTATGATTTGAAATAAAATCTCTCAGTCAGAAAGGCAATCCAATGACATCCCAAGTACTCTCCTTTTACCTGTTCACCCTACTAGATTAGTAGCCTCTTCTTGTGGTACTAGGAATCATTTCACTAACACTACTATTGTTCCTGGGCACAACTCCTACAGTGACTTCTGTGACTTTGCAAAACCAAGGGATGGAATGACCGATGAATTTCTTCATGCCTCCAATAAGAGGCAGGAATAGCTGAACATAAGCTACTTCTCCTCATATTCTACATTTGAATGTTCTTTCAGTTCCACTGCAATGTGAAAACAATAATGAAAAAAAATCTTCGTTTCATAAATTATTTGCCTACCCAATTCCACTGGTTTACTTATATCTTTAACTGTGTACGTGAAAATTCTTTGGCATGTTGCTTTCTTCTTCTGAGATTTATACAGGCAAGACAATTCATATTGGACAGGGAAAGCAACATCCATCACAATCAGCTTTAAATTGTTGCTGCTCAGTGCTGAATTTGGGTTCCTTCTCATTATAACCTATTGGAAGGAAAAGGGAAGTGAGATAATAAATACCAAGGGCCAATTTTTCCAAGGGAACTCCAGAAAGTCACAAATAGTATGTGCTAGTGTGTACATTTACATGACAGTAGACATATATTTACATACAGAAAATACATTGTTAGCCAACAGTCCTCTGTGAACATGAAATGTCCCATTGCCTGCACAAACACAAACACTCACAGATACTCTGAACGTATTTTTGCAGAATGACTCACGGTTGCCTTGAAAAGACAAATGGAATTGGCAAGATTGCGCTGATATTTCTAACCAGTGAAACTTTTCCAAACACAGAACAGTCAACTGTGTTCCCTAGGTATGAAACCCAGCAAGTCTGAAGTTGTAATTGTTAGTCATTTCTTAATGATCAAAGAATCACATTTTGTAACAAAGTAATTTCTTTCCCTTTTTTTTTTAACATGTATTTCTCTCACCGCCACCAAAGAGCATTGTAATACCTTTAAAAAACAAATTACTTCTGGGAGGAGAACAAGCATAAGTAATTTCAGCCCAAAGGGTAATTTTGCCGGAAAGTTTTATGCAGCTGAATAGAAGCTTTTAGCATGAGAGTGTTTTCTCAGTCATAACTATAATGCCATATTATAATGAATGTTAGAAGTCAATCTTTCATTACCTAGCAAACAACAGAAGTGAAACAGAAACCCAGTAGGTGATTTGGATTTAAGACACAGTAACAATCTATTTCCATCAGTCCAATTTAGTTTTCTTTTACTCTCAGGTCATTACCTTCTGAATGCAAATCTGGAGAGTGTCTCCACAGCCACTCTTTGGGAATATCTGGAAGTGCATTAGCAGACATCTAGCTGTTTCTATCTGTTACGGTAAGGAGCATTAATCGCTAATCCTTATATGAAAGTATCTGATGATGGTGTACTTAGAGTCTTCTTCCTAGGAGACAAAAGGAGGAAAATGACTGTTGTGTTCTTAGGAATCTGCAGAGAGCCACAAAGGTCTTTTTATAATTCATAACTACGTAATGGAAGGCAGCAAGTGAAGAAAAAACAAAGTATTTTATTTATCAAGTAGAAAGAGCATTACTTTCCAGAAAACCATTTTACTTTTCTTCATTGCCACAGAGAAACTTATGTTCCTCTGCTTTTTATTTCCTTTAGGCTAGTCTGTGCTGTTTAGTCCATTTTTGTGGACCACTTTATATACATAAAGGACACAACCAAATACTGCTTTTTAGACTTGATCTCATGAGGAGAAACATTCTCCTTTAGAAGTGATGTGGGAAGGGAAATAAGGTAGCCACTGCCTCCTCATTAACATTGTCCCATGTCACACATACTGCCAGGGCAATGGCCAGGGCAACGAGAAGGCCCCCATTGCCACTACAGTTACACTGAGCTCTGGGGTCCCACTGGCCTCCTGGGAATGGGAAATATCCAGAAATGACAGGATAACTGCCCTGGCAGGTCTCATGGCCAAAGACTGTCCTTACAAAAGACTGCCTGCGTGCTTGCTAATTGCTACTCCCTTATACACCTTGAGTTCTAAGGCTGGAAGAAATCACCAAATTTTAACACCACTGACAAAGACTTATGTTGCAATACAGAGATTGAAAGTAAAGATAAAACTGTAAAATACTGAAAGAAAATACATTCTTTCCAAACTGCCTAACTAATGTCGTAATATAGCCATATTTAAACCACAGCATGCTCATGAGAAATTAATACATGTACTCTTAAACTCCGCTTTTCACAACAAAGATCATCAGGGCAAACATCAGGGAATCTAATAGACTACAGCATTGAAACCTCAAAGTTACCCTTCTGTTTTTCAAGCAGAAGTGCAGGCTTCTTTTGCTAAAATATAGAAACAACTGTATGTCTTTATGGACTGACTTAGTAAGAGAGATGAGCAAATCTGGAAGACAAATAGGAATTTTTACACAACAGTATGTGTAATATTATCTATGCAATCGTATGTGACTGTAGGCATATATGTCTCTAGCCTGAATAGTTAAAACTATTCTCTGATCTGCTGAGTGAGCCTTTTCAGTTACTAAATAGCCCTTTATTTTTCAAAACCATTTTCCATCTGAGTCACTTTAGAAATTCAGACCAATGTTCGGTAGTAAAGAGTGGGCTCTGGGTTGAAATAAGGCAATTCTTCAGAGTTAGAAGTGCACTTGATAGTAATTCAAAACATGATCCAATACTACTAAAACTGCATTTAATGGACAGTGTTGAAATATGACAAAGACACTTAAGGTAAAACCAGATGTCGATTAAATGTTTACAGATCATCTTCTAAACTGACTTTTACTTAGCTAAACTGTAGCTTCAAACACAGACTTTAGCAACTTTTAAGTATAATTTACAAGCACGAACATGTCAGCTACCTTTCAACAGAGACTAGCCAATATACAGTTTATAGCAAAACCTATTTTTCAGTCCATGGTCTCATATGTTTTCAGTGGGTTTACAATGCAGCATTCGGGTTTATAACACAGCATTCAGAGTAAGCCTTGAAGAGAAGTGGTGCCAACCTATGGTGGGACCTAAGCAGTGTCTGTATCTGATCTAGGTATTCATCAAATAATCTCAAAATTAGCTATTTGGAAAGGTGGGATAGGAACCAATAAAGTCTGAAAACCATTGACTTCTGAGCCAAAACCCAATATTTGTGTGTGAATTCAACTACAAAGTTTTGCATACCTCCAGTTGACAATCTCCGTTTTCTGTACTGAAATAACTGCTGGGAGATCACTATGTTAATGAAAGATTGTCCAAAAACTGTTGTTGTAAGAAATAAAAGAAAATAGGAGTAAATGGGGCAAAAATATGGCTGTAAGCAAAAAAACCTCTCTCACCCTTTTTATTGCATCTACAAAAATTTTTTTTTTCTATTCTGCAGTTCCGCTGCACCATTTTCTTCAGACACCTCTTGCTTTGACCCTTGTCCTTCTGTACAAGCTTAGGAGGTGTTTTAGCTAAGAGGCAATCAGAAGAGACCTCAGAACTTTTAGGTGCAGGAGGTGAGGAAAGGATAAGAAAAGGAGAGGGCAAGAGACCTGTATTTCTACCACTTTTCACTGCAGGACCACCACAGACTCCACATCTGGCCCTTGGGCATGAGGGAGGTTTTGCTGTTTAAAAAAATAGGGCTGAACTTGGAGCATGCTGAGTACCAAGTTTAGTCTAGTGAGGGAGCAAGGAAGGACTTAAAAACTGCTGGACCATCTGTGAGCAGCAGTTGGGAATAGGAAGAGCTGGGAAGTACTTACTATAGATCATTACTTCCATTCCCAGCACAAAGTCTCCTCAGAAAAGCCAGAGCGTATGCTAAACTGGTGCTGTGTTATAGTTTGCCAAGCGATCAAGACAAATAGAAGAGCAAAATAAAAAAATCTTTGAGATCCAAATAAAAGGAGATCTATTAGGGGGTTGCAAATTACACTACAAGTTTACTTCAATTAGTTGGTTTAATTAACATGGTAATCAGATCTTTAAAAAATAAAACAATATAGAAAATGACTGAACACTTTTCTAAAGCATTTCTACATTTTCTATGGCATTTTCCAAGCTTTACTTCATTAATCCTCGCAACACACCTACAACTCGGGTGTCATTTTTTTATATAACAGAGAAAAGTGGGACTCTGAAATTAAAGCAAAAGAGACAGTTTTCAGAGTCACCGATGCATCCAGCTCACCAGGTGGAATTCAGGCATCTACATGCACAAATGCTGACTTTTTGGCAAGTGTCCTCCCAGCCATCCCAAGACATCAAAGCTGGCATCAGGGTAAGATTCAAAGTCAACAACAGCTTTGCAAAATCTTCACAGAGGATAACTTAAGGACTTGCCCTAACTGCAAGAGGAAAAAATGTGCCTTCAAATCAGTGGCATGCCGCACACATACTGCCGCCTATGGAACTGCATGGCTGCTTCTTTGAAAACTGAACCCTAAAAGCCTTGCTCAAGACTAGACTAGGTCTGGAGTTCGTCTCTGGTAACTTTAGCCACCCAAGCCAGTGGCCTAGCCTTCCTGCACAGTCCACCTGGAACATAAACACCTGCAAAAGAGCAGTTCATTCCATCTTGAGATGGGAGTTGAAGACACATTTTTCCCATGGACTAGAGTGCCAGAGCATTGTAGACTGCGCATCTACCTCTCTGGTGGCTGAAAGCAGGGAGGTGGGTTTGACTCTTAGACAAACTTACTGTCATTTCTCATCATGATTTTCGCAGTTCTCTAAAATCTCTTCATCTCTCCCTCTCTCTGCCCTTTAGCCTTTAAGTCTAGCATAAATCTTTCTGCAATTCCTTGTTATTTTTCACCACTCCTTCCACTATTAACTTCCAGCAAGGGGGGGGGGGGGGGGTGTTAGACGATAATTCTACATCTGAAACGGATCTTTATTTTAAATTCTATGCAGTTGCCACAGTGCAAACACACTTCAGTACAGTCCAGAGCACAGCCCACTGTTAAGCAGCTCTCATTAAGACATGAAACTGGCCGTGGGTTGATGGGACTCATGGACTGATAAAATGAGATCAGTTCAGTGTAATGTGCTATTAAGGAAAAAAAACACCTGTTATTAAGCCTTATCTTAAATATGATTTAGCTCAATGATGAAAACTCGCTTAAGCAAGTCATCTCCCAGTAGCCACTGTTATCGCTTGACCAAAAAACACAGCTCACACTACTCTGCTCTTGGTTGGAGAGAGAAGATGCTCTCTCAGGGCTCAACTTGATAAATTATAGAATTAGTCTCATGCAAATGCCTAGGAAATGTCTGCATGTATATTCCAGGGATTTGTTTTGATGCTTTTAGTGCCTTCTGCCTATGTAACTTACAGAGCCAGAAGCAGAGCGGAGCTCAAAGCTGACAGGAAAAGATCTATAATCTTTTCACTGTAGAGACAGTGAAAGAAAGAAGCTTGAAGGAACAGTATGAACTGATCCAAGTGTTCTCATTTATTAGAAAGCAAAGAGGAGGAAAATTCTTTGTGAGGCCTGGCAGTCATGAAGATTGGCTCTGCTGACCCAGGGAGAAATCAGCAGGCAAGCAGAGCCACTTTGCAGACTTTCCCTCAGGCTGCGTCAACCTCCAGGGATGTGCAGCCAGCCCTCACTGCACCCTGACACCCGCTGCTCCACAGCCTCTCCCCATCTCCCCGGGTTTGAGGCAAAAGGAGCCGTGGGGGCACCCACAGACATGGAGCCAAACCAACGCAAGTACACAAATTCAACACCATGTGCAGGCCAGACGCAATGCCCCCTGCTTCAAGTCAAGGACTCGGCCTAAACTGAGACTAGCATGAGGCAAGATAAAGTCATCCCTGCCTTAAAAAGTTGGCTTCCAAGTACTTCCAAGTGTAAGAAAACCATTTGTAATTGCTTTTTTATGAGAGCCATATATAATGCCCTGCCATTCCGGGCAGCCCCGTTCCTGTGCGCTCTGTGTTTAGCTGTGAGCTCTCTGGAGGCTGTAGTTAGGCTGTGACAAGTAAAGATTTTGCCTGAGCTGCACTCCTTGGGACCCACCATCACACAGCATGTAGCTCCTGCTTCATAACCCTTCACCTGCAATGCTCACTAACGTCTCTACTTCAAGAGAGTAACTGTGGTTTTGTGGCAAGACACCGGATACAGGTGGGGGTAACTGGGTGGGCTACCTCGGTGCTGGTACTCATGAATTCATGGCATTTCTTTGCCAAACAATGCAGCCAGTGTTCAAAGCACAGCCACTTCTGACAACTAATGATGACAAATGACCATCTACATGTACTGTACTACACCATTACTTTCCTTTATAGAGTACTTTTACACATTCAATTACTGGCTAGCAGAGGCAATATAACCAAATCATAGCCCAGCCCAAACCAAATGTCATCAGCAAGATCTGTGCTTTCAGAAAAGCATTAGTCACTCAACTGCTTTACGCCCTGGCCTACTCAGGAGTAAAGAGAGACTCTTGGGTTAGTTCAGGTCATAAAAGATACTGAAGTGACTACAGAAGGAGCTTGGGAAAAAATGATATAAAGAACAGTAACACATTGCCAAGACCAGATGGTAATCACTCAAGAGTTTTGAAGCAATTCAAGGATGAAATAGCTGAATTGCTGAGAGACTTGTGTAACCTTGCATTTAAAACAGCCTGGGTACTTAGGACTGGACAATAACATATGTGATGCAGAGGTCCCAGTGGAGAATTAGAGGAACATCAGACTGATGTCCATATTGGACAAACTAATAGAAATCATAAAGAATTAGCTGGCAACTGCATAAGCATTTTACCATAAATAATCCATACCAATAGAGTCAGTAAAGCTTTACATAAAAGGCCATAATCCTGCTTTTTTTGTGAAGGTGTCAACAAGCTTGTGGGGCAGGGTTATCTGGCCAATACAGTCTATTTGTAATTCCAGAACGCTTTGACGAAGGCCCTCACCAAAAGCAGCTCTTAGAGGGAAGGTCTTGCATTATTATAAGATAGAAAACAGAACGAATGATCAATTCTTTCAACGGAGGGAGGAATCGAGAGGAATTTTTCAGGGTTCTGTGCTGGGACCTCTACTGTTCAACATATTCATAAGAAAACCTGGAAAAGGTTGGATAGTGGAATAAGAAAGCTTGTTGGTGACACCACATTTATCAGTCTAGCAAGAGTGCAGGTTGACTGTATGAAGTCTCAGAGCAAGACTAAGAAACAGAATAAAATGTGTAATAAAATGACAGATGATGTTTGGTACAGCTAAATGCAAAGTGATGGACATGGGAAAAAATAATCCTAACTTCACATATAAAAGGATGGTCTTCACCACTCAGGTAGTCCTGGGTCTCTTGTAGGTGGCTCCACTGAAACAGCAGTTCAATACCCAGTAGCAGTCAACAGAGCAACTCAAATGTTTGGCATTATTAGAAAATGAATACAGAACAAAATGGGACATTATTCTGTGACTGTATAAATCCATGGTTTGTCCACTATTTGAATTCAATGTGCATTTCTGGTCCCCTCATCTCAGAAGATACTTCCGACTTTGAGAAGGTTGAGAGAAAGCCAACAAGGATGATCAAAGGCATGAAAAGCTTGTCATATTAAGGATAAATGGACAGGCTAAGCACTGCAGTCTAGAAAAGGGATAACTGTATGTGCTGTGGATGGATAGGGATTGATTGTTCAGTGTCTTTTAGTACAAAAACTGGAGAGCATCAACTAAAGATAACATGAGCCAGGTCCAATACAGACACACAGTAGACAGTAGACTGTGAAACTTATTGCTATATTACTCCAGGGTGCTAAAAATTGACATGGGTTCAAAGTCATACTACACAAGTTCATGGAAGAGAAATACTGTGAGAATTGCTATATACACTGAAAAACCAGATCCAAGCCAGGAAGTCCCTGAAATGGAAAGAATTGGGGCCTGAGAGAGATTTAGGGGAAAGCATCACATGTACTTGACCTTTCTTATTCTTCCTTAGATATCCATAGGTACTTTTGGTAGCAGGGTACTTGAGTTAGATGGATAGTTGTGACCGAGCACAGTCATTCAACTGGTCTTAATATATTCATATCCCCTTCTGACCCATAGAATAAGCAGATGGATTCAAGCTTTCAGTGAATGAAACCCCTTTGAAATGCACTGTCCCAAACGGGTGCTTGCTGTTCAGTTTAGCTCTCCAGGGAATAAGCCATCTGTCACATCAATAGCTTTCCTTAAATCTAAATACAGTTGAGAAAGATTTTAAACTTCTTTGAACATGAACCTTCAGTCCTGGAGGATCAGGCTTTCTTGTGGAAACCAATTGTATTTCTCTGAATGCTGTGTCAGGCTATAGGTATCTTATTTGCTTCTGCCTCAATAAAATTCATTTCTAGTAGCCACAGTAGAGATCTGGGCACCTCAAATAATACATAATTATAGTAAATGGCTTAGGTATAGAGGAATTTTTTTTGAGATATTCCAGAGTAATTCAGCTCTCCCTGAACATCTTGAGACTAGATAAACAGAGTCTCTTCAACATCTCATCATTACCTTGGAAAGGAAAAGGAGTGGGGACAAGGAAGCAAAGACAGAGAATGCTAAATCTGCAGGGTAGGGCAGCAGGAGAAACATGGAGAACAACAGAGATATGCAGCATGGTAGCTAGCAGAAAACAATCAGTGATAACACAGAAGAGGACTATGAAAGCCTAATCCATTTTCAAGGGCTTTCAATCAAGATTCTCACCTTGATACAGACCCAGATTCCAATACTCTTACTCATGTTTAATAGCATCTGTTCTGTCAGATGCTGTTTGGAAGATACCTCCCAGAAATCACTGAAGCCACCTGAGCTGAGATACCATTAGCATGAGTTGGAGATATGACTCTCACCAGATTAACACAAGCCAGAAACAATCTCTGTGTTGAAGCCAGTCTCTAAGAGAACCAAAAACTATTTATAGGCACTTGTTCTTCTGAAATAATATTGGGCTTTCAGGTAAACTCCTTGTTTAAATATTATGTCTCATTTCTTCAGAGCTTACAGTATTCCAAGTTCAGAATAAGGAAGATCTTTAATTTTTTAAGGGTAATTTAAATTAAGGGCAATGGAGTGTGTGTGCATGTGCATTAGGATGACAGGTCAGAGAAAATGAATCTGATGAAACCTACAGGACTTCCATGACTTCAATCACAAGTCAAATTTTGCTGAAGGAATCCTGCTCCCATTCTACATTCAGCTCTACCTTGTATGTTAGTGTTTCTAGCATGCCAGCAGTGGTGTGCTGAGGCTTCTGAGAACAGATCTCTCAGCTACTGAACTTTGATCCTTTTCTCCTATGGACATCTGGAATGTTTTTCTTAGGAAAATGTTCTAATAACATATGGCAAATTCAATGGTGATGGGACTGGGATTCCTGGAAAATATAATGCATTTCCAAGATATCTGATAGAGGAGCAGCAGTACATTAAAATTCAGTATCCAAAATTGTTCCTATTTTCAGTTTTCTGCCCTGCCCCTCCCATGTAGCAGCCTTGTCCATGAAACAACTCCTGAAGTACTATGGTTTTCAGTCCACCTAACATAAAACTGGAGGAATTTTACCTACTGAAGTACTATGGTTTTCAGTCCATCTAACATAAAACTGGAGGAATTTTACCTACTATCTCCCTTCCTTTTCCAGTCATTCATGTTTTCTTCAACTATTAGCTTCCTTTGCACTGAAAGAATTCTCTGTTATTCACTTCCAGTGAATTTACATCTGTTCTGTGCTGCAAGAAATCTGAATTCTAAATACAATACTTTCTATCTTCAAGATCATACTATCTTGAAGTCTGCCAAAGGAATCCTTATACATGGAAATATTGCATTATGATTGAGAGTTGGGTGTAGCCTTTGAAAGTGAGGTTAGGGGTATGAGTGCATAAAATGCCCAAGGAAACAATACTTCTCACTGATCTCTGAGTTTATCCTTACCTCATTGTAAGAGGCTTCTGTAACACTACTGCTGTTTGCCTTTAACGTTTGCTTTTCTAAGTCCTCAGATGGTGCTAATCCACAATGAGACCTAAACAGAATGTGAGACAAAGCACAGGTTGTTGCTGAAACAGGTTACCGTGTGACCTGATAGGGCCCAGAAGTCAAGCAGAAGTCAATAGAGTTGCACTGGCTTATGTGTCTGAAAGGCCTGGTCTACCACATCAAACATACATCAGGACATACAACTGTCTAGAGTTACAACTGTAAATGCATACCATAGCCATACCTTGAAGCAGCTTTATGTAGACACATGTTCTTGGATGTGCTCCGTGAATCTGGGACACACAAGTATCCAGGAAAGGAAGAAAGGAGCTTAATAGCAACTTCATAAACTACATCTGATGCAGTTCTTCCTACTAACCTTTAAACTTCAGTGTCTAGTATCCTTTACACAACAGTTGCTTCAGTATATTAATCACTGGCATTTCTATTTTTTATTAGCAGGTCCAGTGAAATGGCACAAAAAGTGTTCAGCATAGCCTGTTTGCAGAGTCAACCGAAGTACCTTTCCTCTTTAGCACTGAATATAATTAAGGATGCAGTGGACAACTGAGACATCCAGACTCTGCTTGGGCTTAAGCCATCTGTGCAAGAACAATACTCATTTTTATGATAAAGGCAACCATGAAAAGAAAAGCTGGCCCATATGCTGTTTAATATGGATGTATTACACATGGCAATCTCTGTTCCAGGTGTATCTGAGCTGTTAGAGCAAATAGTGTGTTTCTGATTAACAGCTCATTTTTCTCTCTTAATTACAACCATGTACTTTTTGGAAAAAAAGCACTTCAGCAACCATTTTAGGAAACACAGGCAAGACTGAGAAAGTCAACACTGGTTACACGTCCACACATAGTGTTTCTTCTATGTCCCTGCTTTTGGAGATGTGGATATTTGAGGCATTGCTTGCAAAAATAATGCTACAGCAACACAGCTGACTTGACTGGAAAAAGCTCTTAAAGCACATACACTTGTGCTACCTGTAGAACGCAGCACTTCTATGAAAGGAAATATGCTGCACCAGCTTCTGAAAAGGAAGAAGGGCTAAGCCACTTAGATAACATGTCACAATTTTCTTCTCAGCCAAAATATAGACAAAAAAGGCAGCCAGCATGGATGGAAGGACAGCCAGAAAGCTCAGTCAATTAATCCATCAGATAGTCTTTAAAACCTGCCCAGAGATCACTAGCTCCCCTCCTGTTACAATCCCATTTTTTAATCAGGTGCTTTGTGCTCAGGTTGTGCTGGAATGAGAAAGCGTGTGCTCTACCCTCCCTTCGTATACTCGGTAAGAGCTTCTGAACAAAGCATGCATGAGCCCTCCTAAGGGAGGGAAGGGAGATGCCAATCACCAGCACCAGCTACAACAGAGGGCCTGATCCTGTCACATCTCAGCATGAAAGTCCCTCCCTAGCTTCAGACAGCAAAGTACTGCAGGAAAGCTGGAAGGAAAGGGAAGTTTCCCATGAGAAAAAGCTTTGACGTTCAAACAGAATTAATGCTAACACCTTTCTCTTCGCAAACAGTTTGCAGAAAACATGAGTTATGATATTTTAGAGAGGTGGAGGAAAGAGCTCAAGGATTTCCTTTAGAGGAATACCCATACTTACATGTTCGCATCTGTGCGTGCATTACACAGCCACTCACCAATGCTAATCTCTTTACAGCCTCCTATACACAAAGTCCGTGGTATCCCTATCACTGTGTCATTACTTGAATTTATGGTTTCACACAGATTGTCATGAGTGAAAGTGAGGTGACCAAAGGGGAATTACACAGTCAAACATAACGAAGCCTATCAAGCCTATCTCAGGCCAAACACACACAGGATGTCTTTTCTCTCAAGTTTTGGGTTGGATTGTGTTGTGAATAATGACAGAGAGAAAGAAGGCAAGAAGAAAGATAGCATGGTACCTCCTATCTGCCTGCTGGGTTTTCTTTATAGTTGCACTTAGATTTGAAATCTCTCCAAGACGGACTGTTACTGGGGTCTGTGCAGGATTTAAAGAGAGAACTATGTGTAGACCCTACAGAGAGTTTCTTTCCCCAGGACCTGCAAAGGCTGACATTGCCAACAGGAAGGAGGTGGGACGCCTTGTCAGCACAGCCCTGTCAGTGGAAGGCAGGCAGCGCTGCACCTCACTCACATGCTTAGAGCTAAGCCACTAAGACTGGGCTAGCTAGGATGAGGAGCTGTGTCACCAGGCCAAGCCAAACGGCAGAATGAGAAACAGCACCAAGGGAAGGGCAGATCAGGAGCTACATACTGGTGGTGCAAGAGCATCAGCCCATTATTAGCCTCACAGAAGCTGCAGGGGAATCCACCCAGGTGACCCCTCTCACCTCTGTCTGTGAGGACTGCGACAAGGAGAAGTACAAGCATTCTAGGCTTCATAACCCTGAACAGAGACAAACTGAACTGAAGACTATGGCCAAGAATAGCTTCCAGGTGGTCATTTAGCTTCTTCATCATATGTTATGGATAGTCTTTTTATTTTTCATGATCTATGATCAGTCTCTCTTCCTTTCTTTCATATGGTCTTATTGCACATGCAGACTTAGTGCTTCTGAGGTTTCTGGGCAGCTGCCTGTGGTGGCACATGCAAGGGGAACACTTCTGTCTGTACAACAGGAGCAGTCCACATTGAAGAAATGGTTCACAAAACATTTCTCCCCATGTGCATTTCTTAATGACTCACATAGATATTCTAACATCCTGTCCAAATATCTGTGTTTCTGGCCATCCCCTAGCTTATATCCATGGCTTCATTTGAGATCTGTTAACCCCCGTGAGAGCCATTCCTCCCCCTTCTTGCCTGTTATTACTTCTGAGGCTGCCAAAGGGGCAGTTGTGCTAGTGTAGCTTTTTTCAGCAGCAGAGATACTGATCCTCATTTCTACAACTGAGGGAACTGGGACAGAGTTCCCGTCTAATCCCATGTCTCTTTCCCACTTATAAATGAATGGGTGAAATTTAAGACAACTTTGGCAGCCTGCCACCCCATCAACTGTTTTTGTGTACGGTAGGGGGGAAGCACTGTTGGGACAGTGTTTAACCTCCTGAAGGGATCTCGTTCTGCCTGAGCCATATGGGTGCTATTGTGTCAGGCACGGGCTTTCAGTAGAAAGCATAGGCAGTTTCATTTCTTGTGCTGTTTGCTTTTAAAGATTCTGTGTGCCCATCACAGGAGAGCGTTAGACTGCAAGTCAGGAGTCAGGCCATACATAAGGTTGTATATATACAGCATAACTGTTTGTGTTTATGAGTATTTTGGGTGCTCTTTGATTTCTTTGAAATGGTTTTCACAACCTTCCTTTTTAATACCTCAGGGCATAAAAGCCAATACAATACATATGAAGAAGAAATGCAATAAAAGGCATATAGTGTTTTCACCTTTTGTCTGAGTCTATTCCTCCTCCCTTGCAAGAGGAAAAACACATTTTAAAACAAAATGGTACAGGACCATTTTTGTAGTAATTACATCTTGTTGCATGCTTACAGGAAACCCATCATGCTTTAAAAGCTCCTTGCAAACAACTGCCCTTCCCTTCCTTACAGAACGAGAATGCTGGTGCCAGCACTAATGTGCTGGTCTGCAGTCAAAGGAAATGCATGTTCAGACCAGTCCGGGAGTGTAAAATTACATTTGGTTTTGACTCAAGCTCCACGAGGTAGCTCCAACAAATCTGGAAAAGATCTATATTTTCCCTGGAAGCTTTGGCATCCCCTTACCGTATTTATTTAAGCCTGCCCTGATGTTTCTCAGAAACAGGGGTATGTATGAGAATACAGACATGTTCAGCAAGCTCTTGCCTCAGACCAGCCCCAGGCTTTCTCCTCTGTAGATAAGTGATCACACTCTCAGAGCAAAAAAGAGGAGAAAATTGACTTATAAAGTCATACAAATAGGATAATCCTTCAGAATATTCACCTAATTCTGCTTCCTTGGCTCTGTCCTCTGCAGAATTGAAGAACTGACCTCAGCTTTGTAGCTCTGAGTTAAAGCTTGTTGAAATCAAGACAGAGATTTCTATCTATTTCTCCAGACTTAAAAACCTCCTTCCCCACTTTTCCACAATACTTTGGCTGAATGGCACCAAGGTGACAAGCAGAACATTTGTTTAACTCCCAGAGGCCCCAGAGATCTTAAATGTCACAGATATTTTGGGTACATTGACTGGTATAACAGAACTAGAAGTGAAAGGTACAGTGTGCCACAGCTTACTGTTGTCCTGGGATCATGAAAGGTTGTATGTAGTACATCCTAGAAGCGTCTTTGTCCCCACGTAATTTTGTGTTTTCCATTGTAGTTTCTCCCCAGAGATGCAGATGTTCAAGCTCCTATGTACTCCAGAACCCACAGCCACCCCACTAGTACTTTGTGTGTCCTCCTTACCTGTTAGCAGCATCCTTCAGCAATCTCTGTGCCTACATGCAAACCGCAAGCTCTTTGGGGCAGGAGCTGTCTCTCTTATGAGGCACCTCTTCTATGAAGCAAATAAAAAAGGTTGGTTTTGTTCTAGATCCAGGTCACATCTATGCAAAAGGCTGAAAGCTGAACACCTGTAAGATACAAATGAAGTCTTATAGGAAAGAATTCAAAGTTTTCATTTCAGCAAAATGAGGTCTGAGAGTGTGTCCTAAAAATGGAGAAATAAATGCAATTGTTGTACTGCATGACCCAGAAGGATACTTTGAATTGCAGCTGCACTGTAGACATGCACAGGTAGTTCCTGTAATTCCATGTTTACATTTTAAGAGGTAGTTAGACATGCAGCAGGGCCAGGGTACTGTAGCAGATTCAATACTCATAGTAGATTCAATTTTCATAGTTTGTCAGATCATTTTGGCTCACAGACTTCACTGTAAGTGATTGCAGGCATGGTTAAGGAAAAAAAAAATTTTAGTCATTAAGAATGAGAAGTCAACCCTGAAACATTATATTTAAAGCAGATGATTCAGCTTTAGCTATTGCAACAATACAAATAAAACATCATTCTCTCTTTTATTGTGAATAAGTCACCAAAGGCACAAAAACCTGTAAAGTGAAGCAAATGTGAACTAAAGTAATTGATCCTAGATTTAAAGAGGTAGAAATAAGCAGAGACCTGGACAGGTCTGACTTAAACAGAAGCCAACACTCAGGAGCAAATTGGATCAACAAATTCTAACACATCTAGCAGTTTAATTACACTGATCTCTGCTGTGTTTGCTTGGCTGTGTTGATTAGTTGCCATATCTTTTATCACTAGGATTTTCAGAGCCTTCAGATTTCCACTTTCTGCATATCACTTATTTGTTTCAAAGAATTCCTGCTCTTTTTCATGTTCCATTTTAAATCAAGTCCCACCTACAGCACATTTTGATATTTCTGAGCTGTCACTTCTACCTATGATTCATTTTTGCGTGTTTTGTCATTCCTAATTTTGCAGTTTCTAGAAATGGCTGAGGAAGATGGCAGGTGATAGAAAGATCTACAGGAGAGAAGGAAGAAAACATCTTGTATTTCTTAGTGAGCTAAATTGCGGGCTGTGACATTTTCAACAGTCCATATGGAGGTGATCAAACTGCCTCCAAAGGACAGCAAATGCTTCCCCACAGAGACTGTAATACGCATATATAAGACACTTCAATCACTTACCATCTTCTATTGCCTGGCATTTCTCCTTAGGTTGTGTTTTGTATGACTTGGAATTTTTCAGTCCTTCAAGGCTGAGCAGGGACGTTGAATCACTGGGCTGACGGAGGTGGTATATTGCCCATGCTGGAAGCGCCAGTTACAGTGGAACACTGAAGAATATTTTTTATTGCTGTTGTAAAGCTTTAAAGAAAGATCAGTTCATAGAAACAGACTATCCAGAAACGTCTGGATTAACGTCTCCTTAGCTAGAACAACTGACCAAGTAATTACCAAAAATAATTTCTGAGTTGAAATCAGATAAGAAAACTCAAATCTCCAAGGTCCAGAGAACTAAAACATGAAAACATGATACTTCATGATACTACACTGTGAGTCATCTGGAAATCTTACAATAACTCTAACTTATTGGGATAACTCTGAGGAGATGTTGTATGTATTTGGGTCCATAATCTTTCCTTCTTTTTTTAAACTGAGGGGTCTCTAATCAATGTCTCGTCTGTTTGCACTGCCATACTGAAATGTAAACTATTTCCCTTTTATCTGCAGATTAAGAGGGCACTTCGAGGATCCAATCAAGCCAGATATTAGTTCAAATTCATGATTCTCAACTCATTAGCTAGTCTCATATTAACCTCATTTTGCTTTTTAGATGCAAGCTCCAATGAAGACTGCTGAAATTTCACATTGCTTTCTTCACTGTCAGTTACTATATACCTCCTCTTTCTGACACATCTTGGAACTGTTTCAATATGAAGTGTAGGCAGGGTTGTCATTAGCAATTTGACATATATACACATGCTACTTCTACTGCATCCTGGTCTGTACTATCCTAGCATCAAACTTGGCATGTCTCTGCAGTAAGGAACATATAGGGACTGCTAGCATCTTGAAGGTACTAGTCAACACCAGCTTCTTTTCAGGACTATTCCCACTGAAGTTAAGGGGAACAATTTGTTGTCGGCATTTCTGAAAGTCAATCTGCTCCTTCCTTGTTAACATGAAGCCTTAGAAGCAGAAGCAGCTAGGAGATATGAATCCAGTGAATACCATGACATACACATTTGCATGTAGGTTCCCACTTAGCCCACACCTCCAGAGAAGCAGCCCTACCTCCACTGTTGTGACACATGGGGCAGTTCCACCCATCTGAACAAAATGCTGCCTGGAGGTCCTTGGAAGAGATCCACCTCCAGGATTAGAAAAAGGAAGCAGAAGATCAAAGCTGTGCTGCTCTGACACTACAGAGACCTGCTCAGATATGGCTTATTAGCCCAAGTGCTGTGACGTACTGACACAACTATATTAAGTTTCCAACACCTGACCTGGATTTTCTGCACAGTGCTCTTCTGTGTGAATGTGGTATTTCTAGGGTCTTGCATGCACTTACACATACATTTGTGTGTGTTTGCTTTGTCAGCCACTTCCCCTGGGATGCAGTTCTTCACAGTCAGATGTAGAAGCAGGAGATAATATCTGAATTAGTAACGCTTCTAAGCTATTCATGAGTTAGAAACCAGACTCCCAGCCATGGTCAAATGCTAGTGTTTTTCATCCAGACAAGGCTGCCGCTCAGAGCTGGAATGAATAAAGCAGAAATAAATAAATGTCTCACACAGTCATGAAATGTTTGAAAATTGACTTTTTGAAAACCAATCTTAGTGCTATTTTTGAGGTGAATTATTCAATGTGAGACTTGCTGCAAAACCAAAGCAGGTCAACTATTTTTTCTGCATATCAGCATACTGTAATAGAACAAACCTTTATTTCCCAAGTATTACACAAAAGAATTCCAAACCCATTAAGGTAAAGGCCTACCTCCTACAATGGCAGACAGTTGTCAAACACATTTGGGTCCCAAGGACTAAAATGGATTGAGGTGAATAAGCTTTAAAAAAAAAAAAAAAAAATTAAGCAAAAGAATTTTAGAAAAAGCTCATACCATTTCTAGAGAAGTAGCACAGTCATTAAAGGATCACAGCTTTCTCTATAGAAATAAAGACCTTGAAACTTTCAGAAAGCTGAGTCAAAGCCTTTTGCTGCTTGTATACAAAAGCTGCATCCATACAGTAATCCAAGGATGCTGATTTTAGCTATAAGGTTAAAGGCAAAAGATTTCTTTATTTTACTGAATGCCACAGTGCCTGCTTATAAAGATTGCTTCATTTTCAAGCTACAGCAACTTCATAATGGGATCTTTTAACCATAATGTTCTTTTTTTTTTCCTGGAAATGCCACTCAACAAGTAAAACTAGATCACTCATATTCACTTCTGTCCGTGTGATTGGTTTTCATGGCTGGGCTTTCATATTGTGCTTAATGCCTTGGCCAAGAATAATCACAGAATCACAGAATGACAGGGGTTGGAAGGGACCTCTGGGGACCATCCAGTCCAACCCCCCCACCAGAGCAGGTTCACCTAGAGCAGATTGCACAGGAATGCATCCAGGCGAGTTTTGAATATCTCCAGAGAAGGAGACTCCACAGCCTCTCTGGGCAGCTTGTTCCAGTGCTCTGCCACCCTCAAAGTAAAGAAGTTCCTCCTCATGTTTAGATGGAACTTCCTATGACCAAGTTTGTGCCTGTTACCTCTTGTCCTGTCACTGGGTACCACTGAAAAAAGACTGGCCCCATCCTCCTGGCACCCACCCCTTAAGGATTTGTAAGCATTAATAAGATCCCCCCTCAGTCTTCTCTTCTCCAGACTAAAAAGACCCAAGTCCCTCAGCCTTTCCTCATAAGAAAGGTGTTCCAGTCCCCTAATCATCTTCACAGCCCTTTGCTGTACCCTCTCCAGCAGTTCCCTGTCCTTCGTGAACCGGGGAGCCCAGAACTGGACACACTACTCCAGATGCGGCCTCACCAGGGCAGAGTAGAGGGGGAGGATAACCTCCCTCGACCTGCTTGCCACATTCTTCTTGATGCATCCCAGGATGCCATTGGCCTTCTTGGCCACAAAGAAAGGCACGTTGCTGGCTCGTGGCCATCCTGTTGTGCACCAGGACCCCCAGGTCCCTTTCCACAGAGCTGCTCTCCAGCAGGTCAGCCCCTAACCTGTACTGATGTATGGGGTTATTCTGCCCCAGGTGCAGTACCCTACACTCGCCTTTGTTGAATTTCATAAGGTTCCTCTCTGCCCAACTCTCCAGCCTGTCCGGGTCACACTGAATGGCAGCGCAGCCTTTCGGTATGTCCACCACTCCTCCCAGTTTTGTGTCATCAGCAAACTTGCTGAGGGCACACCCTTCATCCAGGTCATTGATGATTATATTGAACAGGACTGGACCCAGTACTGACCCCTGGGTACACCACTTGTTACAGACCTCAATCAAAGCTGCCTAATCCATCGAACTTAGTGCTTACACCAAAAAGCCAGTAACGCAACACACAGAGAATGAACACGGGCTGTGGGTTCAGGACCAAATATGGGCTTGATTCAGAAACCCGTCCTTTGTAAGCAGAACTCTCGTGAGATTAGTGACAGAGTTCTAATGGAAAGCTAGTGCAACAGAGGGACAATGCAGAGCAGAATGTACACTCCTATTTTTCCCCTGTTTGTATACTTCATTTAAGTTCAGTTCATTTTGTTGCAGAATGCCAGTTACTGGAGATAATTCGCTTTTCCAAGATAACATGCAGATTACTTTCCAGGAAAACCTCATTCAGTACTGTTGAGGGACTGCAGAAATTATTTCTGGGAAAAAAGTCTGGTTCGCCTCAACTGGCAGAGACTGTATCAACAGACATGCATGTGATTCAGAAACACTGTTTCTGAAACAAAGCAAAATCCAACCTCATTTTTCCAAGGTTTCGATGTGGAGGATCCTGACAACAGAATACTATAGTCTCAAATATCTTTGTGCCTTTTCTGTGTCAGTGAAATGCTAACTTAGGGCATGAAGCACCTGCCAGAAACCTCTGGAGAGTTACCTATGTAAAGATGATATTTAAAACATGGTTTCTCTAGCAGTTAGTCTATCTTTGTCAGTAACACAGCCGTTTCTCTTTATTTCCACTTTTTAATGCATCTGCCAGCCTCACAGGTGCCTTTGCATTTCCACTCCTTTCTTCCCATCTGCCCTGCACTGGCAGCTCTTTAAATAACCACGGCTGTTATTTGGTGACTTTTAGCAGAGAGAGCCGAGCATAATTGGCAATATATTTCCCAGTAAATTCATTAGGCAAGAGGAATATATTTTTTCTATTACATCAGCCCTTACACACAGGACCATCATTTCATTTTCATTTTAAATTTAAATCTACTTCAAAACTTTCCATATCATATTACATTAGACCCTGTCGTTCTGTGCTACTTACAAATGGCAGGAGGAAATTGTGAGTAGGAGGCTAATGGCCTAATTTATAGATACAGTAAGGCAGATGGAAGTCAGGTTTCTGCCATGACCATCATCTGGGAGTATTTTCTGTTATTAGATCAAATCCTGAGGCAACTTTCTGGAACTTCAACTACAGAAGGACTCTTTCAGCCACTGCAGTGGCAAACACTGCCAACTCCTCCAAAATCCACTTCCTGGGACACTGTGTTTAACAGTTCATAAAGTTCTCTTCTAGCACTTGGAAATACTCTTCGTTTCTTCTCAGTGTCCTCTCAGCAAATTCTTGATCTTCTTGCTTGCTCAGTGGGGATGTTACGGGTAGATGACTAACGCATCTGTCCCCACCTTCAAGACATTGGGGACAGCAAAACTGCAAACTGCAAATATGTGCCAGCAATAATGGCTTCCTCTTAAAATGGCCCAGTGCACAAGAGTGAGAAATAATCTAATTCTTTTCATACTTTATCAGATGCTGAAGACATTAAGTCATCAAGGGAAGGCATTAGGGAAGGCAGAACTAAGCACTCTTGTCCGTCCTAGGAGGCTAATAGTGACTGCTTTGACTCATCTTGGCTGCTAGCTCTGCTCTGTTGTACAGCGTTACCTCCACTTTCCCCCATATTAACTAGAAAGAAGTCATCTCCTAGCATTGCTCTGCACTGGCACACGACTGCTAGAGCAGTGGGATGGGTGCCTGTGGCGTGGTGATACAACACAGAGTTTCACATTTCTCAGAGATGGGACTCAGATGCGCTCTCTGCTGCCTTGCTGCATGCTGGGGAGCCTTCTTCTTAGCCATAAGCCCTCCCCGGATGACACTTCTCCCAGCCCTGATGATTCCAATGCCAGCCCTTCAACAGGCTCACATGGTTCTGTGCTGACCTATCCTAGTTGCTAGCAGGTACCTGACCCTGGAGTGACATGTAAGGGAGCTGGGTGTTTCTTCAGGCATCTCAGAACTTTGCCTTTAAGATTCACACCATCCGTGGGTTAGAAATGTCTTGTGTTAATCAGTTACCTTAAAATCACCTTCAGGTCAAAGCAGGTTAAACTGAAATGCATGGAGAAGTATTTATTTCCAATCTTACAAAATAAACAACCTAGTTTCAAATGCTGATAAAATACAAAGGTGAGGAAATGAAAGAAAAGCCTGTACAAGCCTTTACCTATTCAGATCACATCTGAAAGGTTGACTATTTGCACTCCTGACTCATTTCAAATGATCTTCCTGTTGAAGCATGCTAACCATAACAGTTTTTTCAGCCAATCTCCCTTTTGAGGTTCTCCAGCTCCATCAATATTCCACCCTCCTTCTGGGTGCCCATCAAATTTATTTACTTCTGTCTTACTCAACAGATAACAAGAAGAGGATTAAAACTAAAGAAGGAAAAGGAAATGTTACTTTAAGGGACCAGTCACTATTTGCTGTACTTGACTGGCCTGTTAGCAACTTCTTGACTGAATGAGAGGCAACACTCCTCTCTGTCCCAAAATCTCATGTCACGTTATACATATATTTTAGTGTGACACATCTTTATTCATTTAACGCTGTCACAGTTTGGAAATTAATAAACACAGTTGCTACAAACATTCACATGTGTGTAGCTCTTACCCTGGCCAGGTACTGAAGTAGTCAACTATTTTGGGGAAATAGTAAACGTGGGCTGACTGAACCCCATACCTGGCTTTGAAGGGAACTGCAAAATCCATTGACAGTGCAGGTCTTCCATATTCCACACTTCCAAATTCTGTGTTTCTTACCATGTGTATGGATACTCTACATACACAGCTCAAACTGCCAGCGTCACTTTCCTTCCGCCCTAAGACCTTTCATCTCTCACAGCGTTCTGTGTACTGACAATGCTCTCCTATCCACTGTTGCTATTTTTTAAGGGCCAGGCCAACCTATATCTCCAGCAGCACTGCTGGCTGAACAGCCCTTCCCCACTGGGGCCACCCTGTCACATCCCTGTGCTGCTGACACCACTCTTGGCAAGGCCTGTCAGAGAACTAGGGTAGGAAAAGGATCCAGCCTGAAACTGTTATTCAGCCAGCTATGCAATCAGTTGTGCTGACACAAGAGGGGGAGCAGCACAGGGTTGTAAGTGAACGTCAGGGAGCAGGACTCTAAGCAGCCCAGCCGCCAGATACCTATGTGGCAGTCAAGCTCTGTGCTATGTCAGGGACGGCCTCTCCACCACAAAGCACCTATGTCACCTATTCACCAACAGGAATCCAGAGGAGACTGGGTCAGGGAAACGTTGAGTTCCCGCCATTCCGAAGGAATGACAAAGGGCAGTAACTGGAGCAAGATGTGTCCAGAGTCAGAGCAGAAACCAGGAGTTTTGTGGTATATAGAATATTTCTGTCTTCAGTTTTTAAGAAAAGCTTATTTTAAATTGTGAAGAGCAAGTCTGCCTACTGCAGAAAGGTGGAGATGGTCCTCATGTCCATTTCAGTGTTGTCTCTGCTCTGGCTAATGGGTATCCCTAGTCCCGCACAAACTCCTCATTGAGACTGGCCGACACAGAGCAGCAAAGGAAGCTGTCCCTTGGACTGATCATGGACCAGTGCTCAAAAAGTACAGCACATTTTGGGAAAATATTTTAAAACTTAGCTATTCTTCACACAAAAGGAATAGGACTGCTTTGCTTAATTTCCAATATGGAAAATACCTGCAGCAGCTTGATGAAGAATAGCAAAGGCTAAGGCTGAGTGATTTGGAGATAAACCTGAGCCTGTGTGATCTTTGAAAACTCACCTTACTCAGAAATTCCTTTTCATCTCTCTCTGCCATAACCTGAGGGCTCTTTCCCAGTCCTACTGCAAGCCTTCTGTCCTCTCTGATCATGCAATAACCCCCCCTGCTCTTTGCTTATTTACAGCTGTTCAAACATCCTCTGCAGTACAACAAAGTTTGTGTGCATCTTGCCATTGAGTCTCCTTCTTCTTTCTTCATGATCTATAGCCTCTGTCTGCCTTGGGAGATGAGACCTAGCAGCACAGGCAATTTTTCTTCCCACTTCCATCTGCTGCTGAATACACGTGCTGCAAGTTAAGGAGCTATGAATGATGGAGTGTATGTAAATTTAACTTAATGACAGCTGGATAAAGAGTGATGTGTTAGAAAGGAGAGCACAAAGGCCTTTGGGTGGAGTATGTAAATGAAGTCAGAATTTGTATGTGAAGAACTGTGTATTGGGAGAGAAAGAACTTGAGAAACAGCGGAGATTTTAAAGGGTGGGAGTAGGATCAAGAGACCTTTGGAGGTCTGTAGGGAGGCAAAATAATTTCTCTGGTGAATCAAAACAGATACAGAATCTTAAGCCAATTGATCTGTATATCCTAAAGTTCAGGTGAGATCCCTAAAGAGCAGAATAACCGTGAGCAGTTTCATGCTTCTCTAACTGGGACGCTGTCTCAGATCATGACTATATCATGCTCTGACATGAGACAGTGCCTCAGAAAACACTAAAAGCATGTTTTTCGATCAGATCCCCACCACTTATTTGGATTCAGAATATTGTATGTGAATTCACTGAGTTGTCTGTTCAAGTGGAAAAGATCACTAAGAATGCCATTACTGGTCATGACCCATAAACACCTTTGTTCACAGAGTAGACAAATTACCTTCAGACAGATTGGCATCCCTCCAGTTATGACCTTTGTTGTTGATTTATTCATGGCTCCCAACTTAGAAACATTAATCAGAAACCAATGAAATGGACTCTAAAATGGGCAGAAAAAACCCCAACAAAACAAACATATTTCAACTTCCTGTCTACTCACTACTTATCGTGAAAAGGAGACTGGCATGTATCTAGGAGTTTTTCCACATTATTTCTCATAATCAGTGGTATTCAATGCCTAACCATACAATGACATCATCACCATAAGAAAAGATGAGAGACACTGTTCAAGACAAATAATGCTGCAGGCAAAAATACAGAAAGCATGCCTAATTGTTTTTGTTATAATGAAGACTCCTTCACAGTTTCTTACAATAATTATAATGTAACACATCAGTATTTGGCATGTGACACTGAATAGTTGAGATGCCAGTACTTAGGGACACAAGGAATGACAACAGGAAGAAAAGATGTCACATGTCACCACTATCACAACCTGTTCCTGCTGCTGGCACTTTCTTCAGCTCCCGTGTCCTGGCAATGGATTTTACAACCTTAATACAATTCTAATTGCATTAAGAGGTTTTAAAATATCCCCTCATGGACAAGTGCTGATCCATGTTGAATTCAATGGAAATTATGCTCATACTGCCAAAATGCATAATTAAGAACAAGATTTAGCTATCTTCTAGGAAATACAGCTCATAAGAGGACAGGTTCTGAGGTCTGCTATACCATCCTGCCTGAGGACACAAGCACAGCCTAACAAGGGTAAGCCAAAGGACTGTCCAGCCCAGTATCCTCTCTCAAACAACAGACTGGACTGGATACTTAGAGGTGAACTTTACATGGGGCACCTCCTAACACCTTGCTGGAGAATTTCCTCTGCCACAGGTATCGTCCAGACCATCAAGACAAAGTCAGCTGTTCCACCTGCCCCACATCTCAGCTCTTTTAGAGTCTGCTTTACTTCTCACCACTGTTACATTCCTGTGGCAATAACAGCCACAACTTCACTAGAGAAATAAATACTTCCTCCTTTTTTTCTTTCTTTGTGTGTAGGAGGGAAGATGGGGAGGAGGGAATTCAGCTCATGTCCCCAGTGCCTCCCATTTGTCAGAGAATCTGTTACAGTCAGACAATTGCTCTCAAATGATTATTTTACCTTTTGTGTCCAACAATGGCTGGAACATGTGGCACCAATACAGATGCTGATATATATCTCTGTTCGGCTACTGGAGGAAAAGAAGGGGAAAGCTGTTGCTGTGTTCAGCACTGCTATGCTTAGGAAACATTCGGTTGGACTCGTCACAATGACCCCCAGCTAGAAGTACAGGAGCTGAAAAGAAATAGAGAGAGGAAGGTGTTAGAGTCCCTTTTTTTCCCTTCAAGTCTTCCAAACTCTGATTCTATTTGCCACACCCTTTCTGAAATAGACTCATCAGACATGTGTTTAGTGCAGCTGATGTGGCCATCTAGGGGCAGGTTCTATGTCATTCTCTATACTCTTCATAGGAACCCAGGAACATGGAATTGAGATTTTACGAGAACTGCCAACTGCTGATACCAAGACCCATTTCCAGCAGAGTAATAGCCCATTTATAGGCCTATCTTGCATGGGTACAGTGAGGGTTATTTTTTTTTTAGGTACATTCACCAGGGTCTAAAGATCCTAGGAGTTCAGGCATTTAGTGGGTCCCTCAATTGAAAAGTTGTCATGTGTGCAGACATCCTCAGCAGCTAAGGAGTCTCAGTATCCAGCTAAACAGTTGGTAAGGTTGTATCTTTATTTATCCTTGAAGAAAAGAATAAACCATTTCTAAGTTGCCAGGCTTCATCATGAAAGCACATCTATACTTAGTTTTTAGTGACAACCCCAAAGGTTAAAAAAATATGAGTTAACCTCACACAAAAAATATCACTGACATTGAAATAGCAAGATGCTTTTGTATGGGATTTTCAAACTTTTCTTTGACAATTGGCACAGCTGACTCCACATATTGATTAGTAGGATCACAGAATGGTTGAGGTTGGAAGGGACTGCCTACGGACATCATTTAGTCCAACCCCATGTTCAAAGCACAGTCAACTAGAACAGGTTGCACAGGATGTTATCTGGCTGAGTTTTGACTATCTCCAAGGATGGTGACTACATAGCCTCTCTGGGCAACCTGTTCCAGTCTTCAATTAACTGTAAAGATTTCCCCCCCCCCCCCCCCTTAGGTTTAAGTGGAATTTTCTGCATTTTAATTTGTGCCCACTGTCTCTTGTGTCTTTTTCCTGTCACCACTGAGAAAAGTCTGGCTCCATCTTTCTTACTCCCCTGCTCTCCTCCCTGCTGCCCCCTACCCAGTATTTCTACATATGGAAAAAATCCCCCTGAGCCTTCTCTTCTCCAGGCTGAACAGTCCCAGCTCTCTCAACCTTTCCCTGCAGTAGAGATGCTCCAGTCCCTTAATCATCTTTGCGCCGCTTTGCTGGACTTGCCCCATTATGTCCATGTCTCTCTTGTACTGGGGAGCCCAGAACTGGACCCATCACTGCAGCTGCATCTCACCAGTGCTGAGTATAGGGGAAGAATCACCTCCCTTGATCTGCTGGCAAAATTGCTCCTAATGCAGCTCAGGCTACTGTTGGCCTCCTTTGCTGCAAGGGCACATTCCTGGCTCATGTTCAACTTGGTGTCCACTAGGATCCCCAGGTCCTTTTCTGCAAAGCTGCTTTTTAGCCAGTCGCCCCCCAACATTACTGGTACATGGGGTTATCCAACCCCAGATGCAGGAATTTGCTTTTTCCTTTGTTGAACTTCATGAGGTTCCTGTCAGTCCATTTCTCCAGCCTGTTGAAATTCTTCTGAATAGCAACACATCCATCTGGTCTATCATTTGCAAATTTGCTCAGGGTGTACTTTGTCACATCCTTCAGGTGATTAATGAAGTTTGAAACAGTATTGGGCCCAGTATTGACCCCTGGGATGCTCCACTAGTGACGAGACTCCAACCGGACTTTGTGCCACAGATGCCCTCTGAGCCTATTGGTTCAGCCATTTTTCAGTCCACCTCACTGTCCATTTATCAATGCCATACTTCATGGTTTTGTCGTAAGGATGTTAGGGGAGACAATGTCAAAAGCCTTGCTAAAGTCAAGACAAACATCATCACTGCTTTCCCCTCATCCACCAAGCCAGTCATCTCATCGTAGAAGACTATCAGGTTGGGTCAGGCACAATTTCTCCTTCATAAATCCACACTTACTTCTCCCAATCACCTTCTTATCTTTCAGGTTTTGAAAGGTTTCCAGGATTATTCACTCCCTCACATTCCCAGGGATCAAGGTGATGATGACCAGCCCGTAGTTCTCCAGATTCTCTTTCCTGAAGGTAGGAGTGATATTTGCTTACTTCCAGCCTTCTTTGGAGAGCCTCCAAGCAATTTCCAGGCAAAAAGAGCCTGCACACCACTTTTCTTCCCCAGTTTCATACCTTCAGTTCCTGCCTTGTGTTCCTTACTCTGTTCCTGGTGAAGCTGTGGTCTCTTCCCTTTCAAGACTTAGCATTGTAAAAAGGGACAGAACAGCCATCCTATTGCAGGGTGACATGAGGCAGGAGAGGTATAAGAGGTATAAGGTATAAGTAGAGCTGCTGAGATTTTTCTGCACCATCTTGCCTTTCCTTCCAGGGAAGGCAATAAGGCTTTTGCCCACTTTGCCTGTCTGCTCTTCTCCAGGAAGTGGACAAGTGAAGCAGACAGCTGAACGAAAACTCAGAGATTGGGCTGATAGTTCATTGGAGACTGAAGTTTCTCAGCTCCCTGGGAATTGGCTCTTACCACAACAGAATCATCATTACCTTTGGCCTCTTCCCAAATAGCTTGCAGACTGTTGACAGAAGCAGCTTCCAGCTTAGCCTGAGGAGTGGTTATATACAGAGACAGGAATGTTAGGGAAATGCAAATTGAAGCAGTGAGAATATGCATTATCAAAATGAGAAATTAAGCAACATGGGGAAAACAAATGGTCTGACAAGATAATTCCCTGTATTCTCTCAAAGAGATGACCAGTCTTTCTCCTCTTTCAAGTATGTGTCAAACCCTTCATATGTTTTAAAAAAAACCCACAAGACACATACAACTATCTCAGACCCAAAGGGTGACTTTCTTGGCCAGCTTGGAAATACTATCTTTACAGCCTCTGTTGCCTTCCCTGCTTCCACAGCCACAAATCTAACTTTATTCCAAGCCAGCCCAGCCTTCTTCTGTTTGCATAACATAAACCTGGCACCAGAGGCCACATGCAGCTAAAGAACCAACTTGGCCATCTTGGTATTACAGTTTAAATTTTTTTCAAATGGAGTTTTCAAGTCACGCATCTGAACCTACATTCAGTTTGACACTCTTGAAGTATGCAAAGCCAATGAATCAGGCCCTTCACAAATGTTGCAATTTTTTGCTTAAAAGTATTTTTAATTAAAAATAAATATTGTATTTTTTAATTTATCCTTCTATTTCCTGGCATGTTTGATTCACATTTTCAGGCTTTGTTCTACAGCAAGATCTAGATGGACTAAGAAAACAAGCAAGGTAAGACCTACAGTAAACTGCGAAATTGGGCAATTCTATATACATTCTAGATCAGTGAATGACTTATTTGAGACAGTGACTAAACTCTGACCTTGGTAGCTGAGCCTATCAGGCTGCTGGGGATCAGATTATATGAAAATTCATCCTCTCATACTTTCTAAAGAACCCAAAAGAGAGGTGAGATAAATACCCATTTCTTAGCTTTAGAGTTTAAGTGTAGAAGAGAACAAACATTGGGAAACTACCCAACATCTTTTCAAAGGCTCTAGCTGTGCAAATTCACCCACACGCCTGTACTTGCAGTATGTTTTTGTTGGCAGAGGAAGGCATTAGGAAAGAAGAGAAATACGGTTTCATGTCTTGAATAAAATTCTTAGTTCTTTGAAATAAGATTTTGGGGAAGAAGAAATAAAAGCGGAGTTTGGTTTGTGCCCTTCTGATCCATGTCTACAACTGGAGTTTGCAGTGGAGAATTGGAGATAGTTGCGTTTGGATTCCTGTTACACTGGGCACTCTCATCTTCTGTTTCCAATGAAACAGAAGACTGGTAGGTCTTCTAGGAAACTGCAGGATTTCAGAGATTCTCCCCACCACAAGACAAGCAATTGACACATTACCCTCTCCAGCTTGGCCATTTTCCAAACCTTGCAGAATTTTTTTTTTTCCTAGTTTTGCCTCTGTTGTGCACAGACACACAAACATACACATACTGAAAACCCAAAGAATGCATCATTCTTTGTTTTTCCATTCATATCCTAAATGGACATCCGTGAAAAAAGTTATGTATCCATGTACATAACATACTTCCACTTCTTTAGGAAGAAAATATTAAATTACCCTTAACAAAAAATTCATTTGATAAGAACAATTAGCTTTAAGAAATGTCAAAGCATAGGTACTGGCTAGTGTTTTCCTCTCTTGGAAGCTGTGCTAAAGGATTAACAAGCTACACAGCCATGCATAGCAAACACCTCTTTTTCACTGGCTTAGGTATAAGATTAATGCAAAGCTGTATTCCTTCCATATTCTTCAAAAGTCTCGAATCATTCACATCTTAGAAGCAAAGCAAAATTTTTCCTGCTTTCCTTCAATAAATATCCAGCCTGTAGACTCAGTCGGGATACTGGTCATGCAGATAACTACATATTTGCTCCTGAGCTGTCTTTGTTCCATATATTACATTTTCCATTGTATTTGATTACTACCTTAAACATCATCTCCTTCCCAAAGCCTGAGGAATCGCTTCATCATTGCCTCCAAAAAGGCATGATATTAAAATACATATATATAATATATATATTAACATATAATATATATTATATAGAGATATATATAGTATTTATATATATAAAAAATATTATATAAAAAGTAAAACAAAAAAAAAAAATAGGTACACTTTTTACATGAACTGCATTTTCATTTTTTTCCTTCCAGAAATATATACCCAGTTCTCAGGATGAAAAGAGTATAAAAGAAGGAAAAAACCTCTCCTGACTGAGACTATTCACACATGTTAACATATTGCTGGAAGTTATTTAGATACTGTGGTGACAGCTGAATTAACAGTACCTGTAGAATACAAAATAGTAAAAAGAATATATTCACTGACAAGAACCTTATTTGTCACTCCTTTGCTATCTTTGTACATACCATTCTTGGTTATTTCTCAAACTGATGGAATGTCTACAGAAGTTGTTAAGCTGATACCCAAGGGAACCTCCTTTCACCCACGGAAGAACTGCAAAAACTATTGAGAAGTTCCCATCCCCCCAGGGCTCTACGTACTTTGATCAGCAGTGGAGATGACATGTCTTTGCAATCATTCTAGTCCTCTTGAGACTACCCTCTGGGCAGCTAATTTGGAGGTGGCATGTCTACAACCACAGGCTAACCTATGGATCCTGCAAGTACTTCCAAGCTCTGAGGTTAAGCATTCCAGTTGTTCCAGTACACAGCTGGGTGCACCATCCCACCTTATGTCTCGACTTCCATGCAAGGTTTTCTTGAATATGAATAATGAAGACTTTGTGGAGTGAACTGCAAAATGTATCCACTCCAAATATTGCCAGAGACACTGCAATGATATTGCCAGATTCAATTCACAGAAACCACCTCACTAATCTGTAAGCAACACTGACTTTCAGATGGGGGCTTAAAGATTCTGTATCCTGTTAACAAGGCCTCAATCCATCCTCTTGCTTATTAAATCTAATTAATATTGAATTATATCAAATTTAAAAGGCTATGCTGTGATTAATTTCACTAGTAGTTCTTCAGATTTCTAAAATGAAAAACAATTAGCAGTTGCTATAAAAGCTTACTTGTGGGTCTTGGCAAATTGATGCCATGTGCACATATGAAATGTTAACCATATTAATGATATTGCTTTATGTTAATAGTAATAATGAAAGAGCAGAGAAGGAAACGAAACTCAAGTATCTTGAGTCCCAAGGCAGTACAAAGAGTGCCTCTCACTTTCAGGGTTTTGCTTATGCAGGCAGAAAAATCTTTTACATACTGCAGAGCTCCTCAGCCCTGCCAGCCAGAGCAGAGAGCCACAGCCATTACACTACATGGTTGTCACAGCTCATTTAAGCACTCTGATCACTCATGGCCTGCTAGGCTCAACGTTGCCCCAACGCACAGGTGACAGACATCTGTCTATATCACCAGTTTCACGAGCACAGATCTCTTGGCAACGGCAGGAGAAGTTCACAAAAAAAACATTCAGAAGGAAAGCGTCAGAGGCATTGACAAATGGCTGCGCCGTTTTGACAGCGGTCGACAAGGTCACACATGCAAGTGAAGCTTTGTTGTGAGCAAACTGCAAAAGCCTGCTATGGTCAGGGGCTCTCAAATGAAAAGTCAGGCAAATGAACCATCGACCCTTATTTGTCTTGAAGAAACATAAATCTTTTCAGCTATTGTGGGGGTCAGTGCATAGAGACAGGTTCAAGCTTCCAGACTGAGATGCAGATCTGGATTACAACTTAGAATCATCTCTTTTTTCCTACTGAAAAAAATGCCTTTTCAGGCTTGTTCAGGAGTGTGGAGCTGGGCTTATCTCTATTGCACAGGCCTCACAATGCATGAAAATGCTTGTCTGAAGCACACTGGAAAAACCACAAACCATGTGTCAGAAAGATTACAACTGACCATGCATTAATTGCCTCGCGGCAAAGAAAACATGAAGGTTCAGAGGTTATGTTTTCAGGGAAGCAATCCTAAACTGATTATGAGTGTTTTTACTGTACAGAGGCCTTCTGAGGCAGTACTGCAAATAAAATTCAATACAAGCAACAAGACACTGACATCCTAAACATTTTTCCTGGGTGTGCAAAAGATGAGAGACTTTTCCCTTCTTTCTTGTACACACAAGTGAAAAGCATGCACTCCTCCCTTAAGCACTGTCTCAGTTGTTGCATAAGGATTATTTGTACCAATTGCAGTTAAATTCCTTCAACACAGGCTTACTTTGGACTGTTGCCAAGGCTTTAATGGAAGAAGCTTCACTAACGCAGCCATAAAAAAATCATTTCATTTGTGCTAAGATGTACCCTGAACCCGAGCTTGCGTACCTGGCTTGACTCTGCACTGCCAGTTGACTCTTGGGCGTCAGACCTCAGTTGTTACAATCTTATAGTGCATTCCCACACTCACCCAGGGATTTTCTGATCTTTCTATCTATTCACTTTCTGTATGTTTCTATCTTCCTGGTGAACTACATTCACATAGTTGGCAACTGACCTAGAAGAGAACAAACATGTAATCAAGGAATTATTATGGGAACAATGAATACAGTCAAGTCAAGGGATGATATCTCCATTGTTGGCTCCCATCCCAAGTTGGGCAGCCATCCAATACATCCCTGCTAGATGAAACTTATAGGTGGACAACACCCCACTACAAGCTTTTCTGCTCATGTATATCATGCTAAGAGTATAGAGGCACAGGCTAAAAGCAAGCAAGCCAGTATGGGGAAACTTGGATGCAACAGAAACTCCCGTCAGGGGAGAAGACAATACAATTCTAACTCCTTGGGCCATGGGAAGGAACCATAGTGCAGTGAGAAGGAAGGAGATGGGAAAGAGTTGCTCAAGACAAAACCAGAACTACTAACAGGCAGCTCAAGGCTTAGATCTTTGTGATAGCATTTTTCTGAAGTGCTCCTTGTGCCGTGACTAGGACCAGACAACAAGGAGAAGTCCTGTTGAGTTAGTTCAAGGCATAGCTCAGGAAACAGTAATGGACAGAGTGGGTTTAATTTATTATGACTTGGGAAAGCTTGGGATAGATGGAGCCTATAAGGAAAGAAATGTCTCTGTACAAAACAAGAGAAAACTTCTGTTCACATTTGAAATTAAAAACAATACAGAAGAGTTTTTAAAGTTAAGACTTCCAAAAAGCCAACAGCTGTGAAGGAAAATAACATGATGCAACAGATATTCAAGGGATTAAGTCATTAAACTAGAGATTATATTTTCAAATAAAGTTTAACATAAAATTTGATAAAATTCTAACAGGAAATACTGAATTACAATGTCAGCAAATAAAACTTCTGTTATGGTAGGTCTATAAATACAGGTGACCAGCTCAGGATCATCCTTCCAAATACTTTGCAAGAACCTAAAAATAAGGTGGTGGACTGAAATGCTTGGCTGTATGTGATAATAATGATATCTCAAAAATTTGGTGAAAAGTATAATCGGTGGTGCACGATAATACTGAAGGTGAACTAACGATATAGGAATGACATAGTAGTGACATCTGTGAAGGAGTATTTACATGTTAAAGAAAGCTGAGTGTCAAATAGGACACACATTAACAATGTCAATAAGAAGCACTGAATCCATACAGACTGAATTTTCCATGCCCAAATTGAAAAGGAATATTATTATTACATTCTTAATCATCCAGAGGAATGCGAAAAAGACTGCAAGTGCAGAAGACTAATAATGGAGGGGTTTTATCGCCATACATGCTGGGTAAATGTCACAATGGAGCATAAGAAACAATTTTACACCATTTAAACTACATTTTCTTGGAACAACTGATGTCCAGAAGAGGAGAAGCAATGCTTGATTGTTTCCTGAATACACTATTGGATTTGGATCAAAATGATACTGACATAGTGACCATGATAATTTAAATTCAACATATTTTTAGGAGACAAGTCAAAAACAGTCACTGAAAGAATACATAATCCAAAAAGGGACAACTATAAAATAATAGAGAAACTTATTAGAAGATTAAAAGATGAAGACATTTTCAGAGAGTACAAACAGAGCAGAAGTACAAGTTCAGACTAAATATAAACAATCTTTAAAAAAAAATTTAGAACAACAAATTAAAACTGACACCATTAAACAGTAAATTACAAAGGTTAGAAGCAAAAAAAAGGCAATCTCAAAAAGGGCAAGTCACATCCATGCCAAAACCCACCATTCAGTCTTGGCATGTTAGAAGTATAGAACATGACAGAAGAGCAGCAGCCTGCTAATGGCTAATAACATCTTTCTCAAATGCATGAGAAGTAGGAGGCTTATGGGTCCTGGGCTCTGTGAGGCTGATGAATGATGGGACTGTAACAGAGCACACTTGTAGGGGTACAGATGAATTAACTCTTTGCACTGGTGTTCACTATGGAGGAATTTAGTAAGGTTTCTTCACCCACGCAGTGCTTTGCAGGGACAACTTGGAGGAGTTGTCTTAAACTGAAGATCTGGTAGTAAAGGTTTTAGAACGAATCAGTAGAAGTAGTAGTGAAAAATGCTCAAAAAACAGATATCCCTGAAGAGTTCTAAAGGAATTCAAATACAGAGTTGCTGACCTATTAACTGGGAGATGTAAACCCTCACTTAAATCAGATGTATTATCTGAAGAATGGAGGACAGGAAATCTGATGACAATTTCTTGAAAGATTTCCAGGAGTAAGACCAATAAATCTAACTTCCTCCCAGGGAATCAGCAAAAACTATAATAGAAACAGAACACCCTTCAAACCACATGTAATCCAGTCCTCTGAGGCTTGGGTTGTGACACCTTTGAGGATCTACAGGGACAGGACCCACACTATTTCATATTCTAGAGTATACATAGCATATTCTAACATAAGTGAACAATTTTCTGATCCAAAATAAAATTTTAAAATTTAATTGCTTAGTCAGTGTGGTCTAGATCACCAAAACCAACCAAACAAACAAACAAAAAACCACCAAAAAACCAACCTTCTTAAACACTTGATTGATGAAGTACAGTAAATAGTAAAAATAACTGATAATCCATGTACTTAAATGGATTATGTAGTGCCAAGGAAGATACATTGATCATACATGATCAGCTGCCATAGTTTACAGTCCCATGCCATGTTTCATGTCGTCACTTTTTGCTACATTCCCATTTACTCTGCCTTAGCTTGTTCTTCTCCTTCCTCTGACTGATTTTTCCATTTACCACCTATCATTTATCTCAAGCTACTGTGCTGACAACCTGTTTTCTGGCCTATGCCATTCCCTGTAATGTCTAATGATTTTCCCATTCTTGCTGCTCAGCTAGTTTTCAGTATGTTTTCTCAACTAAATACAAAGGTCTTCATATATTTTTGGTATTCCTTTGTTCAACTTCTTGCCTCATCAGTGTTTAAACCTGTAGAGCACTCCCCGTATTAACCATAGCTCTAGTTTAACCTTGTGACAGCAAGATATTTTCCCATGACTACTCAAAACTGATTTTGTCTGATGAATTCTAGCTCTGATCTTACTATTTCATCAATAATCATTTAGCATAAGAGTTTTCAAAGATTTAACATAGCACATTGCATTTCATCTTGCTTTTTGTATGCCTTTAGTTTCCTGAGTTTCAATGTTCATTCAAATTCCGGGGTTGTGGAGAGCACTGATCATATGTTAAAGCTCTTTTTCTCTGAAATGACCGTGACCTAATCAATTTAAAGATGATGTGCCAATTTACTACAAAACAAAAAGAAAACAGCATTGAACACATTTTTTGATGTTTAACACTACCCTGTGGTAGAATTAATGTATAAAATTGTTAAACAATTATTACCTTAATGAAAGATTGAAACTTATATATAAGTTTCTAGAATCATTCATATAGTTTATGAGCAATCCAACCATGCCAGAACAAGTGCAAAGCCAACCAACATATTGCTGTAGCTACTGTAATTAGAACACAGCAGCATTATCTAAAGTCATGGACCCATACTCATCTGCAGATGTGTTGAAATGATGCTTCTGAAACTAAACAATAACTATGTGTCAGACTACCTAGAAAGACAGAATCTGCAAAGGACAAGAGACAAGTGCACTAATTAGGTACAACATAGTACGTACAGTTGACTCATCATGTCATTGCAGCAGATGACAAATCTGAAAGCAAGATTTAGCCTGTAAGGTAAATGAAACAAACAGGCTAAGATTATTTCAGAAGTTGAAGATTATGGCCGCCAACTTTCTCTTGATTTTTAATTACATATCGTATCCTGAGGTCTCTACCTCATACATGACAATCTCTATATGGACATGGAAGAGAACGTTTTTTTTTTAAACAACTGTTAAATGTTAAAATCAATCTCAAGGGCTCATTAATATCCAAAATATAACAATTTGGCAGTGATGTTCAGTACTTTTTTCCAGAGAAACCCATGGTAAAACTCCCATTGATAGTAAGACTTTAAATGCATGAATATTCTCAGACAGTGGATTCTAATAAAAAATTGAGTCAAACTTCTCAGCCTAAAGATGACTGAGAAGAACACAGAAATAGATTTCAAGAATATAAAAAGTTTTTGCAAAGGGAAAAATAACAATATTCATCAAGAAAAGGATAATAAGGAATTTAAACTGGACTTTAAAGTGAGAAAGCTCATCTTGGACAACAAGAAAGACTTCCTACTGTTAACAATTGTGGAATAGTGGGCTAGGGCACCTGGAGAGATTTTCAAGTCTTAAAATATGAGCTGTTTCTTAGTCACATGACTGCCCCAGGGGTTTTGACAGAGTCCAGAATAATTGCAAATATCTTACAGCAACAGTCAGCAGGAGCTCAGTAACCCCAGATGGCAGCAGCCTGAGTCTTCCTGCCTTCTGAGTGAGAACAGAGCATTACTGCTGGCTGTCAAGCTTCTGCACTAGTTGGTGAATTACCAACACCAGTTCAACTAGAGCAAGAGAGTGAATACAAATTGAGAAGTTAAACAGGTCTAACTGATCCTACCTTGAGGCAAAAGAATCAATCCCAAAATCCTTTCCAGACGTATTTTCTAAAGATCCTATTGGCCTAGGGAAAGAAAGAAAGAAAGGAAAATACATCTTGCACCAGTTGCACTAGCAAACGCATTACAGGATATAATTGTATTTCATTGCTTTTATGTACATGGATATTGTTAAAGCTATTCCTTTCCAGATACTTTAAACTAAAAGAGATTAGGGACTCCTATTCCACATTAAGGAGTGCCCACACATGCAAGTAATCCAGCAGTGTTCTTCCAAAATAATTCTATGTACATAGAAACCCTTACTTAAAACGAGCAGTGTGAGTGTCTGAAAAAAACTTAAACACTGATTAAACATTACATGAAATGTCTTGAGAAATGGCTTCATGGGTTAAAGAATAAAAAAGAGACTACAGATGCTTCTATTTTACCATTCCTGTGGAAGCTTTTCTCTCCTCTCTATCTTACTCTGCTTTTTTAAGTGACAAGCATTCACTAATCAAATGTGAAGACATCCAGCTACAATTCAGACATCCCATAACTAAAGAAAAACAATTTAGGGGCATGTTAGTGAGATAGTTCCATCTCAGTCCAACACTTTTGTTATGAAAAGGATGTCTAGCACTTCCTATAGGAATAAACAGGAAGAAAAAGAAAAGGATCCAGAGAAGATCTGCACTGAGAGACAGAAAAAAGTGCTGTGGAACCTGTTAGATGGCAGTGAGAATAAAAAGTTGGCATGATAATTTAAAAAAAAAAAAAATTGTCATTATCAATAGTAGTCTTCTTGAGGTTTCTTCTGTTCTTTGCATATACAAACAAGACTACCAAAACTAGGATAGCGTCTGAACTGGCTAACCTTTCATACCATTTTATATTAACCAAGAACATCATTTGTCTAAAATTTTGGGAGAATACCAACTGCTGAGATCAAGAATGGATCCTTCAGAACTTTATGTTTAAACTCCTTTATTTTGTTGCAGGTTTTCAAGGGTTTGGTTTTTTGCTACCACATTCAAAAATTTACCTGGATAATAGTCATGGCCATTTGCCATCACTGCTCTCAGAAAGTTCTCTTAATTTTAGGCACCTCTTTACTGGACTCCAACACTCTCAGTCTATTTGCTTCAATAATATTCAGTTCTCCTGCATTCCCTGACCTGATGCCTTCTTAATGCGAGACAAGTATTGCTAACATCTCATCCTGCACTTTATGACCTATGTGCTTAGATAAAGATTGTCATGCGGTTCCTCCATTAGGATTTCCTCTTGAGTTTGTTGTCTCCCTATAACTGCCCCTAGCATTTTTATCATGTATATAGAGTTTAAAAGTATGTGGTCATGCAAATGTCTATTCCAGTAATTGCCTATTGGCCTTAAGCCTGGATTGAATTCCATTCATAAAGCAAGGTGTAAGTCCCTTAAATCATTAATGTTACAGCATGACTGCCAAATCTGTGTCATTTCTGAGAATGGAAACACATGAAACTCCAAATTAGTTTTCCAGCTACTCTCAGCAGCAGATTGAAGATTTTGAGCCATTTAAAATAATTCCTTTAAGAATGTTTCCTTTACATTATTTTTTTTTTTCCCCTCAGATCACTCTAATTTAATCAACAGTCACCTAATTTACCGCATGAGTTAGCTTCGCATATAAATATTAACATAGGGGAATCTGAAAGGGCTACAGAACCTTAAAGTGATTCAAGGCACATTTTTTTCCTGTAGGGATACTAGTCCTTCCAGCATTCAAGGAAGGACTAGTGGGTGGATAACTGAAGCCCAAGAGTGGAGTTTGGCTGTGACTGGAGGCAGAAGAGGCCTCAGAAAAAGACCTTGTTCAGGTCTGCTGTTCTGGCCTCTGATTCTCCCGGGTAGCTCCTGCTGAGATAGGTAAAAGCAAATGCTCTTTGTCCACCACCCTCGAGGATAGGAATGCTTTCTTTTTTTCTTGGTGTCTGAACAACAGAAAATCCTTCTTTTGTCACTTCCAAATCAAACATTCAGCTTCAATGCACCACTAGCATTTCTGCTCTCACAGCGTGTGTACAGCATAACGATGCTTTCTCTGCAAATCAGACACAGCTGTAGTGTAGCTGGACTGACAGGTTCACACTCTGAGAAGTTGCCATGATTTCTATATAAGCTTTCAAAACAAGGTTGATGAATAGATTGATAGCATGAAACTAGGGTGGGAGCCTGAAACAAAGCCCAAAGGTAAAACATAGCAGAGCTTCTAGAGAAGACACCCTGACACTGAAACAGGGGACAGGAGAGGAAGTGTCAGTCTTTCTATCAGTGTTCAAAACTACTGGCAGGCAAGTGGTAGTGTAACTGGCAACTGGTCATCTATTGGCAATATGAGGCTAATTAAAGTAAAATGTGGAGGTATGCACACTTTGGGCCAAAAGGTCCTGGCTGTTACTTTAGCGTAATGTAAATATATAAAACTGGTTTTAAAAGTGTCACTGTCAAACAAGAGGAAAGTTCCTTTGAAATGCTGAAGTCCATCAATATCTTACAACTTGGAAACAGCCCTGCCCTTTATTCCTCAAGGTGGGAAAGAGATGGTTTGCGAAGAAGGCTCTACAGAGCACGTGGCTTTCACTGTGTCATGGAGCCCTTGTAAGAGATCTGAGCAGCCAGCCCACTTTTGGTGAAAACGATTACGAGCTCACTACAACAGACCGTGTTAGAGAGCAACAGAAACAAAATACAAAATAGAAGGGGGAAACAGAGTAGGAGGTGTTTAAGAGCCACTGCAAAAAGGAAGAAAAGACCACAGGCAGGAGTCAAATATATAAACAGTCAATTATTAGTGAGTTCAAAGAAATTGTTCCTCACTGATAGATACGATATATCAAAATCTGCCATCAGAACTGATGCAAAGCAGCCCACTTTTTGGTAAATCAAGGACTGAATGTATATAAAATTCTACTTGTGTAAAGATTAATTGTCCACTGCATCTCTGTTCCTGATTGCTTTTTAGGCACATTGTCCAATGCAGACAGATAACCTTGCATTTCAGGTTTCACCCCTTCTTACCAGAATAATTTTTCAAAATTCTTTATCAACATGGAATTAGGTCCTGGGTTTGGGATTTTTTCTGAAGTGTTTGGGGATGTTACCAGTGTTGGGAACATGACAGTATTTCATACAAGGGTCAGAGAAAGACTTGGGAAAATTAGATTCCTTTGCTTAACAGAAATCTCAGAACAGACAAACTATCAGAAACCCTAGGAAATTATAAAGTACAAATGATTCTCCCTATATGATTTTCAGCCACACTCAAGCTCCAGTTAGGATCATCACTTTCTTCTTGAAGCAACACTGATTTCAAAGAAGTTCTTATCTAGGTGATTGACGCAAGCAAATACAGCTTCAGGTCAGAGACCAAAAACAGAGTAGCAAAGCAACTAGCCAATTCTCTTGATTCTCTGTGAAGCCCCACATCCATCCGCTCATGTAGACAAAGAGTGCTATATCCAAGGCTGTCGGCAGACCACATTTTACAAACGTTACCTCCACTTAAGTTGTATTTGTATCTGGTATTCCTGTAGTAATTATCCTTCTGGCTGTGCTTTAAAATACTTAATTCAATTAGACAGATGAAGACATCAGGGGTTGTATAAATACATTCTGCAAAAGAAGTGTGCTAGAAGACTTCTACATCTTTGGATATGGTTTTGGCAGATGTCCTGATTGCAAACACAATCTCTTTAATGTTCAAATTATGTTCCCTTAATAGTGTTTCCCCTCAGTACATTGGCTGTAATTTACGAGCTGTAGATCTACAAATCTAGTTTGTGCCTGCTACTGTAGGTATTATTGCTCCATTAATACCTATTAAGTCTCTAAAATATATTAAAATTCACATTCAACACATTTTTTCATGGAATGTTTCAAGCTAATGCAAAAAAGTCTAACAGTCAGGAAGCAAATTACACTGGCTGGAATCAAAAAGGAATCTGAGTGTGTTTAAAAGACATTATTACACTTGCACCTGAGGGACAGGCTAATAAGCTAACAGGAATTTATAGAAAGCCATCACGTAAGAAGACATTGCTATCAGTACTAGCAAGTAAAATAAAGTCCAAAACAATTGGAGGGTTAGCATTTGTGTACCTAACTTACATTTCTAGAAGGCATAAATAAAATCTCATGCCTCACTGAGTGCTAAGAAAACTTATTTATGTCCCTAAATTCTGTGAATACAACCCCCGACATTTTAGTGAGTATGACTGTCAGCAGGGTTTTGAGTCCATCTGATGGTACTTTGGAACACCTGCAGCTTTCTAACTAACAGAAAACAAAATAAGCATCTTTTGAATCAGCAACATATCTACTATAAGTAAGAAGTGAACAAATAAACAACATCCCAAACATTTAGAAAGAAGAATTACACAGAAAGATTTTTACTACACAGACTTGAAAATTAATGATGGTATAAAGAGCTTGAGTGGACAAAGTACAGCCAAACAAGGAGGGAAAGGTGTGTGTGTGAGAGGAAGGCAGTATGCTGCAGTAGTTGTGAATTTCCAAGATAAGAGATTGAAACTACACAGAGATCAGATTTTACTTGCCTGTTTCATGCATCATGTAAAAAATATGGTTTCACTGAATAATAAGAATTAAATAATACCTGACATGAAATTTCTAACTTCTGATCCCAAGTATACACAGAGACTGATCAAGTAACATACAATTGATCAAGAAAAAGAGTCAGGGAGCGCTGTGTACCAATGGGTGACACTTTCCAAGCAGCACAGCTGGAAGACAGGAAGCCTGCACTCTGTGTGCATTCCAACATTCGCTGCGGAGAGCATATTTCTACAGGATCACTAGAGCTGAATGTTTCCAAAGGCCCCTAATGCCATCTCTGAGATTCTAAGAAATACACAAAAAAAGAAAAAAACCAATGAAGTCATGAAAGCAAGACAAATGGAAACAGTACAAATACAAAAGCTGTTATTAATATATCGAAAATATTGTCTTCAATACAGAGATACAGCTTAATTTGCCATACTTCCCCCATCTAATAAATAAAGTTAAGGAAAAAAAGATTTAATAACTATTGCAAGGAAGTCCTATATAAATAGCACATTTCATGACTCATAGAAATTTTTCCTTCCCTGCAGGAATTCCTTGATCCCCAGATTCTAGAGCAATGTATCCCAATCTTCTGTGTGTGACCTCCATGCCAGATGCACCAGTGCAAAGGCCACAGTGTTCAGAAAATGCATGAAGGAGACAAATAGTCTCATTGTTGGAAACAATGTTGCCCTCCTTATAGTAAGTATTTAGTGAGTATGGGAAGTCTCATGTCTCAACAAATTAAATTGTAGAGAGGTAGCCTGATCAGGTATTCAAAATGTTCCAACAACGTATAGTGATTTCAGCAAAACAGTGCTGATTACACTTTGCATTTAGTGGACCTTTTCAATAGCTGTCCAACAATTCTGCTCTGTCAATTAGACTCAGTTTCACCTAGTGAAATCTGATAACAACATGAGCTTCCCATTGGAAAAAGAGGTTTGTACCCACCGATTGCCACCAGCATGTCTCTCAGCAGTCACTTCTTACTGAGAACAGGGCTATGAGAAAAAAGTTTGTTGTCGATTAACCTGCTCAGGAACACAGTTTTGATTGTCCATTACTCCTTCATGTCAGGAACAACTATTTCCATCCATTCTATAATTATTTTTCAAAATAAAAAGAAAATCACTATTACTGCATCATCATTTAATAATGAACTCCCAGGAAAAACACTTTCTGAAAGAGAGTGGGCAAGTCACTCAAGGCAAAGCTCTAATCGATGGCCAGGCTTCCTTATTCAGAGAGGGTATTTCAAACTGTATGTAAAGGAACACGGGAAATGTCTGTCTCAGAAAAGGGAAGATGACAAATAGACCAAAACTAATCTAAGCCTCACTAAAGATATCTTTAAAAATAGCTGTCTGCAGTTACGGAATGCTATTTATTTAATGTCTACTTTCTGCAATATAAACCTAATTGCAGAAATGATCCATTCAGCACAACATAATTTAAGACTAACAGATTGCATTGTAGAGCTTTACAAAAGTCTCTGGGGTTTATTGTGCTGCTGCTGGCTCCTACAGGTCTTCAGAAGAGGACCATTCATAGCAACACTGTTAACAGGTGAAAAATTGGTCAGTCCTGCTTCTGCTTGGCACACTGCTGTCTCCAGTTTATTTTCATTGGCTGCATTTGGACTACAAATGAATCGCAACAGATACAAGATACATATCCCTTCAGGCATATATTGTGTCATCGGCTATGGGCCACAGCATCAGACCCACTACATCAAACTGACATGTTCTGCCAATGTTCATCGTCTTGTATAATTCCATTGTATCATGACCTGTCTGAGAAAAGGTAAAGAATTAATCGTCATGATCAAGCTAAAGTAATACAAACCTTTGATTCCAGATACTGTTAATTAAAACAAAATTTTAAAAACCCTTGTAAATGCAGTCAATAAACATTGGTTCAATGACTGTATTTATTGTTTCAATTTTGTCTTTATGTATTTGTAGAACATATATATTACACTGTGGAAGAAACTCAGAAAGGTAGTCTATGGGACAACGCCATCCCTATGTTGCCTGAGGAACAGGTAGAAAAGATGAGCAAATTATCTGACCTATCAACCTCCAATAATATATGCTTATAGACAACATGAGCCACATCTTTGGCAAAGAGACTAATTTTCTGTCTTGTACGGTGGATCTGCTGTTTTTGTCTTTTCCTTTTTATCCTACTGTGGCACTGTTTGCTGCTCTGAAAGACATCTATCTATCTGACTGCTTGTTCAGCCATATGGTCACACACTCAGCAACTACAATTCACCATTATGACAAACTCTGAAACATTATCTCTCTTAAATTAATATTGCTGATCACACATCAGCTAGACTGTACTGACCACACTTTAGCAACAAGGCCTTCTTTTCAGACACATGGGAATATTGCCACTGTGTTAATGACATACCTTTTGAGTGCATTAAGAGCAGCACACAGGCTACAGGAGCAAGAGTCAGTGAGTTTTGAAAAGTTCTAAAAGCTGTAATCATGTAGCTCTGTGATACAGCAGTTCCATTGCTAACAGCAGGCCATAAGCTTTGTACTGAATTTGCAAAGCTTCAGGCCTGAGGCTTGTCAGCCTTGCTCTGTCTGAAGATGTCTTGACCTGCCCGTAGCTGTGTTTTACTTGCTGTACCTGTGTTTGCAACTCCTCTGACCGACCAGTTGTGTACCTCTAATTTGTTTTACTTTTGTTTATCTTTGTATAGCACAACCATAGTTTTATATACATAGCAGTAAAAAGCAGTAACTCTGTGCAGAGTGAGATACTTATGACTCTAACATAATGATGTAGTATGAAGAGATAGAGGCCTGATCCAATAGCAGAGGCCCAAAGAAGTGGAGATGCAGGATGTGGTACAGAGGAGTACAGGTATGAGATGATAAGAGATGAGGCACAGACTTGGCACTGGTGACTATAAACAACTCAACCATGATCAGTAACAAAATGCAGACCTGGACAAAACTGGGTTTAGGGGTAGCTAAGAGAAGAAAGAAGCAGTATCCAGTACATGTAAAATGCACCATACATTATCAATCCAGATGTATCATGGAGCTGCAGACCAATGAAGAAATGCCAAAGGTGTAGAAGTGTGTTAGCAAATGTATATAAATGATGCCAAGTGGTGGATCCTAGAGTGAGGAAGAAGGAACCATCAATATGAACACCCTATTCCTCCTGGCACAGGACTCTAGATGCTGGCAACTCACAGTAACACCCCCACCAGAACAAAACCACTGACCTTGGGACACAGAGGAGCAAAAGGGTAAGCATAATCCCCCAAAATGGGGAGAAGCTAAGAAGTGTTTGTAAAGCAATTTTAATTGCATTATTATTCTTTCTTTTTCTGCAACAGATCTAGACTAATAATGATTCTTGAATTAGACTGCTAAAGAGTTCAACTCTACTAATTAAAAAAAATCAGATATATATTTTTTATATATATACACACACATATACATATATATAAATGTGTGCTCCCTCTTTGTCTGTAAACAAGATATTGAGTGTAACAGACTACTGAGTCCATTGCTGAGGCTAACTCCCAACACTATCAATACTTGCTTACTTTGCACCAATGGAGATGGAGGCAGACGAAAGACAGTACTGAAGCTACGGTAAGTCTAAATTTTGAGCAAAACTGAGTAAGTCCAGTTACAGCTTAAATCAGGGAACATGTCCTCATTGGTGAAATTATAAACACAGTGCTGCTAGGAAAGAAAGAGGTTAGGTCAAAATATGACAGTGGACAATTAGTTCAATTATGCAAGCAAAACCTTATTAGATATAAGTTTTTAGTTTGGTAGGAAATTTGAGGACTCAAATGTCAAATATTTTAAAATTACTAGTTTTCTCATAATGATTCTCACCATCTCCTGTTGAGATCAGTTGAACAGAGAGTATTCATATGATTTAGCTTCCTGCAAGTCAAGAAACAAAACTAATTATAAGACCTTTCTTGCCAATTGCTGTTGTCTACCTAGAAAAATTGAATGATTAAACTTTCAGTTGAGAAGTTTTTAAACTCAAATGCATGGCAAATTCACGCAGTCAAAACCAAACATTCTCAAGGGGTTTTCTCTTTTCACATCTCCTGAAATGCAGTCATTCAGAATTGCCTAAAAGCAGGAGAGAATTCATACATGCTAAAATTGTGTATATTATTCAGTTTGGGGAAGTCAACGCTAGAAGCTTTCTTGTTTTTAGCAAGGAATGTTGTTGGCCTTTTTTCTTTAATTAACATAATTCCACAAGTTCATGAACTAATTATCAAATTTCTTGATATGAAATACCAATAATCAGGCAGTAATTCTGTAAGTTACAATGACTGTAAGAAATAGAGTCTTTAAATACATTATTCTGTGACTGTAAACAGGAATTCCCTTGCGGAATAAAACTAATTATTTGATCCAATGTTAACATTTGATTATTCACGGATATGACAGGGGACTGGGAAATTTTTCAGACAGAGCAAAATGTATGTAAATCAGGCTACAGAATACACACACAGTGCATTCTCCTGAGAAAGTACTTCTAATCAGATGACTGTAGAAAGTAGGTGCAAGTATGAATAACAGAAGGCAGAATACTACATAATCTCAGGTACTTCACTGCAGCCAAGCAAACTGAAGGAAAAGCCTACATAAGTCACAGTTTAGATTAACTCACAAATAATCAAAAGTTAGTTGTAGTTTAGTACAATGTTTCAACATTGTTAGCACCAAAGTTTGTGGAATCTTTTCTGATTCTCTGATTTTTTGCACAGATTGCATTAAAGATTAGAAGCATACAAGAAAAAAAGATATCACCTTGAAGGATACCAGTTATGCACTGGACTGGAACTCAGGAGATGTAGATCCCATTCTCAAATTTTATGATGATTTGCTGAACGATATTGGGCAACTTATTTTGGTTTCTATGTTTCCCTAAATGTGCTTTATCTATATTGTCTATACAGAAATTAACCATACAGAAATTATTTATGGCAGAACTGGCTCTTGTTACTTTTCATACAATGGGAAACACAATGGACCCTGATCTCAGTGGAGTACACCTATTTACTAATGCCATAAAGTCCTTAACAGCTTAGATAATGAATCTTCTGTGGCACATGTAAAATGCATCAGCTCTTTCCTACAGCAGCCAGCATGCAGCATGTCAGTTCAGTTGCAGCTGGGGAGGGAAAAAAAAAAAAAATCCCAGTGAACACTAGGAAAGAAACAGAAAAGGCCACTGATTCCCTGCTTTGATTTGCCTTGGTGGTTACAGCTGTATAGGCCACCAATTCACCTCACATCTTGTAGTTACTGGAGAGAAGTCTGCTCTCCTCTGCTAGCCACCAGATAGTATTCCACTTTTCATGGTCACAAAAACGAACACAAAATTTGCTTCAAAGTTAACAGCACTAAAAATACATTAAAAGAAACACAATAAGAGTAATTAATTATACTCTATTTCTTAACAAAAATAATGCCATCAAGTATGAATGAACACTAAACTATCACACAAATCCAGACAAAATATAAACAATGATACTTCAAAACATAGTTGAAATAAGGTCCAAATTATTCCTAAGGCATTTAATGCACTCCGACAATTTAAAATTATATGACATTTCTGCAAAAAGATATTAAAATAGGTTACTTTAAGTGTAGATTGGTTTTACACTATTTTAATGGAAAATTATTAAGAGAATTCATATGTAATTTCAGTAGGACCAGCATATCAAGGTTTGATTTAAGTGAAGTCTTTTTGGATAAAGTATCAGTGTAATCAGTTCCACTGGCAGCCATATATAGCATGGATTTACTTTAGAATCTATCAGATTTAACCATACTGCATTCCCTTTCTCCATTCTAGCACAGCAAAACTAACACTCTGAACTAGAATAGGAATTGATTTTTATTGGTAACATTGCAGAAAATTAATCATCTATGGTGATTCATGGTGGAAACTAACTACCTGCTGGTGGTACCTTAAGAATCGTATGTCTTGACCCTTAACAGACCTTTACTATCACTACTGTACCACTGTATAGATATAAAGATAGCACCTGATAACTTTCTACATCACATATATGTGAAAAAAGGATAATATTTTTTTTAATTTTTATTTCTTTTACACTGCCCATTGGGTCCTTTTTCACTGCTTCACAATTCAGGATGTTGAAGTCACACATTATAGGTGAAATAATACACTTGAATTGTTAGGAAATGAAAGACAGTTAGCTATTTGTAGTTACAAACAAACCACTGGGGAAAAAAAAACCAAAAAACAAAAAAACCAAAACACATTGCCAGCCTATGAAAAGTACACAACATACATCTGTATCAAATTACTTATGAGTAGTCATGTGATGACCATAATGTTAATAATTTGCAACAGAGTTAGTAGAGCTGTATCACCAAGTGCATTCTGGTTATTTTCAACAGTTATGATTGCCACAGTATCAACTGTAGAGAAAAGCCTTTGCACTTAGTAAGTATTCCTTACTAAACTGTAGACAAAAAATAGCTTCTCTGTTACTGCTTTGAGACATTTTTATCTCCATTTAATATAGAGTGAATAAATATTGAAATTCTGAAAGTGCTTTTAAGTACTACAGTTTTGATTAGCAGCAAAGCATGTATTTAATTTACTTAGTCTCTTAAACAGTAAATGAATGTGTATATAAAATGTATACAAATGTACATGACATTTTATATACACAGATCTATATAATGTGTGCCTAAAGACAGATATATAATATACAGACGTTTTCAAATAGCAGTAAAACCAGCTGTTTTTAAAATAACAATCTTTTCGGAAGCTATGCCAGTTGCAAATAATGACTATTAACATGTCATGCCAGCATTAGAAATTGCTACCATCGAAACGTAAGTAGAGAAATTCTTTGTAAATATTAAAATCATACTGATGGTGATTAAACTGTTTCTAACCTGGTACAGTGAACCTACATAAATTTTCTGTCTGATCATATTGCAAAGCTCTTTTTCTTCCCATAGAAGACATATATGGATATAAATAAGGTTACAGGCTTTGAACTATCATTCCAGAAAACCTGACTATGCAGCAACTCTTTTAAAGAAATTATAAAAATAAAAGATATGTACTGTTAGGAATTGTGTTTTCCTTCTAATGTATAAACCTGGAAGCATCTTTCCCAATGTTCCTCGTAAAGTGCTTATGCTGTAAACAAAGCTAAAGTTAACAGTATCATCCTGAAATATCACGTGAGGTCTCTTGAACGTGTCCCACACTGGAATTCCATCTGGATGCTATTTAATGAGCAAAGCTTGCGCCTTTGGTAATCAGACAGCCTCAGCTGAAGTACAGGCAGGTTGACTTCATGAGGAACAATTCTGAACCCTTTGTTCTGAATTACAAGTTCTCTTCTTTTGCTGGACAGTTCTTTGTTCCCCTCGGATTGTAGAGATACCTGGGGGGAAAAAAATTGATAGTATGTGTTGGAAGTAAGAATTCCCCACTATTCACAGTCACTAGGTATGGGATCAATCTTGGCGCTTTTAGCAGAAAGCTGATGTACAAGCATGATGTCAAAGCCAAAGAATCTCAGAAGTCTATCAAAAGAAATGTTTTAGTTCAGAGTTTACAACAAAGTTTGATGCAGAAATCTCTGGGTGGAATTCTATCATTTATGCTACACACAGGGAATTAGTTCGTCTAATGATCCTCTGACTCAAAATTTATGGACTAGTCTGCACTGCACACAAATAGAATTAGAACAGCATGGTGCAAAGGTCTCCCACAGCTAATCAATGAGGCCTGAATGCAACATAATGTATTTGTGGGCCACCTTTAACTTATGTTGCTGATGTAACATCTCCAGAGACTTCAGCACTGTGGAGAACTAGTTGAAAGAAGGTCTTTAACATTGCTGCTTTCTCCCTTTCTAATTCCTCTTTACCCTGCTACATAGAAAATTAGCACAGAAAGTGATGGAGCTGCTTCTGTCGGCATTATATAGGTGAAAATTGCCTCATAATCAAGTTGTATTATATTGTTATAATTATTCTGTGAAAATATGATGTAAAGACTTCTCCTAATCAGCGTTGTAAGAAAGTAAAACAGGTGTCTCTTTTTTGTCTCAAAACTCCACCACTCTCCATTCCAAGAGTAAGACCTCTTCTGAAGTTTTCCCTGAATACTTCTATACAATACGTACAAAGCAGATATCCAAAGCCTTTGCAAACATTCCTCTATACACATGGTCCCTCAGGAAGCAGAGTGTTACATTGATTACTGAAGTGCTGAAAGATATGGAAGTATTCCAGTAATAAGGAAAGAAAAAATATTAAAAATAATTTATAGTTTTGCACACATACTTCAACACATGTAGATAGAGATCCCTAAGCTGAAAGACTGTTATTAAAGTTGTAAAGCCAAGTACACATAAGAAAAAAAAAAAAACAAAACACATAGACTGAAGGCTGACAGCAAACTTTCATTCAGCCCCCTACGTGTGTAACATAATCCTCAATGGGGCACTGTACCTGTGTAAAAAGCAGAATCATAGAATGGTTCGGGTTGGAAAGCACTTTTAAAGATCATCTAGTCCAACCTTCCTGCCATGGGAAGGTACATCTTTCATTAGATCAGGTTGCTCAAAACTCCATCCAACCTGACCTGAAACACTTCCAATGATGAACACTTCCATAACTCCATTGGGCAACCTGTTCCAGTGTCTCACCACCCTCATTGTAAAAAACTTCTTCCTTATGTCCAGTCCAAATCTACCCTCTTTAAGTTTAAAACCATTGCCTCTTCTGCTGTCACTACAGGCCCTGGTAAAAAAATCTCTCTCCATCTTTCTTATAAGACCCCTCTAAGTATTGAAAAGCTGCAATAAGGTCTCCCTGGAGCCTTGTCTTCTCCAGGCTGAACAACCCCAATTCTCTCAGCCTTTCTTTATAACACAGATGTTTCAGTCCTCTGATTACTTTTTGTGGCCCTCCTCTGGACCCACCCTAACAGGTCCATGTCTGCCTTGTAGTTTCTGGGACCCCAGAGCTGGATGCAGTACTCCAGGGGAGGTCTCACAAGAACGGAGTAGAGGAGGAGAATCACCTCCCTTGACCTACTGGCCATGCTTCTTTTTACACAGCCCAGGATACGGTTGGCTTTCTGGGTTGCAAGTGCTGGCTTGGACATTGCTGGTTCATGTCCAGTTTTTATCCACCATCATCAAAAAGTGCTTCTCTGCAGGGCTGCTCTCAATCCATTCATCCCCCAGTCTGTATTGATACTGGGGATTTCCCTGACCCAGGTGCAGGACCTTGCACTTGGCCTTGTTGAACTTCATGATGTCTGCATGGGCCCAGTCCTCAAGCCTGTCAAGGTCCCTCTGGATGGTATTCCATCCCTCAAACAAATCAACTGCACCACTCAGCTTGGTGTCATCTGCATACTTGCTGAGGGTGTGCTCAATCCCACTGGCTACGTCACTGAAGAAGATATCAAATAGTGTTGGTCCCAGTACAGACCTGTGAGGGACACCACTCTTTACTGATTTCTACCTGGACATTGAGCCATTGACTATAAGTCTTTGGATGTGGCCACCCACCCAAATTCTTATCCATCTAACAGTCCATCCATCAAACCCATATCTTGATCTGAAAATATTTCAGTGCTCTATTAAGGCTACTGTTAAGCATACACCTAGTGTGATTTTTCAAAATTAAAACTTGGTTACATCGGCATGAATTTCTAAGAGAAAGGTGAAAGTCATATCTGGTACTTTCTTGCCCAAATTTTAAATCCTTGCTCTAACACACAAGTTAATAAAGAAAACATCACTAGAATTTTTTTAATATGGGCAAGCAATGTAGGGCTAAGCTTCATACTTTCAGTGCCTTCATACAGTGCTATAAAGGCTAAAATCTTCCAGCTCCTTCCATGGCACAGATTTCTAGAGCTACAGGACTCCATGGAAACATGGAAAACTCAGGAGATCAAGGTGTTTTACAGATGCAAAATCCCAGTAAGACAAACAGCTATTCCTTCTTTTTACATAATTTTCACATGATTGGTCTTAAGTAAAAGGCTTCAAATTAACTTTCAAAACTGGGGCTGATACTTTGATGAGGCCTAAAAGTTACCTTTATGGAGAACTGTGTCAGAAATACGAAGATCTGACTGTCTGTTATCTTCCTAATGGAAGTTCTGCTAGCAAAAAGGCAGTCTTCAAGGACAAGGGACACAACTACAGTATTTAGAGGAATGCTGTGCCTTTTAGTACTATACTGACATCCTAGAATAGCTTTTGTTGTATCTTACACTGCTATATCAAAACAGCTGCCTATGTAACAATGGGCAATTCCTCCCCTAGCCGCAGTCATGAAGGATATCTTGAGACAGTTAAAAATAATTTATCTTTGTATGGCCCTAATTTCTGAACAGAGGCCAACCTTGTCTTCCATTTCTGCAAAAACTTTCAGTCTTTCACCTAACCTAAGAATTCCCAAAACTCCTTTCAAAAGCATCTTGCTGTGACATGGAAAGGTATTACATTCTCCTCAGCTGAACTGCCCTAGCTGGACGAAACCATTAAAGCCTCAAAAAAAAAAAAAGAAAAATTCCTCTTTACTTCAACTCAAAGTGTTTAGTTCAGAGCAGCTGTATAAGATACAGGTCTGCTAGCGCAAGAATGATTCCAGATTACAGTAAGCTTTCTGAACGACCTTGAGTAAGAAGGTGCCTTCTTATTTGATGTTATTTGACAGACTTTGTCTATGCTCTATACAAGAACTCTGCCAAGCAGACATCTCAGACACATAGAAGTCAGTCTCAAAGTAAATCTTTTCCTCAAACTGATAGAAAGACCTGCTTTAGAACTGCAAGAGCAAACCCATCTTATCTCAGCCAAACAAGTCTGTGATGACAGATGCTTCTACTCAAAGATGGGAAGCTCATATAAGAACGTCTGAGAGCTCAGGACATGTGATCTCTGCAAGGGATCAGAGCCATCTGCCTAGTGTTGAAAACAGTCATTCCCACAGACCAAATGCTGACAGACAGCTTCATAAACATGCACTTTTTCTACAGATAGTGTGGACTTCAGGCATTCCCGCTGTCAGGAGACCACTTAATTTTGTGTATTCATCACTGAACTGTATCAGTGACTCGGTACCTACCAGTCAGCCAAAATTCAGGCCAGGTGCTTCTTCATTTTTCCCAGCAGGAGGTCAAATGCACCTTTCCACATATCTCATTGCTAAAGAGAATCTTCAGCTGAGTGAGGTGAGAGGTTCTGCATCAATGACAGTCCTACCACATGATCAGATTATTTTGGTACTTGCACCAGATGGATCCCTGGTTCACTTCTCTGTTCTGTACAATGTAATCTCACGAATTACAGCCAGATTCTACATCTAAGTCTTTTCTACCTAGCAGCCCTCATACTAGCCAAATCTAGTAGTCTGGATACTGACTAACTGCTAGAGCAATAAACAGTTTCTGCTACAGTTCCTATCATTCTGATTCACAGGAAAAAAAACCCTAAAATAAAGACTGACTTACCAACCAAAGTGGGAAAAGTGGTTTGCTATGGTATTGTAATATCAGAAAAATGCAAATCCTTTTTCTGTGTCATTAGATTACTGGCCATTCCTCAAATGACCAGAATGTTCCTGCAATTCTGTAAAAATCCAGTTAGCTATAAGTTTATCACACTTGGCCATCTGATTTTGACATGCACAGCTGCTAGTGCCCTAGGATCTAAGGCATACATTTCCTAGTTTATAAGTCATTATTTCTCTAGAGCCCCACTCTACCAGTAAAAGGAAGTCTGGCACATCTATCTTCTCAGTACAGCCAATATTGGTGCGGATGTAACAACTCGGTAAAAATTATGTCTCTAGCAAGCATGCAAAGGTGCAGTGTGACTATCACCATGTGCCGTGGTGAACTCTATTCAGCAAATGTCTTTTAATCCATCTTTTGGCCACACATTTCATTGTCATTGGAACACTCTATATTCAATAATGTGACAAGGATTAGTTACTGCCTTACACTAGGAGTTGGATGAAACTGAAGCTAGGATCAATTGCTACCCCATGTTTTCATGTTGCTTCTCCTTTTTCTAATTTCTGTAGAATCTGTGACTTGGGAAAGGTAGGCCAATACTGCCTCTTGGTGGAAGGACAGCTAACTCAAAAGATATAGTGAATGCTGGTCTGTGGGAATAGGGCTGCATACTTGCAGTGCCACACAGACCCTCAGCTGATAGTCATCAGAACTCCAGGTGGGTACTTCAAAGACTCTTGCAGCCACCAATGTTTAGAAGAAAAAAAAAAAGAAGTACTGCTGAGCTTTGTCAGACAATTTTTACCTCCTTGGGGAGAAGTACAAATGAACAGACTACTGATATGACTCTAATAAACATTTCTAACCAAAACAATCTTCTTTTGTATGTATGAGATGTAAGAAGTAAGAATCAACATGGAGAACCATTTGGAAGAAGAAAACAATTAATAGAAAATGCCATGCAATGTTAGCAGGAAGTGGTGCCGGAACAGAATAAAAAGTAGCAGAGTGTCTTAAATCACCTAGATATCACTAAGTCAAAAAATCCACTTTCGATTCCAGGAGCACTGGAGCTGTGTACTTTCACCTACTGTCTAGTTTGGTATGTTCTAGAAGATTAAAAAAATTAACTAACCTAAATACAAATTTGAATCCGTTAGTCATGTAACACAATTAAAGAGGTGCATTAATGTTGAAGAATAAATAGATAACATGGTAAGAATTTGCAGCTAGAAAAAGCTCCATTAATGCATTTCTATTTTTGAACGATGTACCTGTATACTATAGTCCCAATACAAATGAGAGCTGCCTCAAGCAGGCAAAATTCAGACTTTGCTGTCATTCCTGAGCTATATTATCCTTCTGTGAATAATACCTTAAGCTATTCTTTGAGTAGTTAAAAATGTATAGCTATCATTAGAACCAGACTTGACAGTTTTCCTCTTCATGAAACAGATCTTTCTAACTACACAAATGGTTGCTTCTCTAATTCTAAAACTTCAATATCAATGGAAAAGATTGAAATGAACAAAGTTATGAAAATTATATGTGACAACATATCAATATATGCACTTGATTATGAAGACTGTTTCCTTCTATTCTTACTTGCATTGCAACCATTTTCTTCCTACAAAATTAATGTTGAAACAACCTTTCTCTCATAAACAGACCTCTGGTCATATGATCTTGTACTGGTTTTGGCTGGGATAGCATTAAAATTCTTCATAGTAGTTTGTATGGTGCTATGTTTTGGATTTGTGGTGAAAACAGTGTTGATAACACACCAGTTTTTCAGTTATTGCTGAACAATGCTTATACAACGTCAAGGCCTTTTCTGCTTCTCACACTGCCCTGCCAGCAAGTAGGCTTGCGATGCACAAGAAGTTGGGAGGGGACACAGCTGGTACAGCTGACCCCAACTCACCAAAGTGATATTCCATACCATATGACATCACGCTCAGCAATAAAAGCTGGGGGAAGAAGGAGGAACAGGGGGGATGTTCAGAGTTATGGCACTTGTCTTCCCACGTAACCGTTAGGTGTGATGAAGCCTTGCTTTCCTGGAGATGCCTAAGCATCAGCCTGCTGATGGGAAGTAGTGAATGAATTCCTTATTTTGTTTTGCTTGCCTGCGTGGCTTTTGTTTTACCTATTAAAGTGTCTTTATATCAAGCCATGAACTTTCTCACTTTAACCCTCCAAATCTCCCCCCCATCCCATTGTGGGGGAGTGAGCGAGTGGCTGTGTGGTGCTCAGCTGCCTACTGGGGTTAAACCATGACCAAGCTACAGCACTCAGCTGAACACAACTCCTGCCTCTGACCATTGCTATTTTCATTTATTTACAACTAATAATTTTTCATATAACTGAGTTTCTGCTTGGATTAAGTCTCTTAATGCAATTTATTAAAAATAGATTTCTGCATCAATTTGGGTATTACATGTCTACTTCAATATAAAAAAGCATGATAAAAGTTTGAAACCAGTATTCATTGTCCTATTCATAAATAGGCTCACAAACAACAAGGAGCTTTCCTCTTGTGCAGTATATTAAATCAGAAGAAGAAAAAAAAGAAAGAGTAGCACAATGGATGTGAATAGAATAATTCTGAAACATTACAGGGATTTTTTTATGCATGTTTACCAAATTTCTGTATAAATAAGTAATACAATTGGAGTGTTGAGTAATTTCAGGAGATTAGTGATAAATGGGCACAAGTTGATTATTCAAGATAAAGCTGAGAGTCATTATCCTCAGCTGGTCATTAATCCCCATGAAATGACTGGTATTGAGATAGTAATTACTATTATAATGAAAATGGATTAAAAAAAAGCATGACATTTTTCTTATGAAGCTGTCTCAGTTTCTAAAGTATTCATGTTTCTCTCACCACCCAATCAAGTTGCTTGAATCATTTTTAACCCTTTATACAGTTTATTCATCCTACTATAATTTTCATGTCATCGCCTCACTTAAGGTTTGGTTTCCCATCACATATTCCTGGAATTTTGGAAGGAAGGGGCAACAGCACAGCAAGGGGCAAGAGCAATGGGAAAGACAGACAATGCACACAAATCCCCCCAAACCAGAAAATAAACAAAAAATATCTTCAGAATGTTTTCTCTATAAAGTGTGTTCCACAACGAGGTAGGAGATTGTATTATTATGTTATACGCTATCTAGCTGTTTATTCTGCATTTAATAGTGCTTTTAGCAATAGCACACATCCCATGTTGTTGCATAGCAGCTGTGGAATTCTTCATTCCAAACCAGAATTCACCGTGTAGCCTTTCAACATATGGAACGGATACTGTCAAGTTAACTTGGTCAGAAATCATGAAGAAATTTGGCCCTAAAATGAAGAAACATCTTTAAAAATTTGCAACTTCACAAATCAAGTTTGTGGTGTTCTGATGTGCCTTCTGAGGACTTTTGAGCCTTTGGAGTTCTTTTTTTTTTTCACATTTCTGTTAGAAGATCTAGAAACTTATTATGGGCAGAAGGGAAGGCAACTTGTTTCCTGTTAGAAATACTATCATTCTGATTCCACTGTGAAAGACCCACACATGCTGCATCATTACAACTTCCCATCTTCGAAACTGAAAATCTCAATCTAAACTAAAAGCTTTTAAAATAAGCTAAGAAAGTTTAAAAATAGCTGTATTGCCTTATATGTTGCTGAAGCAAACAAGATACAGGTATTCATTACTCCTAGTACTTTTTTCTAAAGCTTTTCTGTGAACACTTTTCTAAGAAGGGGATCCCAAGAAAGCTACAGGATATACTGAGTTTCTGCTGGAAAATTTGCAGTTGCTTCTGAAATGTTTCACTGTGTATAAAAGAGAGGAAGTAGAGCAAGGCTTAAAACAGTTTTAAGTAAGAATGGGTGATAGGATGTTGCTCTGAGGGCTGCAAACCAAATTCTGTATGGTGGAACAAAACCAGGTGATGGTGGACACCGATAAGTGACTTGCAGTGCAGCTTGAGAAACTAATTTGTCCTAGCTTGCTTAAGCTGTTTGGAGAGTTTGAGGTGAAACCTAATGATGCATGTCTGCTAGCCAAATGAATCATTCAATACTGGACAGCTATTGAAACTGGACTGTTTGGCTATTTGGAGAGAGTGTGAGAAGCAAATTAAAAAAAAAATTGCTTAAGTTCTGAAAGCTCTGAATGGCACTGAGCAGAGTGTACTTTAGAAAACATGTCAAGTCCTCTGGAAACAGAGACATGTTTTTGACAGCCAAGGCCAAAGCATGATCTGTCAATTTTCTGGAAGAGAAGGAAAAATAGTATGTTATTTGGGAGTAGAACCTTGTCTGAAAAAGAAGTAATGCAATAGTGACAGGGGAACCAAACGTAATTATCCATCACAGCAGGTAACAGGATTCAAAAGCATAGTGAAAAATCAAGGAAACATACTGTTGCCGGTGATAGACCAACAACTGGGTTGCAGTATAGCTGTTTTGTATCTGCCAGCTAAAGCCAGGACATGCTAGAGTGACAGACACACATGCAGTGGAGTGGGTCAAAGTCTACAACATTAGCTGTTACATGCACATTAACAACTCTAAGCAAGAAGAAAAAAAAAAATCAAATCTAGACAACATACTTCTAAGGAGATTCATACCTATAAGGAGATTTCACTCCAGTTCCTTTCACTCACTCCAAAATCAATTTTGTCTTTGCTACAAGTCCCATGAATAAAGCACAAATCAGCACTGACTGGGTAACATATTATCAGTGCTGCTGAAGAAGTTGCATGACTCAGGGGAAACACAATGTGACTTCCAATTTTCCAGTGCTCCTGAGAAAATAAAATACATAGCATATCCACGAATGTGAAGAAGGATGCTGAGCATCCACTGGCCTTCTCCAGACTTTATGTATGTGTGGAAATGTACTGCTTGCTCTTTTCCCCCTGTTCCCATCTGCAGGATAAACAAAGCATAGAAAGAACACCTTACACTACACTGTCATCCTGTGTGGCTGTGAAGAATGTTCTCTTATGTCTCCTGTAAAATAAAATCTCAAAAAGTGTAGAAAAAGAACTTAAGATTCTACAGAACAACTACTCTCTAGGGAATTCCAGCACAGCAGAAAAATAAATAGTCCTGAATAAATCAGGAAAAACAGAATGTTAATTATTTTACTGCTGTTAGTCTCATGTGCATTTCTGTGGCATTCCTGTGTTACATGTTGAAAGTACTAGCACATTTGCCTGCAATCTTTAAGCATCCTTTACATTTCAGCGATCCCATTTACAGCGATAGGATACAAGGAAATGGAATGAAGCTGCGTCAGGGGAGGTTCAGATGGGACATTAGGAAAAAGTTCTTCACTGAGAGGGAGGTCGGTCACTGGAACAGGCTCCCCAGGGAAGTGGTCATGGCACCAGGCCCGTCAGAGTTCAACGAGCATCTGGACAAATCTCTTAGTCATATGGTTTAGCTTTAGGTAGTCCTGTGAGGAGCAAGGAGTTGGACTCGATGATCCTTATGGGTCCCTTCAACTTGAGATATTCTATGATTTCCATTAATAGATATCTTATTTTTATAGTAGTTTATGTAAAATACTCAAGTCGATATTCAGCACACACCTGCTTCATTACAGTTAATTGCAGTAAGATGCTTTTTGCCAGTCTGTGAGATAAATGCCTATACAGCTACAACACATTTATACATTTATAATAAGACTTGCTAGATCTTGATGTTAAAAATGAGAGCCTTTTACTACTTCTTTTTTTTTTTTTTTTTCATAAGTTTTGCGAGATTTTTTTCTACAGCACCAAATCTTGGGAGCTTGTGATTAGGACAAAAATTTAAAATACTTGAAAACACTTATAAACCAATTTGTTAGACCTCATGGCTGCAAAAGTGATATGTAAACATGATTCAAGTATACCCTGAAGGTTTAAAGAGTGAATTATTATTTTATTTTGGGAGTGCTGAATCATGATTTTTCAATACTTACAGCTGGCAGCTGCAAGACACTTGTAAACTGGAATTCCATTTTAATGTGTAGCCTATAAAAATACTCAGCCTAATATTTGAAATTTTTCAAGCTAGAGTCAATCCATACAGAAAAGTTTGCAGAGATAATAAATAACTGGAAAATATCACTGAGGCACCAGGAATGATAAATTCTTAAAACCTCTTAATATCTGTATAAGGGGTTTGGGGTGGGTATATGTTTGTTTATTTGTTTTAGAAAACCTAACTGCAGTTCCCAGGCTTTAAAATGTTGATTAATGCAAAGACAAGGAGCAAACTTACTTGATGGAAGTAGGGAACTTTTTTAGCATTAAAGAATATCTGAGATAGTAAAGAACAGGTGAGCCGGTAAACAGAATGAGAAATGCTAAGCTTATGTTGGGCCTATAATCATATTTTTCATGTATTTTCTTTCTTGTGTTCCTCAAAGGTTTCCTGCAGGAAAGATATACCATCTCTAGGACAAGGCATTTACCTAGTTTCAAAGACCGTTACATTTTTTTTCATCCCCTGCACTTTTGTGCTAGCAACCACTTATTCTGCTTGTGTGCTGTACTCAAACATTTAACTAAGTATGTCAGCTTCATCCTTTCAACCCTGTAATGGTAGAGTATTATAATAAAATATACTTCTATTTAAATGAAACTTTTGTTCAGATGTGGTTTTGTATAGGAAAAATGTGAGGAAATTGCTGCTAAACTTGTACCACTCTGTCATCTGAGTGAAGAAAACAGATGCGGCCAAAAAAAAAAAAACTGCTTAGGTTAGCTAATATGTCCCACATACATTTCTTCCAGTCCATGCTTCCATGTTTTATAATAAATCATGTATTATAATAAACCACGTGTTGCACTGAGTTTAAACTGAAATTGCAATCATGTAAACAGGCAGATGATACAGTTGGTTTTAGCAGATCATAATTAACTTTTTCTTTTTAAATTGAACAGACTCACCTGTTAGAAGAGAAATTGTAATAACCGCTTTCCTCTAGAACCTCTTCAATTAGAGTCTACATGATAAAAGAAATTAATTTCAGTAAATTGTGTTTATTAAAAGTAATAAATTAATACATATAGGTATATTTATAGCTTACCTGCAACTGTTCGTATGTCGTCCCTTCTGCTATGTCAGAAGTGCCAACAACACCTTAAAATAAAAGGCAAATACTACTGAATGTGGGGTTTATGCTCCCTCATCAGTTTCTTAGCAATCCCACTACAAACATAATGACAAGAGAGATGCCTGATTATCAGCAGCTTATTCCACTGACCACAATGACCCCCTGCAAAGGTGGAGGCATCTTATGGCATGATGTGAACATTTGAGGCACATAAGATTATCATATTATGAAAGAGTTCTAACTGATTAAAAATATTTTAAATACTTAATGTAACAGAACACAGCAAAGCAACTTTCTTATTCTTCCTTACTTTCAATTTATAGTGGAAAGGCCACACAGCGAGCAGCAATTTGTGAGAACAAAGGTATTCTTTGCAGGTTAAGAGATTCAAAAATTACAGATACTAAGCATCTGATCAAATTGCATTGTTGTCTCAGGGAACAAAATAAAGCTCATATTTAAAGTGATTGTTAGGGACTCATTTCCTACTCAAATATCACCCTTGACACCTAGTATTATTTTCAGTTTTTGCAATACGCTGTGGAACTGATATACCAGTTTCAATACAAAGGCCATTAAAACCAAAGTTTCTCACCCTTCTTTCTGGCACCACAATTTTTAATGTTACTATGTGCTCTAGCCCATGGATTGCAACATAGCTTTTCCTGTATTTAGAAGAATGGAAATGGCACGAATAGCAAAATACAGGCAGCACATTTCCTTGTCCATTGCACAAAGAGGCGTATGATGAAACAAGTCTCTGAACTAGGAATTGTGGTTCCCCACCCCAGATGATGCCAGTGATGGTAGGTTTGATGAAAGATGGAGTTCATGATTTGTCACTCTTGAGTATCACTAGTCCAAAGTATATCTGGCGCTATTCATTTTCTCAAGTATGGACTTTACACTATATAGATGCGGTATATCACGTAGCATTTCCCTCCTCAAATTTGTAGGGCTTGATCTAGCTAGGTAATTAAATCATCCCAGTATAACTGTTTCAAACATGACATAAGAAAAACATAAGGATTAAATAGAGTTTGTTTGAAAAAAAATCACGTGGAAGGACAGGTAAATCCTAAGTTGGATATTTTCAGTTACAAACACTTCTATTGATTTTCATGGATTAACTATGTGTTATTTGCATCTTTGATATTTCTTTGTAATTCCAGAATATATTCTGTTAAAATAGTAGAATGTTCCATCAGCAGTAAACTGCATATCTTACCAGGAATTAAACAAAACAAAAACCAACCAACCAAAAAAAAAACCTGATAATGAAAATCAGTATAGTCAACATAACTTTACTGTCTTTAAAGACAGACCTTAGAGCAGCAATTCCCTCTGCTTTGATACCATTCAGTTTATTAGAAATACATATGCCACTACAGAGGTTTTGTTGCTTTCTTTACCTTTTCTATCATCTGGAAGCAACATATTTCCACCTGAAGAGAGAAATACCACATGCCAATCTGCTGTGAAGAAGTTGGGCTCAATCAATTCAGGAGAACCTTGCAGCAGCTGGGGAAGAAAAAGAAAAAAAGATAAAAAAAGCAAAGGACACCTGAAATCTCCGCCCTTCCCTTTTGCCAAAACTTCAGACTTCTATGAGGCAGTTTACCCTTTCCTATGTTTCCCAGTGCAATCAGAAGTCAAAGGAGATTTCAATACTTTTTAGCTTAATGAAAAAGCGGTGAACACAATTACGAATGTCCTACCTTCTCTCCAGAAACACTGACTGAACATTATAAGATGCCAACCTGCACTTCGTATAAAGCATTGAGTTCTTTAGACTACCTGAATAATATGTCATAAACAGGGAAGTGTATTCCCTCGAACCTAGGAGAGAAACAGCCGATGACTCTGGTTTTCAAAACTAGGGCTTCAAGTGAAATTGTTAGTCTGTATTCAAGTGGTATCCTTTCCATTAGAGGGATCCCAGAGCTTCTGAAACCTGCAAGTCAGTTTAGCTACTTGATTATGTGAACAAGGATACTGACATTAAACTTAAAACCATCTAGTTTTGAAAATATCCACTGGTAACAACTCTGACATGAGAGTATCTTTTTAAGGAGAGAAATTCCAGTTATGCATTTCTGCAGCATGTTAACACTTTCACAGTTACAGAAACAGAAGAATATCTGTTGTTGGACGACCTTTACCCCACCACCAATCACTGGAGGAATCTTTTTGTCTGTTATTCTAATTAGGTTTTCTAATTCAAAATAGTTTAAAAACCATGATTTTTACATTTTGTTTGTAGAAATTGCACTACCTCATAACACCACTTGCTGGAGGAGTTCAACCTAATTCTTTTCTCTGTGTGGGTTCTTCCTATTACCTCTAAATGATATCCATGTTACCCAACACATTTATGGTGTGATTTTGGTAAAATATGTACCATTTATTCACTGATGCTTATCAGTTCTCCATCCTTCTAACTGTGCTTTTTGTTGTTGATTTCTGTTAATATTTCTATACCTATTTTCTTCAAGGTAGAAATGCCCAGAATTGCATTCAGCATTACAAACATTTTCCATTTATTACCATTTACTTTTTTAAAAGTGCATTTCTTCCCTTTTCTTCAGGTTCAAGTCGAATAGGTTTGAAGCTAACATAATTTTACAGTTGATAACATTTATAAATTTATACATAAATAAGTTCCTTTATTTTTGGGCTTTTGAAAATTAGGTTAATTTTATAATAAACATTGCCTTTGTCTTACCATATTTTTGGGCACCCTTTCCTGAAAACATGAACTCAATGTTATGGCTGAAATACAAGAATTGTTTAATATAAATCCCAGCTTGATTTACAGGACAGCAAATTGGCATGAAACCAATGGCTCAGAGAGAGGCATCTTTAACTATCTTTGTCATCAGATTTTAGATACAGTAGCATACCTAGTAACTGCATTGTCACCAATTCAAAAATGAAATAATTTAGGTTCACAGTCTCCCACAGTACACAGATGCCAAGGAACTACTTTTCAGATTCTCTGCTGACTACAGTCTTCTCAGCAGGTTTTGAAGGAACATTTAGAAATTCTGATATTAGTCATTAGCGCTTTCTCTGTTGGAAAGTGCCCAGCATGTCACTGGAAAACATGCAGGCATGGTTCTTTAGTCATGCCATTCTTGCAAATCTGCAGTATTTAAACTGATGACACTAAACTGTTGCTAACACACTATGCAACAATAGGACAAGATACACTATATTCAAGACACTCTGGGACAGTGCTTTCTTAAAATTCATAGTTTGAGTAGGAATACATTCCAAAACATGAATAATATTGGCAAACTGATAATAAATTAATAAGATCTTACATAAATTAAGAGCTTACATAATCTTTATCAGCTTTTGCCACAGAAAGTTACATTTTCCTTCCTCTTCTCTTTCTGAGCTCTGATGAGACGAAGTCTGGTTTTGCATATTAGTAGCTAGCAGGTCCTTTCCATTTACAAAAAATGTTCTAATGATCAGACACAAACTTGAAACCAATCTGCAGAAACTGCTTACTTAAGAAGCCTCCATATTTTCCAAATAAAGGATAGACAATATTCTAAATATTTCCTTTTTAAAATGGAATCTTACACTTATATTTTTGTGATATTAATATTGATAGCTTAATTCAAATAGAAGAAGAGACGAAGTCAACCACACGTAGTAATTGGTGTACTACACCTTTTTCATTTCTGATTTCAGATTACAAGGATTGCTCTGCTGACTGAAGAGGGACTTCTTGAATCTCTCAATGATTCTCCTTTTCAAGTTGCATTGCAAAGCTGGAGGAAGCTACATAAAACAAAGAAACAGATGTTTTCAACACTCAGTTACACCTCCCATAAAGATGACCTAATCAGCAGTACCATTATTGAAAAAAAGTAGCTACACTGCAAAAAGAAACATTGATATTTAATATTATGGTGATAAACAACAGTACAAGACTTGATTTAATGGCATATTATAATAATGCTCCTTAGTTTGCCCATTCTGTTAGGCTTTGCATATCATATAACTCAGTCCTTCTAGCCTTGAAGGTAAAGATCATTATAATAAGCCTAATACAGGTAATACTAGATTTGCCTCCCTGATCGAAGTGCTAGTATTTGGGACATTTTTCTACAGATGAAGCCCATAGTACATTGGACTAGATTTCATGTTGGCTATAATGAGTCACTGCAGCTGAAATTAACTGAACTTCAAAGAAGCTTAGACCTTCATTCAATATGTGTCAAAATTAATGTGAATCTTCCTCATGGCTTCAGCAGGCTCTTTTAAGGTCTTTATGTACATCTCAATACAATTCAGAATGCCTCTTTTGCTGGAAGCTTTCTGTGGGAGGTAATTTACATTTCGCTTGTCTATAAAGTAAAACTGATTTTGTACACTTTTTCTCCTGTATTTTTTGGTTGAAAAAGTACACCTTTCAACTATATTTACAAAAGAAAAGCACAAATCATACTTTATTGTGTCTTAAAGTCTTCAAAAGACAGTTCTAAGGAGGTCTCTTCCTTTGCTCTTTGATATTTTAAAATCATTTTTATGCTCCAACAAGTAAATGTAAACCTTCAGCTGTTGGTCACTGCAACGACACCAACCTAGTCTGATGACAATTCTATGGTATGTACTATGCTTTTGGAAGGATCTCCTATGCTGTTTCTCTATAGTTGCTTATACTTTCAGACAGTGTTTGTAAAACTACGATTTTCTACCATTTAGTATACACTTTATAATCACATCATTGACGTAAATTCACAAAGTGCCACTCCACTGAATTCAGGAAGCTTTTCAACTACTCAAGGAAGGTTTGACCACTAATGATTCATATTCAAACACTGTCACAGCACACATCATAAAGATTTTTTTCCTGCTGGAACAAATCACTGCTCTTAGACGGCTATAAATCTGGAACAGCTATACTGGCCTCACAGGAGTCCTGATTTGCTCTAGCAAACGAGGGATCAAGGTTACATCCTAAGCATAAAAGACTTCAGACAGCTGGGTGCATACAGTTTTTTGTTACAGATAGATGCTACTCTCTCTTCATGCAGATAAGGCCTTACACGTATGCTTTAGGTCAGATGTTGCATGGTCCTTAGCCTATAAGGGAGTGGAAAAAAAATGATGCCTTAGGAAAGGCCTGCAAGATACAGACTACATGCCACTGCAATGAACTGTGTGCAGTTAATGTACCATGGGCATACTAGGATATTCTGCAGCAAAGGTAATAAAGGCCAAGGATTTACATAATGCTTTTTTAAAAGCTTTTTCTTACATTGTTTTCCAGAGATCACTCTGACTCTTGTTCCCATGGAAACTGGATTGGGAAGGCTGCTGGCAGCCAAAAACTAACAGGCAAGAACTCTCCCTCGTAAACTTCAGTTTAGAATTGTCAGCTGAAATATGTAACAGAGTTTTAGAAAACAGCTATGTATTATAAAAAATGTTCTACCTTAGATTTGTAAGAACACAAAGTATAACAGAAGCACGTAGTACACAGTGAACAAGTACAGGTATGGATCCTGGTTTCTCTGCCTCCCATTCGAAACCAAATGACACCGAAAGCATCAAAGTTGTTACTACTGCTTCAGTGGTCAATTCCGAGTGAGTCTGAGTTGCTGTTAGTTCTCAGTTATCAGGCATCCATGTTATGATAACTTGCATTAATTAGTAGGCCACTTGAGAAAACCTTCTTCAACAGAGAGGGTAGGTTCACTAATGAGCATCTTGGATATACTCCTAACATAGCATGTAAAGACTGAACTGCTTCATTTCTGTTAGTGGGTGAAGCAGATCATTCTTGCAATTAATTCAATAAATTCCAATTATTTTAAATAGTAATTTTTTTCTTTGTCCCTAATAATTTGTTTCCTGTATTGCCTGTTTTGATAAGCTTGACAGTTAAAAAAAAAAGAAAAAGTAAAACACACTTAAGTTCAGTTATGCTATTCTGTTCTACACAAAATCATACAAATTTGGCTCAGCAATCTGAAATCCAATGAGGTGATAAAGATCACTTCCCAAATATAAACACTTCATTCTGGAAAATAAAAACATGTCTATTTAATAATAGCAGATTTTGCAAGTAAATTAATGGCAGCCACCCTTCTGCAGAATAAAAAGTTTTCCATCACATTTTTAGTTGAGATTTCAGCATAGATTTACATCAGCTCCATTTTTGTTTTGGAATCAGCATGAAATAACTTTAACTCTCACTATGAAACATTTGAACTTAATTTTAAAATAAGTCTTAAGTTTGAAAAAGATCTGATATTTAAAAATATTTAACATATTCATGAATTGAACTATTGCACTAGAAATCCCAATAAATTATTACTATTTATTGATAATAAAAAATATTACCTAGAAGTTATTTAGAAATTATTGCTATAGAGGAAAGCATTTTATGTACTCTCCATGTCAGCATATGATATCAAGTCACTTAAAATATTGATATTGCTGGCACAAACAGAATGTTGTAAAAATAATTTACTGTACAATCCATTTTCTGAAGTGAGTCAATGATTTTTTTTTCATATGACTCAATTATTGCCATCCTCCACATACTAATATTCAAGGTTAGCCTTTATTTAAATCATATATTTTTAAAACATCCTGCCATCTGCAAAAATGTCAAGTTCTGTTGTTTTTAAAGAACAGTGACTAAATTAGCAGCACTTTGCAGTACCATCATTTTGACAACAGCAAATAACTAAAAAGTATAGAATGTCAGAAGCAACAGTAATGCATACTTGAGTGATGAAGATAATTTTGTGCAGCTGAATAAGAATCTGCTGAACAGGATCACTGATCTGACGCACCTTCCGTTGTGATACAGCAATTCCTGACGATGCTGTAGATGACAACAGTAAAATCAGGAGGACAGCCCATTTTGTTGCCTTAACATATTAATAGCATGCACTGTTTAAAACCTGTAGATGTAAATACTAAGTTTTAATGCATGACTTGTTTTTCCAATAGTGTTGGGAACAAAAAGAGGATAATCTAAAAACTTAAAAGATTAGATAATGTAGTTGATAATGGGTTTCAAAAAGAAAATCCTTTTCTCCAATTCACTTACACTGTTACTCTAAGAGAAAGGAAGCATTAAGGTACTTTGCTAATCATAAAAGTTTTCCCACATTTATTCAAAAGGAAATTTATAGATACAATAAACAGAATTTTCTTATTTTAACCGATTCTTTTTTTTACATAGACTAATACACATGATATTTGTTTTTTATATATTTTGTTGTTATGAAATTTATTTTCTTTTTACCATAAGAATTACAATATAATGTCTGATGTGGACAATCTGGAGAAAAATTTTATTAAAATATATTTTCATGTTGCCTTACAGTGATGTGTGTTGCTTTATCACAGCTAGTTCTTTTTTCCAGCATCTAGCAAGGACATGTTTTGAGAGAAACCTCAAGAAAATGTGCAAAAAGCTATGACTCTCTTGGGTCTTCTTTACTTTCCATCAGAAAACTAGTGGTTTCTGTTGTTTTGTCATAAATCCTTCTCCACCAGAGATCACCCTATGTAAAGGAGGTATGGATGGAAACTGTGGAAGGGACCTGTTATAAGCATTCTCCATGATCAAAATGACACCATCATAAAGTGCGTAAATGGCCTTTTTCATGTTTAGAATAAAGGAACGTCAATGCTAAGCAAAGAATAATGCTGTAAAAATTCCTCTTCCCATAAAGGAAAGAATACAGACAATTATCATGGCAAGGAGCAAGAAAGCTGAATTTTCTTATCATATGAAAATAGTGAGTACGTATAAATCTGTCCTCTTCTTCTAAAGCTAGACTACCATCCTCTGTCAAGCAAATCCATGTACATAATGTATACTTTCCATAGACAAAAGCACTGCAAAGGAAGTAATACATGAATAGAATCATATAATCATTTAGGTTGGAAAAGACCCTTAAGATCATCAGGTCCAACAGTAAACCTAACACTGCCAAGTCCACACTAAACCATGTCCTTAAGCATCACATCTACACATCTTTTAAATACCCACAGGGATGCTGACTCAACCACTTCCCCAGGCAGCTTGTTCCAATGTCTGACAGCCCTTTTGGTGAAGAAATTTTTCCTAATATCCAATCTAAACCTCCCCTGATGCAACTACAGGCCATTTTTTCTTGTCCTATCACTTGCTGCTTGCAAGAAGAGACTGACACCCACCTCATTACAACCTCCTTGCAGGTAGTTGTAGACAGTGGTAAGGTGTCCCCCTCAGCCTCCTTTTCTCCAGACTAAACAAGCCTGGTTCCCTCAGCCACTCCTCAAAAGACTTGTTTTCTAGACCATTCACCAGCTTCATTGCTCTTCTTTGGACATGCTTTCTTTCAGCAAAATAAATTTAATGCCACAACAATTTTAACCTGTTCATTTACTACTATGTGTTAAAATCAGACAAAAAAATACCAGCTGTGTGAAAATATTTAGTTCTCAGGATTAAGAATTGAAAACAAGAGCTGAAAGTGAAAGTTTTGTTCCCCCACTGAACTACTGTTTGGGACTTATCACAAACAGCCATTAAATCAGATATGGTCTTGGTCATCCAGAATTTGATATAGATATACTTGTCTGCTGTAGGTACATTTTTTCTTGTAGTACAAGTAGCTTGGTGATTAAAAGACTGTGATCTTTTTCTGAAGCAAAACTGCCCTAATTTACCAGCAATTAATATCAAATATCCATGTGACTTGTTTCCTGCCATATTCAATGAGATATTTGAAAAATACTAGCCATGGGCAGCTTGATAAGAAGCAAAGCCAAATTCACTTGACAACCTAAATGAGTGAGCATTACTTAAAATTTGCAAAGCACAGTAAACTCAGTACTGATCTGTGGATATTATACCTAAAAGGTTGACTATGTTTTATTAACTAAAGAGCATTATGAACTTACCTATTGAACCAAAAAAAGACATAATAATTTATTTGTGTTCCATGGAATAATTTTAATTCCAGTCATAAGAACCAACAGAGGAGCACTGCTGATCAAGCTTTAGGTAATTTAATTAGGACATAGAAGGAAATATTATGTATTCTACAAACTGTGCAGATTTACAAAATATCATTCAGATTTTAAATATAACAATTAAAAGAAACAAAACAGCTTCTTATTTACCTAGTGCTCCTCTACCATGTTTTGCCTGCTGAGAAAGAGTATAGAGCCAAAACTAAAGCAGAATCTTGAATTTTTATGTGGTAAATCAATCATTATTTATGATTTTTAACCTTGTGTGTTTAAGTCATACACACTGTCAGACCCAGAGATTAAATAAAAGCTTATCAGCAGATTGCCACTATAAAATACTTAGTGTATCACTAAAGAACATTAGATAACAAAATTATCTTTCCAAGTTGAGTATTAGACCTGGAACGTAAGCGAGGAGCTTAGACCCAAGTATTAAACTTCAGCCAGCAGCCCTGTATCTCTCTCAAATACAGTTATCTCTAAACTACACTTCAGAGGCTAATTTAGATCCATATTCTAAAATTTTCTTATACAGAAACACCCTGAGGATCATAAAGTCTTATGTACAGATTTACACCCACTTAAACATTTTTTTTTTTTAAAGTGATCTGGTATCAAGAATGAAAATTCCACTGAGGGGGAGAGGAAATCCAAATACCAAAGTTAGTTAGCCTACAACTGAACTATTATCGTTTTTTCCTATTGAATTTCTGTGCTGGCTACTTTAACAAGAAGTAGAAGAGAGACATTCACAAATTGAAGTGTCTAGGGACCAACCAGATCTGAGCTGCACTCTCACAGAAAAGAAAGAGATACAGAAAATGTCATTCTTTATCACAGAGAGACACATTTCTAGTAGGATCAGGAAGATAACAACATCATTGCTATTGTTGGCTTTTTTGTGGCAATGCCTTTTGGCAGATGGATTGAAAGAGGCAAGTGAAATTCAGTTTGACATTTTTTTCCCTAAGTCTCCTCTTAATAATCAATAAGAGGAAGAGAAGTCTTGCATTTCCCCTGAGACACTTAAGGAAGAATTTAGATTGGTCTTTCTGCTCAAGGTGACAGTGGAAGCCATGCTTTAATAATCTAAAATATTATATGCCATGTGAAGAATTATTTTGATTTAGCTCTTTTTGCCTCATTTTCAGTTCTCTACCAACTGTTTCAACATTGCTATATTCAATCCCAAATAAATAGTATGGTCTTGCCATTACAAGCTAGGAATCTTCAGTTTTTGTTAGGACACTGATGAAAACTTTACTTCCTTGACATTTTTCCTTTTTCACTTGTCCCTGTTCTGCAGTATTTGACTTCTCCTTTGCTGTCAATGGCTTGGATTAAAAAACAAAAAGCAAATAAATGAGTGCCCTTTCTTTTATGGGTCGTCTCAGATTTTTTTTTTCCTGAAGAAAACACCTCCCCTCACCAGGGGAGGTTTAGATTGGATATTAGGAAAAACTTCACTGAAAGGGTTGTCAGACATTGGAACAGGCTGCCCAGGGAAGTGGTTGAGTTACCATCCCTGGAGGTTTTTAAAAGGTGTGTGGATGAGATGCTTAGGGACATGGTTTAGTGGTGGACTTAGCAGTGTTAGGTTAACAGTTGGACTTGATGATCTTAAAGGTCTTTTCCAACCTAAACGATTCTATGATTCTATATCAGCAAACAGAAAGGACTGAGTAGGACATAACATGGATTTATCTGTTATTGAGTATATACAGCTTTCTCTCTTTTCTAGTATGACAGCAGCAACATGACTTACCAGTCTAGGAGGACCAGATGTAACATCTACTTGTTATGTCTATTTGCTTCAAAGACAGCTACAGACCCAACGTCCAGCTAGGAACATTAGGAGTGTCCATAAAGTCTGTATACTCCAGACCACTCCACAATTACATTTTTTTAAATACAGAAGTATAGCATTGTTCAGGGGATGAGGGGGTGTGTGGGGGGGTGTGTGTGTGAATAGGCTGCTGAGGACTAGATCAAAACTGTTAAGAGCTTTACCCAAAAGGAAAACATTACTGTCAAACAGTATTGGATTTGCTCAAATTACCCTCAGGACTGAAAACATCAACAAAGGCTAAAGTGTTTGTCTGCAGATCATTATAACTATATAGTAAGACAAAAAGTACTTTTTTAAGAAGATCAATATTCCAGCTGCTCAAAATAATTTTCTTTCAAATATTATTTAATTCAGACAACACGCATTCTGAAGTCACAGCTTAGCAGCTTAGAGTATGTGAAGCTTCTCAGTAAGAAAGAAAAAGTATCTCAAATGGAAAACTTGTTTCATCAATGATGATGTGTAAATACACAATAACTTACAAGGGCCCTATGAAATATTCCTTTAATAAGAAAAATTCCCATTGCATTCAGCAGAAGTTTAGCCAGGATAATGACCATTAAAATGAAGTCTTACTGATTTACTATTGGAATTCATATTTTCAAAAAATTCCTTAAGGATATTTCAGATAACTTATTTGTATTTGAAATGTAATTATCTTCTTTTCTAACATTTTAAAATATAATTATTAGATAATACCTTGATTTTTCATATTGCAAAGAACTACAACTGGAGGTTTATGAGACTGCCACCCTGTCACTAATGAATCCTCTCTTTTCTTAGTGTGGGCCCTGCACATGAGTGGAGGCACTCTCAACAGTAGATCAATAGGCAGTAAAGCTGAAGAAATAAAAGAGGTGACACTCTATATGCAACAGGAGAATAAGGTTTAAAAACTTGGAAATTGTTAGGTTTAATTTAAGTTAAAGTTTGATTTTGCTGCAAGCACAAAGTTACCTGGTCGCAGTCTTGATCCCAGGCCTTCAATATAATCTCTATTATTATTAAAAAAAAAAAAAAAAAGAAAAAAAAAAGTAGTTTTAATTGTGTTTGGCACCAATGACTGTAGAGGAAATACCAGTATTCCCCGACTCCTGCTATTTCCTCTAAAGGAAGTCTGTCCAAATTCACTCATTTTTAACTCTGCATTTATAAGTCACATAAGGGCTAGCTTACTCTACATGTCCAAAATAGTATGACTTCAACTTAATAAAAGTTAGACTCCACTCCTTTCCCTGCTCAATTTTTAGCCTGGGAAGGACAAAAACAGTAAACAGGATTTTAATATTTAAAACACAATAATCCACTAGATTACACATTATTTTGCATCTGTACATGTTTAAGTACATTTCAATTTACCCATTTTATGGATGGAAAACATAAAGAACAAAGTAATAATGCATAAAATACTTGTAAAGTGGGGGAAAAAAAAAATACATTACCACCAGCACAGCAATACCTCAACATCAGAAATGTAAGTCCAGATGTTTCAATGCTAGCTTCTGCTCTATACTTAACACAAACACTGTCCCATCCTTCAGATTGCACTAGCTGAGATAAGCAACAACAAATGGATACCGACAGATGGGGAACTGAAAGAACCAATATGACATCCTGATGGATGGCAGCCTCAACAGCCCTAGCATGGCAAGAATTTGTATATATTTTTTAAGGCAGTAGGGAAAAATACAGTTTCAAGGAGCAGATATGAAGAAAGATAAGGAGATAGTTTTGCTAAATTTTACGTGATGGGCAGAGACAGAGAAAAAACAAATGTGCTTTCTTCAATGCTCAAGCATCAGAAGGCTGCCTTTACTGACTGAAGCAAGACTAAGCCTGGAAAGCTAGCGAGTGATACGTGACAGACTGGATGGTGATACGCTAAGAATAACTCCGAAAGCAAAAATAAAGTAATTGTGTTTGAAGTGACGGGAAAAGCACAACCAGTAAAAGGATACACACAGAAGATGGCAAGGTTGAAGGCAGAGCTGTAGAAATGTTCCTCGCAGCAGTGTTCTAAGTTGGCATTTGAGCGACTAGAATGCTTGTATCAAAACCAGGGAAGATGTTGCTTGTGCGATAGCCTTACGAACCCAAGAGTTTTAGCAGCGTATATTGATAGGAAAGGTTGTATCTCAGAGGTGCCAGGCAGAACAGTGAGACATATTCTGAATGCAAGAACTTCGAGAGATGCGCAAGTTAAAGTGGATACTCAGATGTCAAAGTATTGGTGAGGATGGATGTTATTCTCGAGAATGATCAAAACCCGAGCTAACGGGTAGGACTTCAGGTACAGGCAACGATGACACTCCTTTTACTTATGTAGCACTCAACTGTATGGCTACATAGCCATAAAGAGATCTTACAGAGATGAGCAAAAATTTAGTATAGATGGAAGGAAATATATCTGGTGTATACAGCTAAATTCATGATTTGCAGCATAATTTTGCAGGTAGATGAATAAGTAGACACATTTGTAGATGCAAAGACAAGATGCAGAAGAAAAGGCAAGAGAATCAGTGATAAAGCCATGTGTAATACTCAGGGGAGATCAAATGAACAGATAGACTAGTATCCTTCTGAATGGTCCTTAAGAATAGTTTCAAATATAGGGGGGAAATTAGAAAAGGAGAGAGTCAGAAAACATGATTTTAAGACAACAAAGATAGCAGCAATCAATAGCACATCAAGAAAATAAAGGAACTATGACCTGGAAGAGGTCATTAAACAGTTTAGTAAGAGTTGCTACAATAATATTCCTTAAGTAAAAACTGGATCAAACAGGGTCTGTGGACAAACAGGGGAGAGGAATCAATGCCATTATTATAAATACTTACCTAGTTAAGTTAAAGGTAAGAGGAAAAAATTGTTCAAGGAGGCAGATGGAGCCAAGAGTGATTTTGGGGGTTTTTTTCAGATGTGAAAGAAAAGCAGAAAGGAAGAAACAAAGAACAGAGTCTATGAATAAGAGCAGTGCCAAGGAGATCAGAAAAAATAATGGTTGGTCAAGAATGTGTTTGATGCATTTCTGAATAAATAACAGAGGTAAAAGGAAAGACCTTTAGACGGAGAATGGGAATGGCCAGGCCACATTCTGTTTTGGTTTGTTTCCTTTTTGAAAGAAATGAGAAGGACTCCAGAATTCCAAAAATAGATTATCTATGTTTATATGGAAGGTCTAGAGGAATTCAAAGGGACAAGATATTACGCTGCACTATCAAATGCACAAACATTTTTGTATGGAAAAACAACCGCTTAAAAATGCAAACCCAGAATTTGGCTGACCAACTAATGTCAGTTTAAGTTAATGTAGCAAGGTCCACTTTTAAAACTATTTAGGGACTGGCATTAAACCGATAAATTACTCATGTAAAGCTTCTGTGTGCAAACACCCTCAACAATATCCTCAAGCAGAGTGTCATAGGCTGAGATAAAATGAAGTTGTAACAGTAAGTAAGGAAAAGTTTCATGAAGGCAATCGCACAACTGTTCCACTGTGAAATGACCAACTGGAATTGATCATGACAATGATTGATTATATAATCTGTATTAAAATCATAAATCATACTTACATAATCTGAGGTTGTCTTTCGGAAGCACTAAAACTTGGTTTAATTATACCTAAAACAAATGCATAAATATTACCTCCGCATTAAAAAAATATATACATACATGTTCATATTTTCTATTTCCCAGACATGGTGTCAAAATAACTTTTAGAAAGCAGTGTTAAACAAACTCCAAATCCCCATTTGACTATGGAGTTCCTGTTTGATATATCAAAGATTTGCTTGCATCATAACTAAAATCTCAGCTCCACACAGTATTTTAATAAATTCTTTCAGAATTTCAAAGAAACTAGTAACACATGCTGACTAGATGTTCACAGAAGATGTATGTGAATTTACATTAAATGACTACCTCAGTTACTGCTACGACTGTAGCTGCAACATAGAATCATAGAATCGTTTAGGTTGGAAAAGACCTTGAAGATCATCAAGTCCAACTGTTAACCTAACACTGCCAAGTCCACCACTAAACCATATCCCTAAGAGCCTCATCCACATGTCTTTTAAATACCTCCAGGGATGGTGACTCAACCACCTCCCTGGGCAGCTGGTTCCAATGCTTGACAACCCTTTCAGTGAAGAAGTTTTTCCTAATATCCAATCTAAACCTCCCTTGGAGCAACTTGAGGCCATTTCCTCTTGTCCTATCACTAGTAACTTGGGAGAAGAGAGCAGCATCCACCTTCTACAGCCTCCTTTCAGGTAGATATAGAGACAGATAAGAGACTCCCCTGAGCCTCCTCTTCTCCAGGCTAAGCAACTCCAGCTCTCTCAACTGCTCCTCATAAGGCTTATGCTCCAGATCCTTCACCAGGGTCGTCGCCCTCCTCTGGACACGCTCCGGCACCTCAATGTCTTTCCTGTAGTGAGGGGCCCAAAACCGAACACAGGATTCGAGGTGCGGCCTCACCAGGGCTGAGTACAGGGGGACAATCACTTCCCTAGTCCTGCTGGCCACACTGTTTCTGATACAGGCCAGGATGCCATTGGCCTTCTTGGCCACCTGGGCACACTGCTGGCTCATACTCAGCTGGCTGTTGATTAACACCCCCAGGTCCTTTTCCACCAGGCAGCTTTCCAGCCACTTGTCTCCACACCTGTAGCATTGCATGGGGTTATTGTGACCCAGGTGTGGGACTTGGCACTTGGCCTTGTTGAACATCATACCATTGGCCTTGGCCCATTGATCCAGCCTGTCCAGATCCCTATGAGGAGCCTTCCTACCCTCAGGCAGATCAACAGTCCCACCCAACTCAGTGTTGTCTGCCAACTTACTGAGGGTGCACTCGATCCCCTCATCAGGATCACTGATAAAGATATTAAACAAGACGGGCCCCAGTACTGAGCCCTGGGGAACACCACTTGTGACCGGCCGCCAACTGGATTTAACTCCATTCACCACAACCCTTTGGGCCTGGCCATCCAGCCAGTTTTTTACCCAGCAAAGAGTGCACCCATCCAAGCCATGAGCAGTCAAATTGTCTCTAGTCTGGATAAAAAGCTAGAACATTTACACACTTTCTCAGAAAACCTTTGATGGGTTGTCTAAACCTTGTTCTACTACAGTTTTATTACCACCATTCCATTAGCTAACTATTCAAATGACTACATATGCAATACCTTACTACTTAATCTCACTGATTTTAAGCCCTTGAAGACAGGTGTATGACCAGTTATTAGTCAAACATCTAATTAGCAATAAATTAACCCCTGACATTTATGTAATTTATTGCATAGTGCCAAAAAACATGAAGAAGGTGAGGTAACGTTTGATGATATTTATTATTTATGCACTTGGAAAGCACTGTCTTAAAGCAAGTATTTGTCTTAAGCATTTGTTTTAAAACATTCCTGTAAAACCATTCCTTTGATGGTAATTTTGACATAGGAGACCACTCTCTCCTACCAATGGTATCTCACTTTGAAAAGAAAGAAAGAAAAGATTTTATGCCAAACTTACACTAGGTTTCCCATTGTTGGTCTTGTTACAGCAGCTGTATTAGTTCTAGAGCAACAGCAGAGGACTTTCAGAGAACAAACACATTTCTAAGAGTCTTAAATCTTTTTTTTGTGTTCAAACGTACTTTCTGTTGTGGTCTGAAATACAGTGCCTCTAGTTTTCCTACTTTTCTGAGATCCTCTGAATTTTAAAACAAAAAATCCTGAAGGAGGCTGGCATCTGTCACATGGAATTCACTTTAAAACCAAAAGAAATTATACATCTTTAGGCCAAACCTGCCTCCCTAAAAAGAAGACACACAGACAGACAGAGAACGAAAGGAAAAAGAGACAGTATTTTATCCCTTGCTAATGCTTTGCTTAGCAAAACAGGTATTAAGACTCTGTAGTAGTTAGCTCAAAAGGTTTGCTAAGAGCAGTTGATTTACATAATAGCAAATAAACTAGGCCCTTATCGAAGCAAAGATACTTCAATTAATTTTAACACTGAGACAGGCAAATAGATAGGAAAACAGAGTGTCCACTGTCTAGAAAATAAAGGCCTTTGGAACTGAAAAGATATGATTGTGCCTATTCAAGGAACAGAATTTTACCTGCTTAAGATAGAGACACATACAAAAGTAGAAGCTCTGACTGAACCTGAATCATATTGCTTGCAGTAAGGATTTTGAGTTACAACCTCAGACACTCTGTTATAACAAAGACTACAAAATATGGGAATATATGCAAAAAAATCTGTAACAGAAGCCAATTGGCTAGAAAGCTAAGTTTGAACACAGCTGGTTTGCTAGAATTTTAGAAACAGCTCCCCTTTCCATGTATTCATATACAAAATTGGATTTGAAATACTACACCCTTTGGCTGTTTCAAATAAATGGTCTCTCTATCAGTAAAGGGCTCATATCCGAATTTTCTTGATCAGTTTGATGACTCACCATATTTGACTTGCTAATGTGCCAGCTTATGAGTGCGTTTACAAGTGCATGATATTTCACAGCAAAGAGGCTGTCGCACCACTCACTGTACATGGCAGAGATGCAACATTTTCTGATTCATATGCTAAAATTTTGAAAATACTTATTAATGCTAAAAAAAAAAAGAAATCATGAGGCAGAACATCACTAAACAATAGCCAGCACCCTTCAGCCCCATTTTCATTGCTTATTATTATGTTAGAGACCCAAGAAGCAGCTACAACTAAGAAAGGAGTCTCTATATGTTAGACACCATGAAAACACATTGGAATAATTTCTTCAATAACTAAACACGAGGAGACTCAGACATCTAAAAAAATCATTGTAACAAACACATTCATGTGTGTATACACACATCCATTGAACACTAATGACTTTAGTTATCATCTTTACTCTTTTGTATAAGAGTTATGCTAGTCACACAAAAGCCAGACAGGGAGTAAGAAACAACACATGCATAGGAAAGCTAACTAAGATAAGTCATGGAGCAGATACCTCATCCTGATGTTCAGCCCATGGTGTTACCTGGACCATATTTCCTTTTACCATGGCTACTCCTTTGACATGGACTGGAAGAGCAAGGCAACATATGTTTTGTTCAAATGGCTTGCAAGAGGGAATTTCTCAGTTCAAGATGATCTCCATCTCTTTCCTGTTTTGTGCGCACCCTTGTTGGAATGTGCAAGACACACAAAAGCCAAAGCTTTTGATTCTCATCAGCCTCCCTATTCTGAATAGCTCTATGAAGATTCCTTGAGGACATTAAAACATTAAAAAAATATGTATATATATATCAAATGAGGCATCAAGAATTTTTCTGACTGCTACTTTGGTCTTTAATAGCTGATGTAATTTAAGCAACTTATAAGGCTTTAAATTCATAACATGCATTGATATCAGCGCAAATCATACAAATACATCCTAATATGCAGTTTAGTGCTTTTCTGTTACAGGCACTTAACCATGTAATTTCAAGAAAAGAGCTTGTAACATGATACGAGTTCAGAAAAACCTGGGAAGACAGTAACTTTTGCTTTAGCTTTCACTTTCACTTCACTGGTATCTAAAAAAAACCTCTGAAAATCCTTTCAAGTTTGATCAGACTGATAGGAAAATCGAATCAAGATTTCATATTAGCAGAACACTTCAATCCATCTCCTTGAATGAAACGGAAGCAATGGAAGTGTTTTTTTGAATGATGGCTTAATGATCTTTTCAGGAGAAAGGTCAAATTACCTTTATTTATACAAAATACTCTCAGTAAGCTGCCTTTTAAATCACTGTACAGTGGAATGGATAGTCCCAACCATGTTAATTAGGCTGTTTTGCAGACCAAACATAAATACGTTTTTTGCTCATTAGCAGTGACTACATGTACAGCAACAGAAGTTGTATTCCAAAGAATACAACTGGTCTGAATTAAAACAAACAAACCAACCAACCAGCTCTGGATCAGAGAACCTGCAAGATAAGGTAGCTGCCTGCAATTAAGTCCAAATCTTGAATGAAACTACTAGCTCCAGACAGCAAGTAACATTACTGAATGAGTATTTACTGCCTACTGCGTTTGTTGTTATCCTCAAAAATAGTTAAATTTGGAGCTAAGTGATGACCTAAACTCAGAGCCCAATCATTTGCTACATACAACATGCAGAGTTCTTATTTTGAGAGTATCCCAGTTCTAGAAATTCCCAGTTACCCAACTGAATACTTTGGACCGCTTTGAGCATTACCTGCACAAGACTCAAGTCCTGGCACTGTGTAAATACATCTTTTTTCTAAAAGCTCAAAGAAAGCTATAGGAGACCCTTCTAGAATTACGTCACTAGAATACTCTTCTGGCAGATCTGTGGTCTCTTCATTACACGGTAATTCTGAACACCATTGCATTGCAGAAATTTTGGCAAGAAAAGGAGTCCTGAATCTCAACTTCTTTGCTTTTTGGTCACAAGTTAGATAGCTTCAAAGCTTCCTCCAAATATCAGAAACATATATTAAATTATGAGGTAACAGAAAAAATCCTAAGCAAGATATAGCACAACAGGACTGTGCATTGAGACTTCATGAAAAGCTAGCAGCTGAGGAATTCTGAAAGGGATCTATTGTATGCTTACCTTTTTATTGTGAACAAGGTCAGAGGGCAAGTACATAAAAACCTAGGGACTAGGGTTTTCTAATAGCATAGTTTACACAGAACTAGTCTTTCAATGTATTTAGGGCATTGTCCTGATTGCAGTGTAAATTAACATGATTCAAGGAAACAAAAAATATTTTCCAAAATGCGTTCCCAGACACAGAGTAAACTTTTAAATTCTCTCTCACCCAACTGACATACTAGCTCTATTGGACTACAGTGCACTAAGAGATACCACATATTTTCCTGCTATTTGGTTTACCAGCAGAAATGCAGGTACAGTTACACTGTAAATCAAAACCAAGTAAAAAACCCTTAAACATGACTAAGCTAAGGTGAAGTTGGAACCTTCTTAATTTTAAAATAAGAAAAATAATGCAACTAATAAGCTGTAATCATCCCATCACTCTTCGTTGTTTTTTGACTCAGTATGTTCCTGTTCTCTGTCGATCTTCATAATTTCAAATTATAAGGACTTCAGGGAAAATATGCAGAATCTTTCTCCTGTAGGATTAATCATTTCAAGTAGCATGAACAACTATTCTAGAATCTACATACCCTGCGTTTGGCAATGTTAGGAGTCGTTAAAGGAGCTGGTCTTGTAGAAATACATTATCTAGACTAAGAACAATAACCCTTTTCTTAGAGCATAATTGAAAAGCACAGGGTATGTAAAATTATTAAAAATATTATGACAATTAGTGGACTATAAAAAAGCTAACCACTATTACACAGTCACTCACACGCATACCAGCTTCTGCGTCACTGAACAACTTAGTATATTACACCTTTTTACAAAATACCATCCTCGTTTTAAAATACAGCAATATTTTTCTACATTTGCAGATCATGTTTTCTCTGAAAGTGACATGATGGCAGCATGATTAGACGAAGCCATTCAAGACCCTGATCAATACACCTGTAATTGAAACTCACATTTTCATGTTAGCAGTTTCCAAGTTAGCTAGTTGAAAGTTGGTCACGTTTTCCCCTGTAATGCTGACATGCTTGACAAAACCATGGCTGATAATTCATACACTGTTAGCCATTTATTAGCAACAAATGGAGCATAACCCAAGCAACATCCAAGTATCCTGAATTTATAGTACTTTTTTTAAAAGCTGTATTTTCTTTTTCCCTGAAATTTGCCAGCATTAATTACAACTGATCTACATGCTAACTTCAACATTAAGTAGAAACTACAGGTGATCTAAGAGTGTATGACTACAGAATTATTTTTCTGAAAAAGCAATCCTGAAGTACCTATATACCAATTAAACTCTATGCTGGGAGGAAAATGGGCAATGACTTCAAGAAATGTTGATTAAAGTTACTGGGATTATTAGGAACTGGCTGGATCTTTCCAGTTAAAATATTTATCAATGGAAATCTGGCACAAAAATATTTAAATACTAGAAAAAGTTGATGTTTTGTTAATGCCTGAATCTTAACAAAGAAAAATTAACAACAAGGAAATCATTACTGATAACACTTCGGGTGTGGCAAGTTACAAACTACACAAAGATTTCAAATGTCTGTGTACCATGCTAAACTAGCTCACATAGAATCCAATTTCTGGGAGATGCACAGGCTGCTTTTCCTCAAGACATTCATTTGATGCAGCCCCCTCCCACAGTCAGACTAGGCTTCCCTGTACTCTGTAACCTCCTCCTGTTACTCTCTTAGCATAAGAAAGTAACAACGGAAAAGCTTTTTTTATTTTTGGGGGGGGGGGGGTGTTTTTGGTTTTTTTTTAATAAAACGTTGATAATAAACTCAGGGCTGGCTAGCCACAGGACCTCCAGCCTTTATAATGGCAGGCCATCCAGTTACAAGTAGCAAAACATATTAATGGATTTTAAGAAGAATTATCAAATAATTTATTTACGCTGCACTAAGGGCTAGACAGTTCAATTAAAAGCGGACATATTTCTTCAGTACCTGGGCCAAAATCTGAAGAAAATCCAGTTAGCAAACAGATAAAGTAATGTTATTCTATTTTTTTTGAAGCCCGGGAACTTGAAACAATAAAATTTGTTAATCTTCAGACAACTACATTCTCTTCACCTTTTAAAAGGACAGTTTAAATCATCCACAGATTTTCTGCCAGAACTTCATGGGATGAATGGAGATCTCAAATTTTCTTCAGTTCTAATATCAATCTTTCTTCTAGTATAAAATGTTCTTTGATTTTCCTCTAATCAGAATCCCATACCATTTAATAGGTAGATCATGGTAGCTCATGATTTAGCAGGTGGTTACAGATGTTCCACTTTTTTTTTTTTTTAATTTTCATATTCAGAATATAATCCAAAAAAATATTTCTTAAGATAACACCCAGCACAGCTGGTGCTTTCCTATCTGATTACCATAAAAAACTACAGGCAGAATTAATTCTATGTTTTGTCACATAATCCCTTCCTAATTCAAATCTAATCATTAAGCATTCCTTCAATTCTATTCAGTCATCTCATCTAGACAACTAAAGCTTCCCTCTTTCAACTTTCTTTTTCACACCCTCCAACAGGGCACTCCATTTATTCATTTGCAAAGTTTTTCACACTGTCTTCCTTCTGTTTCTTATCAACACTAGTTATCTTATGCTTCAAATCTGAAAACACCTTTGTCAAGTTGCCCAATAATATTCCAGTTTTCATAGCCATAACTGCAAAATATAGGGACAAGCTACACTAAGACTATGGGATGCAAAATGTATTATACTGGAAATGGCTGCCACAGAGCCACAGTTATGTTATTTTTCTTTTCCTTAGGACACACAACAGACAGCGAACTTGCAACAAATCATGAAATACCCCAATATTTTGGAACAAACAACTATTTTGCTGTTAGAACATAGTGTACACTTCGTTCTTAAGGAATCTTACCAACAGCAGACTCTTTCAAATGACTTGAACTGGAGCTGCTAGAGTTGTCCAATATGTCCAGCTCATCATCTAATTCAGAGAACATATCTGCACATAAAAATGAAAGCAAAGAAGCTTTTAATCCACCTCTGCCCAGCACAATAGTACTCCTGATGCTTCTTTTGCTAATGACTACCTTTCTCAGAGTTCTCTAAAGTGCTGTGATCCTCTACCAGGATTTCTTCATATGTTCGTTCCTCAACTTTTCCACATGCAGATTGACAGCTTTCAGCTGGGAGGTCCGTATTTCCTGAAAATTCACTTTTGCAACTGGCTGCTCCACTGCTGCTGCTATGAAGACTCAACTTCTCGTGATTTTTCTGACAACAAATAACAAAAAGGAAATGTTACATATTGTCCTTATCCAGCACTTACTAGAAAACCTGCAAATGAAAGTGTCACTTGTGTATACACACACACAAAAATGGACTTTTTGTTCCCAATTAGCTGTTAGTCCAGGGCTATGTGGTACCTGCTTCAGCCACCGATTCTAAATTTAGAGCAAAACTTTCAAACTCTTAATCTAAACAAATGATTTCTAGCCTTTACATAAAAGGCGTCTTTGTTCTCGATGAAGGTCTTTTCAAAACAAGCATTGAAAGTGGGAAAAAAATGAAACAAATGCTAGACTAGAAAGAAATACTGAACCACATAAAAAAATAAGACTGGACAAAGACAGTAGGTTCCAGATACAAGCAATGGGAGGTTTACTCTCTTCCAGCTCAGATAATAAATAGTAGACCAGTTCTGCAAAACCTGCACAACAGTCAAGATGGTAGTAAAATATGAAGTGGACTTGATATGATGTGATGCCAGAGAGACTTCCTAAGGCTGAACTAACCACATGCTGACTGGCATTACCAAAGCAGAGCTAAGAAAAATCAAAACATGGAACATAAATTATTTGCCTGTAACATTTAAGTGCTGAATCTTGTCTGTAGCATGGGGTTCTTTAATGAGTATAAAATTCTGCCTCTGCTGCTGTAAAGGTTTATAGCTTTTCTGCAAAGAATAGAGACCCCCGATCCCAGTTATTGCTTCTATTTTAATGCAACATATTTTGAAGGCGGACTGTTTTTATGATCTCTTTTTATATTTTTCTAAGTCTTCTCATATTACTTCTGTTGTGCGTAAATAAATTCATCCTTATTTTACTCTATCTTGTCAGAGCAAAGTGAGATAAAGGAGAACAGGAGATAAATTATATAAATATATCAGATTAAACAAATTAGTATCTTTTAAATATTAAAGTAATTTCATGAGCTAATACATTCCTAAATACTTATATTCTTACCAAGCATGTCAAAGACAATTTGGCCTATATCTAAGACAATGTTCTTCCTAAGTTTTTCCCATGAAGTATTTTGACCTTATTTTGACACAGCAGAATGGGTGCACTAGGAACCCTTCCTCCTTCAAAAACCTAACTGCAGCCCTGAGCACTGACTATACAACTGCCTGTGTAATGGTCTGCTTCAATTACTTCCCCATCTTTTGTTCTATTCTGAAAACTGGAAATTAACTTGTAAGAGATGGCTTGTCAAGCTTTTCTCTTTAAATTCGGGTGGGAAAAGATGATTTTATACTTAAGCACTGGACTGAGCTTATGTCCAATATGCCACAATAGCAGTGACTGCAGCGTAGCGCAGTATGGCAACCACTAACAACGACTCTCAAGCTCACTTAAAGATAGCAGCCTAGTAATGGCATATGAGCACGCTTATTGTGCCCTGGTCAGTGCGCAATTACTGAAGAGAACCAATTCACCTGTTCTACATCAAAGAAAACAAAGCAAAGAGACAGGAGGGTCAAACTGTATGGACATTTCAAACTTAAAACTCCTTTCAACATTGCCAATACTGAACCTCACACTCAATTGACTAATTGTTAACAATAACTTGTAAATCAGGTGGAGCTAAGGGGAAAAAAAAAGATCAAAAAGACTACTGTTACCAATTGGTGTCAGATCTATCTGCCACATCAAGAAAGGAAACCTGTTTGAAATGTGTGAACTGAATTCTGTAGACCTCATGATAAAAATAATTGTCAGACCTGCTACAGAAACTGTTCAGAGATCAGTGAAATGTATCCTAAAGCCTAAAAGCAGTTATATAAACTGTAAAGCTATAACCTGTCTATGCATAAAATCTGGCCCATTTACATAATATCTGAACATAGAGAACTACAGCATTTCATTACTAGTCTGAGAGGAATATATAAATTTACTGTGATATATTTTGCCCTACCTAGACAATAGTTGTTAATTTTCAAAAGTGAGATTATATACTGTTGTTTCTCTTTTGATTAGGATGCCTGACTGATTTAGAAGGACAAAAGTACACTGACTGGAGGGGGCTGGGATGTGAGTTCAATGCCACTTCTGCTCAGCATTGGAGCGGGACCATAAGGACCTACATAAGGATACAAGGATATAAAGAACAAGGATATAAAGATACAAAGATATAATTTTGTCAGAAGAGCATGGAGAAAGTATTCTCCAACACATTGAAACAACCATTCCCATATCCTCAGAGAGACTTCTTTCAGATAGGCAGAAAGACAGACACGTATCCTGTGAAGAAATCTGGGAAACAGTGGGATATTCAAAACATCACAAACATTGAGACAGGAGTTAGGTTGATATATTTTCATCTGAACTGTGCTCATACGTACACTTGATTCTAGAGTCCAGTATTTTACCAATCTTTCTGGAGGCTTTGCCAGTTGGCCCAGTTTATTTTCACATTTTCATAATAAACTAGTGTCTCAGTTTACGCATGGGTCAGATTGATTGCCACCTTTGTTAAAACAAACTCTGCCTTCTAGTATAAACAAACAGAGTTCAAAAGGAAATCTAAGCAGAAAAGAATTCCTGGGCAAAAAATGTTCAAATTATGAACCAATTAAAATTTTTTTCCAGGATTCATCTTTCTTTATGACTGAGAAAAAGCAACTCTGGAAACACTTGAAATTTGTGTCCCAGCCATGAAAAAAGATCTCTGACTACAAGCTGAGACTCTTCATCATTATCCTGTACCCTTGCACTGTCTCTCTCTTCACTGGTCACCATTACCACTGTAAAATCAGATATACTTTATTTTTGGAGAACTGAAACCTAAACTGGTCTTTTCGACTTCCAACAGGAATCTAATCTTTTATAAATGGAAATTAACATTGTCAAAAAAAAAAAAACCAAGTAGGTTTTACTAAAATAAAGATATTGATCTTTTGTTTACCCCTGTTTTGCCATATTGCTGTCCAGAAGAATTAACTTTTCTGTCTTCAAGAAATATAGAGCTGTCTAGGGGCATTTTCAAAGAGTGTTTAATTAATCTTCTTTATTAGAGACAAGTAATTACAGCATTACACTAGTCAATTGAATTTCTATTTCAAGGAAAAAAAAAAATAGAACTACTTCCACTATTAAACTATTTGTAAAAAACTAGAAGATAGTAATAAAATGAGTAACAACAAACATTAAATTGTGAGGAAAAAAACCATACTAAACCAACCTATTTCTTTCTGTAACAGGGTAACAGCTCTTGTGCATTGGCAACAAGAAGTAGATGTCATTTATAATGGTTTTAGAAAGGCTTTTGACAACGTTTCTCATGATGTCTTACAAGAAATCTAGGGAAGTGTGACCTAGACAAAATCACAATCAGTTGGCTGTACAATTGACCATAAAAATTGTACTCAACTTGGTAACTACTTTGAGTGTTTGTTAAACTGAAAATGGGTAGCAAGTACAATTTTTCAGGTTCCCTTCTGACCTTGTTCCAATACCATTCAATGTTGTCACTGAATTACAATGATAATCTGCATAATGGGACAGATAAACTGCCTATTAAATGTGCACAGATTGCGATACATTCACATCATATATCATATTACTGCATATACTTCATACAGAGAGTTGCATCAATGCAAGTGACAATAGGTTTCAAAGAAAGTTTTGACAAACTGGAGAAACTAAAAGAACTGATAAAGTTTAAATAGGGAGAATGCAAGGTTCTACGAGCAGGGAGAAACAACTGTACAAATGCACAGGCTGGGGAAGGACTGGTCAGACAGCAGCTCTACAGGAAAAGATATGAGGATTTTGGTGGATCAGAAACAGACCGTGTCTTAATGACACCATGCTGTTATGAAAACATAAACCATATTGGAATGCATAAAGAAGAAAATCATCTCTAAGAACTGTGTAATCTTTCTACTTGGTACCAATAAGATTCTCAGTTGGAGTAATTGAGTCCAGTTTTGAACACTACACTTCAAAAATGTGGAGAGACAGCAAAGGAGAGAAATGAGAGTAATCAGAGGTCTACAAAACACAACTTACAAAGTAAGACTGACAAAATTTGATTATTCAGTCCGAAGAAAAAAATTACAGAGGCAAGATATAAGAGAGAAGAAATTACTCTCACATATTTCCACTGTGGGAAGGACAAAAAGTAAGCAGCTTAAGCTGTAACAAGTAAAATTTAGGTTAGACTTTAAGACCATCTAACAGTAATTAAGTGTTCAACTATTGCATCTATGTGGGAACCTACAGAGAGAAATAAATGTTCATACACTGTGTAAAAGGTTTGAATGTGGTCAGTAAATACAGTGTTCTGGGGACATTCTGGACTTAGTACTCTCAGAGCAATTAGAGAGTGGGTCTGAAAATTTCATGTGCAATATACATCCCATATGTGCATGTGCATATGTCCATCTAATATCTCCCGGAAACAAGACACACATATCATCTACTCTGTCAAGCATACAAAGCAAGACCAACATTTTCTGAAAGCATCAGGCTAACTGCAGATGTAGTATATAGCACAGCGTGTATGTGCTATGGGTATGGCCATGATTTCCAATTATCTTCTGACAGTGCTTTAGGCATCCTCATGTTTTTCCAGACATTATTTTCAGATGGAAAAAGAAAAAAAAAAAAAAAAGACTCATTCAGACATGTGATTGCTGATTGTAAAGACATTTTTTGCATTTCCAAACTATTCCCTAATTTGGCATAGCTTGCCTTGGGAGAGACTTTCTATCACTCAATGTTTTTATGACTGACGGGTCAAATACCTGTCAGGAGTGACAGGTAGCTCTAAGGCTTGGAGATGAACAACATAATCTCTGACAACTATTCCTGCCTTATATTCTGTGATTCTATTTCAGTACTTCAATGTACTAACAAATTGAAGGTGAATTAAACATATTATGGGTTTGTCCTTAATAGTTTGATCATACATTTTCACAGGTAGTAACTTGGCTGTGATGTCTATTCTCTACATTCAGCAACTCTTAAAAAAATTATACCTGCAAAACAGTTCTTGCGTAATTATTTTATTCTCTAAACATTAATAGTATAAATCTAAAAAGGTCACTTTCTTCTTATCACACCAACTGTAATTTCTAACATTTAAACTTTAATTCCAGTACCTGCTACATAAATGCCAAAACAGAATGGTGTCAAAACAAAATCAATGGCGTGAAAGGCGGAAGAAGAAAACAATTTGTGGAATGCTAAGCTTTCATGACATTCCCGAGTCCTCACTCATTTCCAAAGGAATGGAAATTGTATAAGGCAGTGCACAGATAGGCACTATCACCCAAATTTTTTAATAAAATTTTTAATAACTTTTTAATGATCCATTTTTAATAAAAATAGGAATTGAATATTCTAACCTAAAGATTGGACTATATTGCTGCAATATTAACAACCTGTTGAATTTTCAGTGTTTTAAAACCAAACGTACTCTTTGTTTCAACAAATAACAAAAAAGTTGCTGCATTCATACACAGTTGTTTTAAGAAAAAAAACCTTTTATGCATAGATTGGCTGAATTGAGCAAAATATATATCTAAACCCAAAGAAAAAGAAAATTAAAATGAATGTTAATATTTATGCCTTTTTCTGAGTTAAGAAAAAAAAATAAATAGATGAATTCAAATCAAATTCCTAATCAAGTACTACTTTGTAATGCATGTGGTGATGCTTAGAAACTAATGTGTTTATTAGCACAATTGCCAACAGTGCAGAACCGAATTTGGGTATAGGGGGAAATGACTTGGTGAAAACCCAGTTAAATCATTTTGTGTTTCTATGCCTTTCAGATAGCTGTGATCCTGTCCTCATTTCTTATAAATTGATAGCTGCTTTTAATTACAAGAGTTCCAAGTAGCTTGCAGGGTGGTTACAAAAATATGGATTCTTAAACCATGAGCTTTAACCCTTCCCCCTTTGGCCATACATCCCTGTGGATGAAGACGACTGGGATAAAGAAAATCCATTCCTCTGGATAAAGAAGAGCAGGAGCAGGAGCATGCTCTGTATTTACAGGTATTCCTACAAAATGCTTCACAATTACTTACATTAGGGTCTTTGTGATAGAAAGGACATACAAAAAGAAATCCCAACATTTCTCAAGACTTTAGATATACCATTCATGTTTCTAAAACAATCTAGAAAAAACACAATACAATCAACTCTTAATTATCTACAGGAGGATTATGAAGGTTTATGTCACAGATGGAAGACAGGAAATTGCATCAGCCATTTCAGGTCTGGCCAGGCTCTTTAGTTTAGATGTAATCCTGTCTGAAAACTGCTATACTGCTTCTTTCACTATTTCCAGCCAACGAAGAGTTGAACTGCTTCTGCATGAGAGAAAGCACCAGGCAGGTTTCTTAGGCTGTAAACAAGCTACCTGCAAGCAGAATAATCAGAGTATGTCTCCTAGCAGTAGCATCCTAGTCCACCAGAAGCGCAATACCTCGATACCTGCAGATCTAGGTCTGGGAGGGCCAGTGTTGACCTGCAGCTAAAAATCCTATCTAGATGGAAGATGACTCGACCCACCTTGGGTCTATATGCCATGCCCTTCAGCACGCTGGGTTAGGGGAAGACTTATCAGTTCAAGTGTGAAAACAGAAAAATGCAGAGCGCAACCTTGCTAGTAAGTATTCTTGTGCGTTTGAACATTAGGACAAAGCACTCAGCTAATGGTGACCTAAATGGACCAGCTCAGACCAACCACTGTTAATGACTTCTGATACCCTGTTAGCCCTGAGAAACACTGGATGTGGATCCACTCCATAGGTCGCACTGCACTCAGAAGCAAAAGTGGTACCTACTCTTCCATTACCTAAGCATCTTAGTCTCCCACTACCCTGCATAACTGGGAACTTCATTTGAATTCATGGATTTGCATATATGGATTTAAAAATAAAATGTGTATTCTAGTGACATTATTAATACAAAAATTAAAATAGCTTAAATTCCTAAAGAACACAGTATTACAAAAACCTAGTATAGAGAAAGAATGTGACAGAACATGTGTGCCATATGCACAGATCAGAACTTCAGAAATTGAGAAAAGGAAGTTACTCTCAGAGAATATATTAAAAATGGGCAGACATGATAGACTACCTAGCTGATCAGAGTAGCAGGAGGTACAAATGGCTCATATTCTGTTATATATTTTTAGCTGACAGACTGTAATTATAAAGCTTACAGTTTTCTCTCCCACATTCAAAATCTAGGACAGATCTCAATATTCATCATTCTATATTTTTTAGGTATATTGATATTTTACATCAAAAAACTTGTCAATGAGAAAAAAGTTATTCTATTTATATGTCAAAGAGTATGTAAACACACTGGATTATCAAGGGCTTCTAAGCATTATTTCTAAGTTAAACACACTTCAGGATATATGCAGTAAATGAAACAATAATGGATGATACCCATGTAATCAAATACGTATTTCCAAAGTAATAAAAGTGACTTATTTTCAGCTTTTTGCAAACAGCCAAAATAATGTCTATTTTTTTCAAATCTATATACCTCAAAAAAAAGCAATCAAATTATTATTTGGCTACCCTCTCAGCTCTTTAAAGGAAAATATTAGAAAATTATTAGTTAAATCAACTACTGTTTTGAGACTCAGATGTGGCTTGGAACACAGAAAACTCAACTTTGCCACTAGTTAGTTTGGTGACCTTATACAAACTACTTTTTTCCTCTCCACCTTTTCCTACCCAGAGCATGAAAATACAATATTGACCACCTTGAAATGAAAGGTACTATGCGAGAGATAGTTACTACTATTATTATTACTTGTTTGGGTCCTCTGTATCCTGTGTTATGTCAGCAACCTCAGCCTTTCAGAACTGAACACACTAACTGTTAAACACCTTTCATCCCTACACCTGCTTCTGTTCTTACATAAATAATTTCTACAGAAAACAAGGAAAGACAAGAATTTATGTGGGGAGTTGATAATGATTCTTTTTATCAGGATTACTTTCAAGCGTGGATTTTATGCTATACTTGACAGGCAAGGTAACTACACTTCTCCAACATCATCTACTGACCTGCCTTTCAATTGCCTACTTATCAGCTTCCATACTGGTCTTAAACTACTTATAAAACAGATTCCACTCTGGCTCCAAAAGATCTGTGTTGCTTAGTTCCATAAACCAGGACAGAGAGCATGCTCTTTATTTCAGAAACATTCACAATATGACACAACTGGGATGAGAAAGGAGGCCATAAGTACATTTCAGTAGAGAAAAAACAAAGTCTAAGATAGCTGGCTTCAACAAAACATTGAACTACATGGCAGAAACACAGAATTCTCTGACATGATGGAAAAATGACAAATTACCTGGCTGTGGAATCTCTGGGGCCTTGACTAAGATGAATTAGGTTGGCCACACCTCAGAGAGTTTTTATTTCAGGAACAGCTGCTTGAAATTCTTCCTAGTACTTTTAGTCAAAATATTGTTGGGTTTTTTCCCAGAGTCAAACTTTTCAGGAATAATTATTCTCTTTATTAGAAATCCTTCAACGTCATAAAATTTTCCTACAATACTGGGAACAAAGAAACAACACAGCTCCTTCTGTTTCTAAGCCCTGGAGCACTCCTCCAAAATTTGAAAGATCCTAGCCTGATTTATTCTAAATATCTTATTTATAGCAAGAACACACAATTACATTTCCCACTTCTCATTACTGAGCCATACTCCCCTCAGCTTCTGTAGGGTTCTGGTTCTTTGTCAGGTCCTCCTGTTGTACCTGTTTCTTTTAATATACATAATAAAATATCCATTGGAGTTGAACTAGAATTACAGTATTGTTTCCTTGAGAAGACTAGCCATTATCCGCGAAAATACAGAGGCATTTTCCTTCTCATTATCTAGATAGGTGTATTTTTCAAGTATTTTTTACACAAAACAGAAGTACTCTAACTTCAATGTAAAGCTACTAGTTCTATCATGTATTACAAGTGTCCTGATAGGGCACCCTTCTCTGAAAGACAGGATAATTGCACTGAAATCCCAAATCAAGCAGCTTTTCATCCATAGTACGTTTTTTTTGCAAATTTCATCACAGTTAAGCATAAGAATGACTATATGAAGATATGAAAAAAATTACATACCCTACACATTTGGAAGCTTGTTGTAAGAAAACTAAAAAAAAAAAAAAAAAAGGAAAATAATTGCTCATTCTGTTTTAAGTTATAAATCCTACTCTGTATCTTTATTCCATCTCAGTACCTCTCACATTTCAAATGAGAGTGGTTTGTTGAGGTTTTTCTGGAAGTTGTTGGCATTCTTTTTGTTAAAAAAAACAGGTATAACACAAATAATGATCTAAATTCTAATCTAGATTTAGATCTAATTAGATCTAATGATCTAAAAACTACTGAAAAAAAATTAACAATTTCTACAAGTCTTATGTTTGGCCAGGAAGGTGAACACAAAGAAAGAGAAAAAAAAAAAAAAAAAAAAAAAAAAATCTGTGAGCTTGGGACCAGGTGTTCCTGAAAACCTTTTTCCTACACAGAGATTCTTCAGTGCAAACTACTGAGCCCTGATAAAAGGAATTTAAGAGAGATACAATAGCTGAACAGACAAGAGTAGCTGTGTAAATTATAACTTTGCTTCATAATTACCATAACAATAATTTTCACAATGAACTTTTACTACACAAAAACACTGTCTTTGTATTTTTTTAGAAGTAAATTCTCCAAGATCATATACAAGTTTGGTTCACTATGTAAAATACTGATGTCCTTCATGAAGGGTGCTTAAAACACAGCCTGAAGCAAACGGAAGAATTTCAAGTATTTCTGGAGAACTGTATCAGACAGTTAGAAAGCATTAGCAAATAACTTATCAGCATCACTGTTCTTTATTTAGCAACCTGTAATTAAAAATTATATTTGTGTAGGTTCCATTTTCTAGGTGTCATTGTGAATCACACACAAGATTATCCATTTGTTCCACCCTAGCCAAGTGTATATTCTCCTATTCACAAATGTGCAGTAATAATTAAACATTATCAGATTCTATCAAAACTGCAAGTACTTCCGTAATAATGCCATTTTCCAACATAGAATTGTATCAGGTTTTAAGATACTGTTATTTTTCCTGCATAAGCATGTCCACAAAAAATTAATTACTACCTCATTAAAAATAAATTAAAGAGCCTGCAAGGAAAAGTGTTCTAAGAGGATAGGTCTTTTCATTTTGATTTATTTTCTGCTTTGTTGTACCTTATTTTCTCAGATATGGCAAACAATGATAAGAAAAATTAAAGCCTAATACATGTACATACTTGTGATAAAATGGAAAGCTGATGGTGATAGGTTACTGCATTTCCATTAGCCTCCATGAAGTACCTCTGGGTTCGTCTCCTCTCCCGATCCAGTTTCTTCTCCAACATGAGATGAGAGGTGGATAAAATATCCAGGTATTTCATCATCACATCAGACAGCAGTGAGCTGACCTCCACTATGTCTGGACGTGCCTCTGCATCAGGAGTCAAGCATCTACAGAAAGAACATTCTCTATGAAAGCTAATTACTTCTTTCTGAAAAACTGTTTAGTAGCACAGCATTCCTTGATTGGTATTTATCAAGTCATGCTGGCCAGCACTCTACACAAGCCTACATGGGACAGTTTGACCCTATGCAGCCTTGGTCTTGACACACCAGAGCAGAGTCTCTGGTATCAGGTGGAACAATTATCCTTGGCACTTCAGAGGCACCGACCCAGACAGAACTGCTATGGGGGGCTGCTGCTGTGAGCTCCCAGACATACTAGGAAGTGCCTGGTGCCTTCTCCTGGGGCTGGGGGGGGACACACTGGCCTCCCCTGTGGGGGCTATGCTCTGGTCAAGGTGCTGTATCGCTGGACAAAGCGGCTGTGAAGGAGATGAGTATGGGATGAGCTGTCAGGAGTATTTACAGGTGAATGAGAAGATCTTCACAGAGACTTTGCAGAGACAAGACCCCCAAACAATGCAAACAAGGAGGAAAACTTAGAGATTACCCTCAAAGGAGCAGTGGATGGAGGGTCCCAAGAGGAGACAGGCTGGAGACTTGTGACTTCTGCCAATAGAAGGAAAGCTTTTCCTCTGCCTACAGATATACAATTACAGAACAGGTATAGTGACCTGGGAACAGGTGAGGAAGAACAAGACCTAACAGAGGACAGATCAGAGCCAGGTGAGTCTGAATAAAGTGCCTACAACACAAATAAGAAGGAGCAGCTGACAGTCATTTGAGATTGAGGGAACAGAGGCACCCATCTACTTCATCTGATTTGATGATTGTGAAGCCTGTTGCTTGCAAGGTGCTTGGATTCAGGACACTGTGGAGATACTACCAAGACTCATCTGGCCCTGGGGCTATTACACCTTGCTACTCATTCATATGGGCACAAATGACACTACCAGGGCTGACCCTGAACATACCAGAAGTGACTACAGAGCACTGGGGTCAAGTGTGAAGGGCAGGGGGCTGAGGTGGTCTTCTCCTCAATTCCAGTGAGCGTTCAGAAAGGCACATGTCAGGGTGGATGCAACGTGCAGTCCAACACCTGGCTGCATGTAGTCAAGAGCTTATGGGTAAGGATCAGAGGAATAGACCAATATGGGTGACATTGTGGTAGATGCCTGCTATGCCACCCAAAACAGAAGAGGAAGTCAATGAAGCCTTTGTTGGACAGATGGAGGAAGCTTCATGATTGCAGGCACTCATAATCATTGGGGCCTATTAACCACCCTGATACCTGCTGAGGGGGTAATATGGCTGAGTGCAGCAATCCAGGAGATTTCTGGTATCTGTTGATGACAATTTCTTGCTGCAGGTGGTTCAGAAGCTAACTAGCAAAGGCACTCTGCCAGACCTGTTGCTCACAAGCAAGGAAGAACCAGACAGGGATGTGAAGATCGAGGGCAGCCTTGGCTGCAGCAACCATCAAACTGTGGACTTCAAAAGCCTGAGAGAAGGGAGAAAGACAGATTGTATGGTTACAACACAGGACTTTAGGAAAGCAGAATTCAGCCTGTTCAGGGTTCTTCCTGGTAGAATCTCATGGAAGACTGCCCTGGAAGGTAAAGGGAAAGCTCGAGAGAGCTACCTAATCTTCAGTGACACCTCAAAACACAAGAACAGCCCACTCCTGCATGTAGGAAGCAGGGGTGGGCTACACAGGAAGAATATACAGATATTGCCCAAAGGGTGGCATTAGGAAAGCCAAAGCTCAGCTGGAGTTGAAACTATCAATGGATGTAGAAGGCAGAAGAAAGGCCTTCTATAAAGGCTAAGTAAAACGTGGACCCACTATGCAACCTAGTGACAGAGGACATGGAAAAGGCTGGGGCACTCAATCCCTTTTTTGCTTCCATTTCCATTGGAAAACTTTGGCCTTAAGTGTTCCAGATCCCTGAGCCTACCCATAGAATCCATGAGCATGAAGCATTACCACACAATAGGAAACATAATGAGAAAGCATTTAAGCCAATTGGACATACACAAGCCCATGGGACCAGATGAGGGTGCCGATGCAACTGGTCAATGCCACTGTCCATCATGTCTGAAAGGATCAGAGGGAGGTTCCTGTAGACTGGAAAAAGTTTAATATCACACACATATCCAAAAAGAGCAAGAGGGATTATCCAGGAAACTACTAGCCAGTCAGCTTCACCTCAGTCCCTGAGAAAATAATAGAGCAAAATCCCCTGGAAGTAATTTCCAAGCACACAAAGGACAAGGCGGTCACTGGGAACAGCCAGGATGGATACACCAAACAGCAGTCATACCTAACTGCTCTCTATGATTGCTCTCTATGATGAGATTACTGGCTCTGTGGGCTAGCAGAGCACAGTATAGGCTGTGGGTAGCTTTATTTTAGAAGGCCTTTGACACAATATCCACAAGACTATAAGGTAGGTAGATAATTGGCTGAACTTCCTGGCCCAAAGAGATGTCATCAGCAGTACAAAGTCCAGCTGGTGGCTGGAGGTAGCATCCTCCAGGGATTGATATTGGGCCATTACAGTTTAATGTCTTTATTAATGACCTAGATGATGGGATGGAGTGCATTCTCAACAGGTTTGTGAACACCAAATTGCAGGGATCCATTGATACATGGGGCAGGGCTGCTGTCAGAGGGATCTGGGCCACTTATAGAGAGATCCAATTGCTATCTACGTAATGGGAGGGTATAACAAAGATGGAAGCAGATCTTCCTCAGAGGTGCACAGTGATATGGCAAGTGGCAATAGACACAAGTTAGAACACAGGAAAGTCTGATTAGGTAATAAGGATTATTATTACTATTACTACTACTACTTTTAATCACAAAGGTAGACAAGCACTGAAGAGGGCCCAGAGAAGTTGTGGGATCTCTATCCTTCAAGATATTCAGAACTCAGTTAGACAAGACCCTGAGCAATGAGCAACCAGATCTAATTGTATGTGCTCTGAGAAGATGGACTAGATGACCTCCAGGGGTCCCTTCCAACATAAATTACCCTACAGTTCTATGGTTCTTCTTTCAGGCACTCTAGGTAGCTCTGTAGTAACAGTAATAATATACTATTAGGTCTAATTTTAAATCCCCAGGATATTTTGTATGTAGTGTAGGACATGAAAGCTGATAGGGACAGTTCTGCATGTACTATAAACTGTCTTAAATCTGTTAACTCCAGTGAACCCGATAATTTACTATGATTTCCCTGCAGAGTACCATTGACCAGCTAGCATACAGATACACTTAACCCAGCACCCTTCTTTAAAGAAAGTGTCACAGAATTATTTTATTATTTCTAAAACAGTACTTTCTAAATAAACATAACTGCCATGTAAAGTAGCAGTTCTGAAAATGTTTTACAGTACTTGAACTTCTTGATTTTCATCTTTTTTGTTTAAATTTGCTCATCTGTTGATTCGTCTCATTAATTTTTATAACTTTGTTAATCTTGTTTTAGTTAAAATTTTGTATTTTCTTTAAACAGATGCAAGTTTTTCACCCTTAAGAAATGTTCGGTTTGATTTTTTTTCTTTTTAATTTTTTATTTTAATCCACTGAAATCGGTCAAAATTTCCAAGAACGATGTGAGCAATACAAGATTTCTGATAAGTCCTAAATCCATTTCCCATGCATCTAGAAAGAAATGATTTATTTATGACTAAACACGGAATAGATTGATGTTCAACTCTGAAAGACTTTGATGATTATGATTCCAGAACTTTCCTTAGTAGCTTACTCAAATAAAACTGTATTTTAATAGTAACAATACTGAATAATAATAACACTAAATGCAAACTTACAGTTACAACATGAAGCGTTCAATGTTTTTTTTAATCATTATCAATAAATTCTTTTTTCTGTTTATGACATTCATCTCTGAATGTGTTGTGCTTCAGTCATTCAGAAAGAACTTCTTCATTTCTGTTAGTATTTCCTTATCTATATTATAAGTAAAATCTCATTATTACTGCTTTTCTTTAATGTTCTTTATTCTTTCTAAATATCTCACAGAGCATAAGCCAAAACCTAAACATAATATTTCATTTAAGGATTTAAGGATTAACTCATAGTAAGAGAATCAACATTTTTTTAAAAGACATTTTATGCTTCCCACTGCTATTAAAGTAAGTGGAAAAATTCTTACGTGATAGGAAAACTTAATTTTAATATTTTCATGCAAATACCTATTTAATCATCTATTTAAACCAGTTAGCCTCCATAGCAGCCAGTCTCATGATGATATGGGACTTTCAGTGAACACTCAATAGCTGGCCTTGGAAAAACCCTCAAAAACTTCCTATTACAGAGTTTCTCATCATTATCAGCAATGAAAATAAGGAAAAGACAGAGAGCCAGATACTCACATAACTTTATTTAAGTCACTGATAAAGACGTGTTTAAAATTTATAAGAGCATGCAATACATATCAATACTGATATGATGAGACTGGAAGATATTTTCTGGATGCATTTTGGATTACTATAGTATTCTTAAATAGCGAGCAACAAATTAATAAAGTCAGCTATTCTAACTTCAAATATTAGTAAATATTTAAAATACTAAAATTCATTTCAGGATCTTTTCAAGGTAAATGTTAGTTCTACTAGCTCCTATCCTCTCCATTGTAGTCCTTTATCCTCAAGGTCCTCAAATAACAGAAACCTTTTTGTACAATAAAACATAGTATAAAAACATTACAGTCTTTGTACAGTAAAGTGCTTTTTAGAGATGGAATTCAACATCTGAGTGAGAAAAAAAAAGCATTTTTGTGCTAAGTGGAGTTTTTCTAAAATGGAAAAAATCAAGGAAGCTAAATCTCATAGAAGTGCACCAATTCACTCTCTATACTTTGCCTTACACATTACATTATCACCAGGAAGATGTAACCATAGCTAAGAGAAATACGTGATGAGTGAGTGGAACAAATACAGGCTCATCTTTTCCTCCATTACTGCATTATCTCTGCTATCCTGCTAATGGGATTAGAAGGTATTAGGAAACTTATTTTTGTCAGTCAAATAAACACACAAAACTATGAATGTGATCATACAGTGATCTATAAATAACATATTGCAGCAGGGTTACTTTCTTGACCATAAACTGCACTTGAAAATTACCCAAAATGCGGTACTTCCACGGGGGATAAATTGATGTGTAGGGAATTAACTACAGCATTGGTATTGTTAAACTTCAGTAATGAGTATAAAGTCTATACTGGCTGGATAAATGTGCTGACTATACTAGCATGAGTTTTCCAGTTGCATGTATGCAACTATATTCCATATGTTATTAGCAGGGTAAGGAAATATCTCTATTTTTCTTTAAATCAGAAGATAATTCAGAGACAAATACTGGCAGTTGCTAAAGTCAGCAAACTGTCACATGGAAACATACAAAACAAAACATCTTTTCAGCAGGATGTCAAAATAAAACTAGATGACTAATTACCTCTTAATGGTAAATGACACTTTTTCAGAGTACAGTCCTTCTGGCACAGGTTCATACACAGCCTCTACTATCTGCAAAATAATCAATCTACAGTTAATTGAACAAAAATATGCCATTATTTATTCGATAATCCCATATGATAAGTATTGCTCCTTGAAACAACCTGATGGGCATTATATCCTCAGCTCTAACTTGCAAAACAACTTAGAACATATCTTCTAATGCAGAATATAATTTCTGATCAGGTATCCATATTAACATATATAATCACTGTAGATCAAAGGGCTACAATATCTGAGTAAGGGAAACATTAAAAAAAGCCAAACAAACAATGATTTATTTTTATTTCTGATCATACCCTAAGGTGCAACACACAATGCTACAGAAAATCCAGTATTATAGTATATCAAGAAATTTTATATATCTAAAGCTCCTACCACAAAATGCAGTGATAAAAATACGCTAGTCTGAGAGGTAATAATATACTAACATTTACAAGCAATTTTTGTATTTAGAATGGCAAGATAGCAATTCATACAATGATAAACGCTTGTGCTCATTCACACATCAGACCAGAGAGCAGTTTATGTTTCTATAACCTTAAATATAAATTCTCACGGATCTAGTGAACACATGCAGAAATAATTGGTAGGTTGATCTGGCAAATCTGAATACCTTAGTTGCCAAGGAGAGCATATTGGTGCTGTAAAATGGTGGGTTCAGAGTTGCCATCTGATAAAGGATACATCCTGCAGCCCAGACATCAGCCTTCTCTCCATACGGCTCACTCTTTACAACTTCAGGGCTAAGTAAAAAGCAATGTAACCCACAAAGTGTTTAATTAATTCACCTAGAAGTAGGCTTATTTTTTTAAAAGCACCCAATATTTAAGTTAGTCACTACAAGATATTTTCAGAGCAGATACAATTACGTTCAAAAGGTTGCATTCATTTCCTTTACCAGCCAAATTCTTTAAGTGGAAGTACAACTAATAGCTTTTCCACTTCTACTGCAGTTCTTCTCACAACACTGGTGATTTAAATTTTGTTCACTTGTCCTTTCCACTCATTTCATGCTACAATTTAGTCTTTGGACTTAATGGATACAAATGAACTACAGCATTCAGAACTTGTTTACAACGACGGCATTTCAATAAAATGGACTAGAGAACAGATAAATAAATCACATTCTAATTCAGATATCAGAAAGATTTGATTAAGATTCTATATTCAGAATGCTAATGGATATGACTTTGCTATTAATGTGAGTAAACTTTATTCATTATAAAATTTTCATCCTCTTAAAACTACTATAATGCATTCCCTGTGAGGATGCCACATGGACACTCAAAAGCCAGCCAAATGACAATAAAAAACAAAATCCATTGTAAAGATCCATTTCAAGCAAATGAAAGAAGAGAGTAATTTCAGTTTTGATTCAGTACAAAGCAGACTCCACTTCCTTCTCTTAATTTCCCCAGCGTTTTCACAAACCTGGATGATAATCATTTACAATAGCAGGGATATTCTGATACTGGAGTTCAAGTCTTAGCAGTAAGTAAAGGTTGTATCACATAATGTGGCTTTTTTCCACTTAGCACCTTCTCTTTGTAATTATTCAGAGATATAAAAAATACTTGATTTCTTTCATCTATAAAATCAACTTGAAAACCTACTTATTCTTTTTCTTTCAGCTTAGAATTTGGAACAACTATATCAACTTCATGATTATACTACTGATATATTTAGTAAAATCCCTTATTTTGGAGCTGAGAGGTACTGTGTAAATCCAATTAATGATGCAGTTTGGATAAAGTATATTGCTAGAAGGTGTGCTGCTGATATGTGCAAAGTGCAGCAAACAGATTTTTAAAATAAATGGGATGAGGTCCCTTAGATAAACGATTATGCTGAAGAGAAATTAAGTGATCTTAACAGAGCAGAAAGTCAGAACAGAGGTCACCATGTGGGGATATGAGAGAGACTGACAGGTCAGACATTGGTGATAAAATTGATCAAGCAAGATACAGATTCCTGGGTGAAACCTAATTAGCAATTTTCCTTGAATTTTGCTGCTGCTACTACATAACTATAAAGGAGAATACAGTATGTTAAACATGGCGTTAGAACATAATACCATTTCTGTAATCAGCCTGTCTTTATCCTCAGTGACACTAATTCAGTAGAGGACTTTGTGGAAATTTCATTTTTATGTATTAAATCTGTCTATTAGAGCAAACATCAGTATTGAAACTTATCATATAGCTGGTGAGCTCAGTAACGCAAAGCTCCTATCTTAGTAAAGTTCTAAGTCTGCTCCTGTTCAGAAAAATGTATCTGACTTGAATTTTAAAATCTTTCAGTCTAGAGATAATTTTCATGCATAAAGACAAAGTTATAAATTATTATTTTTAAATTAGTAAATAATATTAAAATCCCAAAGTGAGACTATTCAAGCCAAATCTATGTACCTATGCAAAAAGTTGCATAGCAGTCACAGAAAGAATAAGCTGAATACAATCAAGAGAGAAACAGAAGCAACCATGACATGACCTGCAGAATGTTGTATTCGTGAACAGCAGGGAAGAACCTAGCTTGATGTCCAGAGTAAACAGCAGTCCATTAGGCTAGTGACTAGGAAAAATTTGTTACTACTATGATTTGGAAATTACAGAAAGAATACAGTGTTGACAGGGTTGTACTTTTAGCATGGTTTCACGCCAATGCATAATAGCTTGAAGTTAATGAAGTCATTTGGTCTTCTTATTCATGCTGAAAGACTTCTTGTTCTAAATGCATACCTAATATATATATATTTTTTTTTTAATCAAAAGGAGAACGTGCAGCAGAATACTACTTGATCTTTTCTTCCAGAACAAATGCCTTTAGTCCGAAGTCTCTAATATTTAGAGCATTAGGATGACCAATACCTTAAATAAATACTGCCTTATGCTTAAGAAGTACTTTAAATTACTGAAGTAATATTTCTCTAAGGTGACCATGAAAGTTTTACAGAAAATATAAAATCCTATATTTATATGATGCTATGCTTTCATGGGTAATTAATTCTGTAATTTAGATTTTTAAATAGAATTTTCAAATATTATTTATTTACTTTTAAGAGTTGTAGTGAAATCCCTCACCATGTTCTACAGGCTTGCCTCACCATCTGCTAGTTAGAAATGTGGGTGGGGTACAGTACTTGTTGAATAGCAAAACAGTTCTGCAGTCAAGTTGCATCTTTTGGATCTGCACTGTTGGGGGATGCCAAGCAGAGAAAGTACACAGTTCTGTTCCTGTACACTGCCACCCACAAACAGGAGGGTGGTGGGAGTACATACGGTTTGTCTAATTCAGTTGACAACTGTGTATAAACTGTCACTGTCTGGTCAAGACCAGAAAGAATGATTAGAACCAGACTCTGAATTTTATTCCATAAAAACCCTACAAAATGAGTCTTAGCCACAAACACTGAAAATTAATTTAAGGGTGCAGCATTGGTATGACCATTTTTGGGTTTATTTGTAAAGGCAAGATTCTTCCTTTAATTCTTAGATTAAGAGATCTCAATTGGCTGAAATAGGACAGTGGCACCAACTAAATTTTTAGCGAACAGATGTCCGCATCATAAAATGCATTCAGTGTCAAAGTAAAATACATAAAGGGAGAAACTCTAAGAGCTGATAAAGAATTTAATTTCCATTGCTCCAAGGGCTGATCATACTGCCACGAAGAAGCAGTACTGATGCTATACTCTATGATATCCACAGCCTTGGATATTAAAAGAGGCAGCAGATACTTACATAATTAGTCATTTAGTTCTTGCAGCTAACATATTCAAAATAATCACTACAGTTTTCCTCTAGGTTTACAAATTGCTGCTCATTTCCAAATTAAGTATTCAAGCTGAAAAAGCTTACTTCAGCAGCATTATGTTAACTATAGGAGAGTCCTTCACTGAACAAATGTCCATAGCAAAAGCAAGACTAAATTCTTCTAAATGAAAGACACAGAAATATATCCACAGAATAATTCTCCAAATTCTCAGCATCCTTGAACAGACGCTTTTATAACTGTTTCTCAGAAAGTTCACTCTTGCTTAACATATCAGCATTGCTTTTATATTTAATAACAAAGTCTTCTATGCCAACAGCCTTGTCTTGAATTTGATTAAGCCATTGTGTAATCCAAAGACATATCCATTTTTTCTTCTGAACTACTTTTGCAAAATTCAGCAGCTATTTTAAATACAGAAGATGGGTTTCCATAGTACCCCACATTTTTAATTAGGATTTAAAAAAAAAAAAAAAGGAAAATCAAATCTTGCCAATATTTCTGCTACTTGTAAAAGAGTACCATTTCACCAAATCATCTCTACATGGCCTTGGAGACATTTTTGCAATCAAGCTTTCAGTTATAATTTTGCTCACTGATGGTATTTTGTCAAGGTTTTTATTTAAGCATACTTTTAATGGAGATTTACAAACAGACTGTCCCAATCTGAATGTGCTACATTAGTACTATCACATACCTATATGAAAGATGACTATCCTCACTGGATTAGCTCATGTTCACATTGGTTACTAGTTGACAGAAGTTCCAAAATGAAGGAAAAAGTCCTGAATTTGGAGGGGGAGGAAAAGGGGAGCTGAGGGAATGATGCTTCAAAATAGCATTAATTTTCTAGAGCTTCTAAAGCTTCTAAGAAATGTTGTCAATACTATCAGGCTGACTTTACATGGGACACAATCAGTGAAGATTTCCCAGCTGCACAGAACTTCAGTAAGCCACTTGTGACTTGTCTTCATACAGCATTCACCGGTTAATGCAAGTGTTTCCAACAGGTGAAGAACAAGCTGGTATATGTCATCCTACAGTATAAGCAGTATTTTCAAATGAAACATGATTTCAACTAGACAGTTATGCATTAATTAAAATAAGAGTGATTCTTCAAGACTCACTCCCAGAAAAGGTGATGGCTATAATGAAAGAGTAAATAAATAAGAAGCATATACCACTGCAGAAGATGACAGAGTTATTGCTTTTAGTCTTTATCAATCCTCTAATTAATTATTTACAGTTTTACGGAGATTCCTGCAGCTGGTGGTGGTTTTACAAACACACATGCCTATTAACCATACCTAGTTCAGGAAGCTACACAAGCTGAAAATAGTTGGAGGCTAGCAAAGTATCGAATACACTTATCCCAGTCTTCCTTCCCTATGCATATGGGCTTATTGCCACTGTTGAAGACAGGACAGTAGGAGAGATGGTAGACAAGTTTACCATATACTGATAAACCCTTTTTTTTTTTTTGGTCCCAAATACTAAAAAAGTCTGTGCAGCTTCCATTAGCTTCAGATATTCAGGTACCTTTGTTAAGATATGTGTGCTAACGTTATACGTTATTGCTTAGAGATGCCAAATATATTAACTTTGAAAAATAATTTATGGCCTCTAGCAGTGTAATAAGACAGTGTTCTAGAACACATGAAAAACTGCCAGCAATTCACTTCTAATTCACCCATGTCACATATTAACACAAACCAAATGACATTTTTTAAGTTTACTCTATGTTCTTTACTCCTATTGCTTTGTTAAACTAAACCAAATAAAAATCTCCTTCATACCTAAATCATTAAATATCCAAGGCAGAAGCACATTAAGAACACAAGGTCCTCCACCTAATCCCTGAGTGCAAAGAGTAACTCATACCTACTTTTTTCCCCAGCAAAACTTCAGCACATACGAAACTGTGAAGGCCAAAACAGCCTGACAGGTGGTAAGTTGTTTAAGCTGTATATTCAAAAAATATTGTAAGCCAAAATGTTGTTTTTCTCCTGCTGCTCCCAGTCACTTTTTACCACCACTGTCTGCTCTGCTGTGCCAGCACAAGTACCTCTACAGCTGCATTATGTGTCAGCCCAAAGACCTGATGCAACTGAAAAATAACCTAAATTATTTTTCAGCCAGGTCAGTTCTCTAACGTAGTTCATCACCGTATGTTTACACAAATGCTTGTGTTGGCCCAGGAGTGGTATGGCTGGGGGGTTTGGGGGGAGACAGTTCAAGGTTGGGCTTTTTTTTTTTTCCCTTGAATCATTTCATTGACAGAGTTTATATCACAGCCCTAAAAACAACTGGTACTGGCAGAAATTTGGGAGACTTTTTCTAGGGAAGAGACATACTAAATACAGCTGCCAAGAGGCCAGCTTTATAAATATAAAAGCAGCTTCCACTGAAACACAACTTTCAGTTTTACTCTTAGTTCATAATGTTCAACTAAAACTTTCATTTTTACTTTTGCTAAGCAAAAAAAATTAGTCAATCAAAATATAACTAAACCAAGAAAATGCATAAAAAGCTTTGGACTATCTCTTCTCAGTTCCTCTTTCTGAGCATAAAGCCTATATAAAAAAGCTGCTGAAAAGAGCAGAACAACTTTACTGTGAGGACTTCTGCATTCATACTCAGAAGCAGACCACCAGCAAGGTACATTCAACTACTATGTGTTCTCCCATCTTTGAACCGTGTAGTTTTTCTGCAAGAGTGTACATCTCTGGCAGTTAGAAAAGATTCATGTTTGGTTTGTTTTTTATTTGTCTGACAGCCTTTTTTTTTGTGGCAACTTCATATTTTCACTGCTTTTACACATATGAACTTCTAGTGCTAGTGAAAACAAGTTCTTTGTGAATCTCAAGGAGCAGTAGCAGAAAAGCACCTCATTGCATAAGTGTCTTTTTAAACAGTAAGTATGCTGCCCAAGAGACATCCGTATTGAAATGTTCTCATGTTTGAACACATGGAAAACAACGTGCTCAAAAAATTCCCAGATATGGCAACTGCGTACTTGCTGGGACACCACTGGGCAATTTCAAAGTCTTCTGCATAAGTATCAATGACAGCAGGTAGAACAAAAAAGCTGCCAAGAATTCCTGTAATGTATAGGGTCATATGTACTTGAAAGCATTGAAGATGTCAATATGACAACTTTGTTCTAACATAGTTATGCCAGAAACAATGCTGCCAGCTGGATAAACCAACCTATGCTTAATCTGACAATGTGGAACAAAGAATTAAACTTAAAAAAAGCATGACAGTATCTGCCTCATGCTATCTAAACTGAACTAACTTCTCTACAAGTATGAACAATCTCATTGTTTTTTAGATATATGTGTGTGCATGTCTATGTGTGTCCGTATATATATGGGCACACATATGTACACAGTACTACTCAAAGATACATTTTGGGCCTCTAGAATTTTCCAGACGAAACAGTATTCTGTGAATTTCATTTCAGAAATAAAACAATTGGGGAGCACTTACAGTATAAAAATTTATGGTACTATTGACTTACACTGGCAACAAAAATTGGCAGAACTCTCAACATAATGCAAGGGCCAAGGTTATCAATATTTAAGTACCCTGTACAAGCAGACTGCAAGTATTGGAGTTTCATGGGCTTTTATGTGCATTTATCCCCAAATAAAGGTTTTCGATAAACTTTTTTTTAAAAAAAGTTAAGCATCTATTTACTATGTTTTTTCCCCTCATCAGGATACAGTCACAAATATAGTGTGTAGATATATTGGGGAAAATATCCCATAAAGATACAATTCAGTTTGAATTTGGCCTTCTTGTCTCTACACTTTATCTGTTGATCTGGAAAAAAACTTGCTGTGAGTCAGTGTGTAAAATTACTACACATTTCTAGGCCTTTACTTTTTTTAAAAACTTGTTTCAAGGACAGTTTAAAAAGCCTTGCAGGCTCTATCAGAAAAGGTGATCTTTATAGCAAGCTGCTTCTTCCTTCAGTTGTCTTATTATTACTGAAGAATGTCATGAAGTATCACCTTTCACTCTGTAATGAAAATACAACAATCGTCTTACTAAACTCAAAATGTGCATAGCTGTTTCAACTGGTTTCATACTTCTGAATTTTCAAGATTATCATATGCATCTCTGAGTAAATGATAAGGACAACTCAAAGTATCATAAATATGTAATTTAGCATTCCAGTATTACACACAGAGCCTCTGGGAGGCTTAAAACAGAAAAACACATTAAAGTTCTAATTTACACCTATTATTCCTTCAGATACATCATGGAACAAAGTCTAAAACAAGAGGAAGTATAAGCCAGATTCTGAAACGTAGGAAATAAAATTTCCCTTCAACGTGATTTTTTATTTATATTATTAAAGGCAAGCATCACTGCATCGTCCACACATCTGGTGTTCTTACTCATACAAAAATATCTACCAGATTGTCAAGTTGTCAGTTTTAACAGAAATGCTGTAGATGATAAATTATATCTGTAAGTTGTGGCAAAGTACTATCCATGTACATAAAAACTGAAACACTCATTCTAAAAGGTACTCATAACATGCACATGACAGATACTTCTAAGAATTTATTCCTTCCAACCAGAGATGTTTTCCAGTGAATTATAACTGCAATTTCTTATAAAATGCTTTGAGGAATTGCCTTAATTCTGTAACTGTACAAACAGCTCAAGAAATTAAAAAGGTTTTTTCCTTTTAATCTATGGAAGAGAAATCTGAACACTTAAACTGCTTATTGAGCTATATGCCTTTCAGAATGAACTTCATTCAGTGCCTTTGTCCAAATAACCAAGCTCATCAAGAAATCGCATGAATATTTAAAGTTGAAAGGGAAACATGGAAAAAATAAGTATCTGCAAGAAGATGATCACAAGCAGTAGCAAACCCAATTCTACAACAACTCTAAAATAAACCTAAATCTTGAATAACTGATTTCATATAAGGTGCTAATCTCACTTAACTTTAAACCCCTATAGGCTAGATTTATGCTAAGCTAGTGCTCCAGCTCCCTCTGTAGCAAATGGAGAGAGGCAGGGACATCAAGTAGTTGATTCATCTCATCCTAAAATAGCTGTTTAAGATAAATGCGATGAAATTCATTATTGAAGTGCCTATTTTTTCCCCATTACTTTCAGTAGTAATCTAACTGCTTGACTAAAATGCCTAGGTTTTGAATGACTACATATAAGAAAGATGAATCCCAGCCACAAAGAGACTTGTTTCTGACAGTAAGGTATGAATTAGATGACTTTGCAAGTATTTGTATTTGCTGGAACCTAATATACAAGATAATATACATGATAATTAACTAATAACTACTTTTCTGTCTAGCAATCTCATTCAGTACGGATTAAATGTAAAAAAAAAAAAAAAAAAAAAAGAAAGCAGACATCTGAAGATTTTACCTGAATAAGATGGTAACTTCACTGTCTTCTTTCACATAGAATTTAAAATTCCCAAATCTAAATAAAGTCTGTTGATCCAGATGCCTGCAAAAACCCTCACGGAAGTCAGTAGATGAAATATGAACACAGGATCATAACATAATAATCTAGACATAACTTGTTACTTGATGGTTCACTTATAAACATCAGTTGAAAAAGTAAGGCTACATGGGAAACTGGGCAAAGACTAAAGAGAAGGAAGGAGGAGGTTTGAGATATGACCTCATTCTATTCAGCTCAATCCCTAACCACAGTAATGGGCACCCTTGAGAAACACACCAGAAGCAAAATAGGCCAAGTGACCTAAACTGAACTGTCACATGATCCTGTGATGAGGAAAACATTTAATTCCACAGTTTTCTTCTCTAAATTACCTCTAAAATTCCTTCCAGGAATAAACTAAAGCCTTTAATAACCTTTCCTGAGATAGGAAGTAGAAAGAAAATACTGTACACGTTAATTTGTAAATTGCAATCAACAAAACCTACCAACAAATTACATTTACAAAACACTCATGCATCTCCAAATTTAATAACTGCACACCTTGATCTCTGTAAGAATACACAGACTACTTGTCTGCAGTTGGGATCATATAGCTAATTCACTGCTACATCCCTGGATAACACCATACTACCTCTTTACTCATAAAATCATTGACACTTGCTTGTGAAGCTCAAATTGTGAAGAACCTAGACATTGAGTAGTAATCCTGGAAAAGAGCTTTCTTCAGCAGAAGAGATACCAAATGCAGGTATAGACGTCTGTCTGAAATCATGGGGTATTTAAATTCAACCTCCTTATGACATTCTGGTAAGCAATGACCAGCCATAACCAAGAAGTTTGAGGACTCTAGGTGTGGAAAATGTCAGTTAGCAATATAAGTAAGATACTTAAAGGCAGTTTAACTGCAAATGATTAAACCCACAAAAGCTATTCAAGTATCAGCAAATAATTTAATTTTACCTCTCCCCTCTTTCATTCAAAACTGACTCCTCCATAATGTCCATTTTAAATAAGATCCTGACAAGACTATAGATGCATCTCAAGCAGAAAATATGGTCCCTTATGGTAGAGAGGAAATGGAAGGAAAAACTACTGGCTGCTCTGCTGGCAGATGACTCAAACATGAACCTCTTGTTCATTTAGAAGGCATCAATGCCTCTTTATAGCACTTCTTAGACAGATGTCTATCCTATTTCTGATTCTCATTATTGTCTTTATTTCAATTATGCTAGACAAGTATTACAAACATTCAGTCTCCCACTTGTTAGTCAATCCTTGACATGGCTGCTCTTCCAATCAGATGCCTAGCATACCTCATTCTGCCTCCAGTAATTCTTAAGCCACAGCTGGCCTGCCATTCCTTGAAGTAGAAAGTGAATCTACTTCTGCACAAGATAGGTAAGGGTAAAAAGAGGAGAGCAGACCCTTAACAATCCAGTATTAAGATTTCTCTAACAAGACATGGCCACTTACTGCTCTGTCTGGAGAAGAGGAGGCTGAGGGGAGACCTTATTGCTCTCTACAATTACCTGAAAGGGGGTTGCAGAGAGGTGGGTGTCAGTCTCTTCTCCCAAGTGACTAGCGACAGGACAAGAGGAAACAGCCTCAAGTTGCACCAGGGGAGGTTTAGGCTGGATATTAGGAAAAATTTCTTTACTAAGAGAGTGCTGAAACACTGGAACCAGCTGCCCAGGCAGGTGGTGGAGTCACCCTCACTTGGAGGTGTTCAAGGAACATGTGGACGTGGCATTGTGGGACATGGTTTAGTGGGCATGGTGGTGTTGGGTTGATGGTTGGACTTGATGATCTTACAGGTCTTTTCCAGCCTTAGTGATTCTGTGATACTTACTCTAATAATGTCTCTGTAGAGTGCAAGAATTCTATTCTGTTACAGTCACATGTGCTTTCCCTTACTCTATCATTAAAGTTATCTTAACAACAAAATCATCGTTCTGCACAAAAACTCAGCTGTGGAAAAAACCCCAAGAAATAGTATAAAAGAGATGGAAGAAACCAAGGAAAGACTAAGGCACTTTGAACAATCCTTGACAGAGCTTTGAAATCTGGCTACTATGACAAAGCAAGCAACTCAACAAAAGCCACACAGGAAGCTAAAGCCTAAGACCCAAGTGAAAACAGGAAATAGCTTTAACTGACCACCAAAGACATGGTAAAACAGCAAACACACTATTAAGGAAACATCAAAGACAGCAAGATGACATATAATGGCACTAGAAATTGAAACAGCACACCATATACTGAGCAGCAAAGTAAAGCAGAACAAGAAATAGTAAGGATTTAGGAACAGTAAGGATCTGCCAAGATACCAATACAGATGACATCTAAGGTAGAAGAGAATGGGAAAAAAAAGAAAAAACTTCACCAAAAGTATTCCAGTTTCCTGCAGTTCTGATGTCAAAGAAACACAGTTCGTCTAAATGTAGCTCATTTGACATTACTTAAAAGAAAAATTTAAAAAGAATAATTCTAGCAAACAAATACCAGTAACATTGGACTAAAAGACATTTACAAGCTCATAAATTAGTTTGATGAAATTACTAATCTTATTCTAATAAAAAGCATTCATTCATTATCTGTTACAAAGGGATTATAAATTAAAAGTCTTAAGCCACCGAGGGAAAAAACATTGGGGTTTTTTTCAGACAGCAGTTTAAATTCATAATGGAGTCTATAAAATTATTACATACTATACTTCTATTTTTATATTTTTGCAAGCATTAAAGTAGCTCTTTAGAAGCTAGATCAGCACCACTCACTTGTTAAAAAACAAGTATAGAAACTAATCTCTATGTTTTCACACTCCCTTTCATCAAGAAAACCTATGCTATGACTTTAAGATACTTCTAAGCCTTTGTGAGTAAAACAATTCTTTTATTAGGAGAGAAAAAAAAAAAAAAATCTTTATGAACCATGTCACTTCCAAAGTGGCCTGCTTTCTTTTAGTCCAAGATTTTTTGCATTCTCTCCTGTCTAGTATTAATTTATGTCTTACAGTGGGGACTTCTATCATTTACATTGAAACAATTTTCCAGAGATAAATACAGATACGTTCATGCTTTCTTACTTTGTTTCACATCATGTCCAGTTTTACTCCCATGTATAATGCTATGGAATAGTGGAAGTCATACTAAGTATATTTCAAATGTGAGGTGACAGTTGTTACTTACCCAAACTTGTTACTTAATAAAAACTATATAAAAGTTAAATTATTTGGTGGTCTTGTTATAAATCAATCTCTGTCAACTACTTATAATGTTCTTCCTTGAAGTTCATCCAGCTTATCTTTTTAGTGATGTATGTCCATAATGAAACATAATGTTCTATGCAGAGTTGCACTGTGGCATACAGATAGAGACAGTATTATCTGCCTGTCCTCAGCTATAGCGTCCCTGTGGATTCCACCTTCAATTGCACTGGACTTTTTGCTGACAAATGCTATTATAAACCTATGCCTAAATTACAACCACACTATCACAATTACATTTCATTGCTGTTTCATTCGCAGAGTAAATACTTGTATTAATCAACTTTCAGAAGATACTGTGATAAAAATGCTTTATTAATATACTGAAAGGATTATTCAACTTCTGTTACCTTTCTACCTTTCTAATCAAATCAGCAAATCCTCTCCAGGAGTCAGCTGGTCCATGTACGGCAAAACTAGAGCAAGACTAGTTTTTTCCACTAGTTTTCTACTCTCCCTCACCCCACAGTACCTTCAGTTTCCTATTCTCTTCGTTATCTAAACACATGAAACTACTGTCACGTGACAGCATGAACTGCAGCTTATTTGGAAGGTAACGTTTCAGCTGAGCTTAAACACTTCTCACCAAAAGGATTAAACTGTGTCTCTACTCACTATCCACCACCAAATTTTCACAAACATTGAAAGAGCCTAAACTCTCAAATTTGGTTGAAATTGGTGAAATGGCTATTTTGAAGAGGCTATTTCTGGAGGAAGAAAGAACTGCTGGAAAAACCGGTAATCAGTTTGATCATATAGCACCATAAAGCAGGCTAAAAATTAAGTACATATGAAAATACAACATACTCCCCTATCTTAAATTACCCTTCCCAATACAAAAATGCTTTAAATAAGTGAAAATATTATCACGTCACCAGAATAAGAAATGAGAAAAAACAGCTACTGCAGATCTCTGCGTGAAATCATATCACAGTATTGATTTATGCAGTGCTCTCACAAGATATGGCTATAAATAGAAGCAGTGACCAGTACTAGAAAATAAATTTGGGTAACATAACACAGTATGCAGAGTGGCTGTGTAGTCCATAAACAGAAATTAAGATCAAGGAATATTTTCTCCACAGCAGAGAAGATGAGGGACACAAGTAAAATAGTACCTCTACTTACCATGAAAATGAGAGTTTCCTCAAACACCACAGAGACAAAACACCTCAACTTTAGCACAAAAAAACAAATCTTACATAACATTGTTTATGTATCAGTTTTTCAACATTTTAGAACAATTATGTTTCAGAAAGATCAAGTTAGTTCGCCAACTAACATGGAACATTCTTACCTACTTCTTAATGATACCTGAAGTGTCTGCTCTTTTTCACAGTTTCCCAACAGCTTTTCAAGATCAGTCAAATTCTCAAGGAATTATGATGGGATTCTCTATTCCATCCCAATCTCAAAATTTACTTCATTTCCCACAGTTTTTTTAAAATTTCTGTATACATATACAATTACAAAAGCAGTTGTCATAACCATGACTCAGGCTAACTTTTACTTATATCTCTTGATCTGTTGTCAATACATTCCCTTTGTAAGTTACAATCCTTTTTGTGAAACAAAGAAATGGCAGGTATACATGAAAGGAAACATCATTCCCTGTAACCATATACAATTTGCTGTGTCTCTTCTGGGAAAGTCTTCAAGACAGCAGGATAATAAAGACTGTCACCACTAACGGGGAGCAGACTGTTTCTGGTGACTTATGAGCTGCAAAAATACTTCAGAATTCATTATCAATTCCCTAAAGCAGTCTTTTCCTCAATTTTTAATGTATTAAGTGTAAACACATCCATTTAATATATTTGGTATTCTACACATACATACACATTACTGGATTTTTTACTTCAAGGACATAACCAATTAAAAGGGATTTAATTAGTATGATTGTAGATACCACTATGATAGTAGAATAAAACCTAGTATGAAGCAGAATTAAAACCCATCACAATTACAAAGCATAATTGTAGAAATGCCTCTCTAAACTTAAAACAGTGTCTGCTGTTATTTTATGACAACACAGTTTTTAAAAAATTGCATTAGCAAATTGATTCAGTCAACCCCAAAACCAAACATGTTTGGTACATACAGTGATATGTTTTTATCTGAACCACTGCATAATACTGCATAGCCAAATTTAAACAATAAGCATCAGACACTACTTTTGATTTCCATACTATATTGTCTGCTCCAAGAAGGGTTGGTTGCATTTCAAACTACCCAGAACTATCATCCTGTCAATTCAGAAGAAAGGAATTTCTGCCACTCTAAAATGACAATGATGTTTCACAGCTATTTCTCTTCCTCCTTTCCTTTTTTTTTTGTGCAGGAACTAATATTGCTGCTCCTGAACTTGCTCTCCCAATATTTCGATTATTTTATAGCCCTTCACATCTACTTAAATCATACCAAAAAAACCCCAAACACCAAAAAAAATCTACTCCAAGCACTGATTAAATCTATAGGCTCTGACTTCTGCTTCATGACTTCTCATAAAACACTCAATCAGTTCACCTCATTCCCTGTAAACAGGTTTCCATATCAAAAAGCCCCCTGTCACACTCAGTACTAGCCAAGTACCTTGAAGGTGGCATTCAGTGCATTCAGCAGTTTGCAAAGCCTTTTTAACATTCTTAAATTATTATGACATTGGAAAGAGTTTAATGCTTTAGCCTGTCATTTTAAATATTACTCAAGCATACATTTTAAATACAAAGACATCAGTACTGTATCCTTGTTCGCTTTTCTGACTGCAGACAGGCAAGGATCACTGCTTCCATGATTTTGCCTGTGGAGTAGAACTGACAAGTAATGTCCCAAAAGACCACTTACTGAGAGACTGCAACATGTAGGTGACATTTTATCCTCATGCCTACATCTAAATAACTGGACAAAGAGGTAGAAAAAGAATTGCCAAAGTCCTAGCTCTAACGTGAACTTCCATGTACAAAGACAGGGTGTGAGAATAATAAAAAATGTGGTAAATGAAACTTAAAAAAAAAAAAATCTACAGAACACTACTCTCAAATAAAAAATTCCTATAAAATGTGACAAGACCCAAAGGCATCAGCAACAAAACCTAACAGGAAAAAAAAAAAAAAAAAAAGAAGTGAATGTAGATAAGAAGAAAATTACAACTCAGTGACCCTGAATGCCACTGGGGCATGGTTTGGAACCTGACACTTCTGAAGACTGGTGTAACTTGCAGACACTTTACCCATAACTGTTGTTTAAAAGAGCACAATAAATTCCCATCAACAGTTTCTCTGCCCAGTTATAACTGAACAAAATAAATCAATTCTTTCAGAGGAGCTGAAAAAGATAGCACATAACTAGTTACACCAAACTCTTACTACACTTAACTACCCAAACTATCATTCGCAGATTGTGCATCATTCACAGATTGTGCTATGCTTCAGGAGTATTTGGGGAACCAATTAAGGCAGCCTTGCAATCACCTTACTTTTGCTCACTAAGCAGCAAGCATATGCATTAGTCTTCAACATATGGGACTTGAATATTTAACACATTACAAGGATTCCCTCCTGAAGCCATTTTAGGATTTAGCAATTTCTAGGGATTAAGTGTCTATCATGCTGGCACTAGAAAATCACAAGTAACAATTTCAAAAGTGGCAGCATAAATTACATTCAACGGCCAAATGCCTGAGTTCTTAACTCTCCCTCTTAATTCAGAAGAGCCACCAGTAGCTCCCCCGATAGCTTAGAACCTTTAATTACTTATTACAAGCACGCAGGCCAAGCATTCTGGCAGGTACATGGCCATCACATGTGGTCACCACAGCAGAAAAGAAGACTGAAGAAGACTGACATCAAAAAGGCCTGTAAATTTCCATGAAAGATACTGTCAGTGCCCCAGCCAGTGCAGTGGTCTTAGAAGACATTTAGGATGAAACCACCTCCAATTTTACTTAGGATACAATGTTCTGTCAGGTTTTTCTTCTTAGTGGCAGGTATTTTGCAAATTAAAAGTTCTGATGAAAAGAGAAAACAATATTAGAGTATAGACTGCATGCTGTGCAACATTCTTGGTTTGTTCATGTGTATTCATCGTAGTTTTCTTTTTCTCTTCCCTATGCCAAATAAACTTCACTTTATCTACAGGAGCGAGAATTGGCAATTTATACTAGTGAGAACAAGAGCACCAGAAAGTCCCTGAAAGAAGAAAACCAACTTCTGACCTTAGAAAGCTGGACACTGTGTAGAAGCAGCAGAGTGACTCTGAAGAGAGGGAACAGCAGCTGTATGTAAAAAGGTGTTGCAAAGAAGCTGGAACAAGCCCATGCAGGAATGAGGAGTATTTCTATCTGCAAGGGTTCAGCTGAACATATTGTAAACATATTTCCTTAATAAAGCAATAGTTAGGGTAGGCAAAGCTTAACCAATAATCTTGCAAATGAAGAGAGAGATCCAGAACTGTGGCACAGATTAGCAATTCCTTATTCAATTTCTGATGTTAGCATTTCAATCAACAGAAATTCTGAGCCTAAATGGCAGGCCCAGAACACATCAACTGCTGTGAGATGAATACTGAGCTTGTGCTTTCCACAATTTAGATTTTTACCCAGATTACATTTGCTCACTTTTGTTAGCAATACAGTAACCTCAAGTAACAGGCACGTTTGTTATTTATACATCATGCAACACAAAAATCAATACTCTGTCCTGCCCACAATTACTTTTGCTTGAGAGATTCTGACATGCATAGAATACTCTCAATTACATATACTGTTTACATATTGAGGGGAACCTTTTGGATGGGAGATCCTTTCTATTCCATGCTCTTGAGAAAACAAAACACAAGTCAGTAGTAATCTAGGAACTTAGGTAGCTATATTGGTACTGCAATTTAATGCAGTATGGTTCCTCACTTTGGCTTGCCCACGAACGGGATGCCAAAGAAAACTGCAGCTCATTCAGCAGACCGAATAATGTATTGTCTAAGGCAAAAATTTAGAACAATCATTTATGCGTTTACTAAATTGTAAACAATGTGAGTCATGTTTTTCCACCTTTGAAAATTTCAAACTTCAGGAAATATTTTTTCAGTTCAATTACTAAAACCAAATGCTTACTGATCCAAAACAAATCCACTAGCACCAATTTCAAGTATTTTTCAGGAGGTAAGTTGTCCACACATACAATGTAACTGAACGCTGAAGCCACAATTATATTAAAAACCATTAAAATTAATTTATATTGTTTACATATAACTTTTTATAGCTTGAAAACACATTTCTTTATCTATAAGGATATAGGTAGATGAATAAGTTACTACACAACTGAAGTTACTTCATTTTTGCACCAACTTAACCCACAGTAACCACCATGTGCAAGAATAGGTAACAGCAAAATAGGCAGGCAACCAGCTACTGCAGAGAAGCTGTGGGTGGGTAACTTGCACCTTGTTCCTTACTTCATTGTAACTTGCCTGTCTGCTCCAAAAAAGTAACCATGAAGATAGAAGTCACTGGACTGAATGTTGTATGCAGGAGTACTTACCACGAGTATAGAATGGTTCCCACTACTGATGCAAGTTTGCTGTTTTCTTGCTTTTGCTTTGCAAGCCCAAAGTCAGCTACAATAAAGAAAAAAAAAGATTCACAGGTCAATAACCACTCTCTTTGCATGACAGTCAGTGCTGGTTCACAACAGCTGAAAAGTTGGGGGAGGGTGGAAGGGAGGTTTCGGGGATCTTTATCTTTTACATTTCGCGTACTGGACCATACTATCTTCCTATCTCCACATTAATCAACAACTTACGTTTGAATCAGACCTACCAGCTTTAAAAATATTAAAAACACACCTCTGATGCTTTCAATCCAAACTACATGACCAGTTTCAGGTTAATATTAATATATTCCAATCAACTGCATGACAATGGTAAGTATCTAATAAGCAGTGATCTAATGCCCAAATAATGTAATGAAGTTAGTAATTATTTTGTTTTCCTTCAAATTATGGTAGCTGGGAAGGGCAGACTTTCTCAGAAATTAAATTTCAAAGGAGTACGGCGGGGGCTGATATCTGAACAGTTCATGTTTGAAGATCGCATTTGTTAAATAATGGTGAATCTTAGCCTTACCTTGTGACAAAAGCTGTAGATTTAGATAATCATGCAATTATGTTAATATAAGTGCCTTTTGTGTAATTATCAGGTAGTTTTTCACAACATTGTCACACACAGTCTTTAGAGATGAAATTTTTAATCTAAGTTCCATACAAATAGTTCAAGTTTATTTTTTTTAATTCAATAGTCTACTGCTGCCTCAACACAACAATGCAGCTAAGATACATTGCACTTCATTACACCCAAGCACAGAGAGCAAGAGAAAATCTTTGTACTTGTTAAAGTCTGTTAATAAACCTTTTATTGTAATACTACTTCAGAATTGGGAAGATTTGTGTCGTAAATAATATTGTTTAAAATATTTTATGGCTCCTTTTCTACTTGGACAGAGCCCATATCATTCCTATTCCAACTGTTTTTACAGTGAGATAATTCATAAACATTTTAGTTCAAAATGTTTCTTCTCATCAAAAAAAGCTGCAGATCAGAAGAAACACAGGTAAGAAAAATTAGTTTCTCTTGGCTCTTGCTCAGTACGAGCCTCAAAGGTCTGATAAGGAATAGATCTCTTATTCAGAAAGGGCCTTTGATAAGAAAGCCAAATCTAGGTACCCAGGCCACAGACCATTTTTCTTTGAACAAAATGTTCAAAGAAGGACTAGCTCTGCAGTGCTTGGAAAATATAAGTAGAAAGAATGCTAATTTAACAGGATCACTGAGAGGCCTCCTTTTTGCCCTTGAGTTAAGACAGTCCTCAGGCAGTTCACTCCAGGGAACATTAATCCCAAAAGTACCGGAGGTTTTTGCAATGTTGATACTTCCCTGAATTAATTGGGATGAATCATTCTAAATTCCCTCCTGTGGAATCCTTCACATAATATTCTATGAAGAAAAAGTATTAAGACATTACATTAATCAATAAATTCAGTTCCTGGTGCTTGAAAGATTTAGGAAAGGAAAGAGGAGAACTGGATATCTCTGTTGTGAAAGAAGTAGCCTATTTTAATACAACATCAGTGATTATCTGGAAAAAAGAAAGCGGGGGGGGGGGGGGGGGGAGTGGGGGGGAAATCAGCCAGATGGAGTAAACATATTCCTTCCATTTAGGCTCAGGTCCTCAGAAACAGCGGGAAAAAAACCCATTTCACAGGCAATAACTTTTTCCAAATTCTGCTAAACTGTCTTGACACCAGCGAGAAGCTCCTAAATACAACTGGTGCTGCCAAATCTAAGGAATGTAAAGCACAAGACAATCAGCTTTACATTAAACATAAAGGCTTTTTCAAGCCCGTAATACAGAATTGAATTCAAAGGAACTGGCAAATGTTGAACTGCATCAAACAAGTGAAATTGCTTCTTTTAATTTATTTAGGCATCTGTCTGCAGTTTATAAATTGGTCTACAAATTTTAATACTCCAGAATTCTTTATTTGGTTTGTTGCTACAGTAACTAACAAACAAATGAAATAATTTCTGAGAACTGCGAGAAGCCTGCCTCCCATTCCATTAAATGAAGATACGACCAAATATAAAGATGACCCCTATTAACCAGTATTCATTGTTTTAGCTGGGATCTGAGGCTTGATTAACGAGGACCCATTGGGACAATTTGTATCTGGCAATTTCCTGAAATATCTTCACACCATAGCAGTATGTCTTTTAGAGGCTGGAAGGGTATTGTCAGAGCAAGATGACTCAATACTTGCTCAACTTCTTACAAACTTTACCCAGGTGTCAGCTTTTAGCACTGAGAGAAACCTACATGAATCTTTGATCTGATTTAGTGATTCTTATGTTACGATCTTATTGGTCACTCCCAAAATTCAAAATCCTACTTATTAAAGAAAGTATTCTTCCTGAACCATCTTGATTTACTACAGTTAATTCATTCAGTGGTACACCAAGCATTAAGACATAGCTCTTAAGTACAGGAATGGGCCCATCCTCAGAAGCTAGACCTAACCAGTTGACACATATCTGTGTGAATGCAGATGCATATGATCATGAATCTCACCAATTTCAGAATGAAATACAAAACTTAGAGCTTCCAAATATTTTCCGACAGCTTCCAAATATTTTTCTACAGCTTGCATTCTCACACAAAAAAGCAACCTACCAATTAACAGAAGTGTTGTGAGTACTTGCTGGAAGGAACTACATCGACATTGACAGTATCATGATAAATATCAGTAGAATAAAGATGACCAGAGGAAAATGGGAAAGAAAAGCCCCTAGAGAATCATATTGATAAGGACAGTGAAAGCTTTGTAAGCCAATAAATTAGATGAACCAAAACAAAGGCTGGAAAGAGCAAAGGTAAAGAGATAGCACAAAACAGAAGGAAGGAAGAGGGCAGGCAGGCCATCCAGCCACCGCCAACATCAGGATGCAGAAATGCATGCTGCATCAGTCTACCCAAAGGGGAAATTATAAACCCATCTTAGTGATTCAGAGCAAGATTCTACAAGAAAGATGAGCTAGTAAGCCTCTGCCATAAAAAAGACCAGTCCTGCCCCTCTTTCACACTGTCTCTGGAAACCAGCTCATCTGGCACTTGTGTCTTGATGAGCTTAGCTCACCCTTTTTCTAGGCTAGTTTCATGCTGCTTTAATCCAGTCCCAGACCTGGTATTGGGGTCCTAAAATCATTGAATTGTCTACCACTTCAGAGGATTTTTTTTGCCCTCTGTAGTATTGCAATGCAGGAATAAAATTGGCATTAGAGAGGCAACTCCCACATCCCCGAAAAATAAGAAACCACCTCATTTTGACTGTTAGATTGTCCCACCTTCCTGAGAAGTAAAATTACCCCTTTTGGACCAAAAATAAAACAAACAATAGTTATTTTGTAGTACAGCTGAAGAAAAACCAAAATGCTAGTGGATGACACATTTCCATGAGGAAGAAATCTTGGAGCTTAAATGACACCAGTGGAAAGATCCATCTACCTGCCCAAAGTGAAAAAAATAGTTGTCTATGGCTGCAAAATAACGGTTGTTTTCATCTGCACATGTAATTTGGGAAAAATTATAATTTTTCCTGGTACTTTACTTTACACCACTTTAATTTTTTTCAAGTTCATTTGAATTACATGCATATCACCACTACAACTTATTGTACCATCCTAATACATGAGAGTTGGTAAACTGAGGGGAATGGTAGGCACAGCAATCTAGCAAACAAATTTTCTAAAATAAAATTTCCATGCTAATGGTTTTTGGTGCTTTGTCTACCGTGCAACCTCAACTGATGTAATTTCTTTACAGCTAATTTCTCTAATGGTTGGAAGCTTGGCATCCTTCATTGAAGATGAAGATTATCTTTAAGTCTGTTCAAAGACAACAAAAAACTAACAAACCTTCACCATTAGATGGATCTTTATAAACTATGACTAGATTTCACCAACAATTTATTAACAATAGTCATATCTCTCCATGATATTATTATATTTGACTAGATTTTGTACTGTGATTGTAAACATTACGCCTTGAGGGGTTTTTTTCCTCTGTATATCAGGAATCTAGAAAACTAGATGTTTGGGGGGTTTTTTATATTCATTAAAAAACAGTTAAACAACCATGCAAGACAGTCCTCAAATAGGAAGAAAAAAAAATAATGCAAAATGATGCAGTCATAATCCTTTAGTTTCTGAAACACCCTTCTTCACCTGTTTACATTGGTTCAGGGTAGCAGAGTAAGCGATAATGAAGTAAGATTGTTTCAGAAAACATTAACATGCCAGGGAAGAGGGCACGAAGGGAAGAGAGAACTATGAAAAAAAAAAAAAAAAATTAGTAGGCTGACTTGACTAGTATCTTAACCTCCTACAGAATGATCTCTTCATATTTCATAATAGCTGAATTACAAAAAACTTTCTAAATCTTAGCTGTGTCTTTAAATGAGCATTTTAGGTACCTGCAATGTTTTTTTCTTTTTATTGGCAAAATCTGGCTTTTCATTTGCCATTTTAATTCCCAAAGATTTCACCTAGTAGATTGATCTTCTACAGTAAAAACGAGGAAAATTTTCCAGATATTACATCTTAACAACACTGATCTATTTGCACATTTGTTGCCTTAATTTATGTTTGAACCCTATTTGAAAATGCCATTAATTTTTCCTGAAAATCAAATATGCACACAAAGACCAAAAGCAGAGCAAAAAAGGAGGATGAACAGAGTATCAAATTCACCACATATGTGAACTTCAGACCTACTCAGGTCAGATTTTCACTGTGTCCCCATTGAACAGTTTCTTCTTCTACCCCGAAAGGCTCAGGATGAGACAAAAATCACTTTGCTTCTCTTCAGCAAGTTTGCAACTGTAATCAAGAAAGTTTGTCAGCAACTTACTGAGTTACAGTGATCTGGAAGATAAAAACAGAACTTTATTTTCCATAAAAGCATATCCTAAAATCAAGGTAATCTGCAATTTAATCAACAGTAGTACATACTTATTCTACTCTTTTCCATCAATAGAATGGGAACAGAATTAATTTCTCATCATCCCCAAATACACCTTTCTAGCTATTCAATCATTCTCCTTCCTGTGCGCTAATATCAATGCTTCGTAAACTCAGTCTACTATCTGTCAGTTTTGTGTAACTGTGCACTAAGAACATTAGCATTGATCCACAGCTAGAACTGAGATTTGCAGAGAGAGATGCGATTGTGCTGTTAATCCACCAATAGTGTCCAGAATGTTGATTTACAGTGTGAACTTAAACAAATTAAAAGTTCCACTCAGCCTATTATGGAAGCTTTGAAAATCAGGTACTACAAGCATTTCCTTGAATCTTAGCTTGAAGGGTAGCAATTCTGATAATGAAGACTGGTTAAATGAACCATATAACCTGAAAAAAAACGAGCTCTGATCCAAGTGACTCCAAAAAGTAGTGACTAACACACAAAAGACACTAGTTATATCCACTTTACCTTGTAGCCACTGCTTCTCTGGGCATGGCACAGAATCAAGAGACAATAGATCTTTTAAAAATTGCCTTCAACAAGCAAGTGTTCTGAATTACAAACTTAACAGGTAGCTTTCTTCCAGCATCCAGCAACTATTCAAACTTTTCAAGTCTCATTTGCTTCACTGTTCTGACACTTCATGGCTGCCTGCTATGATTAGAAACATATCAGAGAGGTGAGTCGTCCCAAAACTAGTATTCTGCTGCTATATAATCCTAGGTTTCAGTTCCATACAGATCCTTTCTGCTGCTATTGTATCATGTGTACTAAACATTAAACAGAGCATGCCACCCGAAAGAGTGTATGGAAACCTTCACAATTCTTGATATCAGATCTGAAAGGTGTTAAAGTGATTCTGCACAGCCCTCTTTGACCATCAAGTTCTAAACCTTGCTGCAACTAGATGATGCTGAGGAAAACTGATGATCTACAGAGTCTTCTGTTTTGTCCTACAAACAGATGCCGCTATGGACCTCTAGACAGAAATATGCTGTGCTAGAAACAACATACAGCTGCAGTAAAATACAGCTGCAATAAAAGCAGATACACATTTTCAATTCAGAAAACTGTAACTCCTCAATGTCTTGTATAAAAAGGCTGGGCAGATTAAACTGAGAGCCACAGATAATATTAGTTCAATGAATATCTAAACCATATACAAAACAACTTCCATTCAGGCTGTGCCCAAAATTCTGCTTTTTTTTTAATGTCAGAAATTATAAATCAGACACTCAACCTGACCAGAGATGTACAGGTTAAGTAACACTTCTCTACCAATTTAGAATGAGATGTTTTATGAAATTGCAGGTTAGCATGATTTAATATTTACATTTTCATAGCATTTGTAGCTCAACCAATGATGATTAAATGCTGTACCAACATAAGAGATGGTAGTTATGGCCCCTTTCCTATCAAATTTATGTCAGAGATAAAACAGAACAAATGAGTAGGGTGGGCAGTTCCAGAGACTACATAACAACAGCATGCTTAAAGTTTTCTACAGTCAGAAACAGAGATCTTATACCACCACTAGCCTGGCTAGGATCAGACTGTAAGTGTGTGTTTCCAAGTGCAACAATATACGACTTGAAAGAGCCTGAAAAAGATCGGGATAATTCAGATTTAATTGACGTGTAAAAGATGTCATGGGAAATGCAAAAGAAGTTACACAATCTTCACATTAGAATGAAGCACCTCCTGTGCTTAGGACTTTCATCTGTAGCTTGCATAAGTTTAAAAACAAAACAATAAACACAGACCTGCATAAGGATAGTGTCTAATCACACACAGTATTTAGGAAAAAGAAAATACGGTGTGACTATACAGATTAAAAAATTCTTCTTACTATTACCTCAGGTATTCTTTTTTCAGTAAAGCCTACAGAGATGGTATTCTGAGACCATGTCTAGAAAAGGCCTCTCATTGCTTAATCTTACATTGTGTCGGCTGGCTGCAGAGTTCTCTGCCTGTATGAATTCTAGTTTTCAGCTACCTTTCACCACAGGTTCCTGCCTACCAAGTTCTGCTGGAATTGTTCTACAAGGGCCACTTGTACAACATTTTTCCATGAATTCAGGACAAGCAAGCATAATTCTTTAGCAGGTTTATTTTCTTCTGTGCTGACAGCAAAGTGGGAATGTCTCCGACACTATGCATTCCTTTCCTTTTAGACCAATGTAAACTCAGAAACTGTATGAGTTCATGGGATTTGGAACGTGAGTGGCTGAGTTCTCACATACATGGTGAGAAACGCTTACCTGTGGGTCCCAGAACTTTCTTAAAGCAGTTCAGAGAAGGACTTGTGGGAGATGTCAGGGTTGGAGGCCATCTTGGGCACAGCGATCATGAAATGATAGAGTTTTCGATTCTCAGAGAAGTAAGGAGGGCAGTCAGCAGAATTGCTACCTTAGACTTCTGGAGGGCTGACTCTGGCCTGTTTAGGAGCCTGGAGGCTAAAGTCCTGAAAGGCCTAGAGTCCTGAAAGGCAAAGGAGTCCAGGAAGGCTGGACACTCTTCAGGAAGGAAGTCCTAAAGGTGCAGCAGCAGGCCATCCCCACATGGCAGAAGACGAGGCAGTGGGGAAGAAGACTGGCCTGGCTGAACAGAGAGCTTTGGATGGAACTTGGGAAAAAAAGAGAGTTTATGACCTTTGGAAGAAGGGGCAGACCACTCAGGAAGAATACAAGAATGTCGTGAGGTTTTGCAGGGAGAAAATCAGAAGGGCCAAAACCCAGCTAGAACTTAACCTGGCAACTGCCGTAAAAAAACAACAAAAAAAGTTTCTATAAATACATTAACAACAAAAGGAGGGCTAAGGAGAATCTTCACCCTTTACTGGATGTGGGAGGAAACATAGTGACAAAGTATGAGGAAAAGGCTGAGGTACTTAATGCTTTCTTTGCCTTAGTCTTCAACAGTAAGACCAATTTTTCCCTGGGTACCCAGGCCCCTGTGATGGTAGATAGGGGTGGGGAACAGAATGAAGCCCCCACAATCCAAGGGGAAATGGTTAGTGACCTGCTACACCACTTAGACACCCACAAGTCTATGGGACCAGATGGGACCCACCCAAGGGTACTGAGGGAGCTGGCAGAAGTGCTCACCAAGCCACTTTCCATCATCTACCAGCAGTCCTGGCTAACCAGGGAGGTCCCAGTTGACCGGAGGTTAGAAAATGTGATGCCCATCTTCAAGAAGGACCAGAAGGAGGATCCGGGGAACTACAGGCCTGTCAGTCTGACCTCGGTCCCAGGGAGATTATGGAGCAGACCATCTTGAGTGCCATCACGCAGCACGGGTGGGACAACCAGTTGATCAGGCCCGGTCATCATGGATTTATGAAAGGCAGGTCCTGCCTGACTAACCTGCTTAGTGGATGAAGGAAAGGCTGTGGATGTTGTCTAGCTAGATCTTAGTAAAGCCTTTGACACCATTTCCCACAGCATTCTCCTGGAGAAACTGGCTGCTCATGGCTTGGATGGGCACACTCTTTCCTGGGTAAAAAACTGGCTGGATGGCCAGGCCCAAAGGGTTGTGGTGAATGGAGTTAAATCCAGTTGGCGGCCGGTCACAAGTGGTGTTCCCCAGGGCTCGGTACTGGGGCCCGTCTTGTTTAATATCTTTATCAGTGATCCGGATGAGGGGATCGAGTGCACCCTCAGTAAGTTGGCAGACAACACTGAGTTGGGTGGGACTGTTGATCTGCCTGAGGGTAGGAAGGCTCCTCATAGGGATCTGGACAGGCTGGATCAATGGGCCAAGGCCAATGGTATGATGTTCAACAAGGCCAAGTGCCAAGTCCCACACCTGGGTCACAACAACCCCATGCAATGCTACAGGTGTGGAGACAAGTGGCTGGAAAGCTGCCTGGTGGAAAAGGACCTGGGGGTGTTAATCAACAGCCAGCTGAGTATGAGCCAGCAGTGTGCCCAGGTGGCCAAGAAGGCCAATGGCATCCTGGCCTGTATCAGAAACAGTGTGGCCAGCAGGACTAGGGAAGTGATTGTCCCCCTGTACTCAGCCCTGGTGAGGCCGCACCTCGAATCCTGTGTTCGGTTTTGGGCCCCTCACTACAGAAAAGACATTGAGGTGCCAGAGCGTGTCCAGAGGAGGGCAACAAAGCTCGTGAAGGGTCTGAAGCACAAGTCTTATGAGGAGCGGCTGAGGGAACTGGGGTTGTTTAGCCTGGAGAAGAGAAGGCTCAGGGGAGTCTCTTATCTGTCTCTATATCTACCTGAAAGGAGGCTGTAGAAGGTGGATGCTGCTCTCTTCTCCCAAGTTACTAGTGATAGGACAAGAGGAAATGGCCTCAAGTTGCGTCAGGGGCGGTTTAGATTGGATATTAGGAAAAACTTCTTCACTGAAAGGGTTGTCAAGCATTGGAACCGGCTGCCCAGGGAGGTGGTTGAGTCACCATCCCTGGAGGTATTTAAAAGACATGTGGATGAGGCTCTTAGGGACATGGTTTAGTGGTGGACTTGGCAGTGTTAGGTTAACAGTTGGACTTGATGATCTTAAAGGTCTTTTCCAACCTAAACGATTCTATGATTCTTGGGGCTGCTGCGTAGCCATGCATAGTACTGAATGAAAGTCTTAGCCTATAGCAGCACTTTGTTCCAATGTATTGCTCACTTTTTTTTTTTTTTAAATCAAAATCTACCACAGTAGTCTGAAACTAAGGCACCTCTCTAAAGACAACGTATTTGAAGGACGCGAGTTACATAGAAATAAGCTGCCATTGTTATATTGTCAGCCTGCAGTTTCTCATAGATTAACAAGAGTTACTCTTTCCAGAAGGACTGATTGAGGAAAAGAAAAAAGAGCAGCATTATAAGATATATAAGGTTCTTTCATGAAGCAAAATAATTTGGACCATCAGAGGCCATATCTTAATTACATAGTCACACAACACTGCTTCACAAGTAGTCTACACGAATATTACTCTAGTTAGATCAAGACAAGTTTTAGACAGTTCTGAGATTTGAAAGATTCCAGAAAATTGAATTCTCTCGTTTTAGGCTGACTGTGCAGCTTGTAAACACAGAACTACAGTTCTGAGTAGGTCTTAGAGTAGACCTTCTCCTTTTATAAAAGCTGACAGGTTAAGTTCACTGCTGAGGCAGATTTAAGATTTCTCAATATTTGAGCATACAATTCTGCCTTCATCTGACATTTTCTATTAACCATCTAGAACCACTTGAAATTCTCAAATGGATAGTACACATCCACAAATACTGTGAGATATAATTATCAAGATCGCAACTCCTCCAGTCTTTGGCATACATGGACTGTATGATTTAGGCATAATACCACAGCATGTACCAATACAGTACGTATTTACTATCATTGGAAAGAAAAGTAAATTATTCTTAGTTTCATTAATGTTGTAAAACAACAAGGCTCAGTAAAATTCAGAAGTAATAGATAAAAGGTCTTCAGCTCCCTCTGAAAATTCAATGTACACTGGTACTAATTACAGTACTAATTAAAGAAAGTGTTTGTTTAAATATTGCAATAGTTTTGAACCAATCACTGTATAAATGGTCAAAGTAAGTTTCAGTTCTTCCAGTTTTCCTCAATTCCTGTACATCTTTGACAGAAATATAAATGCTTTTCAAGGGCAATTTTGAGCCTACATTTGAAAGTACCTTTAATTTCTTTATATCTAGATTGGACTAGAGATAGTGCTAAGGTGTTATATCAAGACAAGAGTGCCCCTCAGTGGCAGTATTTTGATATAAAATACAAATACATGATACTTTACTTTAAAATAATATTCTAAATATTTATTTTCATCACTCAGGGACAAATGCTCCATTAAATCACCTTCTTTCAAAAACGTATCATTACTAAGAATCAAAGGGTTTTTAGCACATACAATTTAATAATGAATGAATTTAACCATGTACATCATCAGTTGAAATATTTACTATAAAACAACAGTTGCTAAATATATTTGCTTATTACAGCTGAGTATTTTGTGGTTGGGTGTGTGCATATGTCTACACTTCCCTGTTATTTTTAACAAAGATAGATTGATTTTTTGCATCAAGGCTTCTCATAATTCTCCAGTATTCAAACTGTTTATTTAGTTCTGTGTCATAAGCAGTAAGAAAGCATGCAGTGGTTCTTTGAGAACTTTAAAAACTACAGTATCTGAATTGCCTGTAAGGCTTGCTATGTGTACCAGATTGTATTAATTCACTCAAAGAGTAAAGCTTTGTCATACTTTGTACTGTTTACACGTATACTGCTTTCAAAGCCTATCCTAAAACCTGCCTAGGCTACTTCCTCCACACTGTGGAGATTATAGAAGCATACATCAAGAATATTCCCTACTACAGGCTTAGACAAATAGCACCTCACTGCAGCTGATCACTGGGAACAACTAATGGGTACTAAACAATTGCATGGTAGAATTGGAATAGAACAGATGGCTGTTGTACTTTGTATGCTCATTAGCACTTGTCATCTAATCTGGTTATCTCTATATTCTTGATGAATTAGATAAAAACAGGCCTTAAAGCATAACTATGGCTCAATTTTTTTAGGGCTAAATCATCTTCTCTGTCTTATTTGATATACATAGCTGCAAAAAATATAGTCATGGCTTGATGACACCTGGTGGCAATGATCACAAAATTTGCACTAGCAATTATTTTACACAACAGTATAATAATGCAATAATTTACACTATCTTCCAAGTATGGTGACCAACGCCTGGGAATCTGAAACCTTCTGGGAGTTTCAGTAAAGAAATTCTACTCACATACATCATGGGAAATTCTCTTCAAGTAAGGTAGTTCTACTTACTAATTGTAATTTTGTCTTTATCCCCCAGCATAACATTGTTCGGAGTGAGATCTCGATGAACAATCCTTTTCTCTTTATGCAAATAACGAAGAGCTAGACAAAGCTTAAAAACAAACAGAAAGAGCCTTACAAAGATGCTTAACTACAATCTAAATAAAGGCACATTAATATCTGATATTAAGGCCTGATATAATAAGCATTACTTTGTCATTTAACAAACATAAGTGGTGCTACTAATTACATGCAGGGAAGTCCTGGTAATAAAAAAAAATGGAGGCTCTTACTTGGATAAATATATGCCATATTCTTTCTTCTGTAAACTGTTGTTGCTTTTCCTTCAAAGAGTGAAAGTGTTCTCCCAATGGCACTCCCTCTATGAGCTCCATGACTATGTACAATCTGTCATCTCCATAAAAGAGAATTAATTAATAGAACATTACATTTATACAGAAGGCATTTGAAAATAGAGTATTTGAGGTTAAAATGTATTTTAAAAACAGTTACGTTTTACTTCTTAAAAAATTATTTGTACAGACAGATACATTTTAATCATAGTTCTACTCCTTGTTATTCCATTTTTTCCTCAATTTATATCACAGCAACCATAAGGAATTCACTGCCTGATAATCACTGAGTGGGCAGGTGTATGTAGCTAGCTCTTTGTAAAACAAAAAAAAAATTAATACAATATGGCTGAGCAATCTATATCATTCATTCTACTAGTCAATATAGCTTTTATCCCTACTTAGCATTCCAATTGTAAATTTTGGATCTTTATAGGACGAGAATGATGCTTTCTACATTGCATCTAGTTTTACTGATAGATAAACAAATATAAATATTATTTTTCAACATTTTTTCAATTTTAAAGGAATATAAGCTTGTCTGAACTGTAGCAGTTCTTGAAGAAAATATTACCATTTATTACTCAAATCTGACACACTCCTTCCACGCTGTAAGTGGTTTTATTGCATATTTCTATTTCTTCATTATATAAAATGTGGTAATTCTCTGCATTTATACTTACTTTCCAAGAAGGTTCTATAATAGCGTACAACATTTGGATGATAAAGCTACAATGAGGAAAGAAATTTAGAAGTTTAGAATAGTTAAACTGATGGCACAGTATTTATAACGTTTAGTTACACATTGGAAGGAAGGATTCCACAAGGATTCCACAAATTTGCTTATGAACTGCAGTGCAGTAAACCTTCACTGCTACCCCAAACAGAGAAATGTTGCACATTAATAGAGCAACCAGGAGGAAAATACAGCATGATTACTACCTGCTCTCCCCTTAAAAATTGAAAGAGAGTAAATGAAGTTTTAAGACAGGCAATTACACCTGCATCAAAGTATTGGCTTTCTTAGCCTAAGAACAATAATGATCAGTCTGTTTTTTTAATCTTCTATTTACAAAAAAGACTATCATCTCACTCTGTTTTAAAGCCAAGAATTCATTAAATGGAACAAAGACTCACCAGTTTTCTAACAGAATCTTAATTTACAGAATCCCTGAAAAAGTTCAAATACTGCCAACACAGAAAGTAAGAATCTTTAGTAACAAGCATTTGCACTGCTGCTAACACTACAGTAAGAAGATTTACAATATTGGCAGCATTCAGGTAAAAGGGGCCAATATTGTACTGATAGATCATTGAGTCCAACCATAAACGTAACACCAAGTCCGCCACTAAACCATGTCCCTAAATGCCACATCTACACATCTTTTAAATACCTCCAGGGATGGTGACCCAACCACCTCGCTGGGCAGCTTGTTCCAATGCCTGACAACCCTTGTGGTGAGAAACTTTTCCTAACACCCTATCTAAACCTCCCCTGGCGCAACTTGAGGCCATTTCCTCTTGTCCTATCACTAGTAACTTGGGAGAAGAGACCAGCACCCACCTCTCTATAACCTCCTTTCAGGTAGATGTAGAGACAGATAAGGTCTCCCCTGAGCCTCCTCTTCTCCAGGCTAAACAATCCCAGCTCACTCAGCTGCTTCTCATAAGACCTGTGCTCCAGACCCCTCAACAGCTTCGTCGCCCTTCTCTGGACACGCTCCAGCACCTCAATGTCTTTCCGTAGTGAGGGGCCCAAAACCGAACACAGGATTCGAGGTGCAGCCTCACCAGGGCTGAGTACAGGGGGAAAATCACTTCCCTACTCCTGCTGGCCACACTGTTTCTGATACAGGCCAGGATGCCATTGGCCTTCTTGGCCACCTGGGCACACTGCTGGCTCATATTCAGCCAGCTGTCGACCAGTCCTTTTCCACCAGGCAGCTTTCCATATGAGAACTCACAGTTGTTAATGCTGACAGCAGAATGCCCATACATGAAACTAGTTCATGAGACATACCTGCTCTTTGATGATGGTTAATTCAGAAACAATGTTCTTTACACTTCTGTCTCTGTCTTTTTTGTTCTTTCCAAATGCTGGATTGTGTGAATTGACTTCTTTCATTGCCAGGAGATTTTGACCATTATGTTTTCTAACCTATGAAAAAGATAAAACCCTTATAAAATTAATGTAGGATGGGGATAGAAAGTATATTATTATGGCTACCAGATTAGTTATCAGAGTGCAAACCTGTCTTAGAAAAGTTACAGTCAGTTTTCTGTGTATGATGTGATTAGCCAAAAGAACTAGAGCCCCACAATACAAATTAGCTGAACTTGCCACAGTGTTTGAAGTAACATTATCTGTGCCCAGTGTTGCTTTTCAGATAAAACATGCTTGAATTTCTGTGGTTTTACACAGATTGGTTAGCCTTTGCAATAGACAGAAATGCCATTTGTGGAAAGTAATTAAAAAGAAAGTAAAAGTAAGAAACCTAAGAGATACTCTGGTCAATCTTACAAGTACAAGAGGGGACACACAAAATCACAGTAAATACTAACAACAAGCCCAGATCCATAAAGGCCTTTTTGCACCTGCATTCCCCTACTGAAATTCAAAGGACGGTAGTGCCTAAAAGAGGTATTAGACCCTCTTCATGAAGCCTCCCCTCAAACCTGTAATTTAATATCAAAAGGGAAGTTTACCTTATATACGCTTCCAAAAGCTCCGCTGCCAAGGTGCTCTAAAATTGCATAATTGCCTATATGTTTTGTAGGTGCCTTATTCCGATTCATGCTCTCAATACTTTCAGCAATTTGCTTCAATTCATCCTCCTGGTTATTAATTAAATGACAAATAAATATATATAAAATATTTCATGGCTTTCTTGTGCTAAGAATGTGCAAAGAACACAGCTTCTTAAAGCTACTAAGGTTTTTTACTTACCTTTAATAAATTTAGCTTTGATACCAACTCTTCATAAGCGCTGATATCACGCACATAATGTCCAATATCAATGAAGACTTCAAACAAGTCAGTAGGGAAAAGTCTACAAAGATTTAGATGTTGATATATTTTAGAAACAATGTACACAGTAGCTATTAATCTACAACAGAGACTTTTCAATGTTTATTATTACAACTTACTTTAGAACCTTCTAAATAATACGCTTATTTTTCACTAATCTATTCAGATATTAACCCTCTAACATTACATACATAGGAGTTAAAGGACCTTTCAAAAGTCAGACTTCAGCCTCCATGGGTTGGGTATTAATATAAATGCCAGTTCTCCAAACAAGTATAAGCTGCTCTAAAGTTAAAGCACCTCCTGAGTTTCCAGTCATTTTCATTTTTTTTTCTTACAGTATTTTATATTATGCTTGCTGTCACTTTATCCAAGTTCCTTCTTGTAATGCATTAAGTGATAGGATTAAATTTTGTCTGCATTTAAAGAATCATGACACCCATCTTAGAATTTTTGTCCAAGAAGTCTAGTCTAAAAGATGAAAAGGACTGAGAAAAGCAAAAGCTAACAGATAGCGGACAATATTTGATTAGTGACATGCTTATCTGAAGGTTTGTTTCTTTTTAAAGTTCTGGCAGAAGTAGAAATACAGAAAATTAAGGCATTTGGAAAAATATGAAAGACAGCAAGTTAGTCCAGATTTATCACTTTCAAAACTTGACACCGACCATGAACATTCATTACAAACTGGGGCCCTTTCAGTACAAAATCCACTTTTAAAAAGTAAAAACAACACAGAAGTTCTATTTAGAATTCTAGTAGTTTCTGATACAGAATAAAATCATACAGAAACACTACTGACAGGCAGGCCTCCTAGGCAGTATGTTTACTACCCTAATCCCACAAATCAAACTGTTAGATTTTATATAGCCTTTGTAGTCAACCTGGTGAAACTGTCATCTTACTAGTAAAAATGGGTAATTGATGAAAGATATTTTCTCCTTATTGATCCAAACCTTTCAGCTACACTCCTAAGTAAACCAGCTTGATGCTAAATCATTCCCATGCGAAGGAGTGGAGGGCTCAGAGAAGAAAATTACTGCTCCCAGTTACTTGCTACTGTCCACAGCTGTAACTTGCATCTGCTAATCTTCAGGATTAGCATACTTTTGTATGGTTTATCTCCAACAGTATTAATTCTGTCCTCAACATATTTAAAACGTTGATTCATGGGGGAGGAAGGAGCCCCTACAGAGCTAGGTTCTCTGGCATGCATACAACAGAAGTCCCCACATTGAACATCTAAATCTTGTAGGCTGGCACTGTTGCAATGCAGGAATGGCTATCTGCAGCTGTGGAGAGGACAGAAGTTGCCCGTTACTATTTCTTCTTGTTGAAAATAAATAACATTTAAAAAACATGCCTTTCTGATTGGAGTGACGACTTTTGAAAGCTATCCTAAAGGAGTTTCACAAAACATTTTGTTAACATACCTTTTAAAGATATGTAGATTTCTTTCCATACTGAAGAGGAATCTCAGGGCTCTGAAAGCATAACACTACAGCAGGAAAAATACTTAAATTAATGACAGATTTATACACAAATGGAAAAGGACTCCCCACGACTTTACCTGTCTGTAAACTTTGTACTTAAATGACTAGGTAGACTATGTTATTAACCTGATGATGAAGAGAGTAAAAATATATTAAATTCCTCCTGTATTTTAAAAGTAGGCAGGGCCATTTAGGGGAAAAAAAAAAAAAGGTAAAAAAAAAGTGGGTGACTATAGTTATAGCACATGCTGACAAACATCTAAGTCTTACTAATGTCTTTTTATTTGCAGATAGCTCAAAGACTTGAGACCTGCTCTCTTCTACAGTGCTGAAAAAGGTAAATGTAATCAGTGGTTTTGTAATGATGCAGTAGAAACAGCATTCTGCATTTTTTCTGAAAAATACAGTGTAGAACACCGTAAGTTCTAACAGGGGACAAAAAAGAAAAGTGAAAAAGATAGTATTAAAAAAAAAAAAAAGTTGACCATTCTAAGTTCGTCGTATTTACAGAGATCTTTATGTACTTCAGTTTCTATCTTCATGTACCTTAGTTTTGATATGATCTCTACTGAAGAAAGTTTATTTTTAAAACAGCTACTGGCAGGTAGTTAATATGTATGCTTTTATGCAACTCATCTTTAATTCCATTTATCAAGAGTCAATAATATGGCACATATATGGCTGACCAAGCAAAGATGACTGTATAAAGTAAGCCAAAGGGATATAAGGTATTGCTATCTGAAACAATGCAAATAGTTAATGCCTTTAACGTAACTTAGAATTACTTTATTTCATCAGTGACTAATACACTACTACAGTCCAGTGTGATAATCCCTGTTTAGACAATGGTAACTGTGTCTTAATGATAACTGCAGAATTAATCCTCATGTTAAAAACAAATCTTTCAATATATAGCAAATACATTAAATGAAGAAAATAAAGGCCAAATGCTACTTTTGAAGGAAGCAGGATACAGAAAAGGAACGTATGTTAATGCTGCTAAGAAGCTGTCTCTTTTACAGACAACGCTGCTTCTTAGTCCAAAGTAAACTCCCCATCACAGCAGAAGGATGGTGTGTTACGATGTCTAACATTCCACTAAGAATCACAGTCACAACTTAGCTGTACAAAATAACCCAGACCAGCTGGGCCATAGTTGCCACCTTGAAAGTTTTTCATTTTAGAGACTATACATAAATATTACTGTAGAAAGACCATCAGTGAAGGGACATAATAATAGACTAATAATGAGATAAATAGATAAATATTATTGCCATTTAAGATATCCTTCTCACACTAGTATCGCGAGATTAATATTTAACATTTGTTATGTGCTTCAGTTAAGGCATGATGATTTTTATATATGGTACATATGCACAATAAATGACTGATATCACTGCCACCCTTGAAGTAATGGAGTAAGATCACTAAGGTAGTATGGTAGAAAGAAGCTGAAAATTTAATCATTGAAAACATAGACACAGAAGCAGTAAGGAAACCAGACCAGCATTGCGAGAATTCCGAGAAAAATGCCTATGAAATTCAAAAAGGGTATTCCAATAGCTGCCACTGTATTCCATAGCAGTTGCAATGATAAAGGCAATACAGGTAGCAGTGTGAGAATCTGAACAAGGTTTCATTAAAAAAATATACTTCCTATTGTTTGCCTGAAACAGATTTAGTTTTCATATGTGATCATTAAGGCCATTATTAATTCACATGGCTCCATGTTTAACCCAACTACAGTTGCTTAGTATCTCTTGTGAGTTATTTCCAACACATTCTGCTGGAATCTAAAAATCTCAATGGGCATCAATTAAGCTCCTTACAGTTGTATGAGGCAACTGTACTGAGCATATGCTCCAGTTTATTAGACTCCATGTTGGTTTCATATACCCTCTAGGAAGATTTTTATTCATCTCACCCTTAAGCTGATTTAACTGAAGATGACACTACAATGAATTATTTTTGGGGAAATGCCTTACCTCGCTATCCAGGCATGTCTACCTGATTAGATAGTTGAGTAGCTATGTCGCCGTGTTAGTGCAGGGCTATGCCAGAACAAAGACCAGGTGAGAGGCAGGATTCACCTGTGCTAAGGACCTCCTCACACTTGCCCACAGAAGGGCAACTGGAACAGCAGCAGTTGTGTTCATCCCTGAACCCCAGACCACTACTTTCCTATAGCTTAGAGAGACACCAACACCATTTCACAGAAGCTGGAAAAGAGCTACCAGATAATTAATTACTACTGATAACTTTTAGCCGAAGTTGACTCAAACCAGTACATTTCTGGGAGTACTGACATGCAAAAACAAGAGCCATTCTACACTTATTAGCTCTGTTTGTCCTACATTTAAATTTGCTCTACTTCTTATGATGTTTTCCTGTATTTTACTTAACAGCTGTAGTAAGATATTCTAGAAAGAAACAGATATTAGTACAATATCAAATCTGCAGTGAGTTTCAATGAAGACCAAGGCACTAAAAAGAAGATCTGATGCTGGGCAGCCTGAAAAAGTGGAGGAGAGATTATCACAAGAAAAAAACTCACTTTCCTTTACACTATATGAGGTGTCAGAAACAAAGTATATCAGAACAGAACACCAGAAATTGAGTCACTATTTAACTTTTAGTTCCTGGGCCATTTATTATTCCTGGTTTTGTTTTGATGGGGCTTTTTCCCCCGCTTTGAGTAATATTTTTTTATGCACTTTAAAATAAACTTTAAAATCATGAAAAATTCTCAGGGACTGTTTGGGGCTTTCAATGTGCAATGATAATAAAGGGAGTTACCTGTAATAAATTAGCTTTTTCAGCATTCCTTTCTTTTTTTGGTAAAATCAGCTTTGCTATTGTATATATTCCATTTGCCTGGAAACAGAGAAAGGTCAATATTAATAGCACTCCTTCATGTAGAAACCACAAATAAAAACCAATGTTACTTCAGATAAATCAGAAGCTAATACCAGTTGAAAAGTTCTCAACATCCTACTGCTCACCTAAATTATAAGCTCAAATTACTTAAACTACATAAGAATGAAATCATCATTACATTTTAACTGATACTGCAAAGAGAGCTTGCAAACAGAAAATAAAGCAATGCGTCTATCTCTAGAGGTGAAAGAAATTGCAGCAACAGATCTCCCGTCACTGTGTGGATATTTTGAACTGTCAGGAACCAAAAATCCAGTCACAATAAATATAAACTGGAGAAAAACCAGAAGGGATAGCCTGAGGAATATATCTGTGCCTTCAGTAGGATTTTGTGAAAACCATACTGTATTTCAGCTTCCATTTTCATGTAGCCATACTTGTGTCATCTATTAATGTATCCATCATGTTGGTTTGATAGATGGGCACTGGTAGATTTAGTTACAGTACTGCTCCCAGTTACTTGACAAGTTCCCTGTTGAAGACTACTCTCCTCTCTAGCAGAGTTGGAGGGAATACGTGTCAGATCTGCAGAGGCCCTGCTGCAGTTCCTGACGTGTTTTCTTAAACTGTTCATTAAGGTAGAGTTGAGCTAAGGTTTTAGGCTGTGCAGTAGAGCCATTGAGTCATAAACACATTCTGGCCTGCTACCAGAACTGCTGCAGACTGCTATCGAGGCTGTAAGTTGAGACAAGGACACTGGATGGACAGGTAGAGGGCACCTACAACAGAAGCTAATGGTTCTCATCTGCCTGAACCAAGAGTGCTTTGCCACTGTATGAGAAAAACCTTTAGAGGTCACTTAGCTTGACTTTCTCAGCACATAATTGATAAAGCTGCAAATCTTCTTCCTCTGTTTTTAGCCTAAGTGAGTTCCTTCATCTTGTTCACTATGCAACTCTCAAAGTTGTATCAGCTCAGAGAAAGAAGCAGGATTTAAAATGAAAGAGGCTGGTTTAGGGTGGAACACCAGTTGAAATGAACATGCTTGAAGCTATGTCCTGATCTGAAAGGGGGACATTGGCTGGTGTTTTGACAAAGTGAGAGGTCACTGTCTTCTAACAGGATGAATGGGGGAAGAAGTTAAGCTTGAAACACCTTTTCCCAGCCTGCACATGTCACATCAATTTTTAAGCAATTTACTGACACCACAGTTATCATGCACTGCTAGAGCAATGCAGAAAAACTCTATGTTAAAATCAGCCTTTTATCATTTCCCCAAGACCCCCAGGAGTTACACTGTTTTCAAAATATATCCAATTTAAATAAGTGATATTTTATTTTGATGAAAACAGACTCACCTAAAACATATGCAGTTATACTGTTCAGATAAAATGTTGTCTAAATCGGTATGCTTTATTGACAATTTTAGTACTTAAGATACATAGAAAGTATTTTTTTTTCCTAGACTTACTTCCATTCCTTTCCTCTTAACCAATAGTTTTGAAATATACACAAACTTCTTTCCCAGACATATTTAAGGCTCTTTTTTCTCTTGATTCCTCTAGGAATACCTCTAGTTTGGTTTTAAGATAACTTAAAGGCTTTGATCACTGACAACATTTAGAGTATATTAACTGGCTACAGCTTTTAGCTGGTATTAATGTCCTAAGTATTTGTGTCTTTGATTATGTCTGGAATACATACCAGAGACTTTAAGAATGGTTTTCAGAACCATAGATTCTAGCCAATTTAAATATTACATTTTAAAATGCAGTTTACAAACACAACCCTGGGGATGGAATACCAGGAAGTTATCTCAGAAATACCAAACTCTGAGGAAAAGAGAAATTGTTTGTGAAACAATGATGCACCAATATTAAGCTGCACAGAGTTTGTTTTAATAAACTTCATGAAATTCAGAATTTGTATTTCTCAGTTAATTCCATGATTACTCTTATTTACTATCCTATTTTGAATATGGCAAAAGCATGGCAAGAGATGTCAACCAAAATGAACCCTGTCTGAATAGAGCTGTTTATTCTCCCAGACAACTAGATACATATGTTGATATCTTTGTGTATATGTCTCTGTGTGTAAATGTATAAAGAAACAGAGATACTAAAGTTATTTATAAAGGTATATTTTCCAATCCCTTTCATATGCATTTTGTTTGTTAATTAAATGATGGTGACAAATAAGAACAATTCAGTCAAATTATAAACTATAACGCCTTACTTAACTGAATAAAGTCTTCCTACCTGTACTACCTGGTAAGCGTTAGTCTCATTGAGCACCAGTTCAGTGATTGCAGCACAACAAGCTAGAATAAAAATTCAGGTGTAACATTTAGGGCCAGATTCATAAAGATATTCAGATAGTGTGGTGGGTTAACCTTAGTTAAGGGCCAAATGCCCATCCAGCTGTTCATTTACTCCCTCATTAAAAGGGCAGAGGGAGAAAATAGGATGGAAAAGCTCAGGGGTCAAGATAAAGACAGAGAGGTTGCTTATCAGTTACCATCTCAGGCAAAACAGACTTGACTTGGGGAAAAATAATTTAATTTATTGGCAATTAAAATAGATTTTGATAGCAAAAACCCAAAGAATTAAAACACCACCTTCCCCCCACACCATGCTTCCCCCCTCCCCCAGACTCATCTTCACTCCTTCACTCCCAACTCCTCTATCTGGATCTGGTGGATGAGGGTTTCAGTCAGTACATAACAGTTCCACTCTGCTGCTCCTTTATCCTCTCACTTTTCCCCTGCTCCAGCATGGGTCCTCTCCACATGCTGCAGCATGAATACCTGCTCTACCGAGATGTCTCCCATGGGCTGCAGGGGAATCTCTGCTCTGGTGTCTAAAGCACCTCCTCCTCCCCCTCATTCTCTAACCTTGGTCTTTGCACTGCTGTTTCTCACCCCCTTTTTTTTCTTCTCCTCCTCTGCTCCCCCAGCATTTCTGCCCCTTCTTAACTATGTTTTCACAGACGGGCCACTAGCTTCGCTGATGGGCTTAGCTTTGGCAAGCAGTGGGTCTGTCGTGAAGCCAGCTAGAACCACCTGTGTTCAGCACAGGGCAATCTCTTACCTCTTTTCATGGAGGCCACCCCTGCAGGACCCCTGCTAACAAAACCTTGCCACCTATACTCAATACGGAAGGCTAAAAACATAAACAAGTACTCAGTCAGAACTAAAAAAAGACTTCTGTAAGTTCAGTGCTTAGTCTTTCTTAAGAGTCCTTAAGGAAGGCAGAAGTAACCCAGAAATATGCTCCACGCTGGCAATACTTTTGGTACTGTAATTTATTTCACATTATTATGAATGTTACTTCTGAAGAGCTGGTAAAGTCTTCAAATACACCTATGTATTATGTTACAGTTTTCAGGAAGATACTGCAAAGGCTCATGTAATCCTAGTAAGGATATTTTGCATTGTCCTCCTATAGCCACTGGAAAGAGACATAACCTCCAGAAAGCATTTCAGAATGAATAGTTGACGTGCTATTGAGAAATCTCCTCTAAAAGGGATTCTCTCCATAACTACTGAGGACTCATTGCCTGACTGATAGTCTTTAAAATACCACTTTGAAAGAGTTCCATCATAATCAGTTCATGATTGACCTACCACAGTAAATTTGAATAGAGAGAAAAATATGACCAAATAAAAATAATCTCAGGCTAAAAACAAGATTAAAAATATATGTATATGATTGAGATGTTTTTACAGATGGAAGAAATATATATGATTCCCACGTACTTAATACTTTACCCTTTGCTCCTTCTCAAAAAGCACACGTTTTTTAGAAATACGTGCTGGTATTGCACATTTAGAAATAAACACAGCTGACTTGGTGCTCCCACTCTCTAAAGCAGGTATAAAAGTTTACAATTTCAATTTTGAAATATTTTGAATCCCTTTGCGCAAGTGTAAGTAAACACATAACAGAGGTTTAGGCCTTATAAACCTACCTGCTTGAAGTGAGAAAATATTTTCTTGCATCTCATCAGGACTCAAAGCATCTGACAAATGAAGGTTTTGGATTCTTCCTGCTGCATTTGCACTAGATAAACTACCAACTGAAGAGCGATCAGAAACAAGATTTCTTTCCCTGAAGAAAAAAAAAAAAAAAAAAAAAATTAAAATTGCAGTGTAAAAAAATGGCTTAACATATCTTTGTTAACCATTTCTGAAGTTCTGAAAATTTGTAAGTTTTTCACTAAATTAGCTAATGCACTTTGAAAAAGCAAAGAAGCATTTAAGCAGAAAATTCATTTACCACATTCAGCAATTATATTCACAATTTTAAACACTAAATAGGTAATTGATTAACGGGGAAACTAAGTAGACAGTAATGACATTTATCATCTATTCATTATTTAGTTTATACACTGAAAATATGAAAAACACCTTAAGATAAACATGAAATATGCACAGCTGAAAAAGATACTGCTTATTCATTATGTTCTAAATAGCCTTATAATTTCTGCACACATCACATACAGCTGAGCAAAACAAAGATGCTATTTGATAAAACAGGGCTTCGTCAAATATATCTTAAGATATGAAACAGTCTCATATAATTGCCACACTGTTGAGGACTGAAAACCTACCCCTGTAATATATGAAGGAGCTGCTTGATTCCACCCCAAATTCGAATTTCCACACTAGTCTCAGGATCTTCACAAATCTGTACCAGAATCCAGACTATGCTCCATAGAAGTTTGATATGATCAGAATGGAGTAAACTGAGCAAGACTGGAACTCCTTCAAACATTTTTACTTGCTCTTTGACTTGTGACTCTGCGCAGAGGAGACGTAGCAACTCTGCAGTGAGCCTAAAAAATGCAGCAAGAAATTTTAATAATAACTCCATCATTACTTTGTATTGTCAGTTAGCAAAGGGAAAGAAAACCACAGCAAATGTTTAAGAAAGAACAGAGACCTCCTATAAAAAAAGGAATTAATGAAAACTGCTTAAACTCACTGTAAACTGGTTAAAGTTACTGTTTAAAAAAAGAAAAAGAAGAAGGTGGTCCAAATTTGCACAGGGAATGAAATTATATTTACATCGAGTTTCACTGTCAGCATAGGCAGTCAAGCATACACAGCCAGAATGGAGGTGGCCAGGTGGACTGCAGTCATCCCTGGTACCACTTTCTTGCTAATGGCATTAGTACTACAAGTAGCACTGACTGCATGAACTTGTAAAGTCCATCTGTGGAATTAGAATAACTCCACAAATAATCGTGATTGCTCTCCAGTATGGTTTGAATATTATGTTTACAAAAAGGATTGGATATATCATTTAGAAGATTTATTCAAGATTTTCATTAACTTCACTCCAATTAAGGTGGACTTTCCCTAGAAAATATAGTTAAGGATTTCCATTTCCACTTGAAGCAAGAAAGCTGCATGTGTGTTTGATGAAACATATTAATTCAATCTGAATTTAAAATTATTCTTTACTAGCACTGAACTTCATCAGCTTCCTGTCTACATTCAAATTCCAGTTTATATGTAAACCAAAAGTTTGTTTTAAAATCTAAATAATTTCAAACCCAGAAACCAAATAAAATCTTTTGGCTTATTCAATTTCTTTATCTTTAGTCATATGTAAAATAAATTTACATGTGTGAAATAATTAAGCATGAAATTTTATAAATCTCTGCAGAATTTTAAATATGATAGGATTAAGTGACATATCATCAAATTTGAGAGTCTTGGTTTCTTACTGAAATGCAGATATACTATGCTCAACTAGCAGGCTTAGCTGAGATGAAAGGACATTTGAAGAACTGAAGGAACATTTACGATTTTCTGATCGAAGGGATGTGGGTTCTGACCCAGCCTCTGGCATAAACTACAACAGCTATATTTCTTGCAATTTTTTACTAGTTTATATTGGGCATCCAAGGAACTGCCAGTTCGGCGTACTTTCCATCTAACCACTCACATCTGCCAGGAGCAAAGGAGAGATGCACCAAGAAAAATGATTGCTATCACTTTAAGATAACATTGCAATTTATTTGCACCACACCGTAGGCCATCAGTGGAGAGAGAGCAGACAGCTTATAACAAAACTATTAGAAAAGATTTTGCTATATCAATATCTGACCAAAAATATATAGGTATCAGAACTTTACCTTGAGTATACTAAAGTGGCACGTTATCTAATTCCTCTGAATAAACATGTCCGTAATTGAAAAAGTCAAAATATATTTTAACATAATTAAACTACAAGCAAAGTCTCACCTTTTAGAAAGCAAATCGTATTCATGTAATATCACCAGCAAGTTCTCAACAATGGTGAGCTCACTTATCTTCTCCCTACATTCTGGACTACAAATTGATTATTCCTGACATTTATATCAAATTAAATTATATGAAAAAACATCCTTATACATTTGACCTATTATTTTTTTCTCAAGTCTTAAGTAATAATACCAGATTGTGCACACAAATATTTAAAGCCACAAAAATATGCTGGGTCAAGAGTGATACTACAACAATTTCCAGTTTTCCTGGTACAAAAAAAGTAAATGTGAATGCATAAAAAGTAAAGACACAAATGTATTTCATTTATTCATACTAGGAATTAAGCAAATCAGGTACATTTTTGGAATCAAATACAATTTCCATTAATATTAGTAATATATTCCAAACACGTTCTTGCCCAGTCTAAATGTAACGCATTTAATTCTGTGAAGTAAGTTAAATGGAAGTCGAAAATGTACGTATAACATCATTTAAATTAATACTGATATTAAAAAAAAAATTAAACTGAAATAGAATGAAAGAAATTTGGGAAAAGAGAAAATTCAGAGAAACCTTAGTAAATAAATTTCTACTTAACTCAAAGAATTGTATCTATTCTCTTCAGGTTTATAATTTTCCTTATAATTTGTCATGTAAAAGATAAAATTGTTATACATGTCTGGAAGTCAGCAGAACAATAATGTAGAAGCAGCAGCTTTTCTTCTATAAAACCGTGAAACGAAAAATGCTGCATCTTTTCCTTTTTTTTCCTCCACACCAGGAAAAAAAAGTCTTATCATTATTTAAAACAGTCATTAGTGAAGAGAGGATACATACACATGTATTTGAGTGTACGCATTCATTATTTACTACACTGAACAATATTTTTGCTGGTTATTGTGAGGCACTGTTATATTAAGCTCAGCACAAAATATTTTTACATGCAGGAAGTCAGTAAGAATTACAGAATCCTGCATAGGGATTGCAAAGAAAGATTCTATGACTCCAGTCTTGCAAAGTTCTCCACATGAGCAAGAAGTCTGCTGCAAGGACCAAAGTTTCTACTTAGTTTCTACTGCTTCAATATAAAATTAAGCGCACTTCATAGACCTCCACAGAACAAGGCCTCATTTTGAAAAAAAAGAAGCCTTCCTCATAAACAGCAGTTTTAATGTTGTGTCAAAAGATAACATTAAAATGCTTATTGTGAACTACAGCACATTAAGCTGAACCTACCTTTCTGCTAGGCTAGTCAGAGCAAGGAGGGTACCCAAAAGCACATCACTGTCTCTGGCAGATAACAAATTTACTAAGGTCTGGAAAATGAAACATGAAACAAGATAAATAAATATAAATCATATTCTTTTGTTTTACGACTCAAACGCATATAGAGTTATTTATTGAAAAGTGAAAATTAAGATACCAAATCCTTACACAATACATTAGAAGTCTAAGACACATTTAAAGTACACTTTAAGTAGACTTAAATATACACTTAAAATCTTAGAACACACACAGTCTTCAGACAAGCAAGGATGTTTCTTCTCAAACTGCCATTAGCATCTCTCTTGACTGCTAAAGCAACTGTCCAACTTAAGATACCATCATAAAAATCTGTTTCTGTGTAAAACACTTCAGAACTCTACATCAAGACCTCATGAAGCAAAAAGTTAATTTTCAGCTTATATTTAAACCATGCAGTATGTAATTTAAGGCCCTGCATATATTCTGTTAATGATTTATACCAAAGTAAGTTTCATATTTGTCGAGATTCTCTAAAAATATGTTGTCTGATACTGTCTGACCACAATTGCCAGTGTTTTATTGCAGCATAATAGAATCATAAAGCACTAGTTATACTCATCTTGATCTTTACTGTTTCTCAGTTTGGCCACAAACCAGCAATGGTTAAGTATAGATCCTTAGACTGGAGGTAACATATAGCAAGGGATATCTAGGTTGTCACTGTCTAGGTTAACACTGTTCCATTTAGACACAGAATTCTTTGTAAGTGAAAAATCATAGCAAAAATGTATACAAAAAATAGAAACAAAAATATATTTATATTAAAAAATATATAAAACAATTTCTAGCATAGTAACGTGTAGCTCAGGACAGTGTAAACATGAGTACTAATTTTTATACGAACGAGTTTAGTCCAAACATTTAAGACCTATTTATGTCAAACAACCAATAACCATGCATCAGGCCAATTAACTTACATACAAGAAGTAATTTTTATGATACTACTAATACATCTGTAAAACACAGAACTGAGATTATCTTACTTTACAAGCTTGACAAGGTTAGGAATTTACTCCCACCTAGATCAAATCTGAAAAGCATAGGTCATTCAGTTCAGTAGCTAATTGATTATAATTAGCAATTTTATAAAGCACTTACTTTATGTGCTCCACTTACTATAATCCGTTCTCTTTGATCTTTAACAGCAGCAAGTTTTTGGAAAATGTCTATGGAACAAAGGAAGTCACATAAACCGAAGATTTACCACTTAATATTTTTCATTTTACTAAACAGACAATAAAGCAAAGCACTGGATAAGGTCTTTGAACCATTTTACTCTGTTATTTCAGTGCATAAAGAGGTATTAATTTCTTAAGGAAATATTACTTATGTACAAAAACAAGGTGTGCTTCTCCACAGAATTTTCAGTTTTTACTTGTGTGATGATGCCTACAATGAATCTAGTAATGTCTTACTTAATGACCATCTCAAGTATTTTAAAAGTTTTAAGCCTCACACAAAAAGTTGTAAGTGGCCTTATAATTTATGTTATTAGCTATAACACTTACATGTCATGTTGACCAACTTGTCTACATTATGCTGCTCTTCTCCGTAATCAAGATAGCCATTTGCTACTGTTTCCATATACTACAAGTAGGGGGGGGAAAATAAAGGACACCATTAAGAATTCATAAACCTAGAGTGTTATGCACAGAAATAGCCTGTAGGTGGTGCAACTGTTTCACGAAAAAGCTAAGTCTGCACTATCCCGCATACTTCTGCTGGAAAACTTGTCAGACAGGGATCAGAAGCGATCTTGGAAGTGTAAGAATTCAAAAAGCAAGTGTAAAATTCCACAAGAGGAAAATCCACTGAAGACTATCAAATACAACGACCCTAATTCTAGGGCCAAAATTCCCTTCTCTGAAAGCTGCTAGAAGTTGAGAAGAGTTTTCCGAGGAATTACCACTTCATGTTTTCTGCTCTCAAACTTTTCCCTCAGCATCTACTATTGCCTACTGTTTGGAACAGCCAGATGGATCTTCAGTCCGCAGAGCTGACAGGCTCAGACTCTACAAAACCTACACAACTGCAGGGGGGAATTTTGATTTGGTTTGGTTTTTTTTTGGACATAGCCAACTGGTGGGAAATGGTAGTCAATCTTTTTTAATATCCCTAATAACTGCCTGGTCAAACATATTTTTCCAGGAAATGAGAATTATCACAAGGATGTAATGTTTGTTAGTACACAAAATCATTATATGATTCTCAGTATCACTTGTATATTGGTCTTACATATGGTGGCATTTTGAAATTTCCAGAACACTTATATTTATAGGGAAACTACAGCAGTTTCAAGCAGATGGTACAGAGAAGCTAGAACTACAGTAGTAGCACACAATTTAGAAAGAAAACTCACATGAGGAGGACTACTATGCAAAGTAATATTGGTAATAATAATTTATTAGTGTTTTCTACTAAAACACCCCAAAACACTTTAAAATGAGAACAGTTTTTTTATCTGAAACTGCCCCCCAAAAAATTAAAAAAATGTTTTTAATGCTGTATAAAATAGTCTAATGGAGGACTTTAGACTTGTAATTTGGCATGAAGATTTGGATGCACAATTCACCTTGAAATTGTTGCGACCTTCCAAATTTCTGAGGGATTTTTGAAAGTCTCAGCTATAACTTTTTTCAAACTACATTTCAGAGTGCTGGAAATGCTTTTAACACTTAATTTTATCTCGCTGCAAAGGACACAAGAGATTAAGTTCCCCAGAAGTTCAGAGATCATAAAAACTGCATCTCGTGATTTTTTAAATTCTCTACGCCAGCAACACGTGCATAGTAAAAAATTATACAATTTGGATTCCTGTCGCAGAGGACTCCACTTGCAGATGCTGCCAACGCCTCAGCAGGCCATTGCACTTTGCAAGCTCTTCAAAAAGTAGGGCTAAGCGTTAATGACATGCGACATTGGAAAATGTCAAGCAGTTCCTGTGGGAACCATATCCATTAGAAACTAATAATCTTTAACTCCTGCAACTTTAGGGATGTTTCAAACAGGTGACTGTCTGACCAAAGGGCTCATATAAAACTATTGGTTCTTTGAAATACAGGCAGCTTCATAAATATTAATGAATGATGACTGCATTCTAGAAAGATACATTTTTAATGAAAATTCCTATTTTCTTCTAGAAAGAAAACTCCCAACAATTTCAAAGGTATTCAAGATATTTCATATCTCACTGCTAAATTGGCACTGATGAACAAGAGCAAAGGAGTATTAACACAGCAAAATAATAATATGGCAGTCAGTTATCAATAATGTTTTGTAATGCGGAAGTACTGTAGTCCCCAAATTCAAACCTGTTCAACATTCTGTCACCATGCTTTTACCTTTGAAAAGTCATTTGCTACAGTTCAAGGTGACTTTACTCATCTTCCTTCAAAAGTCTACCAATTGTGCTGACTTTTCTACTCCTTCTCCCACTTCAGGAGGCATTTGTTAAGCCTCCTAATAAAAAGTCCTGGGTTAAATGCTGCTAGATTATAAGGAGATCGGCTTTGTGCGCTAGTGAAAAAAAACACACCAACTGCTTATGTGCAAACAGAGGAATAGACTCGTTTCTTTCCATAAACCAAGAATATATGTAGACTGCTTTTTACAGTGTATTTCATTCTAATCATAATAAACTGACGTGCAACATAATGGACAAAGGTACTATGAGGAATTCTACCTGAGCTAGATTTTCAATCCCACCCAAGCTGTGGAGCATTTCCTAAAATAAAATAAAATAAAAAAATTAGCCAAAATACAGGAAACAGTAGAATGAGAACACTGTAATATAAATGCTCTGGTTTTTATGAATGTTAAGAAACCTTAACTCCAGTGGTCAAAGTCAATGGATTCTGGAGATGCTTAGCACCTTCAGAGTTCAGAAGTACTTACAATAAGCAGATAAATAAAAACACAGAAGTGAAATTTTAAAGGTTCTTAAAATGGAAAAACAGTATAAGCTTTGGAATACATAGAAAAGAAATACACGAAAACAAGTATCTTAACAGATGTCTGAGACTTAGTCCTATGAATAACAACTATAATAGCCAGAATAAAATTAAAAGCTAGTTCTTTGTAGTTCAGAGCATCGGGCTGCTAGGAGGAATAGGCAGCTTTCAGTTTTTTTCACTTACTACATTATGGGTATTTTACATATCTATACAGTAAAGTCACGTATGGCGTCTAGGGCTCAGAGCAATGACCAAGCCATCTGTTATGGAGATTTACAGGTTCTTTGTTAGGGTTAGCAGCAACAGATGCCACATCAGAAATATCAGAAATTGAGCAAGTTATGCAGTAACAGTGCAAATTCACTCTTGGAATGTGTGTGTTTGCAAAGCACATCTTCACATATAGAAATATAGGTACATACATATAACAGGTATGCAGCTATAAGAATGCACATTTTTATACACATGCACCAACAGAACTCATATGCATGATGGTTATATGCATTCTCTTATCCAAGCAAGAAACAGTATTTTGACATTCTGACCTGATAGCATGGATCCCTTACTAGTAATCTCAGGCAGATTAATACTCTAAGAAAATGGATGGACGGAGCTTGATTAACCCACTCCCTGTAAAAGAAGTATTTGAAACATAAACTAAATACAATAAAAAAGTGTTAAAACACTTAGATAAGTGACCTACAACAGCTGTACAACATACTGTACTACAGAACTTCTAATACCATTTATATTCAGACATAGTAACAGCCTTAAATAAATTGATTTCATTACATGAACATTGCCAGCCATCACTTATTATCACTGAACTGATGCAGGAAAGTACATGTTTATCTCTAAGCACAAACTGATCAGATTTTGATATAATCTTACTTTAAGCGTTTGGATCAAGGCACAAAAGCGCAAGACCACCGAGAAACCACATATCAAACTTCAGTGTACAAAATACACTTATATAAAAAAAATTTTAAAAATACATGAGTGCTACCGAAGTAAAAATAGCTAGATTTGAAATAATTTTTTGAATTATCATAATCTGTCCTGGGTTTTTAAAAACTCCAATACCATTAGTCCTTGGAATAATTTGTTATTTAGTTGAAATGTTTTTGCTATAGGATTATACTTAAATTATTATACTCTTATTATACAAATAGAACATCCTTTTTTATATTTCTCCATACAATTCCCCAGCACAAGACCTGGCAGAAAACACAACTCAGATTTGCACAAAGCATCCAGGGGTAGTAATCCTGCATAAAATACCAGTAATGGAATCACTATTTCCATTGTCTGTTGAAGGTATATATCCCCATTTTCCTATTTAAAATAAACCTAAAATTGGATATCTTTGCGGTGGGGTTTTTTTGTTGTTGTTTTAACTGAGAGGACAGAATCTGTAGCATCTGGGCAAATTTCCAAGGAATAGAAGAAGTCTATGAGACGTGGCAGTTCTCTTCCCTTTTTATCATTTGCAGTTGGGAATGATGCCAATGGCTAAAAATATTTTAATAAAAATAAATGTTTTACAAACAGATACTAACAAAATCTCAGCCCTTCTATGCCAATATTCTGCCCAAAGTAATACTATTTTTTCATTATGCTTCCATAATTGGCCACTTCAGAACAGCATGAAACTTTCATGTAAAGAAAACAGCAACCATATACTGGTAGGCAAAATCTGTAGGTCAGATTTTAAAGTGGCCTGAAGATCATTACCACAGTGGTTCAAGAAAGTTATTCTTTCAAAAAGCTTTTACTCTTGACAAGCTTCTTTAACGGAGCAACGCATCTGCCACATTTCCAAGCAGGGACAGTAATTCTCTGAGCCTGGTTAACATTTGAGAGCCTCTTCTACTATAGTTACATTTACAATACATGTTACTAGATATCCTAGTGTATATCCAGCATAGTCCAACAGGATTTTTTCTGCCTGCTTAGTTATACTCCTTATTGAAACTACTTAAGCTAAGCTGATCACAGCTTTCTTGTCAACAGGACTACCTCCAACCAGGACTTCTGCCGACACAGTGATGTCAGTAAGCAGGTGTGATTTTTTCTTGCTCCCCAACCATCATAGTTATGCCAGCAAATGTGTGTAATGCAGATAAGAGTGACAGTTTCTAAGGCTCTGACACAATGCAATGGCAGTAGTTCCAAAGAGAGGACACCATCGTAGCCAGAGTAAAATATTTATAAAGGGCAACTAAATGACTTTTGTAATCGCACTTACCTTATGGGTTTTACATACCCACTAATACATGCTTGTTTCATTAACCTTACCTGGGTGCTTTCACTTGTAATACAAGGCAGGTTTTGCTATATCATCATCAAAAACAAGTACCAAAGAAAACAAAAACCAAAATATGAGCTAGGTATGGCAGAATGTATAAATAGAACTTGGGAAGACACAAGTTATTCTATTTTTCGCAAATGAAGCTGAGCCACTGACATCCCACTGGTGGGTACTGAGATGACAGAGTTCACTTGCACCTCAGAGAGGTACCAGATTTACAAATCACTTAAATGATCTGTCTTAAACTCACTGCTATTTGGATAATCAAAGATGAGATCCCTAGTTCCCTAGTTAGTTCTGAAAAAGGGTCTAAGCAAACTATGTGATTTTTTTGCTGGTTTTTAGGTACTTCTGTAAATTCTAGCAGTTACACATTAATACCTTTAAATGCTCTAGGATTCTTCCTTTAAGCTTCTGTACCACTTAAGATATTTCAGAAAAAGTACTTGGGCTTTAAAAAGGAAAAATACAACACACTGCAGTGGTGTGTAGTAATAGAAATCCTGAAAAACACATTCTTTTTTTCAGAAAGTATTTTTTTCTATCCCCTCCCCCCCTTTTTTTTTTTAAGGTCTTGCACTTCTTCCTCACTCAAATGACAGCAGCATAAGAAAAGGTTTTCTCTTTCTAATCATGTTATACACACTAATACAAATAAATATGAACAGTAGCATAAGCTCACCTGAATTTTATGAAAGCCACTGACCTTTCTATATGTAGGCAGAAGTCCATAAAATACAAGTAAAATCAGTAAAATAAAAATGAAATTACAAAAGCAAACCACAGATTACAGACACCAGATATGAACAAATGATCAAGGAAACGTAGCAGATGTTAGAATTTTAGTCATCCAAATTTTCTCATATACCCAGGCCTTCCTTTTTCCATCCCACTAATACAAGCATTCGGTCTTCAAAGCCAATACAGAAGTGTTTAAAAGAGATTATGCAGAGATGTGAAGCTGGTAGTTTCCACACAGAGGTCTACTGTTGAAACATATATGCCATATATATTGTTGAAACAATATGAAACATTATCCATGCATCTTGGTTCTTCGCTTAAGGCAAGAAAGAGTGACCCTCCTTAGATATGAATGTGTTCAATATACTGACCTGCAGCTAAGTCTGTTCTTAACTAAAGCTGTAAAGATGTCTTGAAACAGCTTATGTTTGGGATGTTTGCTAAAATTTCTCTCATTCTTGTAGGTCACGCTAATAAGGAAAAAAAAAGAAAAATGCTGAATTGCTGATTATCCTGCCATAACATAATTTTAGATTGCCAAAATTTAACATTAGCAAGAAAAAACAAGACATATCATATCAGCAGTTACAATGGAATAACACAACTTGAAATTTCCAGACATTAACAGCATGGAAGAACAGTCTGTCTCATGCATAATTTGGGACTATTGTCATGGTATAATATAAGCTTTCCAAATAAGGAAACCATTACTTTATTTAAATTGACTATATTAACTCTCAACAGTACAGTCTGCTGAGTGGGAGCCTGTGTCCAAAACTTATAACGGCAGGAACATTCACAGTTAGGTTTAGAAAGTTAAAAATATATAATTCATATCTCAGATAGTGGGTTAACGTGAAAGTACAAGTAATAAACAAAAGTACAAATATAAATGCCTTCAACACCTCAAGAAGCTTAATATACATAAAGATGTTCAGAGATACAACACAGTGTCATCATATTAGCTTTTTTTTTTTTACCTGAAGTTTTCAAGCTCAACAGCTTCTTTTGATTGTTGCCATTGACCATGGGGTTTTTGATCATTGCTTTTGACATTTTGCCGAGCTCTTGTCACACTGGTTTGACGACTTTCAAAACGTATAGCTGGAAGCTAAGGAGTAAAGGGACAGTACTCACAAGTCAAACACTGCTTTTTAAGTTTTTTAAGAATGCTATCAAGCAAAAGTACTTTTTCTCAAGTTCTGACTTGAACTTTGGACTTATAATCTGCCATTATAAAATATACACACACCCCATGCAAACCAAAACTGACGTGGTAGAAAACTGATGTAAAGCAAGGCTGGAAAACAAGTACATATAGCTATATAAAGTGTGAAGAACAGTGTCTTTTAAGATTTATAATAGTAAAGGTCAACAGAATCTGCAACACATGCTCATTATCTATGCTCCTTACCTGCCCCACTTCTACAATTGCACAGCCTTCATGTTCTTTTTAGGCTGTAGAACTCAGATGTTTCAGCTTTCTGCTCAGAAGCAATTCCATACCTCTATCCAGGAAGGGAGTGCATAACTCCTGTCTCACATGGACGATTCCCTAAGTCATTTTGTCATATCTTTTTACAGAACAGAAAGGCAGAAATTGTTTTGGCATTCCAAGGACTCACACCCATCATCATGTGTTCGTTTTCTTTGCTTCGTATGGCAAACACAAGCTTCACTAGGTGACTTGAGGTGGAGGAGATTTTACTGTGTCCTATGAAAGTTTCATGCATTGATATTTATGCCCTGAAGATTTTTAGCTAAAGTGTTATTCTCCAGAGACAAACTGTTTACAGTTAAAATGGTGATTTTTTTTTTATTTTATATTCTTTACCACTCTTCATCATGTTGTAAGTAATACATCTCTAAGCCTACCTTCTCATGACATTGTGGAACAAATCCGTTAGGCTACTTGACTATATTCAACAATTAAAAAAAAAAAATAGATTAATTTTAAAAAGCAACACCACATCCACTACACAAGATTTTGCTAACATGTTTAATCATAATGGAACACAATATCCTAAGTATCTGCCACAAACCATAGTCACCATTACTTATAATTATACAATTCTACGGCATGTTTAATAGTCATTGAAAAATAATAGTTATTGAAAAATACCTGTTGGTTGCTTGACTTAACGTTTAAGAGAGACTGAAGTCTTTTAAGATCAGAATAATCCCTAAGATAAAACACAATAGCATAAATATATGTGTTAATAGTTACATAAAAGTACTTTTGTAAGAGTAAAGAAGGTCAATAAGCAACAATGCTACTGACAGAAAATAAAGTTGCCTAGTGTCCCCATTTTGCATAGAGAAGAATTCACAGCTTCTCCAGAATGCCTTAAATCAACAAAGGTGTAAATAAACTTCGTGACCAGAGTAACAGTTGTCATGTTTATACTGCATTTCAAATTAAAGCATTCTGCTTTGGCAGCTAGTGCAAATTCCACACGGGTCCTGCTGAAGTTCAAAGTAAGATGTCAGATACTATACCTCATAGAGATCCCATGAGGTTTTTTGTCTGTTGCTTTTTCTGTGCTCTTCAACTTTTTGTCCTGATCAGGCATTGTGTATCACTATTGGCTAAAACGTCATTTCCTTAAAAATAGATAGATAGAAACATACCATTGCAGCAAAAGCAACAAATATTTACCTACAGAACCAACTGATAAAACTTGAAGAAAAAAAAACAGCTCTACCATTTTCTCAACATGAACCCTTAGGCATTATATGAGGATATCCTTTAGAATTCCAGTTATTAACAAGAAAGTTATTAACCTAACATACAGAAACCTTATTTTCCCAACACATGGGTAGATAATAATGGCTGTCTTGCTATTACACTTCATTTTTACTGGGATTTTTCCTCTTCTTGCATATTACTATGATTATTTTTCACCATGGATTATCTATTTATTTTACAGCAGTGCTTACAGGCTGTCATCAGGGTTGTATCATACAAGCTGTTGTTCAGACAACAGAGAAAATAATGGTTTTATCATCTAAATAAATGAGACCAATGAAGGGTAGAAAAAGGAGGTATCTGACAAATAAATCGTATGCATACATACATCATGCAATCTACCAAAGAACCACGGAAATTTTCAGTAGTTTGGAGTCTGGGTCTTCTGAATTTCAGCTGAATGTCTTATACGTATAGTGTCCAGCTTTTGTTGCAGTGGGACACAGAGCTTATTTCCATAGATAAGCACAGCTGTATGGCCTGGCCTCAGAGACATTACTGCATATTAGATCCACTGCAGACAACCATTCAGTCTGTAGGTCTGACTTCCCACAAAAGCCCACAGCTTGTTGCTTGCATAGTATACAACATTTGTTCACTGACAATCTTATAAAGCCCTAGAAAGAGACAGAAAGACACAGAAAGAGGACAGTCAAGAGGAATCTCTTGCTGCCACAAAAGCAATTGTATTGATGCAGATCCTGCTCTGAGTGAAAAAAGGATGGTCAGGAGCACACTGGGGCTGAAGAATTATCCCAGAGAACTGCATACAGCAGCAGTATATTGGTAGAGCAAGTCTAATTTTAAAAAAACAAGGATATAATACCACTGTCTGATCCTTTCTACCCATTTTACTATTCACTAATCGTGGACCATTTGGATGTTCCCTTTGGTGTCTCTTTAATAGGATTTTCCATATGAAATATGATAGCCTCCTTTTCTCTTTGTGCAGTGTAGAATTCCTCTACTATTGATTTTTATTCCTCTTCCTCTAAAAGCAAAGAAGAAAACCTAGCAGGAAATAAAAGCATCGTAAACTACCAAAAGCTGCTGCTTCCCAACTAAAGATCAGTTATTTTCCCAATTAATACATTCTCGCATCAGACACAGAACTACCCAAAATGTAACTGGTGACAGTATGAACTTGTGCACTGTATTAACTCACTTTAGTAAGTGGCCTGTAAGCCCAGCTCATCCATTTCTGTTCTTTTGGACTGGCCTTTATCCTACCACCAGTCCCCCCACAGAGAATGACTGATTTGGATCCCCAGGAAATTCCTCCTCTCTCCTCCACGCATCCACTCAACAGCGTTATTAAAAAACATCTCAGAACATTTCTGTTGTACCAGTTACCACCAGGATCTGTTCTACCAGATTAAACCAAGTGAAGTTAGTTCATTTATTTCCTTTGCTTCAAAAGAAGTAAAAGTTAAGAGGAGCCAAGTACATTGCTAAGCATGTTTAAGAATCCTCACAAGTAAGAATTTCCACATATTGTTTTAGTGATATTTGTATTTTATATCCTCTCCCCAATACCTCAATCCATTTGGCATATTACTGAGGCATTACACAATGCAATCATCACCTCACATTTGCACACCAGGAAATACTGTGAAACTCACAAATTACCAACTTGCTCACAAGTATGTGTGTACAAAGAACAGATTTCAATCAATTAAAGAATTGCCAAACAAAACCACACACAAAACAACTTGTCCATGAGCAAATACAGTTAAATCTTTAAAATTTTCAGCATCACATTTAAAAAAAGTAATCCTCGGGTTAAACCTCTACACAGTAAGCAGCAGGATTCCCAGTATGGCTAGGATTTCATCCAAAATTGTTAGGTCTTTGTGATTATTTACAAAATCTTAAAACTGTAGACCAACCTTGCTTTAGGGCTGCCAGTCCAACGCTTTTGCTGTTTGCAGCACCTTAGTAAAGATGAAACAGAGTAACAGCTGACTAATATTTTAAAGGTTCGTTGCCATTATAGATCCAAATGTCCACGTACAAAATTGAACCTGACAAACATCAACCCAAATTCCCTTCACTGCTGTCTGAGAATGAATGGATGCAGCTCACCCAGGGATACAGCCCTCATCCAGCTCTGAGGACTCATCCTGAGGTTAGCTCTCTAATTCCTAGAGGCCACTAAACCAGCACAAAAGCAGCTAGCCTTGGCCACAAGCTGACACTGCACAACCCCTTTGGTCTGCCAGCACAGCATCACCATAGGTACACAGCTCACTGGGTTGGGAAACCTGAATCAGGGTACCAATAATCTCTCCTACTTTAACCCTGATTACCTTATAGCTTGTCCTCAAATACTTCTGCTGTACAAGGGCAGGGACAATATGCAGAAAGGAGCTACATCCATGCAGCTTGAAGTGTTCTGCCCTTCAGCTTTACTACACAGATAAACCAATTAATTAACAGGCAGCTGCTGATGAAAATGGCAGGCCCTTTCCTTTCCCTTCCCAACTTCAGCCACCCGCCTCTGCTTCTTCAGCTTATTTGACACAAACCTGAGCCAATTTAGAGAGCTAAACAGACAGAAAACCATATGCTTCTCTTTGTACAGTTAATTTTCTACCAATTTAGCTCACTGTTGCGGTGGCCGGATGAGTATCTCTGCTGACAAGGCAGGGAGCAGGAATGCACAGCTGTAAATAGAGGGAGAAGAGCAGAAAACCCTTTCCTCAGCAGCCAGTCACTAAATCAGGTAGGTGTAGTAGAACCACACCCTGAGTGAGGGGTAGACAAAATTAAACAACCCCCTGTTTTCCTTGTATCAGCCATAAACCTGAGAAAAAACAGACGTGAAATATTTCCTTACCTATTCTCACAGTTATTTGACTTTCTTGAAATCACTGAGTAAGTTCCCACCCCTGTGTGTCTTCTTTACTCGTGCCAGAAGAAATTTCCATGGAGCCAGGCTATTAACTATCCTCATAACTATCCCCCAGCTATTAAGCCAGCCCCATGAGTAATGTATCAGAAACAAACCAAACAATACTCCTATTTCACTTAGGTTGTGCCAGAAGAAGATTGAGATCAGACAACTCTTTAAAAGAACAGAAACATATTAAAAGGAAAATACCTTTACAGCATAGAGTCTTATTCAATTCCATTTAAAACAATGAAATGAGCGCAATATTAATTAATTCATTTTAGCTGGGGATAATTACATTGGATTAGTTAATTCAATTACACAGGAAGAAAGTTGCATTCTGATAGCCCTGGCATGCAGGATAGGACAAGAAATGCTCCAAGAACCCCGTCAGAAATGAAAGAATTCACATGATGAGAAATGGGAGACAAAGGAATTACAACCCCAGACTTGATCTGTGGCCCAATCTGGTATCTGTCTCAGATGATGCAAGCACATAAAGCTTCAGAGGGTGAAAACAAACCCCCAAATAAAAACATAAAGACATGTTGGAGGATAGAACTACCACCACAAACTACAGTGTAATAGTTAGAAACTCTCTTAAACAAAAAGATGTCTTACATTCTTTATAATCTTTATTAGCAATAACTACGAGATATGGATAGTTTGCAAGCCACTAGTTGCCTGATTTACCCTTGAACTCCTTTCTTAATCACTCCAGTGGCTGAGTTCCACTATCTAATTATACATAGAAGGTTAACTGGCTTAAGCTGGATAAACAAGCAGTAGATATGTTGTATCGTGGCTTTAATAAGACTTTTGATGCTGTTGCTAGATAGAAATGTATCTAATACCATAAGCTGGGTGTGAGGTCACTGCTTAAAAGAGCAGTTATCAATATATTATTGTCAAAATAGAAATGGCGAAGGAAGCATAAAAGATGACGAAAAGTTCCCAAATGCTACTTCTCCAGTCTGATGAAACCAAAGGGAACTCCGGACAGCTTCCTCTCTTGTTCTCTGAGAGCACAGCAGTCAAAAGGATGGGTCACCACTGGTGACAGCCCCTGTCTAGGAAATTCTACACTGATGAACCCATAAAGACAATGTTTGAAGAGTATTTCTTACGCATTTTATTGACTGAATCAATATGGAAATCCGCACGTTTGCTATCCATGAAAACTTCCACATGCATATATTTACCTTAAATTTTATTTTGTTTAATAACTTCTGTGAAGGTTCTCTTAAGATTAACTAGGATCCAATACAAGGTTCCTGTTTTTCCATCAAATTAAAATCTTCAAGCCACTGCTGGTTTGGGGTTTTTTTTTTTGTTTGTTTTCCCTCTGCCCCACCCCAGTACCAGTGGAGCCATAAATGGCCAGGCCTATTCTCAGATTCCTGGACCCCTGCAATGCGAGTCCCTAGGCTATTTTCCAGATCGTAACTTTTATCTGTAGATTTTGCCTAAATCTATCCTGTTAATCTGCAGTTCACAGATGTAGAGAAAAAGATGATTCCTGAGGTCTAGCGAGCAGCTCTGTATCAACGCAAGAATAATACCTAGCTCTGTGAAATTCATCCTCTCTGCCCTCACTACCGAGCAGACCTTTCTCGGGAACGGTACTGCTATGACCTAGAGCCTCTGGGAATCGTGAGAGGTTGTTCGAAGTCTTCTGAAGGCCCAGAGCTGGTAAAGGTGCAGGGCTGGGGAAGACGTCATTAAGAGGACTGGGGGAGAGATGGGGGCAGAGTAACCCTTATTTTAGAGGCATTACTCCTCGTTTCTTAGGCGAGATTCAGGACTGAGATGCAGGCAGCATGCCGCACAAGCCGGGCTTCATTGAGAAGCGCAGAGATTCCCTGGAGTTTTCACATCTTATTCATGACTAAGCAGGCCTGCTCAGCACTTGATTTTTTTTTAAGTGTTTTATACCAAGCTGCGTGTTTACAGACGTTCCTAAATGCTAACATTATCTTCTGACTTTTTCAACATCAAGTTTGAAACCTTTACCTCCCATGACTTAATTATACCCTGGCTAGAGTATGGATCATCCGGTAACTCTGTGACAAAACCGTGACACGCTGAGAAGACAGCAGCCCAGTTTTGTGGCCTTCTTCGTCCCCGCGGGCCGCGCGCGGGGCTATGTGCCAGGGGCGGCAGCCAGGCGCTGCAAGCCCTTCTCAGAGGCCGGCCTTGGGGAGCGGGCTAACAGCCGCCCCCCGCAGCGGAGGCCAGGGGCGCTCCCCTCCCGCCCAGCCCGCCCCGCGGTCCCCCTGAGGGGGCTGCACGCGCCGGGCAGTTTCCGTTAAGGCGGCTCACGCCGCGCGTGCCCCTCCGCCCCCGTCCCACTCACGTCGCGAGGCGCGCTCGCCCTCGCGCAGTCTCCGCTCCACGTCTGGCTAGGGAGACGCTCCGCCCGGCGGGACCCGAACCCCACCCCGCGGCCAATCGCCTCCCATCCTCTTCGAAAAGAGCCCGGCGCGCCGGCCAATCGCAAGCCGCCCGACTCTGCGGCGCCCGGGCACCCTAGCGACCACCGACGCCGGTGGCCGTTGCCACGCGCACAGGGACGCCAGCCCCGGGGGAGGGCCGCCGCGGACAGGCCGGGCCCTCGCTCCCGCGGTGCCGAGCCGCCAGGGGGAGCGCCCCGCACCGCCGCTCCTCCCGCACCGCGGGGAGCGCCCCCCGCCCCCCTGAGAGAGAAAAAGCCGTAATATAATTCAGGAGATTTTTATTGCTTTTACCAACTTTCTGAAACATTACAAAAGATAATTTTATTCTAGCAGTAAGTAAAACAACAAAGGCTGGATCTTTCACATAAAGGACAAGTCTGAAAGTTGTGTTTTCTGTATAAACTACAGAATTCTACATTTGGAATAATGTTTTCATTTGCTTTGGATTTTGTTATAAAGTAAGAAAACATCATTGTAATTAGAAAAGCAGTCATAAAAAAATTCGAACCATACAGTATGTAACCACATTTCAAATAATCAGCATTAAAATCAAAATTGCAGTTCAGCTACAGATGCTGAACCCTGGAAGACACCTTTGCACAGGAGTATCAGCAACAATAGAAAGAGAAATATTACAAGTGACATGTCTTGCCAATAAAATCATTTAGAAAAGTATTGATTTTCAAACTCATTCATTTTTCCAAATAAATGTCAACAGATACTAAATTCAATATGAAAAGTGTCTTTAGAATAATTTCAATGGCAACTACAAAGTCCTGTAAGTTTTCACTAAAAATGTTACAAAATAAAATCAACTTAAAATTACTAAGCGATTTGCTTTATTTATAGCACTACTTTTACGCTGACTCAAATCTGTGTGCCTCTAGTCTTAAAATTTGCCATAAAATAAATTACTGTTGGTATAAACAAAGTATTTCACACATTTGTACTGTATTTGATAATGGATTTGACCTAGATGAGTAATTAAAACATTACTAATCGTATAAAGCAAAAAGAAAACTAAAATCATTGTGGTGCTCATCTAACAGACTACATTTGTGAGCTGAAAATCATGAACCATTTATCTTACGATTTACAGAACATATGTACAAGACAACCCTTTAAAATGGTGCAGGCTCTGCAACATGACAGCTATTTGTTAACAAATATATTTTACAGCCTGTCAAACCTGCCTTTACAAAGGGCTCAAATTAGGAAGCTACCATATAAAAACAGAGACGCAGGTGAAGCAAATGGTTCAGTTATGGGAGAACTTTCATTAAATGTAGAAAAAATGGCCAAGGCATTTGGCTGAAGAACCCCCACTAGGGCACCAAATTCTACCCCAACAGGTTTTATGATGACAAACTTGGCAATTTGGAACATTTCCCTGAATAACCTTATGTTACAGCTGCAAAATTAATCTAGGAAGAAAGTATCATTAACTGGGGCATATGTAAACAGAATGAAAAGTGTGTCATTGTAGCACATATGAAAATACTGAGTTTTGTAGAATATAATTTAAACACAAGGCTGCATTTTAAGTGAAATATTTTAGATGATAATTTAAATGGAGTGGTCAAAATTAAGACCTACATTTTATGTAAACATTCATATTTATAAATAAATTAGAAAAAGGGAAAAAGAAAAAAAGAAAAATGAGGGACTTCCTGAGGCGGCTCTGCAGCCAGATACACAGTAGCACTAAGCTCCATTCCAGGAAACCAAGGCATCTAATAAAAGTGCAGGGCTGTTTATTTTCCTCTAACTGTTGGAATGGAAATACATTGGCGTAGTTTTTACAGGGCTTAACCCCTATGAAAAAGAAAATCAGTGCACAGCAATTATCACTGCTCTTTTGCACCCGTTAAGGCAAAACATATATCTACATACAGTAAACTACATCCTTAGCCATTTTACTTTACTACTATGTGTGATTTTAAAGCAGAGAAGGTGTAAAATGAGCAGCGAATCACTTAACCATAGATTATCAATGGGGTTTTATGCACTTAATACCAAATCTTCTATTCATATAGGGAAAAAGTGCAAGCGTAACATGCTACTGACCATGAACACTGGAACTAAAGGTCACTGTAAACTGCTTTGCAAGTCATAGTATTTCTAGCACTGATTAAAATATCTACACAATTAAAATTAAATAAATACTGTGATTAGACTTGTGGGGCTTTGGTTTTGTTTCCTTTCAACTTTACTAGAAAAATACCCACTTCCTGTAATATTGGCCAAAACTTAACCCTTCTGAAGTAGAAGCCAGATAGAAGATGTGCAGTAACAGGGAACCCTGATTTCCAGCATTAAAGAGTTAAAAATCTAAGAAGTTTATAATAATTTTTTGGGTCTTTGGAAATCGTTGTAGGACTGCGAACATGAAGTGTAAAATACTACTGGGATGATTAGTACAAGTCATGTATTGTGGGTAACGCTATGTAAACTGCCCAAAGTATCTTCCCTCTTTGATACAGCAAGACGTACTTAGTAGTCAACAACTGACATACAGATGTGTACTTTTTTTTTTTTTTTAAATAATGCAGAAAGTTTTGGGAAATCATCTGCTATAGTTTTACTGTATCTCAGTTTGACTACAGAAAGAACATGGGTATTTTCTGAAAGAGCACATACTCAAGCTAAGGCACAAGCTACACTACTACCTAAGAATAAAGGAACATGTATACAGGTCATCACACAGTATTAATCAAATCGGTAATGCAGACCTCGCTTTGCCACTGACCCGGAGCCTTTGTTATGACAGTTTGGCTAGCATTATTCATGTTACTGTACACTATGGTTTACTTTCTTTAAACTGTCTTCTCGGAATTCAGCCAAATTAAAAAAGAAAAGGGAAGAAAAAAAAAAAACATTATTTAATTACATTAAAGAGAACGGTAACAGTCCATGTAACTTCAATGCTATTTTTAAATGTTTCTATTTATTCCCACTGATTGCTTTATTTTTGTAATATACAATTATCTTCTCTCCAAGTGATACTTGGCTGAAGCGCACCAAAATTCCACTCTCAAGTGGTATTTTCAGATGAACTCTGCCCTCCTCCAGAATCAGCTCCTTTTGCAGTTGTTGAGAATTTTACCACATAGTCCGTGGTAAAACTCCCAACTTTGCCAAAAGCAGAATTAAGCAAACAGCATCTTCTAATTTTAAATGAGCACAGATTCTAAATAAAGCCATTGTAATACATCCAGAAGGGGCTGGTAGCAATTCAGAATGTAAAGAGATCGTTTCTGAAATAAAAGCCAAAAAACCTAAGGCGTAAGGCAAAAAAAATATTAACAATGGAAACTGCGCAGGTAAGTGATCCAGATTTTCATTTATACATAAAATTCTCGTTATTTCTAATATTATAATGCTAAACGCTAGAACTTGAAAATGTAAGTACAATAAATGCACTGACTGCACCTTTAGCAGTGAGCCCCCAAAATCCCATTTACTTTAATAAATGAATATTTACTTTTTTAATTCATCTTACATGATAAAAATTTATACTAATTAAAATAAATAAAATGTTTAAAAATAAGTTGGTGTGCTATCATATATGCCCTTTACAATGGAGATCAGAACTGTACACACAAATACCGCAAGCAATTTGTAATCTATAAAATAATACTGATTATAAACCTATTATAGAATTAAACTACAGCTAATTTAATCAAATACACAGTAAATTTAAAAATTAATTAAGCAAGAAACATATTTGATGAGGACATGAAATATTCTAAAGTTTCAGTCTTAGAGCTGAGTAAATCAGACTCTGAAAGTCAATGGAAAAAAATCTAAGTAAAAACAGGAACAAAAGAATTCAAAAGTACTAGTGTGGTAAGTATGTATAACTTCCTATAGACCAAATTGCTGCCTGTAAATCCAATTTATATTGTGTAAACATGGAGTGTCCAGAATGGCAAACACTGACTTGGGACTGTAACTACAGTAACTGCACTCATACTGCTACTGGACAATAATGAAAAATCAAGAGGGAATTAAAAAAAAGCATCAGAACAGGGTATTTATATATATTTTAAGGATCAGCTAACCACCTGACTTAGGGCCCTAGCCCACTTCTGCAGAATAGGAGAGACAAAAATCCAGAAAACACCAACATGTAGTGGAGACATAAACCACAGTAGTTCTTGTCAACAGCACATTAACATTTGTTCTGTGAAATCACAAAAAAGTATACCCTGCAAAAACAAGCAGTAATTGCCTGCATGGAAAACAAACTTTTGTAGCGCACATTATAAACAGAGGTATTGCAAAATTTTTAAGCAATGTGGACCAGTAATCGTCAGCAAAAGCCCATTTAACTTTTATGCACATATTGATTATTGAAAATAATATGCATTCATTACAATCTTCCTATTTAAAAAATGAAAATAAAATTTCCAATAAAATAAATAGCTGAAGTGTGATTACCACGCATCTTAAATGCAGGAAAATCTTCTCATTATGCAAGCATATCTACAGTGCCCTAAACAATGGCAGAATTAAATACATGTCGCTCCTTAAATTGGAAATCACACTTCAATGGTATAATGTCCTGCAGTGATATATATACACACACAAATACACACAATTCCCCTGGATTCAGTTCTATAAAGATGTTTCAGCATCCACGTATTTCACAACAGGTGAATCTTCCACACTGATTTTCACACTTTCTGGTTTTTCAGGGCTGTTTGAAAGCAAAGAGGAAAATGTAAGGTTTGGTTCACTTTAGTAAAGGTTAACTTTCAAATATTTTATACTTAAGAATGAACATTGAAAGTATTTGTGTAAGGATACTTTCATGATGATGCATTCCTATTACATTCTCGTAATTGTTAAATACTATTCACAGGAATAGTACAAGCTTAAAGAGAGAAATCACCAAGATCTCATCTATAAATACAATTTCCAGTCCCAGTGCTTTTATTGATTCTATTGACGGGAAATTGCTTTGCAAAACATCTTTTGGGAAAAAAAGAAAACAAAAACAAAACCCACAAAACTGTCTAGTTAAAAATACTCAAAAATACACAACAAGCAGTATTATTAGTACCACTTAATGATTGGGCCGGGAAACAATTTTGATCGCAATATAAGACTGGGAAAACATTTCAGTCTTTTCAAAATGGGGAACCACACTTGTTACAACAGCAGAGGACAGTTAGAAATCTGCATAAGTGTCCATTCAAATGGAAGACCCTAAAGGCAACAGGCTGGCACCTGAACAACTGACCCTCTTAGGGACACAGCCATTGAATAGTGGCTTAGCCAAGGACAGAAAGGAACACCCCAAGGTAATTACAGGTAGTAGAAGAGAAATTGGAAGAGCATGAGAGGGAAGATTCTCTAGGCATGAATTTCAGAAGAGAAAACACATCTGTGGAGTTGCTCTTTAAGGAAAAAAGTATTAAAAATTCATGCAAAGAGAAACATTCTGGGATTCCAGGGAAGTATGCCTGGACTCCGCAGAGTCTATAAAATATGAGAGATGGTGGAGTTAGAAAGAAAAAGCAATCTGGATCAGTTCGGGAAAGACAAACAAATCTAAAAAATAATTTTTTAAAAAATGTGAGATTTTTAAGGAGTAATGCCAACCCACATAACATGTCATCTGGAATTCCAAAAGACATTGCTTGCTTCAAACTGCATCCTATTTGAAACCTATAAATCTGAAAACAGCAGTGCCTACAGAACTAAACATCTGTCCATGCTATCAGATGAAGACTGTTACACAGAAAAACCTTAACAGAACTGAGATGGAAAATTTACTGGGAATTACTTTTGATCAAGCAGTGGTGACATCTCTACATCTCTCCAGCACCCATTATATAAAAAAGGGTAGCAAATACCTCAAAACCACAACCAATTAATTGAGTTAAGGCTCAAGGAAGTCCTCCCTTCTAACATTTTCCAGATTCATGCAATATCAGATTGCCTCTTCAAAGAGCTAGTTTCCGGCACCAGTGTTTTTTATTTTCAATTTGTAGTTTTAGCAAGTTCCCTGCCAACACGCAGTTTTTACCACACTAATCTCAAGTGCGGCATGTTACAGAATCAAAGGAAAGTGTCTTATAGCAAAATATAAAAATATAGATGGAATACTGAATACAACCTGAGTAAAAAAAAAAAAAAAAACAAAACATGGCAAACTGGTCAGAAGCCTAATTCACTAGTGCTGCATATAATTCTATACTAACTTAATCTACTCAGGAAAAAAGAAAGCACAAGATGGAGTTGTAATAACTTCCAACTGCCTGAAAAGCAAATCTAAAAATTTTAGTTCTGGAAAGAGAAATACAGGTCTGTATCCCTTCAAGCCTTATATACCCAATGACTATCAGATAACATACCAGAAGCATCCACAAATTCTGTAAGAGGTTTCTCAGAACTTAGCATGAAAGAAAACAAATTAAAATATTAGGGTATACTGACACACATACAGTTGTCTGTCTAATGCCTCCGTTATCTATCTTCCTGACAGTCTAGCTTGTGTGGAACTCAAGTTTTAAAAAAGTGTTTTAAGAATGTTTAAAACATTTATTTAAACATTTAAAAATGTTTAAACAATACCGGCTGAAGATTCACTGAAAATGGCGCCTGCACTAATGAGTCTCTTCAGCTTTTCCTATTACAATACCTCTAAGTTCTCCCCATGTCTCCTTCTTCACCCTTGGTTGACCTACTGTCTGGGCAAAACAAAGCGCATTTCCATGCCTAGTTTGGAGCAATACACATGTTGAATAAACAGATGGTATACAAGCGCTAAGTGGGCAGTCACTACTGCTGTTCCCATGATGCAGGCTAAACAGTTCCTGATAGCGTGGATGATTATGTATGAATACTCCCTCACCACCAACTCTTCCACCAAGATGTAATTTTACACAAAACTTGACAATTTCGTATCTCTGAAACCTGTCTTCCTTTGAGAGATTTGACTGAAAGGGATCAACTAAAAGAAGATGTGTGTGGAGGCAGGAGGATTGCATAAACTTAGTTTTGCAAATCAACCAGGCCAATTCTCCCCTCTTTCCTACATAAAAACTACTAAGCAGTAGCTGCACTGTGATGGAATAGTCCACAGATACCAGTCCCTATAAATTACAAGCCTTTCAGGAAGTTGGGGATATTCTACATGAATAGCCAGGATTTGGTTTGTTCCCCTTGATAGATTCAGCCAGACAGGGAAGAAACTAAGATGAAATAGCAGAACGATTCATTGCATACAGACTTTCTTGTTTGACGGGGAGCTCACTGAGAAAGAGGCATGTCAGTTTACAGGAAATGTTCAATAGCACCAAGCAATCCTAATCTGTTCGGTGCTTCATTCAAGTATATTTCATGTCCAGTGAAGGTAATATTTGAGCCAGATTTAATTTTTAGAGATTAAAAATGAGCTGGGGAAAAACAAACAAACCAACCAACCCACCCACAAAAACCAGGGGCAGACCCTAGGGCAGCATAAAGCAACAATTAAAGTGCTGGACTTACCTTTTATTCCCACTGGCATTTGTAATGTTCAGGATCAAACAATTCTCATGCTCATTTACACTCTAGTAAAGCTTTTAGAAACCCTGAGCCCATCAGAGTAGCATACAATCGTATTAAGCAATAAAGAGTGACTTTAAAATTGTAATAATACATTTAATAAAATAATTGGAATTCCTTATAGAAATTGTTTAACTTCAGAGTGAAGAGCAAAAATTAAATTCAAATTGAAGTTCCTCAAAAATAAGAAGTCCATGTAGATTTATAAACCACGTATGCTCATTTTTTTGATACACATTTCAAGGAATACAAGTACAGCCATTAGCTGCTAAACACAAGACCACAGTTAGAAAAATGCATGAGTAATTATAGCTACCTCAGGTTAGCTCTGGTTACTTTGGCATTCTCAGTACTCATGGCAAGAGCCTTCCACTGTGCAGTTTTGGCCATTTCGTCTGATATGTTTACAATTGAGGGATCAACGCTAAAGAACAAACATACTTTCTGGTTAGTATTCAATACCTTGCAACACCATTACACTTATTGTCACTCATCATTTACATCAGTTGTGCCTTCTTTCAATATTTACGCAGCCACAAGTTGAGTTCATCTGTTACAAATGTATTTCAACAAAAATTTGAAAATTTAACTCACTAGTGCTGTCTTAATTACACAGCATCTTAAAATAGTTTTTCACATAGATACCACTAAGACATCGAGAATATTTCAGAGATATCTCATTTCTAAATTGCCTGTAACTTCAGAAGATTATTTTGCATGCTCAGAAATAATGAAATTAATTGCACCGTTCTGCTAAGGCTTTCATAAATCAGAATTATTTTAAGTTGTTTCCAGGAAATAATCAAGGGCAAAAGAGCAGATGTTAATAAAATTTTGAAACTGGTAAGTCAGTTGAGATTTAAAACTAGTAAAAACCTAGAAGTCCCAATTATCTAGACAGATTTCAAGTTAATTTTTTTCCTACAGAGCCTTACTAGATATTTTTCAAGGGTTTTTTGCCACCATCCCCCCAAGTCCTGCAGAAAGTAAGTCCACCCTCACAGATGGTAAGCTTTCAAAACTTATTTCCCCCTTTGCCCTCCACATATTTATAAGTACAGCAGACTTAAGTGTTGTCTGTAGATATGTTTTCTGTTCTGTTCCACACTTAAGCTTCAGAATCTACCCCAGGTTACCTGTAAGAATTCAAATTGCACAGAAATCTTTCAAAGTCATTTTTCCTCAGGAATCCCCAAGAAGATGCAAGACAGTGAAATATATAGTAAAAACACATGCACACAGTTGATGAAGTTATAGTTCTACTGTGAGAGCAATTAGCAACTCAAATGATTTTTAGAAAAGTTTTAGCATTTTCATTTCAGTTGCTAAAGTCTACTTATGACTCCACTTAGAGTAGACAGTAACACTCAGCAGGAACATCTGTCTAATCCAAAAATCTGCCTGTTCCCAACTCAGATCAGGGTAGAGCTGACACTACCCTAGATCCGTAGGAAAGCTGATTTTTCACATAGGAACCCTTAGTATTAGTGAGGCAAAAAAAGCTGGCAAGCTGTTTATCTGTCATCTTCCAGGTGCATTGAACAGTTATAGAATACCTGACAACTAAGCTGAATACATCCCCAGAGTAAGGGAGATAAATACTGACACAAAACGCCTTCCAGTGCTGAAGGAACTTTCCATCAGTGAAATTCCAGCACTGCCTTTTCTGGAAGAGAACCAGTAACCCTGTCCTCACATTTACTTTCAGAAAATGACATTTTAAAGTAAAATGGCCACCTCTAAAAAGTTTTTTTATATCACAGAAATCATAGACTTTAGCCGTCACTTAAATAAACCATCAAAGATCTGCACACTTAGACTTCTTCTGAAAAATCCAAGTGGCTGGTAAACACACGGCTCAACTGATGCTATTAGTTGCTTAATATTCAGTATTTCATGCACAGTAACACACAAGTATTCCACAAAAACTGACCAAGGAAGCTTCTTCACCTTGAGTACAGCTGGTCGAAACTGAGTCATATGATCTGTTCAAGATGGTCACGTAAATTTGTAATTAAGATGCAGTTTTAAAGAACAATGCAACATAAAAATGCTACTATAGCACCATGAGATACACCTTCATATTTCCTAATCATGGCTGAGTTACAAGCTTGGGGAAAAAAAAATTAATTCAACTCATACACCACCAACTTAATATAAAGCAAATTACAGCATGTGATACAAAAAAATCTTTAAAGACCAACATTTTATTATACCTGTATTTTAGGGTTTTTACAGGAAAATCCAAATTTGCTTCTCCATATGCAAGGTGTACACTTTCATTGTCCCCTGTCTGAAGCATTCTCTCTGCTTCCTGTAAATTCCAAGTAAAACATTTATAAAATTACTCATGCAGCAGAAATCAACAAGTGTCTCATGCTGACAGTTAATTTTCATAGGGGCAAGGGGCATTTCCCTGTAGGTACTGGAGTTGAATGCAGGAGATACAGTTTAAGACCTTTCATCTAAGAAGTGTTTTATCCAGGTAGGGGGCATGGGGGAGTGGGGAAGGAGGGTGTAATAAGTTTTGTAAGGAATTCAGCTAGCTGGTGTACAGTTAGATAAGACTTCACGGAGAAGTTATACAAGCTGTATTACTATATTATTGGTAACTAGCAGTTGGTTTTAACTACAGCTCTGCAAACATGCACAAAGCAAAATGTCCTGATACGATGAACAGTTTTGTGATTAATTTAAGCAGTCTAAAGATCCCTACTCCACTGCTTTTCTCTCCCATCCACAACCACTTTCTAGCCTGATGAAAGACAAAAGCAAACAATATTTTGTGCTAAAAACCGCTTCCTTCAACTTTGCTTGCTAATTTTAATCACAAATAAGAGTCATATTCATAACAGCATCATCGAAACAGTGATTTTTCCTTAACTTAATTGCCAGTAATAGTTCCTCTAGCATTAAATCTCATTAGTAAAGAATTTCAAAATGTATATTTGGTATATAAGGTCATATGTCCAGGCCACTTAAAATTCTTTTAAGTGTCATTGAGTATTTTCTAGTAATTTACAACATTCTTAGTTCAATTGTTTTCACACTTACCGCTTTCTCTTTTTTCTTTTTGTCATCTTCTTTCTTCTTTTTACTTTCTGGCATAAGATCATCAAGCCAGCTAAGCTCTCTTTTGGTGAAACATAAATCCATCAGCTTGCGAATGAACACTAACGCTAGAACCTTAAGGGAACCAGAAATGGAATCATTTAGATTAAACTATTTAAACGAACAAAAATGCACACACACTTCTAGTACATTCAGAATCTTTAAGTGAAGCCCTTTTTTGTAGTACTAATTTTATCTTACCACAAAGTTAAATAATTGCCGTTTTCAATAGCTATTCACAACTGAATCGCTTATTTTCAGGAACTGAAAAGTCCCTGTGCTTAAAAGTGAACAACTTGTACTACAGGTTCTTTCTTTCTTACTCCCTTCTTTCTTAAGGCAGCAAATACACTCTTAAAGGGATGCGGGATGATGCACGCACTCTTGCAAAATTATTAACTTGTAAAACAGATACCTTACCATCATAGGGAAAACAACAGCAGCTGCAGAGGCTTTTATCACCCACAACAGAACTAGACAAGTGAGCTGAACAACTGTAAAGATATGGACCTTCCAGAGTGGCACATAACGTAGATAAATCAGATCAGGTTGATGTTTGGCAGGCATCCCAAACAGTTTTATACGGTCAAAAAACTGCATTGAAAAAGAAAATCAACCTTCAGTTAATTATTTTCTTCCTCTCCGGAAGGAAATAAACATTTTTAGGGGACTCCAGAAACGTAAGTTAATCCCAAATAAAATACTGATGAAGGGCACTGAACATTGAAGGGGTGGAGCTGGGGACTGTTTTGTTGGATTTTTTTTTTCCCCGCCTCTCATTACTACTACAAAATTTCAGAATATTTCAGAAAATTTGTTGCTCAGCTACACTACTGAAAGAATAAATCCAAAAGAACTGAGAAGTGAAGGCACAACACGGTAAGAACAAGTATCTGAACATGACACTCAGGAAATTATCCTACATACTATTCAGACAATATGGACTAACTTTATTGTTGCTCCCAAAGTAATGCACTACGGTTTTCCTGTTAAATAAAAGCAAATTGCTCATTAAAATCAGACTTTACCTGAATGCCTTTTAATGAAGATACTCCCATGTAAAGAAAGACACCATACAAAACTGGCATTGGAATAAACTGGGGAGGAAAACACACCCACACAGTTACTTGTGGAATCAACATGGCATAACATAGCAGTCTGTATTACTGAAAGACATGGACCAAGTTATTTTTTACTTTATATTTTACTTAAGTGAAATCTGTAAAAGCTGGGGCTCTTTATTTATAGAGAAAATATATGCATCAACAGCAAAAAAACCCTAGAGCTAACAAGGCTATCACCAGGATTAAAAAAGTAGTTTAGTCTTGACTGCCCAGTCATTCAATTTTTTAGGTTGCAACCAAGATTTCTATTAATGCTAAGTATGCTGCTTTATGTTGCTATCTGATAGGAACTGTACTGAGACTAGCAGCTTCATGAAATCACCATATGAAGTTTTACTTTTGATCACTAATCTTGCATTTCTGGAGTAGATGAAACAAAAAACCCACCATACCTACTGAGCTATGAAATCTGCGAATTATTCAGGGATAAATTTTGCTCCAATAAGATCAGTTTAAAGCTTACTAAGATAATGAAGTTATCCACTGATTTCAGTGGCACTTGCATCAAACCTTTGCAGCCTACACAAAGGAAGCAAAGCTTTCTTTGCTCCTGAATTCAAGAAACTCCTGAGTAAAGAACAGCCAAGATACAATTCAAAATCTTAATAAAAACTGCTGCTATCAAGCCTGAACAAAAGCCTTTACTGAAACTTAAATAGTGTGGAACAAAACTATGCTAGTGTCTTCACTGTAAGCTCTATAATTTGACATGCTAGTATTTCATTTATGTTAACTTCTACTGCATTAAATCAGTATAAATCCATACACGGAACAAAAGCAGAGTAAGCTACAGATTCAAGGCTTTGTTCTCCTTCCTTCTTTTACACAATAACAGCCATTCACATTGAAGAAAAACATTTCATAAATGCAAATAGTAGTAATTCCATTCCTTTTACCCTTGGTTCCATAAAAAAATAAAAGTATTAGTTCCCAAGAATCAGCTGTTAAAATGTGGGGTAAACATCTAGCTTCACCAATCAGCACCTTTACCTTTTGCTTTTGAGCAACAATAAATCTATTTCAATATTTCTGATTCTGATCATTTGCATTATACAGCTGAGCTCTTGGTAGCTTTTCAACCAAAGATTGGCAAATCTGAATACTCATTTTTAATAACTGCTACTGCATTATTGTTTTCAGACCTTGACATTCTTTAACACATACAAACGGTCAACTATTAAGAATTCATAATTTGTAGCTCTAATTACTAAAATATAGCTGCGTGTCTATAGGTTTATTTCTTCCCATTATCTAAACCTAAACAGCCACTAGAAGCTACCTTTTTGCAAAATGACTTGTCATCTGTCCTTAAACAGACTTTTATAAAGTTCTTTAAAGGTATTAGCAATTATGCAATTTATGCTGTATCTGCCATTTTGGCAACAAAAAGACAGGTTTTTCATTTTTCCTTTTAACTATTGGATTTGAAACAAGAAAGCAGAAGCTGATTGGATTTTACTCAAATCAGAACAAAACCCTAACTGCACTAACTGGTTTTCTTCCAATAAAGTCTTCTGAAGGGCACTATGGATATAAATTAAGAGACAAAATATGAACTGAGACCACAATATGACCGGCAAAATCTGTATTACACTGTGATGATGCATATGATAATCTTGACACTTTAAACATCAAAGGAAGTTTAATAAGCTGAAGATAAGCATCAGAAGTGAATGTCACTTCTGATGATCACTTTTTAAATGAGATGTTTCTGTTTCTTCTGCTATATTACTTCCGCTCAAGTAATTTTATATCTTTATCACACTTCTTTTCTCTCTCCATTTATGCACTAACATAAAAACTACAGAAAAACTATTTTAGGTGACATGGACTCGAGAAACCAAAAAATAGCTTGCAAGAAGATCAGGTAACATGGACAAAGGTTGCTTTCTTCACTACTCACTACATTTCTAGCTTGCTCAGATTTCATTTTCTTACATCTCCCCCCCATCGTTTCTGTTCAACTAACACCTGTTGTTACAAAGGCAATTTGAGTCCAGGCATATTTTACTTAACATAATAAAACTTCCTAACATTATGAAATGCTGAATCACAATATCAAAATCAAAAGTGCAAAGAAAATACAAATATTTTGGAAAAAAATGTCTTTTACCTTTAACACAGAGGTCATGAACACTGACAGCCCCATCAGGACAAAAATCATCAATCCTGTCACACGCTGTTCCCGGATTCCCAAAAACTTTGGTTGCTCTCCTGGTGCTGAGCATTCAGATTCAACTTTCAGGCTATTAACATGACTTATAGACAGGACAGTTGCAGCAACAAACCATGGTAAGCCCATGATAGAACATATCCCCAACATAACACCAACCATAAGCAGATCAAGATGATAACCACAGCCTTTCTGTAAAATTAAGCGAACAAATAATTTGATAAACTTTCTATTTAAATGATACCATATTTATAACTTAGCTGGTAAGTAACAGATAACTACAAAAGTTAGATACTTTCAGTGTGTCCACAAAATTATATTTGTTCTTTATTAATCAATATACATTTATTTAGTAGCTGTTGGTAATGTTTCACAGCCTTGCAGAATGAATCTGATTTAAAATGAACTTGACTTACACAACATTAGTTTTGTAAAAATGATTTTTACCTTCAGCTTATGCTCTTTCCTGTTTATAATAACAGCTGTTATTTGTTGATCCATGAAAATGAGAATGGTACAGAGTAAAGCAGGAACAGCAGCTATCAAGAGTGTCCACCAAGGATTGCTTCCAAGAGGATCTATGAACCACCCTCGGTCTTTTCGGGTGGGCTGAAAAAACAAACATCAACACTAAGAATTAAATTACTAAGATAAAATGCAGATTTTATTGCTACAAACAGCTGCAATGAATAGATCGACAGTCTCTTGAATATGTGTTTAGATTTTTTTCCCCCCCAATAGCTTTGACTAAATGACTGATTTAGCTGTTACATGTGAATGTGTCATTTATATGGAAAAATTTAAAAAAAAAAATCCGTTCCATTCCTTCATTTCTGCACATTTGCACAAAAGAATGCTTCATTTTCAGTGATATTATAATATGAAGCATAGTCTCTTCTGTCAGATGAGACATACATCCAAAACAGAAAAGGGAGATTACTTCATCAACTACATCGTAAGTAAAAGAGATATATATGTTTCTATACAATTCCATTGTTCTATTGTCTATGAAACTGCAAGCATTTAAAAAGTTAAGTTTTTTTTAAAGGTTTTATGACTTACTTCAAATTTCTCTGGAACATGAAGCTTAGGAGAAGGTACTCCTACAAGATAGTCAATCAAAACCATGATAACTATGGTCAGAAATACTGCAAAGTCACTGATGGTAGAACGCACCTATAAAGAAAAGACTTGTTTTAACTCTTGCTTTTTCATCGTCATAATCTGCACATATAGAAAGACAATTCTCTCCCCTATGAATAGTGGAGTCTGTTTATATTATACTACACCACTGAACATTATATATCTTTTCTCTTTTTATTTTAAAATTTAAGCTGCCTGCCAGCATAGCATGAAGTTGCAGAAGGTACAACTGTTCATCCAATTATCTCATTTTAAATTATCTACTGCAAGCAGCAAATTACTTAAAATAACTCCTTCCTCATCTTCCTGTCCTCTCAACACTACTGGGAGGCTGGTCATCAGAGCTAATCTCTTGTAGCTTAATTCAGTAACATCACTGAATTGTTCTGAAATCAATATGCATCCATTTGATGTTTTAATAGATAGGAGGGGGATACTTTGCAACAGATTCAGGTTATCAAAGGTGACTTTATTAAACATTAGGAAAACACTGTAGGAATGAGCTGAGGTTTAGAGATCTAACCACTTTATTTTGGCTAGCAGAAGTAAGTTGTGTAAATCAGTCCAAGGATAAACATTATATTAGCCTCTATTAGAAACAGTAATCCCCTGAGGAACCACTCAGAACCCTTCATACATCAGCAGTTTGGGGAAAGCAATCAATTGTTCTGTACAGCTAGGTGAGGAAAACAGCAGCAATATTATCTCTCCAAATGATACCTGGCAATACCCAGTAATATGTGGAGAGAGACTGCTTAAGTCTTCTAATGTTTAGAACATCTTGTTTTAACTACAGGAAAGTAGAGAGTAAGCACTGAAATTTCAGCAGCCTATTTATATACTCCAATGTCTTCATTTTCAGAATTATTAGCTAATGTTCTGGTTTTAATTTCTTTTTCTGTCTTAAAAGAAATCTCTCAATAAAAAGTTCTGAAGCAAAATAAAAAATTCAATTCCATTAAGTTATGCTAATGTATTTATCACAAGATTACAATAGTCTCTAATCAGAATTACCTTAGTTGGGAAATAGCGTTTGGTCTTGAATTGCTTAAGGAAAGAGGAGAGGAAAAATGTTGTAAAGAATAATATGACAGACCAGAAGAGAACATCTGGAATATATGGTCCATGATGGCCACAAGCTGATCCACGAAACACACCATGAAATTCTAAACATTCCTGCAAAGAGAAAAACTCATTAAATTTCTAAGTTTTATTCATTTAGTACATTCAACCTAACTTGTAGCCTTGCAATACAAAACACATCTGAGAACTTCCACAATCCCAAAAAGGGGGTTCTTTCTTTCATCACTACCTCATCCTGAAATGCCAAAAATGTGTGCTGTCTGTTCCAGAGGAGCCACAGTATCCATCACTGAGTATTTCAGGATGCCAAAATGCAGGGAGGTGCCCAAGAAATTACTTCTTTACATTCACTTAATTTCTATTCTATTTCTCAAAGCATCACAAGATTGAATGCATAAATAAAGACTGAGGACTACGCCCAGGAAAAGCAGGCTATCCAACATCAACTTTCAAGCTGACAAACAAACAAACAAAAAAAAATCTCAGTTTCTCCCACCGCTTTAATCTTGACTTCGTTTTGTCCTGATACAGTTAAGGAAAAAACGCTCTTACAAAATTAGATTAATCCAACTGTAAGAAAAAGAATTTCTAGTAAAGTAGAAAAGCATCATAAATAATGAGTTTTAATAAGAAAGAAAACAAAGCCAGATGACCCTATCCAAAAGGCTCACTGAAACACAAAGCAAAGAATTAAAGTAGACACATGAAGTACAAGGAAACAACAAGCCAATAAATCAAATAGTTGGAAGCAGCACTGCCACAACCTAGTCTTTAAACAGGTTAATTTATCAAAAATTTAACTCATGACAAAAATTCTCCCCATTAACAATCTACTTTAGCACTACCAAATTCTGGATCAGTTCTGTCTCTCTGGGAAGACTGAAGATGCTTAAGAGAATCAAAAGGTAAATAAAATAAATAAATATAAAATAAATATAAAAACTAAGTTCAAGAGAAACTGCCACCCTAGGTGATTATGGTAGACTAGGAGCCATTGGTGGTACATAGAAAACACCACAGCTAAAGCTCAAGTAAAGCACTGAGGTTTTTTCATAGTATTTTTGCGGTGCAAAACACTTTCTACTTTCAGTATGAACATCTGGGCTCACACACAAGGAGAGCCCATATACGGCTATCTACTGCCATTTTAGATAGCCTAAGATGGCCAAAGTAGGTACATGCAGCTAGCAAATGCAACACAAAGTCTATAGCAGATCCAAATCATTCAGGATGTAGGTGGAAACCAGATGCCAGGGTATGCAAAGCAGCTGTAGACAGCTGTATTTAGGCAACTGAATGCAGACAAGGAACTACTAATCAGCAAAAACAGTTCTTCCTAAAAGCCTTCATTATCACTTCCACACGGTAACTTTCTTCCTCTTCACCTATCCACAAAATTAGATATTGTTATGAAATAATCCAGTCAGAAGGGAATGCTTTCAAGCCTATTCCTTCACACAGCTCTTCCCTTTTTCTTTTAACCTTCCGTTTTCCAAATAATTCTTTTCTTCCAATCAATACTTAGATAGTTTCTTTGATTCTATTGTAGTTTTATACCAATGCCTAACAAACCAATGAAATGTGTTTGCTACCATATTTTAACTGCAGATTCCATCTTCACATCTTCTTAAAAATACTTGTTCATCCTTCCCAGGAAACTGAAGAAAGCAATCTCCTGTTTATTCACCTCATCATATGCATCTGCACTTCAGAAAGACGACTGTTCTGCCTAGCAGGATTAAAGTGGCTACTTCAAGCAGACATTTATGATATTAGCATTTACTGCCATGGACTCATTCATCCAAACCACTACAATGACTGTTTAAAGCATTAGGGGAAGAATAAAACAGTTCAAAAATACTGTTTTAAAGAAAACAGTCCATGTTCAAATCAAGAAAGAAACCAGATGAAAAACATTCATCAAGACTGGTACTGTGTGGGTATTTATTTTTATACATACATACACACACAGAGCTTTTAGATACTCACAGAAACTGTAAGGTTACTCCATGCTATATTTTCCACAGACTTATTCATACTCCTCCACACCTGCAAAGTTTCATTGCTGGGTTTCTCAGGCTCAGAACACACACATCTGAAGGGAAAGAAAAAAATAATTTACATGCTTTTAAGCCGCCTGTGCCAAAATGCAATGATTTGCAGCAATTTCAAAAATCCTGAAGAGCTGAAACCAGAATTTAGCCCAACCTTCTATCAAAGAAGCAGAGTACCAGACTCCTCCTTACATGACATGAACTAGGATTATTGGGGGAGCGGGGGTGGGAGAAAAGAAGAATCCAAGTAGTGACTGCTCAGGAGGTTTAACAGATTGGACAAAACCCCCTAAACTACGCATTTTAAAGAATTAGAAGCAGGCAAGATGTTGACTTAACTATACGATTGATCTGCCAGTTTTTAAATAGAATGACACCTGAAAAATAAAATTAAATAGATAATATATGTGGACTTCTACATATCGTGAATAAAAAGATGAAGATGATAATCCAAATGACACCAACTTCTAACAACCCTATACTAACATATATGGTGTTATTTCTAAACATTTCTACATAATTGGACTAACTTGGCACAAATAGTTTTCTATAACTGTGTACAAATTAAGGTTTTTAGATTTCTATACAGCATAACATCCCACAATGATTCAAACTTCAATTAGCCCTACTGTACACCAACATAAAAGAAAACAGAGATTGAAACCGTTTCATTTAAAAAATTGGTGTAGATGACACAGTTTCAGCAACTCCTTTTCAAACCAGACATCATTAGCCTTTAGACGTTTCAGAGTCTTTTCTAAAACTTTCGTAGTTAGCCGTTTATGTTGCATTTGGCATGCCTTCTGATCTACACATTACCAAACTGGTCACCCTGAATTAGGACACCATTTTTGAGGATGTAGTGGGCTAACTGAAGACCTGAGTACATAAATTGCTCAGATTTAAAGCAACTGCATACATGCATTTTTAACAACCTTTTGAACAATTCCCCTCCCTACTACAATGGTTTGCAAACGTGAACTGCCGAATTCTTTCTGTCAGACAGGTTGACAGAAGTACACATCAGTAAAAAAAAACCCACAACACACTGAATGTTGATTTAATGAGATGTTTTCAAATAAAGCTATTCAAGTACACCAATCCATAAGCTTAAAATGTAAACATTTACATAGAAGAGAAAGATATAATAAGCAAGAAACAAGTCTTTTTCTATGAGATTAATCAAGAGATATCTAGATTTGTGAAGCATGATGTTTAGGGAACTTAAATAAGAAATAAATATACTTTCTCTTGATAACTGATTCCTAAAGCAAAAGGAAACAGAAGATGATTTAGGAGAAGACTGGAAAGCAGTAATTCCTATAAGGTAGTTGCGAACAGAGTAACTTAAGAACCATCAGAAGAGAAAGGAACTGCAACAATAAGTATGATGAGATGAAAAGGAAGCATCTTTAGTTGACAGTCAAGACAGTAATGTGAACAAGCATGTCGAAGGAAGACTGACAGACAAATTTCTCAACAAATGCAATGAAGATAAAGGATGCCACCAAGTAGGTAAGTGGAAACCCAGGAGAGGAAAGAAAAAACAGGAAATGTAAGAGTATTTGAGACCATCTTCTGGCTTACTTAACTGAAGATGCTTCTTCGGCACCCCATTGGAGGAACAGAGGCAAAACAGAAAGAAAGGGGAGAGGGGATGGGAGGGATGCAATTGTAAAAGGCTGGATCTCCTGCAGCTTTGTGATAGAAAAAAAATACAGGACAAACCAAAGCTGGAGTCTGTGGCATATCCTGAAAGACAAGTGCGACACCTCACAGAGCTAAACCAAGGAAACGTCACACCTTCCTCTCTCCACCTTCATGGCCTGCCTATGTTAGCGTCACAAGACACAATCAGGTGGCAAGGGTCAGAAGACCAACAGACCTACAGTACAGTTTCTGCCAGATTAGTGAATTTAACATGCTCACATAGGAGTCCAGTGAGGTCCCAGAGCCACTGAAACAGAAGGATGAGCAGCTAGGAGAAATGGGGAAATTAGGAAGTGAGTGTACTCCCACAGCCCACTCCCGGCAACACGGCCTGGTCTTAACAGCTGTTAAGACAGGAAAGTGAGTGTAAACACCATGTGTGAATGGAGTACAAGAAGCAGTCCGAGAGGGTGTTTGCCCAAAACTGATCACGTTGAAGAGGAAGATGATGACCATCACCTGGATTAAACAGTAACAAAGGAACTACAAAAAGACTTTTGGGGAAAAAAAAAAGGTACTTCCTTTCAGGATGATTCCTAAGAAGCATGAATGTTTGTAAAAGTGAGGAGAGATCTTGGAGTGGAAACACAATAGTCAAAACCTGCCAGAAGTCACCCTGTGTGCATCATGATCTCTGCCTCAGTCAGGCAGAGCAGCCGGCCAGTGGGAAGGTGAGTAGTTTGCCTTCCAACTAGGGACTGACTGCAAGGTGAACAAGTAGGGACTCCCACCTCAGGTGGATGGACGTGACCTCGCAGGGGCCTCCCTCACCAGCATGTGACTTAGCAGACTATAGAGAACCACACAGGTACAAATAAAGCCGAAGGACGCACATCTGCAACAGGAGGGGAGCACTAGCAGAGAAACCTGAGCCCCTCAAAGATGGTATGTGATTGTAACCCACATGTCTGGGGCTGGAGGGTAAATATTGGTGCAGGTGCAATTAGAACTTTTGGGGATTAGTAATAGAAGACAATTTAAAAAAGCGTAGGTTCTGACTAGTATTTAAGTGTCTTGCATTGTGGTTTATCTGCTGTAATACTGATCCTGAACGTATGGATCACTGATTGACAGTTAATTGTGTATTGTTGATTAATCAAAGAACAGCTTTGCTTTTGATTTGGTTTAAACTATGTGAAATGAGCAGTTCCTTTCAGCAACAGTTAGCAGGATCTCCTCCTCCTGGCAAGTGTGAGCTGGTAACCCAATTCATCATATTCCATGAAACTAACCCTAAGCTTGGAAACTCCACACTAAGCAGCAAAAGATAAAGTAGCATTTAAGCTTATCATCAAAAACGAAAAAATACAGAGTGTCAAGATACATGGTATAAAAAGTATTCAATGCTGATTTCACCATATAAGCAAACTCCTTTCATTCAGAAGTGGCAAAACTGCATGCCAAAAGGTAGTGTATTGGGTTTGCGTGGCAAGGTTTTGGTAGCAGCGGGGCTACAAGGGTGGCTTCTGTGAGAAGATGCCAGAAGCTTCCCCCATGTCCTATAGAGCCAATGCCAGCTGGCTCCAAGATGGACCCACCACTGGCCAAGGCTGAGCCAACTGGTGACAATGGTAGCACCTCTCTGATAACATATTTAAGAAGGGGAAAAAACTGGCACAGCAGCAGCTGGGAGAGAGGAGTGAGAATATGTGAGAGAAACAACTCTGCAGACACCAAGGTCAGTGAAGAAGGGGAAGGAGATGCTCCGGGCACCAAAGCCGAGATTCCCCCGCAGCCCATGGTGAAGACCATGGTGAGGCAGGCTGTCCCCCTGCAGCCCATGGACGTCCATGGTGGAGCAGATATCCACCTGCAGCCTGTGGAGGACCCCACGCCAGAGCAAGTGGATGTGCCCAAAGAAGGCTGTTACCCTGTGGGAAGCCCACGCTGGAGCAGGGTCCTGGCAGGACCTGTGGACCTATGCAGAGAACCTACACTGGAGCAGGTTTGCTGGCAGGATTTGTGACCCCTTGGGGGACCCATACTGGAGCAGTTTGTTCCTGAAGGACTGCACCCTGTGGAAGCGACACACACTGGAGCAGTTTGTGAAGAACTGCAGCCTGTGGGAAGGACCCATGTTGGAGAAGTTCATGGAGGACTGTCTTCCGTGGGAGGGACCCCATGCTGGAGCAGGGGAAGAGCATGAAGAGGAAGAGTGGCAGAAACAAAGTGTGATGAACTGACCGCAATCCCCATTCCCCGTCCCCCTGCGCCGCTCGGGGGGAGGAGGTAGAGAATTCAGGAGCGAAGTTGAGCCCAGGAAGCAGGGAGGGGTGGGGGGAAGGTGTTTTAAGATTTGGGTTTTATTTCTCATTATCCTACTCTGATTTGATTGGTAATAAATTAAATTAATTTCCGCAAGTCAAGTCTGTTTTGCCTGTGACAGTAATTGCTGAGTGATCTCCCTGTCCTTATCTCAACCCACAAGCCTTTCATCATATTTTTCTCTCCCCTGTCCAGCTGAGGAAGGGAAGTGATGGAACTGCTTGGTGGGCACCTGGCATCCAGCCAAGGTCAACCCACCACAGGTAGTTAATATACAACTGCCACAGAAATAAATCAAATGTAAAAAAGATACACCTAAATAGCTTGTTTATTGCATTCCTTAAATAAAATAAAATTATTTTTGTACTGATAGTTTTACTGCTAGCTACTGTGATGAATAAAACTAATAGTTCTACTTAAGTCAGGAAAGAAAAAAAAATATGGCTGTATTGTATTTTCTATTATTCTCCTCTCTCCCAAAAAATAATTTTTAAAAAGTCAAGTATTCCCCATAATTACAATAGAAAGCAACACTGTTTAAAGATGTTAACTCTGTATTCATAGCACGTGAAAGTTGCAGAAGCTCTTTATACCTCAGCTACTTGAAATAATCCTCACCTAGGTGGGATAAACTATTATGATTTCTAGAAGTAGCAAGGCAGAACTCCTGTTCTGACCTTTAATCTCCAGGCTGACCTTTAATAATACTGCAATTAAAGCAGACATTGTCACAGCCCCTCATCCCTTCCAACCACACATAACTAACACAGAAAATTCAATTCCACAGCATCCTGAATAGAATTTTTCTGAGGTTTCTCATGCCCATACCACCCCCAGCATTCCTCCTACCCTTCCACAGAGAGGCACACATTGCAGTTTACTAAACAGTATGGCTCTACACTATAAACATTTTCCCTATGTATTTTACTAACAGATAGAAACTTGATACTTACGAATATAAAGTCAGTTTATCCAAATCATTGTGCATATTGAAGGCATATACTTCTCCCAAATGAAAAAGCTTTTCCAATGCCTCATAAATAAATATGATGCATATAAGCGCTGCAAAAGCTTCCTCTGTAAACCGAGTGATGTAACACACAAGGCTGCTGGCATCTGTGGCTACAAGCACTATGCATAAAAATGCAGTCCACAGACCAATGCTAGTTCGCAGGGAGAGGTAGGAAAGATCATAATCCCTGTGTGAAAAAAGAAACAAAAAGTATTAACTGAGCCAAAAGTCACCTATACTATACTCTATTTGAAAACAGATACTGAGGCCAAGCTCTATAGGTATTCACCACTTTTCTCATCCTTAATGTTCTGAAGGAAGCAGAAACTTTTCTGTCTTACCTTCCACAAAAGCAAAGCAAGACTGCAAGGTGTTTCTAGAATTGCGGGTGCAGCTACCTACCTAAGCATCATGGGGATAATCTTTCCAGAACTACCTAGATGCTTTCTCCTAGAGGGCAGACCAATCCCTGTTTATCCCTGCAGAAGAATCAAAGCCAACATCTCCACACAGTCAAAACGTAACTTTTATTTAAGTCCTAGCCAGTTCTTATCACTGATTTTCCTATTAAGGCTCACCGGTGCCTCAGAGCTTTGCCAAACCACATCCATATCTCAGTCTCTTGCTGCTGCATTACATCTTCATGGACAGCCACTTTTAACACACATCTGCTTTCAATTACAGCTATTCTAACAGACTAGGAAATCAGAAAGTGTATCAAGCTAATATAAACATCACTTACCTGCAAAATTTAAATAATATTTTTTCAAATACTAGAACCGGTCCGGTGCTCCCCAAAATAGTAAGAGGTTGCCCAGCAAAGAGAGAATAGGCAATCCCAGTTAATGATGCTCCAAAGAGAGACTCTATTGCACTCTGTTTGGGGGAAAAGAAACTGCTGTAACTATGCTGCCTTTCATATTATCATTTAGCAACACATCTGCATAAAAACAGTTTTAAGATGCATTAACTTAGAAACAAGACAAGATGTAAAAGCACTGCAATTAATATTGATATTTGAGACAAGAATAACTTAACACGGTTTTGCAGTAACAATCCCATGGACAAAAGATTTTGAAAACTTCACTCCTGAGAAACATGAAGACATCCAAAATCATGAGAACAAGTTACTAGTCCTGCTAGCTATGGAAGAAAAACATACCAACAATTACTACAAATTTAAAAAAAAGGTTACTCAACATGTGTTTTACAGAAAGAATTATCTGTCTCAGTAAAGAAAATACATATATATATATATTGCAACATACCTGTACCAAAACATGATACGGTGTGCCGTATCAAACCTGCATCAGTCAACCCAGCATTACAAAAGAAAAAACTGACAGGCGGAGATGCAGGAGAAATTACTGAACAATATTGGTTTATGAATACATGACACCAAAAATAGATGAGCAGTAAACTAATGTGCCACCTGGTAATGCATTTCTTTTCACTGAAGTAAGATACGTACTTCAGTTCTTGCATTAAATGTTTTCTGTAACATTTTCTGCTAAAAAAAGTTACAATGCACCTCAAAAGAGAGGGGCCCGACTTTTTAGATCCTAAAATGATATTACAGTTACTTGAAAATAGTTAACTACACAATTTACAACTATGAGAAGTCACGGATTACAGATTAAAGGGTTTCTGGTGGAATTTTTAAGTGTTTGGTATTTTGTAATTATGCAAGCCTAAGAAAACAATATTTATGCAAACAAGCTCCAATTCAGGAAAGCATCTAAAATTGGGCAAAACGGTTTGCTGAACTGGGGCTATTAAAAATGAAAACATGAGTACTTTGTTCATTAAATTAGAAAAAAACAATATATATAATCCCAGTCTCTTTTTCTATTACCTTTGAATTAGTGCTTTTGGTTAGTCAATGCATTAACCTTGGGGTTGGCTCTCAATCAGGGTGGAAGGGACAGGAGTACTGTGGAGGTGATGACCTCTGGGAATGTGAGGGAGGGTTTCAAACACGAACTGTGTACCTTACAGTGTCAGCTACCATGCTTGAACATGTGTGTGCAGTAACTAAATTTTATATTCAATGGTGCACACCAAGTATCTGAAGGCAGGAACAAACCCGCAAACAATTCCAGACAGCTAAAAGAAAGAAGGTGTTTAAGAATCAAGCTTTAAAAGGAGCGTATTTTCATAATTATACATGATGCACATTCAAAAATTGCAGCGACATTTTGATAACCATTCCTACACTTAGAGTGGCAAAAACAGTGCGCAGAAAAGATGTAATTTATTTCTGCATTTGCTATAAACTTGAAGAACTACATCATTAAACAAAAATCTGAGTCAACAGCATTACTTGAAAGAGATAAAATAGTTAATTTTAATATAGTACAAGCTTAAAAACTTAGATCTAAGTATCAAGAAGATTTTTACAGCATCATAAGCTTTACCAGAATGTTAAAATTTCTAAAGGATATGTCTGAATGCATTCTTCCCTCCCCCAAAGGGACAGAGCCTTGTTTCTTCGTGATAGATTTAAAAACAGAAAATACACTTCAGACTAGTTTACTCACAAGCCAATTGACACAAACACTAAGTTATTAACATTGCTGATGTTAAGTATTCTTTCCCTGCTCCAAAAACCAAAGTGCAGTGATATTTTGGCTAAAAAGGTGCTGGTGTTATCTACTGCCCAACATAACGCTACCAAAATTTTTGTACATGTATGGTTTATATTCAAGTTGTTTACAATGAAGAGTATTTTCTGCTCATAAACCTTTGCCACTTTCTTTTACTGTTAACAACATACCATTAGTGAAAGCATATACATATCCTGTCCATTACTTAAATACACAATTGGCTGCTACCCATACACTGCAGGCATTATCATCCTCATAGGTCTACTACTCAAGGCCAGTACATGTTCTTGGCTATCCACCTTGAGCCTCCGACGTTGCCTAAAGTAGGCCTAGTGGGATGGTGCACCTTTACTGCTATTCATTATTTTTAAGTAGCTAAAAAGAAGGCAATGCAAGCCCTTTCTCAATTCATGAAGCCATTCATCCAGTAAGGCAGGATAAACATTTTTTACCTCCACTGTGCATCTTCTCCTGTTCACATGGGTTCCCCACATTTTCCACAGCAATTCCCTTTTGGGGAAGATCTGCTTTGGGGCAGGCTAATCAAGTGCTGTGGGTAAATTCTTCAAATACAAGTATAAATAAATGAGACAAATGCACACAGTGACTTGCCTCTTGAAGGTCTAAAAGCCTGGCCACTACCATTCTTTGTACTCACTATTCTGCCTTGTGTAGCTTCTCCCAGGAGCCCTCCAAAAGTGATTACAGGAGACATACAGGCACAGTATAGGAAAAGAATCGAGGCCAGGCACTGCAGGCTTAATGCATCCTTGAAGTCACTCAAGAAAAAAGGTGCTTTCCTTTGGATGTCAAGTATCAAACCACCAAAAAGCCTAAATAGGTGAGATGAAACTCGTCAAACTGTACACTAAAGGATTCTAGCTAGTTCAAAACTATGGGCTACACATGACTGCCAGTGCCTATTGCCAGCACAAATTAGCTATTTCATAACCCAGATTAAAGCATAACAGTTTAAAATGTAAATTAGAATCTTATCTATTCCAATTCAGTAGCATTCCAAATATAATCAAGCAGGTTATCCACATTTTTAAAAGCTGCCTAGGTATTTTTGTATATGGGCTAGATACTGAAAAAATATCTTTGCAAGTGATTTTACCTAAATAATGTTTAAAGTCTAATCTGTCTTATGATATTCAAAACAAGGAACGGAAGAAATATGCTAAACCTCAGCCAAGACCACTGCATTGATACATTTCTGTATTACTACTCCAATAAGTAGTTGTAGCTTTCTGATTCAAATTCCCTACATACATATGGTTACGTCCTTAAATAAATTTAGGTCTATAATTTTTTAACAGTGTTCTCATATAGAGATATTCTACAAATGGAAATACAAAACCAAACATATATAAATCAGTTCAACTGGGTAAGTTATTTGCAAGAAATCAAAAAGCTTTTGGCAGTTTCCAAAAAAATTTTTAAGACTCCAAAATACTAGGTATAATTTGCACCTACAAAAATTTGATTTTATTTTGAATTACCAAAAAAAAGAATCCATTCCTAAGAAAAACAATCGGATCATCTAGAGATAATTGTGTGGGCAGAAATTAACTTCTCAGCTCCACATACTGTTTGCAAAAACGCAAAAGGTAAGTATAACAAAGCCAAAATGGTAAAAATCAACACAAATGTTGTAAAGTCCTTCTTGCAAAGTTATGAGGAAGCTGCATTTCACTTGGAAGTTCATCATTTTGGGGATAACAACATTGTACATCTTTTCCAGAATTTCTCAGTTGATTTCATCTCTACTCTCTCATACAAGATATTAAGGTTTAATCTTAACCAGATATTTCTAATTTTGGGGACTTTTTTGGCAAGTATTTCAGAACTAACAGAGAACAACAATGCAACTCAAATGAAAGAAATTCCTTCAATTTTATTTTAGATCTGGAAGAAACCTAACCAAAGTATTTTTTGCCACTTATATTCCTTGTTGCTCCACTTTGTATACGTTTAATAAAAACAGATTTGCATTAATGGAAATTTTTAGTACCTAGCCCAATATTGAAAATTGTATATTCCTGCTATAATTATGATAATTACAGGCTCTTGACAATTAAAAATTAAAACCCAACTCTTAAAAGTCAGTTAAATTAGGCAGCATCTTATATGAAATCCTTCGCAAATGTGTTGAGAAACATTGCCACAGGCTTGAAAATGCTTTAAGCAGATCGGTATTTACAGGCAAGAATCCAACACTTGAAAAGGAAAAAGGATGCGCTCTGACACTTATACCATGATTTTTTATGTTCAAATGTCATCATTAAAAACTGTGAAGATTTATTATTTTTATTTCTTTATGGTAGCCAGTATTTAGGGAAATGAACACACCTTCCAGTTCTCTCAAGTTCAGGTCCAGCATGATGGCCTTCTTCTTTGAGAGTCTCTCCTGTAGGAGTAGATCCATTTGGAAATTTAGGTACCTTCCTTTTCTCCTACAGGGAAACAAAAACCCCAAAAACAAACAAACAAACAAACCATACTTTGAGACTACATTTACATTAAAAAGTATAATTCAAAAATTCAAAGACAGTGTGCAGAGACTCTCTGCCCTCCAAACCTTTTTCATATGCCCAGCTTATCAGCAGTCCTCCGTTTGCCAAAATCATCTTTTGTTGAGTACAGATGACTAGAACTGTACAACAATCCCCAGAAGACCTTATTAGTACCTTGCACAACAGTATTAATCTTCCCCCCTTCTACAAGAAATATGTCCCTGAGACATGATGAAACAAAGCCTACCTTTTCAAGACACAATAGAGGATCAACCACAAGGCCTAGAATCTTTAGATTTTTTTTCTTAATCATTTCCAGAGCAGAAGCCTCTAGCTTCTAACAGAAACTTTATGACACACACAGTATTTTCTTGAAGTATAAATCAGAAGTCATTCCAGTATAAATGAGAATTCATTCCCCCATTGAGCAAGATGCTCCCAGCTCCTCATAAATTTCTCAACCAAGCTTGCCTTCCAAAAACCCCCAAGCCCTGCTTATTTTGGAAAGGAGTTAAGTGGTAGCCTCAGGTTATTAATGAATAAACTGCACTGCTGTCACCCCTTGCATTCCACCTACTCCCCCAAACCACTACCGGATTCAACACCAAGTCAACCTTCTGAATCAAGTGCACTGGTCTCGCCCCCCACTTTTGATCCTGGCAAGCAGGAATTGCCCTCCGTTGTAAAAAGGGAGAAAGGGAAGAAATCAGAGTCCCTCTAAGATCCAGCTTCCCCCGGCTCTCATTCTAAGCTTGTATCACAACTGAGCAATACGATCCATTTTTTTTTATCCATTTCAAAAACATTCTGTGAACGTTATATGCTAGCCAATAGACATTAAAACATTTCAATCAACGTTGTATGCAAATAGAAGTTCTTATAAGAATTACAATATTCTTGCTGATCATTGTTAGATTAGTAATAAAATTTATAATAGGAACTCAGGTACAATTTTGGACCTATTCTCCTAGATCTCACATGAACTCATTTCAGTATTACAAAAGGAAATATAGTAAATACAATTTACTTAAAAGCATAGCAGGAAACTGATTAACACTTTTTTTTTTTTTTAAAACACCACTTAAATGGACAGTCCACTTTTTCTTCCAAATGGATGTGGGGGCTTTCCTGATGCTTTACTAAATTTTATACTCAGTACACAACTTACTTGCATTCAGAAATGGCATTTTCAAAGTAAAAATCATGGGAGCTCTCTACCAGACTTTTTTTTTCTTTTACCTGGGAAGGAACACTTTTTGGCGGCTCAATTCGTATAGATGGATCCCATTCTCCTGGAGGCAGGACTGTCACTTGGTCTAAAAATTCATCAATTCCTGACAACAAATCATTTCGGTCTTTTGCTTTATAGGCAACATCATGGAAAACCTACAAGAAGAAAGTACCCAATATTCTTTTTTTTTTTTCTTTTGAAAGAGGAACTCATTACAAGGAACACTTCATTGTTTTTAAAGGTCCTCAAAAGTTAGGCTTTTACTTTACTTGCATACTTTTTCATTAAGAATTACCTGTATGCACATCCCTGTGGAACATAAAATAAGGAAGTTGTATCTTCAAACTCAAAAGGAATATTGAGTTCATTTCTAAAATTAATTAAAAAGTTAATCTTCAATATTCAGTAAATCAAGTTCATGTACTATTGCCTGAATAATTCTGCCCTACAGCCACTGTGCCACTATGCTGTGCTAAATCAGGACAAAAATACTTTAAATAACCTTCAAACCAAAACACAAGTTTTTATTACGAATAAGGACTTCATTTGTATACCTCTAGCTTAATTCATTTTAAAAGACTTAAAAAGCATATGAAAGCAATCCTCCTACTACTCAAAAAAAACCCTACACTGTTTTACAGCCTACTACAACACCACAAACTCTGAACTGACAAACGGGTAGTATTAAAAAAAAAAAAAACCAAACCACAAACAATCCCAGAATCCCAAGATGCATTTTATACACAGAGAGGAAAAAAAAAATGCTAGTTTTGCTATAAAAAAACTGTTTGCAGAAGATGATCCTAAATTGCTTCTGTACATTTGAAACCTGAACTGTTTGTTTCCAGAAACCTGACCATTAAGTCTTCTAATTGTAAATTAGATCTTTTTAGTCTGTTTAGGTCTTTTTAGACCACAGAATAACTTGTATTTTTCTATTTCAATGATCTACAGTATTCTTAAAAATCAGCCTAACTAAAAAATTAGAAGCTGCAATGAACAAATACTGTATTCACAGGCTAGTGGCCCAATTAGAAAATGACGAATTTCTGATTTACATTTCCAAACTTTAAATTGTTCTAGAGTAAAGAAATACTAGAATTTCTACTAGATAACCCTAATAATTGTCTGCAATTCAGTAGATGGCGCTCACTGCGAAGTCAGAATTAAAACATCCTAATTTTGCTCATAAAATGACAAGTCTCAAAAAGGCCCAATTACCCTCTGCTCTTTAAAACCGTCCACCAGTGCTCTAAGCATATGACTTCAAATGCCTAGTAAAATTCTGGTTTTAATTATCTGACCTCACTTTGATACAAAAAAAAAAAATCTGTGATGATTCAATTGCATGCATTCTTAAACTTTCTGTCCTGAACACTTACAGTTTGCTGTGTCCTTTTCAACATAGTGATTCATATCAGATGCAGTTCTATTTCCTAATTTAATACAAAAATGAAATCTATATACCAAAGCTAAAATATTTTTTCAGAAATACATTTAGGATTTCTTCAAGAAAGTCATGGGGAAAAGTTAATTTACCATTATCTAGTTCACTAACACAAAAAATAACTTTACAGTTCTTCATTTAACCAGTTTGGTTTGGTTTTTTCTTTAACCTGTCACTCCAGAATACGTTTATTGAAAACAGTCGGTAAATACATTATTCTAGACTTCTTTAACTACAAGATTTTAAAATACATCACTCACATCATCTGTCATAAGAGTTGCTATTGATCTTCCAATTTCATGGTACTGTGGAGCTTTTCCTGCCGGTCCCAGCAACAAAAACAAAAACCTGTGGAGAAAGCAATAGAGATTAATATGGCTAAGTCGTTTGAATATACTCAGAGGGTTCTTTCAAACAAATGTTTAAAGAAAATTTAATGGTGAAGTAAAAATATCCTCTTCACCATTTCAGATCTTAAAGACTGCTGCCAGACTAAGAAAAGACTCAGCTCAAAGTCATTACTGGAAGAAACTTGAATCCTGAACCAAAATTACTCCGAAATCTTAATTAAGCCTAATTTTTTTAAGCCTAATTTTTCAACTTCTTATAATGCCTTAAATGTAGTAGTAATCCACAGGCTAGAGCTCTATGAGTATTTCATCTGGATCATAAGCCTTTCTGAGCTTTATGTTCTAGCCTCCCTGATGATCACCTCTTCACGGGAGTTAAACCCCCTCTCACTTGCTGTGACTGGGTACGCCACACAGCAGATGCACAGATATACTTCAAGCAACACACTAGGCATACTCACATAGCAGAAAGGAAGGGAACCTGCATTTTGAACACCTAAGAAGGTAAAAGTGACTTTTTGAGAAGGGAATCCAATCGGGGAGATGGGGGGTGGGGGTGCGCTGTCACAGCATACGTTAACAGATAGTCTCCATTTCCAATCACAGTAACAGTTATCACACTTGGGGGAGGGGGGTGGGGGGTGACCTTGAACAGGACTATTAACTTATAAATTCAAAATGAAGCCAAAGAATGAACCTCAATAATTCTTTTCACGACATTCTTCCCATAGTCCATGAAAAATCAAATTCCTAAGTGCAACACATTTGAAAAAAGTAGCACCTTCTTTCACCTCACAGTACAAAAAGCTCAATGTTATTTTTCCTTTGCAAGTTGACTACCCTAACTGAAACTGAGATTGCACCTTCAGAATCAAGTACGCTATTCCAAATTTGCAAGTCTACCTAATTCTGAAAAATTTAGGACAGGATAATTTTAGCTACATTAACACAAATAACCTGTATGCAGAAATTTTTTGCATTTCCGAAGAAACATTATGAGCGCTAATGTCAACTACCCTCTGAAAATTCTCACGTCTATTTATAAGAACACCGCGAAGATTATTTTTGCCTTTCATTAGGGTATATAAGCTGAAAATTACAGAGATAAACAAGCACCTCAATCATTTTAAAACATTTGAAAAAAAAAAATCACCAAAACCATGAAGGTACAAATTTACGCCAAACACCACAGAACATCCCAATACATCAATATGCACAGAAAATGAAGTGCCCTCCATGATGGCTGATGAAATGACCTGCTATCTTCATCATGGGACCTGCATTTTGACATTTTGATCACCTGTGGTAAATATGCCCCAGGTATACTGGTGAGACCATGATTTTGGGGGGTGGGTGCACCAGGCTGGATGGCATATTGCAGATTGAAAACTGATTCAATGTATAGCTGCAGATTGGTTACCTCAGTGTCAATCAGGTAGATTTGGGCATATAATTAAAAAAAGGTTTTCCGCCACCTAGGTTATTCATACACAGAGTATTTGTATACAAAGAGCAGAGCTTCAGATCAGACAGACTTTCAGACTTCATGGACTCTTCCCCACCGTCACACTGCGTCATGCTGAAGGGAACTATAACAACCTTCATGCCCATCTTTACAATGGCAACACAAGCTTGGAAGACTTACTGCTTTTACTCCGGGTCAGCTATCAGTTTCAACTTCTGTACTTGCTTAAGACAGAATCATTACATATATTTAAAGAATTCAGCAAATTTTATGGTGGACCTCATTCTTTCAAATTTTGCAGCAAATGACTGGCATCATGTTAAACAAAGTCTACATTTCTTGAGCTTAACAGAGTATGTATAAAAATTTACAACTACATGAGATCTTAAGTATTATCTTATTGTATAAATAAAGGCAGACTTTCCAGGCATTTATTTACCGTGTAGGAACCGGAACCTCTGTGAGACCTGAGAGAAGCACAGCAGGGGAGAGCCTCACAAAAGCAATAATAGGTCTTTCTAAAAAATCTACTTCTCCCACTAACACATTTGATGCTTCTGCTCCTGAAGGAATTTTCCTCATGAAGTTCATATCAACCTATTTATATAAAGATGAAACAAGTGTTTATTGCCTTACATTTGTTCGCAGAAATTCTGTAAGTTTATCAGTATTTACTAGACATTTATGCTACAAAGAAAAATAAAAATGCAAATCACATATCCCACAGTACAGAAGAGACAAACATATGTAGAAAATGTCAGCCAGCCAGCCAACTAATATTAAACTGTTTTCTAGAAATTAGAATTACTACCACCTACTATATTCTAGAAGACTCCAAACTGCATAACCACCTTTCTAATATTACTTATCATGACAAACATTCCGTGATAGGACATAACTTAACAAAATCTATGCACAATTAATGACGAGAGTTCATGTAATTACACATGGTTTCTAGAACGTAATTAGTTATTTCACAGCTGTGTATTTCAAATGTCATAATTTTGAAAAATAATTTGTATGCTTATATTTTCATCCATAAAGAATATGATGGCTGAAAATCTTAACATTCATTTCTGTACATAATTACAGAAAAGCATTAGAAAATGGTACAGCACATGAACTCTGTGTTCATATACATATACACACACACACACACAAGCACCAGTTACATTGCTATCTAAAGAACTTACAGATGGCCTCTTGAGTCCCACACCAAGTGTGCCACAACTACAGTGCCAGGAGGCTGACTCCTGCCCAACAGGAGACAAGGCAGGTGTAGAGAAGGACAGGCCAAGCAAAAACATAAAAACTGTGACAGAGGAGCAGGAATAAATGGCACCTGCCACGATTAGATGAGAACTACAGAGTAAGTTAGCTTTCCTTAAACATAATTATTTAACTTAGCAAACCAATTTTCTTACAGTGTTTACAACAGCTTTTGTACAGCAAACTCATAAAACATATAAAACAAATCCCCTTTGAAATCCTCTTTGCAAAAAAACTCAAAAAGTCAGTCCTAGAAAAAAATATTACAACACCATTTACAAAATTGTTTTCATAAGAGTCTTTATAGCAGACCTGAAAATATTTCCCTCTGCATGAGAAAGTGCAGCAGCTGCACTCTAAGTTACCAAAACACTGAAAAGATCAAACTAAACAGAAAGTTCAGTCCCACTGGGAAGAGTTTCAAAAAATTTGACACGTTTAGCCTATGCCATACTCTGACACTCATACATACAAGTTATGTCTTAGTACATATCTTTTGTACACTTATACAGATGCGTACGTATATGTGTCTTAGTTGTAACTAAGAGGGCAGTTGAAACAATCACATTTTTTGTCACAGTTATTCTGTGCTAAACTTAAAGGTATTTCAAATTATTTACCTTACTAAAATCAACCGTGCTGTTTTCTCTGCTTCCTCCTGTCCCAGTACCTTTCATGTCTCCACTTTTCCCAGTGTCTAAATTTCCAGGTGCTGATTGTGGAGATGCTAACAGCCCTAAATTAAAACAAAGGAGAAGTTCAAAATGGTGTATGAAGTGAACTGAGTATGCAACACTACCAAAACTCAATGTGGCAGCTTGCTTAAAGCAAATGTGCAAGTTATTCAGTAAGGGTGCCCTACATTAGTATCATAAATGCAACATTAACAAGTCACTGTGTTGTCAAAATAATAACATTATTTTAAAAAATTAAAATTAAATATTGCCCAAATGATGGCCATTTGCAGAACAGTCACCAGAAAAGAAAACAAGAGCTACTTTAATTGTAGACAATATAACAAGTGTTGACATTTTAATTGTAACCACTCTAGTAGTTGGTAGATAGCATCTTCACTGTATTTAGAAATCCTCAGACACCAAAAGCAAACATCTCTGCTATCTAGTCTGCTGTGCTGCAGTTATTTCAATTGTAAAAAGCCTCGGCAAGCCTCAGGCTACAGCTACAGTGATGATACCCTGGTAGTTAACTAAACCTGTACAAGCCAATATTGTACTACATGAAGGATAGACAGCTTGCAAACCATGGTTTCAATCAACAGACCAAAACTCCAACTATTGATCTGACCAGATGTTTCTAGATGAAATGGTCTCTCTAACACGTTAGTTCAAGAGGCATGTACAATAAAATTATTCAAGTTAAGTGTAGAGCTTCCCTCTAACATCTGCACTAAGACACCGTTTTATGTAGCTTACGACACTACTAGCAACACTGAACTGCCGGTTCAGTGAAGGGTGCAAAAGTCAAGTAACCCAGGTGTTCATACGCAGTGAATTCCATGTTGCGTCATGGTTATCTCTACCCAACTATCATTTAGAAGCTGGTCTAGGCATGCATAACCAAGCCCAAATCCCATCTTTTGGATTACAGAGCTTTTACTTGTTCAGTTTAACATGCACTAGAAGTGCATTTGGCCTTGCTTGTCTACACTAGACCTTTCAGATGTGGTGATAAACATGCTTTAACATGCTTTCAAAACCACATCTAGACAAAGACTAAAGCTTAAACATTGTATTACATGCAGAAAGTTTGTATTTAGGTCAAGCGTCACTCTAGTCAAGATAAAACTGAAGTCCTCACCAGCTAACCTGTTGGCTATTGTTCTATCATAACTCCTGCTGCATAACTACTTGCATTCCTCCATGTTTATAATTTAGCAATTTGACATTTTTTAGCATTTCAAATGACAACTGAATTTGCTTTATTTCATCCCCAAATTTATTTCCAAAAAAACTCTTTAACAGAACTATCATATCAATGGAAAACATGCATGTCCAAGCCTTTACCATTAATTTTCATTCTTAGAGTTCATAGGGATATAAGTGGTATGGGTAGTTTTTCCTGAAGCAAAAACCAAATGAAGTTAATGACCTGCCATTTCCTTTGTGAAGGTAATTGTAAGTAATTAGCTAACACTATAAATACTACATTCAGTTAGCTGGCGGGGCAGGGGGGGGGGGGGGGGGGGGGGGGGGGGGCAGGGGGGAACACCACCCAAAAAACGCCACATTCTACTCTTCTGCTCCAAAATGTATGCATTATTCACAAGAATCACTAACAGCAATCAACCACCTGTGAGATGAGCTGTTCAAAGTATTTAACTGCATAACAGTTGATGTTAAGTGTTTGTAGGACTAGAAATAGAACAGAAATATTAAACAGTTGTTGCAGAAGGCCATAATATAAAAGTTTATAAATACATATTTTTTCCACTTCCTCCCTGCTACATAACAATAAAGGTAACTGAAGATATGTATGACTGATGAAACATGAGCAGTAATGCATCATTTTGCTCTTTTTGCCCTGTGAGCAAGAGCAAGCAGAGACTAGAACAAAAAGTGGAGAGACAATTAAGGAGGAGGATAGAGAATAAGGATTCTACATATTAACATAAACTAATTTATTATTTCAGTACTGAAGTGATACTGATTCTTCTAAAAGGTTTGCCTTCAAAATTTCTCCAACCAGTCATAGTTAAGGTCCAGATGTTTTGGTACTGATACAGGAACATTTGTCTGATCCTAAACCACGTGTAAATAGTTTTCCTTTCTATTGGTCTTGCAGTTGGACAGACTGCTGTGCTCACATGAGAATACTGCTTACAGGTTTTCAGACCTGAGCAAGCATTTCCATATGATACTGATTGATGTGCATAATGAAATGCAATCTGGTATTTGCAGGGAAACTCAGAATAAAAAAAATAATCATCTCTAATAGAGGAACACTTTTACTCAAAACTCTAATAAAAGAACTTACTTTCTGCTCTTCTCCAGTTTAGTAGGTACAAACTCAGAGGCTACTGCTAAAAGGAAGACTACCTAGTTTTTCCAGACTGTGAGACAGAGAAATTCATCTAGTCTTACCAAGCTACCGAGGAGATCGTTAAAAATATACAATACTCTTCTTGATGTTGTTATGCAAGTATACCACCTGCCTCTTTTGAAAGACAACTGTGGATTGAGTCTTGAATAAGTTCGATTACTCGTAAGATCACTCAAGTTAAAGTACTTATAACCACACCTTCACTAAAGATCATGCACATTTTGTAGCCAACTACACTTAGTTTAATACTGTGATCACAATAATCTAATGGACATTGCCTACTGGAAAAAGAAAGCAAGAAAGATACAGACATTTGCCTCACATTTCCACTTCAGTAAAAAAAAAAAAGTGTTGGGGGAAATAAGATGAGTTCAACACCTAAGCATGACTGTTCCAATATTATTATTTTTATACATAACAAAATTTATGAATTACGAAACTTTTAAATACAAAGTCACACCATATTTGTGTTTGAGGGGAAAAAAAACAATTTTAAAAAATAAATTCCAATGCAGCCTTAATATGAAAAAAATATTAGAAGGCAAATCCTAGAAGGCAAATATTTAAACCTTTCTGAATTATTATTTTCAGTAAGTAATTATTGTAAAAGCAAAGCTGTTCTAAATATTATTTTACTCAGTTGTGAAGTACATTTATCAGTGAACTAAAAGACCCCTTATAACAGGCTGCTTTGCTGTTGTTCATAGACATTAACACAGCTTAATGATGCTGGTGAACTAACTGTTCATCTTTTGCTGTGACACAGCTCTCTTCCTAGCTCTACCTATGGAATTCATTATTCAACAGTTTCAAAGATGGGAAAACAAAAGCTGTTCCTGAACCGATGACAAAAGAAAAAAATATTGTTAAAGAGAACCCTTTGCCTGGTTGACTTACTATGAACTGATGACTGGCTGATAAAAATCAAGTGATAGACTGAAAGTGTGCCCCTCTCCCCTTCTTTTACAGTAATTCACATTAAGTTCAGTAACCTTCCAGCTATTTGTAGTTCTAAAAAGTAAAATCTGAATAGCAGAAGGCCAAGGATAGATGAATGCTAAACAGAAGGAAGCCATCTATTAGAAAATTAAAACAGTTCCTAATTCTCACAGGAGGCAAACCGAACTCAGTCATTCAGATGTGGAAAAAGTATACTGGCTGCAATATTCTGAATTACTAGAGAGGTAATACAGACCATAATCTATACTGGAATGGATGAAGGAGTGTTTTTTGGGGTTTTTTTTTGATTAATACAAGGAAGATGACTTCCTCTTCAGGGTTCCCTTCTGAATCTGTCTCCCAAAACAGAGTGAGTCCAAGTTCAGCTGCAGCCCTGAAGTCATAGTCTGAGAATGTCTTCAAAAGGCATCTCTAAGGAAAATGTGTCTTTCTGTGGTCAGATGATTTCTTGAATTAGAGTGGGGGCGGGGGGGGGAACCCAGAAAGCAAAAATGTCTTCCATTATTATTGGTGTTCATCTTTCTCTGGAAAGACTTTTATTTATGGATTAACTGGGAAATCATCCCTTTCAGATTTTTCCTTTATGAGAAACATCCCCTTGAGGCACAAAAAGCAATTTGAACATGACTTGGAGATTCTGGTGGAAAGTGCTATTAGTGATAATAATAGCATCAAGTACTTGATCTTCATTTGTTTGCTTTCTCTTGCGTTCTAAAGACCTTGAGTCCAGCATGCCATCATTCCTGTCAGATGAGTAGAAAAATGAGAACTGGAAAACCAATTACAGCTGTTATTTTACTTCTGGTTTTTAATTACCTTTGAAAGATCACCCATGAGAGAGAATGATCTTCATGTGAATTCTCTTAATTTCCTATAAGGAAGTCAGAAGAAGAGTTTTCTGTTTGGTTTTCTGAATTTAAGTAAGGATGGGGCCCCCACTCCAACTCAAGATGACAGCCTACAACATAGTTTGCCCTTTCCTTTTCAGTGACTTGGCTGCAAAATGTGAAAAGGCAGATAACCACAGCCTTTTCTCTGTCAGCATATTTTCACTGCTATATGTAACAGTGTGCTCTTACTTATTCAACAAGTGAGGAAAGAAACCAAGAAAAGCCTCGCTGATGAAAGAACTGAGTGAAATCAGCTCCCCCCTTGCTCCTCCAATACACATAGGCATAAAGCAGACAAACCAACAAGCTAGATTTTGGCAAAATTTCTGGGAAGAAAAAAAAGGCAGGAGGAGCCTGAAGGCTAAAAAGAAAGGTGATCCCGTTAAAAACATGATTTATCTAGAAGAATCCTGAAGTCTCTAAATAAGTGATAATTTTGCAAAAGTAAAACAATTATAACAGCATGTATGCAGAATGCACGAGTTATGAAACATTTACTAAAAATGATTAAAGAAACTGTTAGAACTTTCCATCCTTTCTTTCCAATTATCTATACATCTACATACCCTTTTACATGTAAAGAACAATAGCTTTGCAAGACAACAAATCAATAAATTACTAAGCTCTGACCTGCAATTATAAACGCTTAACTACCTTATCCTATTTTCATATCAAACACAACAAAACAGTAATCAAGTGTGTGATGCTGAAGCAGCGCACGAATGGATAGCTATCCGTAAACAGCTGCAGGTGAACTGAACCTGCCAGTTCCATCATAAACTACTACTGGTTTTAGTGGTCCTGGTTTTTAAAAGCACAAAAGCAAAAATAAAATTGATTAAAGATTTCACGATACAACTAAACTACACCACCACTGATTACTGAACCCTTCGTAATTCTTTTCATACTCATCTCTAATACTTCACTACACCTTTGGCTGTAGCTATGTCAGGATAGTGAACACTGGTTTAAAATATTATTTAAACCACTGACAAAAACAACAAAGCATAACCTGACATGGAGTGTAGGTGAGTGAAAGGAAAAGGCCACCATTTTTGACATTTTGTTTATAGATTATATTTTAAAACCATATTCCTTTTTAATCACACAAATGAAGGTTAGTTAAAGAATTTTTTTGCTGACTTTAGTTAAAAGCTAAAAAGTTAAAAATGCTGAATGATCAAACAGTCACAACTGAGAAGAAATAAAGCATGCAGGCAGAGGTAACAGTTATCATATTCCTTTGTGCCCAAGTTATGTGCCAAAAACATTGCAATGCAAGTGATCCAGATGCAGAGAGCATCACCCATGGACAGCTTAAATTTTGATAGTTGCCTGGTGTTTTGTCAGTATTTTCCTCTGTCTTCTTTTCCTGGCTTTCCTGCACTTCTAAGTCCTCCTCAGGTGGGTGGATTATTACTGAAGGAATATCATCACTGGCAGGTGACACCAGCAATTCCTTGCCCTGAAGTGGACTTGGCTGGGCACTTGTGGTTGGCGGGTGGCTGCAGGTAGGACTGGAGGGTGGTGTGTTTTGAGGGGTAGTTACGGGGGTTGTACACCTTGAGGTTGCCGGGGTTCCAGCTCTTGAAGAAGGAAGAAGGTAATTGAGAAGAACTGACAAACGGTTTTCTCCTCTCAGGGAAATATTTGAGGCAGAGAGACCTGTTCGCAAAGAGTGGCGGGAGGCTGAAAGGCCTTCCCCTGAGATAAAACAAATGAAACACCATAAGGCTTACAACAGGGATATACTAAAAAAAAACCAAAACTAAACAAACAAAAAAAAAACCCACAAAAAAACCCAAAAAAACCACCAGACACAAATATGCATTAACAATTTACATAGTAAATTGCAAGCTTTGCGGGCTAAAAGTGTCATACTCATGCAAGTAAGACAAGAGAGAAGAGCAAATCTTATTTCAGACATTAGAAAAGTCAGAAATTACTGATGAGTACTAATTAGAATGCCAAAGATATGTGGGAGAAGATATTATCTTAAAGTCAGTAAGATTTGTTGATATAACAAAAAAAAAAAATTATATCACTTGAAACTGACTCTTAAATTTTCCTAGAAGAATTTCTTATTCCAAATTGCACAGCGGCTACATTTAATGCCATCCAAAAAACACATTTAAAAAAATCATTATCAGCCAAAACACTACAAGACTTCAATGAACTGCATCCATTATATACAAAGAATTCTTAATGTTTACAATTAAAGTATTTCAAAATGAACATGATCAAACATATCTAATCATGTTAAATGCAACCGTCTTCCAATAAAATTCTTGTTTTAATAAGAAGTTTCCTAGCCAGCTGTAGTCTCAATATATAGTTTTGAAGAGAGCACGAGGATGAGATACATAGTCCCCTCTCCAATTCTTCTTGCGATGACTTACCGAACATCCCCATTTGCCTAAAACCAAAACACGTTTCTCTAAAATCCATTGTTACTTTTCTTGCCCTATCCAGTTTCAATGTCCCACTAATTTCATATAAAGAGAACATAGTCTTGTCATGGTGCCCTCAGATTTAAGTTTGTAATGGATTTCAGTTCTTCCTTAAGCAGAAAGAGAGACTGCCTATTCTCATATCAGTATTTTCATTAGAAGGTTTAGCGGTATCATTCCTCCTGTTTACCACAAACCCTTTTCCTGGGATGGCAGCCTCCTTGCGAAGAGTACTGCTTACTTCTCCTACAATCCCGGAAATCAAAAACATGCTGGTTTTGTGTACCATGCCATCAAGCAAGGAAACAACAAACTAGACACATTTAGTCTCACATTTATATTAGACACTACAGAGACCAATACATTGAACAACCCTAAAATAATTTACAAGAAGGAGGCGCAGAAAGTATGCCTAGGTAAAGGTCACATACATTTCCCTCCCCCCAACAATGGAAGAGTGGATCCTACAGATGCAAACTGGATTTAAATTAAGAATGAAAGCCTCAAAGATCAACTATTAAATCTGCAGTGCAGTAAAGACAAGAGGCCCAATAAAGCAAACTGGTTGATTTTGTCTATATTAATCACTACAGTAATAACTAGACTTCTGTCAGTACATCTGATGAAACATGAACATGAGATGTCCTAACACACACACAGGTGTAAAAAGGAGCCTATAAAGTATTATGCACATATGCATGTCTGGTTTACCCATTTATTAGAGGGTAACCATAGGATTATAAAGAAATATAAGTATACACTGGCAAAGAGTTCATCACGTTATACTGGTTTCTTATTTCATCATATCTCCCATATTCTGTTGTAGGAATAGTAATAAGAATAAAATGCACTGGAAAGTGGAAGTGACACATGAAAAGTACCTGACAAGCAAGACACCTCAAATACAAAATTCTCAGAATTATAATTGAGGATACAGGTGTTCAAGGATGGGCAAAACCAAGTTTATATGTGACAATTTCACATTCGCTGAACAAAACAGGAAAGTCAGAAGTTACAGAAGAAATTATGCTCTTATATAAATTATTTGTATATACATTCTAGAAAAAAAATTATGAAACTATCAGGGATATAGTTACACATGCATCATATATTCACTAGCTAACAAAAAGCATCAGCAAGCCTGGACATTTGCTGGAGCATACTCCAAGTATGTATCAAACTTAGAGCTCCCAACAAGCACGTAACTAAGTGGAACATGTTCTAAGCAATGAGGCATCTTCCAAGACAGGAAAGGAACTTCACTTCAAGGAACTTCTCTTCAAGGAGTGATACATGAAATGAGTACTAAGTTTTCACTAAACTAAAAAGTTTCAGTTGAAATTATGTGTCTTAGTTAATGCAAGGCAAAAGATAACATAAAGAACAGAGACAGAAATAGAGGCTATAAGAAATACAAGAATTAACATATGCTGCTCTGCAGTATATATTGCTATTGGGACTTTGGAACTGGATGTCTAGAGTAAATGTACTGATATTCCAGAATATTTTCAGGCATTTGGTTCAATAAGAGATGTAGTACAGCCTATAAAAATACTGCAAATACCTTTCTTGGGTTTGGGGTTTTTTTAAGTCCTGTTAAGTCCTTCTCTACAAAACAAGGTAAAAATAAATAGTGTCCTAGCTAAAAGTAATTTCTTCACCATTAGCATAGTGAACTTTTTCTAGCCATATTAACAAAACAACACTGGATTAAAACACAGGAATTGTCAGCATCATTGAACCCATGACTTGACCACAAAGTAAATCTCTAGTATAAAGACTGAATAAGCAAGCAGGATCCATCTGACAAATGCATGAAGCTATGCCATGATACTGAAATTCCTCAAACATTACACGCTTTATTCAAACATATCCTAAAAAGCATTAGGATCAATGTAGGTCTGTTTCTATACTTCAAAACAATAATGCATGCTACATATACAGGCAGGAGTAGAATGTTTGAGTAAATTCAAAAATACACAGGAACATCATCCACAGCTACACATAGCACACACTGTTATCATTAGTTCTTTGCTTATCAAGAAGGAAACACTTATCTGCTATTATCAGCTGAATTTTCCTTCATCTCCCAGTGAGAAAATTATTTAACAGGTTAGAACAAACTGGATGCTACAACTTATCTCACCATTTCGTTCAAGCAAGTGAGGGTCAGAATGTTTCTTGCCTATATCTGCAAAAGACCGAACCAGGGGAATACGATTGCTGAATTTTTTCTCATTCTGATGATGGTGCCTTTTTAGAAGAGCCTCTCTCACGTTCTCTCTTATGGATTCATCGAGCTGGCCAGAGGCAATCATGTTGTCCAAAACCATATCTACATAATAAGAACAATAACAGCAAAAAAGAAAGTTATATATATAGCTATCAAATCTCTCCTTCACCACATTCAAACACTGTAGTTGCACCAAATAATAATAAAAAAAAAAAATCTATTTTTTTTTAAAAAAAGAAGTCTTTTCTTTAGCAAAGTCATCTTCAAGAATTCACAGGAAATTTTCAAAGATGTCACTAAACAAGCAAATGTAACAATAAGGAAAGCACAACACGCAATCCAAAAGACAGTATTTATTAGTAGCATCATTTTAAGAAATAAGTTACTTATTATTTTATAATTTATTGTAATTTACTTCAAATTTCAACGGCTACTCCCTTTCAAAAAAAAAAAAAAGGCAAAGCATCTATGTATTCAACAACCCTCCACTAGAAGCGAACACACAAAGACAGAAACACAACAGAGAACAGACTTTTTAAGACAGTCTTAACCTGGCATTCCCTATTTTGAAAGTATACAACTATACAAAAGTGAAAGTTATTACAGAATGAGATGAATTCCCTAACTCCTCTGTCACCTTCAGATTCCCTCAGTTCCCGAGGCTCTCTACCAAACTTCATGCAATTCACGTGTTTTAGAACAGGATATGTAAAACAAAAGCTAGTTACATCATCTAAAACTAACTAATCAGCTGTCAAACAACATCAAGCTTTAAAAGGGCATCTCATCAGTGTGCTCACACCAGGAAAGAAAGCCTGCGTGTTTGGGAAAATATCCGCTGCTATTTCTTAGCTGGCCTTTTTTCTTTTTAAATTAATTAAAAAAAACCCCACACACCTGCACAAATCAACACAAACCTATGTGACAACTTTTAAAATATGTTTTGCCAGTCCTAACTGATGTATCAAGAACCCAACTGTACTGTTAAACTGCAATTACATAGCACTTTTCACAAAGAAAAAGGTTATGGCTCAAAATACCTTGCAAACAAAATTATATGCAGCAAAGTCTCTGTCAGTACAGTGCAGCTTCCTTCTGGGATTACTGGCAACACACAACCTTTTGTTATAGCTTCTCAAAAGGAAACCAGCCACCCTCTCCCTCCTGTTTTAAGCAAGAACCAAGAATACCTACTAGGTATTCCTGGCTCAGGGAAACAAGACAATACATTTGTATGCCAAGGATTTTTACCCTACATGCTTCTTAACGGCACCTAAAATTAACTTGAAACAAATTCAATCTCTTAAGACATCCTAGTTCCAACTAAAATACCTATTAAAAGAGTGCTGTTTACACAGAATTAAGCAATAACTATTCTTCTTACGTACTAAGATTATTGTTAAATTCAATTATTAAAAGTGAATTAAAAACCAAAACATTACTTTTACAAACCATGTACTGAACACTCTTACTCAGTAAGTCAGGAAAATAGGAAGGGAATACCAATTTCCTGAGTGAATTTTGAAGATTTCAAAACAAAACAAGAATACGTTTCTCAAGGACTGCCAAAGTTTTTAATGCCAAAACACCTTGTCCTTCACATACATGTTGGTCAGCCCTAAGCCTAGCATGATTCCTGAGAAGCCATTCCACTCTGTGGTACCTGTAGCAAGAGATACCAGGAAAATTATGTAAAACTAGTTCAAAGGCATTCAGACTAAGCAGGTATATGTATACATATATGAAAAAGTCTTCAAAGCTGATTTTATAGCATCCAAAATGACCATGTGATTAGTGAGGACACCCAACATAGTAGGTCAAACAACATGTACAAAATTTATTTCTGCTCACCTCTTATAAAGGTGAAAAAAATACCAGATGTGCAACAATCAACTGCACTAATGGCATCAAGTTAACATCAGCCAAGTTATGATTAATAATTATGGTACTAAAAGTGCACAAGTAAGTCCTAAAATGTTCTGGCAGATATTTACATTTCATCTGTAGAAACAAAGACAAAGAACACATTCAGGGATTAGAACATAAAGGCAAATTCTGGGCCTCATCCTAGAACATGTAATAAAGGTGGTCCTACTCATCCAGTGTAGCTCCTTCTAAGTGAAGTTTGTAGGATTAGCTCTTTACAACCAGATGAAGGAAACTGCAGAAAGCATGCACATACCTATTTCTTCAAGATAGTATTTTCAAAAACATAAAAAAACACCATCAAAAACATCAAGTTACAGTTTCAAATTTAGGAATAAAATATTTTAAAAAAAGTTTTGCTGCAACCTGCTATCTCATCTAGTGTGTTTGCTCTCATGTCCAACATGACCGTCCCATTAAGAATACAGCTTCGCAGTTCAAAGAGACTGTGCAGAGACAGAGTTGCTACATAAGGCTTGCTCCATCGATCGCCACCATCTTCAACATCTTCTTCAAATTTCAGCCACCTGAAATGCATACACATATTTATAATTCTCCTGGAAGATAGACAATCTGGCAAGCAATCCCCATCCTTCCCTGTGGCTTCTGTATGACACAGAACAGGAAATCTCATCAGCTCATACAAGCTTTCATCTTCTCAGACAACTCAGCTGATTGACAGTCACAACATTTTTATCAGGCCTTTTAATCATACTCAACTGTTTCAGTTTTTGCCCATTTTGTTTCTTTTGGTTTGAAGAATACCTGTCTATTCATGAGTTCTTGTGAACACTGTGGCACTATGCCTTGTTACTTGATTTGCATATCTGTTTCATCGCTATTTTAGAATTAGAAAGCTGTCTGAAACACACCATATACAAACGTTCAAGTATCCTAGGGTGCTAAGTCAGACATTTAAGAGCTAGGTAATACTAATATGTGTAACTATAAATTGATCTTGAGTCTGACTCACAAGCATTATGTAAATTGAACTTCTGCAAAAGCCAGCATGCAATAAGGTAATTAGAAGTACTGAATGCAGAAGAATTTATTACAATGCATATGTAGAAGGAAGCAATTAAACTAATATGGGCCAAAAATAATCATGGCATCTTGTTCATGCATGCAATTTGCAAAAAATTAATCAAATGCTACTTAAGAAGAACATAAGTAAATACGCAATTTTCTTTATGTTTGAGTGAAAAAAATTGGCACTAATATATCAGCAATAACAGAGCAAAGAGATTTCTGAGATTGTAAATACCATGCTCCATGGCTGAACACCCATATTTATAACTAAACAGAGTTGTACCTTTCACAATGCTTGGCATCATCAGTTTTAGGAAAGTCAACACAGCATGAGGATCTCTTGAGAAACCATATTGATTCTTCCAGAGTTGGACAAATACAACAAAAGTTTTAATTTGCTGAGCGTGAATTGAGTGAACAACTCCTATAGGTCATGAAAATTCTAACCCAGACCTGGTTTGCAGTTATTTGAAATAAAATTACTAGAAGATACACCTTGAAACAATCTACTTCGAGTATACCTAGCCGTTTCTTTCCATTCATATTCTTCTCCATCCCTGAAGCAAAGTTCATCCATTTCAGTGAAGAGATCATGGGGAATGTGTTCATCATCATCTTCAGTACCCAAGATAAATTGCACTCGTTGGGATGGCGTGTCTTGAAGAAAAGGAAAAACTGAACAATTAGAAGAATTCATAGTTCTATTATGCAAGAAACAGCACATAACAGTTAAATCTCCTGCTCTCAGTTAGAAATATGCAGCACAATATCCTCTTCTGGAAGGAAGAAGAACAAAAGAAACATGGACATTTCTTTAAGAGGAGGCCCCTTTAAGAGGAGGCCCTTTTAAAATTTTTCATTGTTTCTGAAAATAAAACATAGAAATTTATGTTTATGTAATGCAATTAAGTATCTTTAGCTCTTCTGTAGGTTAACAATATGAAAATAAACATCAACAGCAAAATTAGTAAGAAAGTAAAGATCAATATACCAAAGGGCTTTACACATAGTGGGTACTCAGGCACTCATTAGAGTCGTAGATTTTTGAATGGCCTGTTGCTACTTCGTAGGATGGAAAAAATTATTACCTTTCTCATTGCATGGTTGGAGCCCTGTACATAAATTAGCATAAGAAAGGAGAAACTACACAGCTAAAATGCTGAGGAAATATTTTAACTTCTCATAGTATAATGCCTAGTGGAACAGGCTCAGTAATAACTCATAACAAAATTTAACTATCGTTATTGATCAAATAGAAGTAGCAGACTTCACTTCTATGAGCAAATCTTTAAAAAAAAACAATGATAAAAACACATGGGTATAGTGATATTTTTAATACCTATACACAGATTTTGTAACAAGTCAAGGGACAGCTTTCAAATTACAAGGGTTCAATAATGTAGTAATTGCAACATTTTCTCAAGGAAGGTCAGAGATAGAAAATCCAGGTTAATCTCAACTTTAAAAATTTTACTTTGTTCACTGAAACGTCACTCTCACAGCTGCTAGATCTGAACATACAACTGTATGCTTCCACTGCAGAAGGAAGATCACCTTTTAGATTCAGACGCAAGATCTGAATTACTAATGAACTTCATTGAGAACTGAATTTTGCTTTTGCATTGTTGTTCTGGTATACATCATCATCCCATCACATAATTCTGAGATGAGCTCTTGAATACAAACAACATTCATTATCAATGAAGACCTAGAGCAGATTGTTTCTGTCCCAAAACCAACATATCCCAAGAATCCTGCCATCCCCTGTGTATCCAAAAAGAGAAGTGACCAGAAGAGAGAAGTTAATTTCTATCTATTTAATATTACTTGCTGCTTCAGAACCTGTACAGAGAGACTCTAAAAACATAAGATCAAACAATAATAATTCATGTTTGGGAGGGGAGGTTTTGAAGATGGATGAAACTGAGAACTGTAGGACAATGGTAAAAGGGGACTTGTCAAAACATTCCCATTTGAAAACTCCTTTGTTTCAGGGAACCAGCCCCATGTAGAACATGGTTCTATTTATAGGAAGGTGATAGTGAACAGTGTGGTGTCCACACTTGAAGTGGAACATTGCACCATAACTTTCCCATTCATTACAGTCTAGGAATAAAAGTGGGTTTGAGGTCTTGAAGAAAAACTAGTAAAAGTACTGCTAAATAATTTCATTTCAGAGAATGATATGACAAAGTCGTCATCTCTCGAGGAAAAGGGGTGGGATGGGGGGGGGCGGCGTCTGATCCAAAACTAAAACTTAGGAGGCAGTACAATTCCTTTACTAACAGACAGCAAGAAGGCTGAAGTAAATATTTTAATGGATTATTGATCAAATTACCATGGCAAATGCAGCTTCACAGCTATATTCATACTTTCAAAAATCTTGAGTGACAGAGTATTACAAGACTACACAATCTGAAAAAAAGGTGTCTAATTTAAATAACACAGATTTTTATGCTACATGCAAGTATTACGAAGCTCTAGTCTAACCTATTCAGTGTAGGCTGCTCAACATTCACACAGACACTTGGCTGAATTCCAACAGCTTACGATTTAGAGAAAAAACAACCACAAAATCCTTGCCTGATTGTATGTAGAAAGACATTAATTACAGCGAGAATAAAAGAAACAGCACAAAACAAACAATGTTTAAGCACAGGGTAACTACTAGAAGTTTATTATCAAGAGACACAAAGAACTCACACAACAGGTTTCTTACCATATGATGGAGATTCTCGGCCATCCTCTCTGTCAGTCTCTTTTTCTTTTTTTCTTCTGTGATGCCTGTGCCCACGATGTCTATGCCGTCGACGGCCTTGCTTTCCAAATGGCACGTGAACTCCAATATACACAGCTCTGTGGCCTTTTCAAGAAAGTTTAAAAGGAAACAATTAAACAAAAAACGACCCTCTACCAAAATTTAGCATCTTAGTCTACAAGGAGTTTGACAAAAAGAAACCCAAAAGCACTTGGCAAAACTACCTTTAGTGAACTAATATTACCATTTCCTTTCTGTTCTTCCCCAGTGTCAAAGAACTAGTGCTATACTCATTTCCTTGATAAACTGCATAAGACTATGGCCCAACTTAAGAACTCAGTTGTGAAACAAGTAATATAGAAACACAAGCTTGACCTGTAACGCTGAAAGAAGCTACTTGACAAACACCAGGGCAAGGCAGAAAAATTACATGGTACTCCTCTTGTTTGCAGGGATTTGTATCAGGATAGTTATTACAATGGCAGGATGTAATCTCCCAGTTCAGTTTATGAATTGCATTAAGAAATTACCCATCGTTTAGAGTCTGCAAGGAGTCTTCTCTGCTTGAATGAACTGCCAGTATTTCTTCAAGAAGCATCTGACACATCTAGGTGAACCTGATGTTCAACTACACCACTAATTCAGTATCAGTTTGGGTGTGTAAAAGGAACTTATATTTGGAAATGTATGCCAAAACATCAAATAAGTTAGAAGGTTGGGGTTTTTTTTTTCCATTCTAGAATTTTTTAACAAATTTAGATGGCACATCCTCAAACTAATACATACTGTTCTTTAAAACATGTACTTTCAACATCTTGTTTTTGCTTTGACCTTTCACATTAAGCCAATAATATCATCAACAACTTGGCAAAAGAAAACAATCAACAGACTGTTATGAACATATTACTACCATGTCTCCTGTAATGGAGCTAGCATATACAATAACCTTTTCAATTTCTTTTTAAACAATCTCAGGAAGAGACACATTAACTATAGGCCTGGAGGTTAACACTAAATAACTCTTCTATAGTATGAAACAAAGCATTACAGAAGACGGACAACTAATAAAAGGAAAAGGAAGTGGTTTTCCAGCTCTTGGAGAGATGCAAATTCAGCAAATTTATAAAAGACAAGCAAGCCTTAGGAGTTGTGACTGTACGCACACACGCAGATATATCTGCGTGTATAGTGTGCACGCACACACACAAGATTAAGGATATTGATAAATTCTGGTAATTACAGAGCTTTAAAGAAATAAAAAGTGGTAGTACATCAAATTTTTTTTGCAAGCATCTCTAAGCCCAAAAACATACACAAAACTTTTATAAAGCAGTAGTTTTTACAGTGCTACATGAGTAAAAAGACTAAGCAAAAATCAGCAATAATGCATGAGTAAGTTCAACATTTAATTAATTTGGTCAAGGTTCCTTTTTAAATTAAAAGACCTGATTCTTGACAGAGTTCCAACACTAGTTTTAACTAGAGTCGACTGATTGGCACTATAACCAAATCTGAAATTAAGCATATTAAAAGCTATTTGTTTCCGTGTAAGAGTAGAAAACAGATTAATTTGTTGAAGCATTCATCAGTCCTATTTATAGAAAGAAGCTCACTCTTTTGTGAGCTTCTTCCAACCAGAACACTCAGCCCCTGCAGGTCAGCCTGACCTCCACCCTCCACAACTACTATGTACAATACAATTCCCAGAGAAATTAATGCAAATGTGACACCTGAACATAAATCAGTCCACTTTATGTGTAATATGCCTAGGTGGCATCATTAACAATGGTCACGTTATTGATACCACCGTGATATAATAATCTTACGTATAGGGAAAGCAAAAGTACTAGGTTCAAAAATGGCTGCATTACTCATCACATCCCACTCAAAGCTGCCTGGTGCAACCAACTGACCCACCACTCACTGCAAATGCTGTTATCATCCCTGTTAGGATTTTTGGTTTACTTTCTATATTCAATTATAGCAAGTATTAAACTATAGTTAAACAGTTTTATCATTATCAAGTGTTTGATTTTTTGCCAGAACTACTTTTTCCTAAGAGAAACATATTTCTAGTAATTGAGCATTTTAAACGTATTTCTAGTAATAGAACATTTTATAATATCAGCTTGTTTTGATATTCTTAATAAGACCGTTTTAAGCATGTGTTTTGATCATTGCACAAAAAAACTTGTGGGTAATTGCCTTCCAGAAAATTTCAGGAAGCTGAAATTTTTCAAAATTTTACTTCCTGAAAAATGAGGAGGACTTCCACATTTTGGTCTCTCACTGTTCCCATAAATTAAGACAAAAATCCCACATTGCTTTCTATACTAAAGAACAAACAAAAATTCCATACAGTTTTTTAAAGAGCCTCCATCTTTAAAAATTCACCCTGCTATTGCAAAAATTAGCATTTGTAATAGTGTGATCGTTTCCATAGTCAAAGACCATGTTGCTGCATGGAGGAGAGGTGGAACAAGGAAACAAGAAGTCTATCTCCTATTACAAAACTGCAGTCTGACTGAAAAATTTTATCAATTAAAACGTTTGGAGGAGAGCAGATACGTTGCAAAGGAACAGGTAACAGCTAGGGAAAACCAAGCTGAAATAAGCAACAAACCAAAGATGTTTTTAAACAACCTGCAACCATAGCAAATTGCTTTCCTACCCAAAATGCACTGACCTCTCAGCTATCACTACGTCCAGGTGCTTCATAGCTGCTTCAAGGCACACCGAGTAGGCACTGTCAACTTAGTCCTCAACCTGGGCAGCCAGCCCACAACCTGCAACATTCGTTATTGCTTTCTACTCCAGAATGAAGCTTTAAAGAAAGTGCCTTCTCACTACCCCAACAGGTTAGGGTATCACAAAGACAGTGGAACAGGCTGGCAATGGGTTAACCTACCTTTCAGCCCGTGCTGCCCAGAAGCTACTATTGTGTGAATGGCTATTTCCTCATGTAGACACAGTCTTGCAGGCAAATGCAAAACAACAGCATCTTCCCCAAATCACTTCTGTATATGCAAAGTGATCAGACTGCTACACCTGCAACTTTATTTTGGGACTACTGTGAAATGCTGATGAACAAGATTATTTTCAGTGATTATTAAGTAAAATCCATCACAGTCCAATGTAATTCTGTCAGAATAACTTCAAGAAAAAACTTAATGTTGAAAAAAAGCCTCTGAATTTTTCTTGTTCTGTTTTTTGGAGCAAGCATGGGGGATGGCAATCCAAAAGACTAACCAAGAAAAGTTTGGCTATTGCAAACAGCAGCTTATGAGTGCACCAGACTGTTCCTTATGAAAATTACTTTTTTTTTTTTTTATGTCGGACATTCATAAACCAAGACATCTCCACTACTACCTAGGAAATCCAAAACTACTGCTGTTGAGTATACTACCATGATAACCCAAAAACATGTTGCAGGTATATTCAACTCCAAAAGGCAGGGCAAAACTGCACAATAAAAGTTGGACAAGCTTAACCTTAACTCTAACTCCACAAACCAGAGCACTGAGAAGCCCTCTAAAAATAAAAGACAGCTGTATTGAGTAGGTCTGTGCTCCCTTAAGTTTAGTTATTCACATAGGAGTAATTGATGTTTGCAGATGGACAGAGAAGGATTTACTTACAAACACAATTTACAAGAAATAACAAAACAAAAACACAGGGACTTTTTTTCCTTCATTCCCAATGAATTGGGCAAAACAACTTACTGGCAAAAAAAAAAAAGCCAGAAAGGCAAGTAATACAATAGCAATGGAGAAAAAGTTAACTCTAAAAAGGTTGGAATTCATATTACTAGCATCAGTGTTATTTCTAAAAGCAACACAACCTTTTACTTGATTATTGTTTTTAAAAGCTTGAAAGGTACAATTATGTGACCTTCAAAGCTGTATTCACACAAGCATCCGTACCACAGTACCACTCTCAAGCGAAGCTTGTTACAGAATTACTTTAAGCCAATAATCAATAGAATTAGTAGACTGCTTGATACTAAATTTAGTAATACAAAGCTCAAGAGGTAATCATTCACTTTAATCCAACATGACTTTAACCAAACTTAGCTGTTCAAATCCACCAAGAGTATTTACTACTCAAGGTCCTTATCAGCATGAAACAAACTTAAATCAGGAGCTCGCTACATGTCTCCATCACATGGTTGGTCTTACTCCAAAAGTCAAGTTTATATCAAGTCTTATAAAATTGACAGAAGAGAAAATGCTCTGTTACAGTCCCCTGATTTCTGCCCAAAGCCCTAAGAAAATGGTAATAGAAGACTTCTAAAGTCTGAGAGAGCTCAAAAACATGTATCCAAAAACGCTCTGATGTGGCAACCCTGAAAGTACAATTCTGCACAGAACTTTCTTTTTTCTAAACATCATTTTGTTAGCTAGACGACTTTTAAGCTTCATACAAAGAAGGGCATTCCTCCTCACGTTAACAAGGGAAAGCCAAGAAAATTAAGTTAATATCTATGTGAATTCTCAAATCCTGTTACTTAGAAATTTGAACTCCAGAGATCATATATTAATTATGGTTGTAAGGGACATCTGGAGATGGGCTATCCGGTCCAATCTTACTCAAAGCATAGCCAACTTCAAAGCTGAAGCCATCTTTTTCATCAGGTTGGTCAGGATGACAATCAGCCAAGCTCTGAGTATCTGTAACAGTAGATACTCCACAGCCTCTCCAGGAAACCTATTCCAATGTATAACAACATAATGCATGAAAAAAGTTTCCTAAGATCCAATCAGCACTTCCAATACTGCATCCTGTGTGTGCTCCCCCTCACCCTTTCACTATGCACCTCCAACAAGAGTCTGACTCCATCTTCTCTATAAGCTCCCAACAGTCTGCTGAAGACAAAAACGTCGTGACAGGAATTACTAATTAATAATTTCTAATTAATAATTACTAATCTGAAGTTAGATCATTTATTTTACACGAAAGCTTTTATTTAGTCAAATAAAAGACATAGTCTATCTTGTCCCAGCACGGAGCTTTCTAGTACAGAAAAACTGGAGGATCTGCAGGACAGATCCTAATCTGTTCCTTAAGACCATAAAATGGGGAAAAAAGCAGCAGGGGGGTGGGGGGGGTTGGGGGGGGGGTGGCGGTGGAGCTATGTGCTGTTCAGTGTCTTATAACTCATATCCCCAAACACATTACCCTACTAGAAAGCATTTGAAATCTATCATCATCTCATGCCTTGACATTAATTCCCCTTACATCACAGAAAGTACTTATATGCACAAAAATAAGCTCAATACATTTTATTAGCACAAATTCTACCTTTTCTGTCACTGGTCTGCTCTGAAGGTAGAAGTACACAAATGGGAAAAATAATCTTAGGTGGATGGAAGAAGTAAAGAGTGAGAACAAGAAAGTCTTTTCATGCCTCAAAAAACTTCACAGCCCAAAGGCCTTCTCCAGATATTCTCTGCTCTGATGAAATTTAAGGAACAAGTAGAATCCCTCTTTTACACCACACACACATGCACCCTTTTATTTAAAACTAAATTATTTATATAAAAAATTATGAAAATTCCCTCAAGTCAGTAATTCACTGAAAATATTGCTACTATGCTAATTCTCTAATTTTCTAATTAAAAGTAATGCTGCATTTCTGAAGTATGCAATTAAATGTACAATTTAATATTCATAGCAAAGTTCTTAGTGTGAGACACAAACTAAATATTTCAAAATAAACAGTAGTATTTTAGCTTATTTTATGAACTCCTTTCACACAAAATGTTCCCAAGAAACAGTCAAATTATTTTCTAAGGAATTAATGTAATAAAAGTGAATATAAAATATTTTTAATATAATCTTGGTTTTCTGTGCATGAATTGACTATAAAAAAGCCCTATTATTACCAAGGATTCTTTTTCTGTGCTTTGTTAAAAAGAATTATTTGACAAAAATTATCTCTTACTTTCAGAATAAAACATTTGAAATAAAATTTTCTAACCAAATCTGTAGAAAGCAGTGAAGAAAATTATTTCACAGGACAGTTATATGCCATACCTGGAGCCCAAAGGTTTTCCACAGTGCAGCATATTTCAGAATCTGTTAAACCTCCTGGGCTCTATTCTGAAATCTCCTGTTGCTCCTAGTAATTAAGTGTATCTGAGAATACACTCTTTATACTAAAATACTTAGACAGATAAAATTGAGAAGCGTAATCCAAAAATCTAGTATGCATAACAGACTGTAAAGCAGCTCAGTAAGGGTGTCTTCTCACTACATAATGAAAGACAGCATCATTATTACGCTGACTGGCAAAAGCAGTAAATGCCAGATTTCTCATTACGCACAGAATTGATTTTTTTTCTAACTTAAAACCAAATATGAGTTGGTAGTGACAGTCGTAAGAGAAAAATGCACTGAATATTTCTATTTGACACAATCAACAATATTCAAAAAGGCGTTATCAGTCATTACATTAGACATGGAGGTAGTAACAGCAAAAGCTTAGTGCCAGCTGACAGAACTACACAGGGATTCTGGCACGGTACATCCACCCCAGGTCTTTGTGGCTCACTGCCAGCATCGATCTCTCTCGCCTGGGAAAAAAGCCAGCACTTGGTAGCTGTGGGAGGGGGGACTAGCTGTCCTTGCATCATACAGCCAAGTCAGACCATAGTTGGGCCCCACACTTTATCTGAGCTGAAGGTTCTCGGTCCAGCCTATCTCTGCAGCAGAGCTCAGGGAAAAGATTAATTTGAAAGACTTGTTTCTGTTGGAGGGGAGAAAACGTAGGAACACACGATTCAAGCAAAAGTCCCATTACGACTGAAGATAGGCCCTTTGTCCACTAATAAAGAAACCAACGGTCTCAGCCCTTCACGGATGCCATACCCTGTAAGGACACAAGGCTTTCACACTTTACTAGCACAGCATTAACGAATTTCGAAAGAAATGTTTGCAAAGAAGATTTTCCCACTTCACCAATGGGTCACAAATACATTCTTATTACAAATTTGACTACACACCTCTCTTTTACAACTGCTGCACACATCTTTAAATGGATCAGCTTGCCCCCAAATGCATCTATTTCCTGATATTTTAAGATATGAAAAATATTACAGAAGGAATTTTGCCTCATGTAAGGGTTTCCCTTTCTAAGAAAAACTCAAACTTTCACACTTTCTTTATAAAATAAGAAGTGTACAGAAATTAAATCTCACACTTGAAAAGCTTTAACTGCTGTGAAACATCAGCTTTCAGTGAATTGCAAATGGAGAAGTGATCCATTCAGAAAGACTTCTGACATCCATCGAGTCACAGGTTTAGCAAATTTTTGGAACAACTGGTTTTAAAGGGGTTAAAAATAGTAAGATAGATGTTATGAAAAGCTATTAAGGAACAATAGGCTGCAGAATCAAGTAGAGTCTCCTGTTTCTTCTGCCTGATGTCAAAAATTTTAAATTTGAGCAATGTAGGGCCATCAAGTTCACAGAAAGTTTTAAGTTTCAATTAGTGCTATTTGGTAAAAACTTCAGTTTTATGGCCCTACTACTTGAGTAGCAATTTTACTTATGTTTCAGATTATAAAACTGCAGTTTGTTACCTTTTTACAAAATTTCTGACACAGTCAGAACAAAAACATTACATAATGTTCTCTCAGATAAAAGAAGTTTGAAAATAAAAAAAACTGTTAGGACATTTATGTCAAACTTTTAAAAAGCATTGCTTCCATCTTAGTCTATTTTACATTCAATTTTTATTTTACATCTTTATGTAGAAGGCATTTGTTTTGAATGGCATCGATTTTAAAAACAACTGTTTTAAGAAGAAATGCTAAAATTAGCATGGATGTTTCCCAAAATGGATTTTAAAGATCTAAGTACAAGCAAAGTTATTGTCCACTGCAGATGTTCTCACGAACTCATTCAAGTTTAAAAACACTGATTGACCTTGAAAAACCATTACTAGAGGATAGACAATGTGATTGAGCAGCTTTGTCTGTTTTGGAGGGTGAATATTAGATAGTCTAGCCTTACTTGTTAGAAATTGTAACAAATCAAGGATATGCATAGCGAGTACTGCCTTCCACCTCTACAGAAAAAGTAGCTGCATATTGAAAAACTTGTACTTTGCTCCATCACCTCCTTCAAAGATTATATAAATACTGAACACTAAGTGAAAATAAAGATCTTCTACCTTAAATTGGCTACATAAGAAGGGAAGCATAGCTAAAATGAATTCTGTGATTCCCTACACATGTATTCCAGTTCCCATGCAGGTCACTGAAATTACGCTTCCCATAAAGCAACACCTAGATTGTAATATTAAATAGATCCGAGTCATTACAAAAGCTGTCTTCTCTGAGAATGTTTTCCTTACTTCAAAGCAGACTAGAATACCATACACATTTATACATCATACATACACTATACAATGTCTTTTAAAATAAAAATAAAATCAAAATAGTAATACTATGTTATTCTAATGAATGACTTACAATATATTGAAAAATGTTGACTTAGTTTCAATATGAATACTACTACTCAGTCCCAACTCAGTCAGAAAGACTGTGAAGTTGGATAACATCTTCTTTAGCAAGATAAAACATCCTGTCAACAGCCATTCATCAACTAGGGTATGCAGAAGGGTTCCTTAGCTGTTGAGACCATTCCACAAATAAGAACAAGTGTCTCAAGGACACTCATTAAGAAGATCTGTTTGTAGAATAATGAGTAATTTCCCTCAATGATGAGGACAATGGTGGTATGAAAACTGCTAAAAAAATTTTTAAGTTTATACAATTGTTATCTAGCTAAAGAATATGAATTTTGGGATGCACTAGTCTATGCTTCTTGATATACTCAGCTCTTGTTAGGCTACCATCAAGAAGTCTCATAATGTAAAAAAAAGAAAAAGTCTCTTGTCCTAAGTAAATTCTATTAAGCTTCACTTGCCAGGAGCTTACAGTATGTCTCTCCAGTAATTTGCAAGTAATTTAACACGTAAGGAAAATTTCAGAATTTATAGTAATGTGTAACTACTGTGTTTGGCAGAATCAGAAGCAACTTCCAAAAAGATTGTTCTAGAAATTAGAAGCCTCCAAAAACAATGACACATCAACACTGAAAACTGTGTCTAGTCACTTTGGGTGCCCTATTGAGTTTTATGTCTACGCAATCAGGTTGCCAACTTTCCCTCTCAAAAGGCAGTCTGAAAACAGTTTTGATAGCATTTGTTAAGGAATTACCTTTGTGATGAACACCACAAATAATAAAATAAAATAAGTTCAGGACAATTATTGTCTCTACACAGAAGTCTGAATATTGCATAAAAGAACAGGACAAGTCGTCCTAAGGAACTTGCCTGTGGACTGTATAATACAGAACTCCCACAGCAAAAGATATTATAACTAAATTGTCAATGCACATGTGACAAAGGTGTAGCAATGCAGCCTAATTCCAAAATTCACTTAATCAAGATTGCATTAAAAATCATACTAGGAAAACATCCTCAATTTTTGTGACTTATAGAGAAGCACTGAGCACAGCTAACATTTATTTCCAAACGATAAGGACAAAATAATTTATCCTGCACCAGCTACTAGCACAACTGGTGCAAGTGAACATTTTTTTGATATTGCATGTGACTCAGAGCACGTCTCATATACCTGACTAGCTGTACAGTATCTGAACAGACATGTTTTTGCTTGCTCTCAGTTCAACCCAAACTAAGGAGCAGGCAAGATCTTTCCAATTCAGGGATATCACTAGAGAGGATGGACAAAAGGTAGTCTGCAAGAATCGTTAATGACCATCCTAAATTATTTTTGTTTTCAGAAGCAGCTACACATTTTTCTACTTTTTGACCACATAAAAAGATACAACTTCATGAAAAACAGCATTTCAAAATTCTTTTTTCTGTTAAATGCAGTTCTTTTCTGGACCATTAAGGGGTCTCTTAAAGGTTCAAGCACTCATTCTGTAGGTTGATAACCATAAGAAACCTGTTCTGTACTGCCTGTCTAAATTAGTACAGCCTATTACAGAACATAAAAAAAGTAAATACTAAGCAGAAAATCTTGAAGTGCCAGCAGCTACAATGTCCTGTTGTATTACTTGTGTTTACCTGCTCCTGTACAACTTGCTTTCTTGAAAGATTTTACAGGAACTATTCGTGGGTTTTTGAACAGTTGCACTTTAGATGCATCTAAAAGGTAAAAATAGTAAACCTGCCACCTGAAAAAAAATCTTAGCAGTACATTCTACTACAAGTTGCTGCATAAGCTCTCTTAGTTCCCCAAAACACTTTCATAATACTGAAACCATTTCTAACTACTCATAACATACTAAACTGCAGAACACTTTTAGAGCACGTTTTCCACTTAGATATACAATATTCACTTTGAGGGGAAAAAAATGCAGGATTATTTAATGACCTGTCCTTATCAATTATGATTAACTAAAAAGCACAACCGTATTCTTAAAGAAAAAATAAGACTCTAAACCATCAAGGTATCAGAGATAATAGGGTCACCTAAAATGTAAACACTACTTACACCTGCCACAGGATAGTGCAAGAGTAGAGTAGCTATTAAATCATCTTAACTCTTGAAAGCTGCTTCTTGGGTTTATGCCACAGAAAACTAGTCTACTGAGACACACTCTTGACCTCAGATTGTTTCTGGAACAAGACTTCTGTTACATGTAAACTCCTTATCTTTGCTACACCTGTAACTGGTCTGCTAAGAATAACAGACTATATCTCCTTTCCCTTAAACTGTATCTAGTAAATGTATCCTCAAATCAAGGTGGAAAACTAACTACACATTTAAAAAGATAGGTCCTGGAAATAAAAATATTAACTCAGGTTTAAGAAAACCTTCCTTAAACATAGTTCTTAACAGAAAATGCCTTTTACAAGATGGCATGAAATACCTCTGCCATTACTATTCTTGCCTTACTTCCAACTGCTGCCTTATTTTTTTATTACTCTCATTCATTGCAGCTCAAAGAGTCTGGCATCAAGTTAAGAACATTAGGTGCTCTTCAAAATGTTATTTTAAGATGTTATTCCCCTCCCTAGCTCTCTGTAAACTGACATTTGTTATTTTAAAGTAAGGCCTTACAGCTTCAGCAAAGAGCAGTACCTTTATTTTGTACACACACAGTCTGCCCACAATTGCAGTTTACCATCTCTACCCATTTCTCTTTTACAGGAAGAAAGTTACAAAACAAGTAGCCTGTGCCTAACCTTTCTAACCTAAACACTGTCACTCCAGATATGTACCACACTTTCCCAGCCACCATAAATAGAATGCAGAGCTTCAGGAGCCCTAACTCCAAGATCTGTTTTCCCCTTTAGCATCTGGCCCTCTTTCTATTAATATTTCATCACAAAATTTCCAGAAAATACAGGTATCCAATACTGACAACACCGAGAAATCTTTGCTTTAGTATTAGTAGCAAAATTATGCCTTCTACAGCATCAAACCAATGAACATTAGTTTGTAGAAACTTTAAAGCAGTTAAATACCACCACTCCATGCTGGCTCTTAAAGGTTTGGTGCTTCACATCATAGCTGAACTGAATTAACGGCTTGCTGCGTCTCCTTGAAAATGAATCAACACAAACTCCTGGAAAGGTTCCAAATTCCTAGAACTCCTTTTCAAGTCACCAGAAAAACAATTCAGAAGACTGGACTGAAACAGTTTCAGTTCTTAAAACACAATACCTAATGCTTGACTATAGGTCTTCCTAAGCCTACAAGAAAACGTCCACAAGTCAGTAATGAAAAATAATACTATCCAGAGGTTTTATACTGCTTGTAGCCAACAATTCCATGTCTCCCCTTGAAAGATTTTTTAATAGCAGTATGAAAAACAAAACCCAAAAAATCCAAAATACCTACTTTATCATAATAACTTATAAATAATGATCTCCTAAACAAACAGAGCTGTAAGTTCACATAAATTTATGTGAACTCTGTAACACCCTGAATCTAAAGAATGTCTTTTGGTGAATCTCAGAGAAGATAACTATGAGTCATAAACAACTGTACTTACATACCTTTCTCTTTCATACAGGAAAGGAAAAACTTCTTGTTCTCACTTTGGAACTGTTTCCACTGATAAAAGTCAAAATACACACTGTCCCTCCCTTTCCTCATTCTACCACTGAAAAAAAAAGGACCCATTTTGTTACAAATATATAAGATACTACTAAATATATGTAATCGCCAAAAATATTTCCTATGTATGTGTGAAAACATGTGCCTATATGAAGCTTCAGATACATGATAATCCTACTGGAATACATTTTTCTTGTCAGATACTTATTATTTCTCTCTTTAACCTCTGTATAGCCAGCCCTCTCTCGCGTTGAGACGCTTAGGTCACTCCGAAGACAGTGAGAGGCTGCATGGCTAAGAGCAAGGTGAGAACAGCGATATCTCCTCATCTTCTCCTTTCAACAGCTGTTATGTTGACTCAATTGCTCATGAAACAGAAGTCTTGGTTTCACCTTAATTTATTCTTTGGCTATGAGTAAGACAGGGGTATTTTCCACAGTCAGCAATATAAGTGCTTAAATTGCCTCAAGCGCCCTGGGCCCTCTGCCTTCCCACCCAGTATCTTGTGTAACTACAGTGTTGTACTAGCTGAAGCACTCCTGTGAATGTGCTACGAAAGAGACTGGGGAAATGATATGGCTGCAAGTTCCCATGTCATTCTTCGTGGTTGAGGCATTACAGCTGTTCATGCTGCTGCTGCACAGCAAACTACTTCAGCTGAATGCCTGCTTCCCCTTAACCCCCGCCTCCCTGTGAAACACATGCTTTTTCTGGGTTATCTCCCAGAGAAAAGCAAGAGAAGGAAATGAAGGAGGAGACAGCTTAAATCTGCACTGAAGATTTAACTGCAAAAACAGACCCAGCAGTGGTTTCATCGCAGCTCAACCCTATCTAAATTGGCGCTGTTGCAGCCTCCACCGCTGCGCCTCTCAGCCTCATATTCACACTTCCTTCCTCTGCTCAGCACTGGCACACGTCCACCTGTGTGGCAAATTGGTTTGGGATGCTCAACTGCTGAGATCTTTCTTCTTATTTTCCTTTGTCAGGACTCTTATATTTTCTGCTGGCTTAACATACTTAACCAGGCTTATGGATCGGTCAGACAAACAAAAGTGTCAGTACAAGACGGAAAGCAGTAACAGACTGCAGGGAACAGAGCAAGAGTATGACTACAACAGCAACAAACAACTTCAATCACTTTAAACTGTCTCTTGTTAGAGCACAGTGTAAGAAAATGTGACAGCAACCTAAATCAAATTTTATCAGCTAGAAACTGCTGCTATAATGCCCCTCTGGTGTTCTGAAGCAGTAAGAGTCAGTACTGTCAGGAAATACTACTCAGTGAATCTACCAATAGTCTTCTAGCATTTTGCAAATGTTAATTAAGCTTCAGAGCATTATATGTGAAAGGTGAATAAATAAGATTTTAACACTGGATCTCCCTAGCTTTTTCCTCTGGCTTCACTAAATAGCATCCATGAATCTTCATCCCAACCTTCTTCCTTTTCAAGTCAATAAGAAATAGTATCTTAGATGAAGTATCCAATTTTGCATTTTGCTATATGAAACTAACTCAATGCCATTTTTGTTGCTTAAATGCAGGATCCTGAGTCAAATAATGGAGACTAACATAATGCTTTATCTGACTGCAGATTGCAGAATGTACAGTTTTTACCATGGAACGAGAAGCACTGTTACCGGTTCAGACTCTCAGTATTTGAAGTTCATGACCACACCCACAAGGACACTTAACTTTCAGAAAACAAAATAAACATCTCCCTCAGGGCCCCTGTTCCGAGTTTTGATTCTGCTGAATTTAACATCATTCATGCTGGGAAATTACTTACCGACAGCAAACATTTTTTCAAACCTACAATCTCAGAAGCAAGCTTTCCTTAGAAAGCTTCATAAATTTTTTTTTTTAATTTTTTTTTCTGTGACAGATTTGAATAACAGTGAGTATTTATTAGCATGCACAGAGACAAAAAACAGTGCAGGTCATCTGCTGTTCACTGGTTTTATGCCTAGAATTTCATGGTGGCCATAAAATTCTGATTCCTTTTAGTGTTACTAGTTACACTTGAAGGAAAATAGGTATTTTATCCCAAGACAAAAAAAAAAATAAAGTACATTAAGCAAACAAAACCACCACGAACTTACTCTCTAGTTCTTCTTTCTCAAAGTTTGTATTGATAGTAGAGCTGATTTTGCCCATATCCACAACGGCTTCTTCATCATGACCCTGAAGAAACAAGACACAAGTTTTAACTTAAACTAAATAGTTCTATTTTTTTTCAAAATTCCTAAATATATTCTGCAGTTCTGAAGCAGTTTGTCAAAGTTTTCTAACACAACGCATTTTCACCTCTTAGAAACTGAGAAAGAAAATGTCACTGAAAATCTACCCAACAAATTCTTCAATAAAACCTTACCCTGTATTGAAGGAAAAACAGAGTAAATCAACGGATATGCTAAATACCACGCAATCTCCTTTTGCAATGCTCTTGATTTCATCATATCAAGGATCAGGACATACATTTCAGGAGTGCGATATTCTATTAGTTTTACATTCAACAGCAATGAATCTACTTCAATAAAATAACTGGCAAATTTATAAAAAGTTACGTAAGTTAACATTCAGAGATCTTGAATCCATTTGCTTAGGGGACAATTCCTGTGTGAGATTTTTCCAGTACAAGTAAGAAGCTGTTGTGAACCAAAGATTATAAAAAGGGGTGGCAAAAGAGTTAAGTTACGCAACTTGCGGGTCTCTCCTAGACTAACAATTTTGGAAAGATCAAAATAACAGTTTCATTCAGGTTTCAACAGACAGCTTGTTAACCACACCCCTATCTAATTCACATTTTTTATGCACAAAGTTAGAAAACATCAGTTGTAAGACTGTCTGTTCAGATTCCATTACTACTGAAACCATACCACTCATAATGCAAAAGCACAGTATTTGAAATAGGTAAGACTCATTCTTGAGCCTGTATCTGTGAACATGTCCTCTATTCACATTTCGCACATCACTAAAGCAGACCTTTGAACACTGCCTTTTGCTCAATCTTGACAAAAAATAAAACGTTAAAATAACTGAGCAGTAGGAATCTCATAATCTCATCTCAGACTTGACACCAAAACAACATTAAAGTTGCCCTTCTCCAAATGTTTGCACAGTCCACTTCTAACAGCTCACGAATTACAGCCTCCTGGCAGAACTGGTTCTCCACAAGAACTGCTGCCTACCCTAAGGGTAACGCTTTACTTTACATCTAACTGTATAACGGCAGGCTAACTGCTAAAGAATACTGTCCCTGCTCTCTCTGCTCCCTTGGGCACACCCTTTTTTCCTTAAGTCAGATCTATCAATCATGAAGTCAGATACAAAGAGCTGAAGCAATGAATTTTTTGTTTGTTTTTTTAAAAACAACTTAATTAGTTTTCCATTGGATCAGTGCACCAAAATGACTTTTCTTGTGGCCATAGGACAGCTAGATCCACCACAAATAAATCTGTTCGATCACCGCTTCTGGCAGCAGCCCACTGGTGCATTTACATTGATCAATGGAGGATCTGTGATAATGGTTTCATGAGATAAAAATAGAAGCCTAAATCCAGAGGCTTAGGGGGACTGGGAACCCTAATAGTGTTGATATTCACCTAAACTCTGATCTTAGAATTACTCAATAGTACAATGCTTTAAATACAGAACAGGTTTGTCATCTCATGGGGATAAGACAAGGATGAAAACCAAAATACCTGTTTAACACCTGTAAGCTAAAACATACTGTAGCAACTCCCACCAAAAAGAAAAAAAAAATTCTGAACACATAACTCCTTAGTCTTTCTAAAATAGGTATTTATTATAGTCTATTGTGTGCACACACACACAAAAATCCAAATCTTTGTTTGACTATTGAGGAAAGTATGAAGATGACAAGCAGCACATATAGAAATCTTTTTTTTTTTTCAGACAGGGTTTAAAAAAGGTTAAAACCAGTTAGATCACATAAAAAATAAAAGCAGCTGGCACTATGTAAATAAGCAAAATACAAAAGAAAAAAAAAGAGTGGCCCATGGCAGAATAAACCTCTGAAAACTAAATAAAGGTCGATTCTGAGCTGTGTCCCCAAGAGTGGGGTTTTCAAGAAAGGCATTACACAGTAAGATAACTTTTTCACTACTGCTGTGTTGCAAAAGTAAGAGTTTTGCATGCATGTTAGAAAAATCGAAACTCCTACACACTCCAGACAGCTACTATTAAAAAAGTCAGGTGACTAAAGTGATGCCTGATGGGCAAATCTATGAAAATGTTACAAGGAGCTATTAATAAAGAAGGAGCAGAAATTCAGAAAGTGTCATGGTAATAAGGGCGGGGGGAAGTAGTACATTCCTGTCTCCGACACACCAGAACGAAATTAAAAAGCCCTCTAGAAGATGCCTTCATAATGTAATTGGCCTCTCATCTCTTTGATAACCATTCCGGAGGTAGGGAAAAAACACAGTTACAAAGTGAGTCTTGGCTTTTATCTTTACTGAAGATGTATTTTCCAACACAGTTTGGGGAAAAAAAAAAATTAACATACATTAACCCAATAGCAGAAAGAGGTCTCTAAGCAGCAGCATAAAAAAGCTTAAGTTAACTATCTTTAGAGGCACCAAGTAAGTACAGCAAAATATTTTACTACATTGATAAGGCCATTAACACTACCTAGGAGGAGTCAAGCATACCTACTTTCCAATTTATCTCAGTGACAGAGAAATAGAAAATTATAGGACTGTAGTACACTCCAGTTTACAGGAAAATATACACACAAATCCTTGCACATTACCAGAAAACTCAAGAGAGATGGAAATAGATGAAGTATTAAAAATCCTCTAAATTATCTTAAGTGTCTTATGAGAGAGAAAAATCCCTAATATTAGGAAAACTACTATCAAAACCTCTTCAACAATTAGCTTCATGGTTACAGCCACAGACTGCTGAAATATCCTGTACCTAACACCCCCCCTCCACTCCACCCCACCCCACAGTCCTTTTAGGACACTTGGAAGCTTGCCAAACACACAGTTTTTGAACAGTAAAGGAAGACAAAAAAGTTTTTCTCAATATTATACAGACCACTGGATACTGGTAGAAAATTACACACACACTGTGGAAAATACACATGCAAGAAAAGATGTTATATCCCAATAACATTTTGAAACTGTACTTGCTGTATGCCTTATACCATGCTATTAATATTTATCACCCATTGCTTTAGTAACAGAAGTACTTTGCCAACATTATACATACAGAAGCAGCCTTTAAAACCACATCATGTGAAAGTAACATGTCTTTTGATATTAGATTACAGAAAGGCATGCATGCCCTTGCAAACCATTCTATCACTATCTCAAAGTACTCAACATATGCAAAGACTCTTCCAAGAATAAACCATTAGCAACCACAAATATCATACATGAAGAAAACGTATCATTCACAACCTTTGTTTAGAAAAAACACAAAGCATCATTTAAACATAACTGTTTGTGATGCCAATAGCAAATGCCACCATAAGAAACTTTTGCCCTAGGTCAGGTAAAAAACCCAAAATACTCAAATACACTATAAAACTAATTCCAAGCTACAAGCTATTCCTTGCTAAAAATAAAGTCTGTAGGGCATAAGTTTCCAGTAATTATAGAAGATGTACCATGTCAGTTTAAGACACAGAAGTGAGAGGAAACTGTTTCAGTTGCTGAATCAAAACACGTTCCTATTCTAGTTCTCTCTTTTAACTTTCTGAACTTTTTACTTATAGAATCAAAGAGAGGTGGGATTGTTTAAAACTTGTCAGCTTCCCTTTTTTAGGCACAGAGAATTACTTCATCTTAGAACAAGCATTCCTCTGCAGTTTACCATCCATTTCATGGGAAACATTATGTACAGTAATACCACACATGCCCAAAAAACAGCTGATGAAGATGAGCCAAAGTAAAATTTAATACTAACTTGTAATGTATGTAACTTCTCTTCTCAGTCAAGAGACAGAACAATTGAGGAGGGAAAAAAACAAAAGCAGCAACCAAGGTGCCCCAGGGAGAGATTAAGCCTTCACCTTTCGTTTGCTTTTTCACAAGGAGATGGTAATTTATAAAAAAAGAACAAATCCAGAGTACTTGGGGGGTGGGGGGGTGGGGGGGGTGTACAGACAAGACAGGACAGGAAGACAAACAAAAAACCCAAAATCCTAGAACAATGTATTAAAATACACGGAGTATACTTCTTCCTAACACCAAATTTGTGGATACTCACAAACGTACTGTAAGAGCAACCTTCCAGTAAAACCTTCATGTTCAGCCAGAGGTGCTTACATATGCTACAACATGTCTTCTCAGCCTTGCAACTTTCCCCAGCATGAAAATGAAACCCCTTTTCAACTGTTGCAGACGAGACAAGACTTCCAAATACTTTTTGCTCTAGCAGAATCCCTGTAGGATTCCTTTTGCCACCTCTGATTTTCAAATGTCTTTTCTCAGCCCAGGAGAAAAGAGTAATTCCCCTTCCATTGCAGGCAAACAAGTATCCAGAAATTTTTTACACTTCACTTATTTACCTTCTCAAACATTTGTCTTCATTTAGTATGTTACACTTTTCATATCTAAAATATTAATGCTACATGTTTTTTAATAGTAGTATGTAAAAAAGTCAATCCTAAATTGCATGTATCATTAAGGAAAGCACTCAAGTTTGCAAGAATTAAGTTGTCAACCTCCAGCAGCATGTGTTAGTTACCATCTAGTGGACTGGCACAAATATGATGCACAGAATATTAAATCTAAACGAAACTTTCCACTGTCATCTGTACAAGTTCTTCTCACCATGCAACTCGCCTAATAACCTTATGCAGTCACATACACATGACAGACCTCAGATGGGCACACTACCGAAGTGCATTACTGAATAACCACTTCCAAGAAATACAACTTGCTAACACCACATTTTTAAGGTACTTGAAATGTAGTTCAATTAATTATTCTGGTGATAGACAGTGATCATACAAATGGCTGATACAGTTAACGGTAAACCTTTGAAATGTAAGAGTAATACAGTAATTGTGTTGAGAATAATTTGGGCTCAACATTTAAAACTATTACTTAGCTAAGTCAACGTTCATACACTCCATTTATATCCCCTCAGCAAAAAGTTCTTCCCCAACAGAGCTGGGCAACTACTTGCAGCACCAGAAGAGAATAAGTAGGACACAAACAAACAAACAAAAAACAACCACCATCCCAAAAAAAAAATTACATCACCACTTTCATGCTACGAAGAACCTTCACTGCAGCATTTATTCAAGTAGATGCAAATGCTTAAAAAAAAAAAAACAACACAGCGGGGGCAGGGGGGAGATGTTCGTATCTAGTTTTTTCCCTTATACATGTGTCTCTGGCCAGAGTTTAAAACTTCTAATTTTGATACTATTCTACTACAACTGCCTACACCATCACAGTGAACATACATATTGCCCTATGACTGTAATTATATCCCATCCTCTCTGGCTTGAACGGAAGTCAAATACTTCCCCTCTCCTTCCCACAAGAACCCATGGACACAACTCTGCCTTTGTAGAGACACCAGATCTAGCAGACAGGATTTAGCTCTTAGGCTGCAACGTGGCTCCAACAAACCATTCCTCTCAAAACATGAGCACACACTGCTTACAGACCCAACTGGTAAACCTATATAGCATGCTACTGTAAATTTACATACTAAGAACAGCAGCATATGAGAATTTTTGCACAGCGCACTTTGCTATTTATACTTCGTTCTTCATTCTTTCATCATCGGTACGTAGGAGCAGTTAAGCTGGATCAAACCATCCATCCAACCCAGCATGCCATCTTCAAGAACATACAACAGTAGAGGCCTACAGCAACTCAACAATAAACTTACAAATCAGTGCAAACAGGATTCAAAATGGTAGCTTGACCTAGACCTAGGAAGCATAGTCAAAGCAGTACTTCTGTTGTATCATCAGCCTTCACTTTGTTGGATCTGCATTCTGAAGACAGGTATGATAGCCTTCAAGGCTCCAGTAACAAAAAAATAGACTTAAATAAAGAAAAATTACTGATATTGCTCTGCTTGAAAAATAAGTTTATCTGGAAAAAGAAATTGAAACCTTCATTTTGACCACACATCTCAGAGGTAACTAAAGAGGAACTACAAAACCTTATTTTGCAACTGTTTTCCATATGTTGTGTATGTACGTATATAAAATATTTTAAAACTGACCTTTTTTATAGATAGATACACACACAAACTCATTTGTTTTGTAACACAGCTACTGAAATACATTGTTCAGAATAATTAAAAACCAGTAGGGTAATTCATGATTCATTTTCACAGCAGCATTTCCTAAGTGGTTTGTTTCAGAAGCCTGAATTTCTGTTCTAAACACACATAATACTCCATGTAGTCAGGAAATAAAATACATCTCTGATTTACAGAATGCACATGCAGCCTCTTCTCTATCCATTCAATCTCCCAGAACTGTAAGCTAATAAGCACTAATAATTCGGGGGGCGGGGGGTGAAATCAGACAAAACCAGTGTTACCTCCTACTTTTGTAGGACTGCAAGTCTACCAGTGACAGCAAATCTGGAAGTGGTAAGAAAAGAAACCAGAAAAATTGATGTATTTGTTAATGCCAACTGTTACTACTGTATGCAGAGTTCAATGACAATCATTCTACCTCTGGCAATCATCAGCACTAGGTCTACACTGTAACTCTCCCACTGCTACCGATACAGAGCATAGAATAGCCTTAGTTAAGAGTGAGTATATTAGGAAGGGCTTTTTGAAGTGGTTCACCTGCAGAAACAACTAACAGCAGCACTTAGTAAGTTCTAAATATATTGTTTTACCTCTCTGTCAGACTGATTCTGCTTTTAAACCAGAGGTAAGATGAGCCTACGGTGGACAGGAGGGCGGGCATCTCCGGTTGCTGCCTCCTTGAAGGACAGCCAGGATATGACAGAAAAAAAATCAAAGTTCTTTCTAAATAGTAGTAAGTAAAGGTATTATTCAGCCTATTAAACAGTCTTTAGCTGAACCGCAAAGCAGTTCTATAAATGCATTTGAAGTAAGTTCTTTGGGCACACTATCGGTCTCCACAGCAATACTGTATCTTCAGATGTTGCCAAAGTGATGAAATACTAACAGTTCTAAATCAAGCACATCAACCTAACAGCCAGGGGAAAATGCACCAAATATAAATGAGCACTGTCTCATTTTGTTGCCATACAATTTTTAGCTGGCCTTTGCCTCTAAATATATAGCGATGAGAGTAAAATTTGCAAACAGAACATTTGCCAGGTTTAAAATAGGAAGCATACCTATTGATGGGTTCCCCCTTGGTTGTACTTGCTATGGTCTCATTTGCACAGAACAGCTGCTTTCCAGATTTTTTTTTTTTCCTATCATAGCAGTGGGTATTGCTCAAACACTACAGGAAAGACTCCAGTACAGCTCAAGGGTTTTTGTGTCACCCCTGCCCCTCCCCCCTTTCTGTGAATTTTATCTGTGGTTAAGCAATTATTTTATACAACTATCCTCACACATAAATGAAGATCCCTCCTAATCAAAGCAATACTCAGAGCCTCAGAGGAAGGTTTGACGCTTAGATTTCAGTAAGACCATAGCTGTAACAAAAGAGGTCAGGAATACTTAGAGAAGTTTTTCTAGCCTACTAATCCACTAATTAACTGCTCAGCTTACCCTACTAAATACGTCTGACCAATCTGCTTCTAGAAGACTTACAGGAGCTATACAAACCTTCAGTTTGGACAAGTATATCCAACAGACATCAACAGACCTCAATAAGACCCTCCAGAAGTTGCATTTTACTTTTACTTTTCCAAAACTGTATGTGGAGGACAGTAAAGACAGACATGTATGTGTACTACTTAAATAAAAAACACCCCACAAAACAAAAACAACACCCCACAATGACAACAAAAAAACCCACACTTATGGAAAAAAGCAGTTCTAAACATGTTAATGTTTTGCTTCCTGCACAGTTGAACATTTAACATTTATTAATAATTTTATTTCCGTGGTTCTAGCAGGCATTACTCTGGCCACTGTCACGCTGAGCACCACAACCTGCAAGACAAGCCATGTCCCAGACAAATCAGACACTAGTCTTCGGACAGTAAACACAAAGTGCTTTAATCAGAACACAAAATTAAATTGGGAGAGAAAGGCAGAAAGAAAGGGAAGCATAAACACTAACAATAGACTGGTCACAGTAGTGACTGGCCGTCAACTATGGCACGCCGTATCAATCTGTCAAAAAAAAATTGGGTTAGAACGAACACAAGAAAAAGGGATGGCTTGATTAATATTAATGCATGACTAAAATGCAAGAGAATATTTGATTAAAATTAGAAGCCTGTTTGAATTCAACCCGAGTGTTCTGCAAGCCAGAAAATTTACCACCATGCATAGTTAGCAAATCTCACCAATCCAACACAAGATATCAAGTTGCATATCTAACATTATAGTAGTCATTTTACAAAGTTGCATTTTATCACTGCCTCACAGCACTGAATTTCATTCAAAAAATTTATAGCTCTATTCACTGCAATTTCTAAAATTACAGTTAAAAAAAAATCAGTTTCCCAATAGCCAACTTGAAGTTACTCTAAATTTTAAGGCATAACACTGTAATGAGTGAAGTATGTCATTTATACATTGCACTACTTCATTCCAAATTGAACAGTCCTGTGACTATAGTATGCAAAGTAGTAGAATCTTTGTAACTAGTCACCTTAGATCTCTGCCTAGTCTTCCAGACGTATGCACGCCTGATAGAGTTCCGTGTCCAGAGCTGAAGGTAGCACCACAATGAAAATCAAAAATCAATCACTGTACTACAGAGACCCTAACAAACAAGACCACTGGCAATCAAATGCATTTTAAGATGCCTAAATGAAACTTCTACTTTTTATGCTCACAAAAGGAAATAGAAAATTTAATGGTCATCTTATAAAATGTATGTAGAACAATTCAGGGGTCTTTAAAGCTTTCTAGCTTAGGAAAATTCCATCCCATAGATTTTTGTTTCCAGGGAACTCTGAAGTAGTAACCCCTGTTACACACTGCATTGCAGCTAAATGTCAGTGATAAAGACTACCCATACAAGAACTAAGCAATAGCTTGTAACGCTAATACTAAAGTTTATTGCTTCATTGTAGAAATCCCCAGATGGGAGTTTTATAGCTAGGCCAGTGAAGTCTGAAGAAAACAATATCTCCATGAACATTTTACCTCAGTTACACAGATCATTAAGTTCACTTTTTTTTTTTTGGTCAAAAGGAACAATCAATAGACTATTTCAAGATTCTTTACCAGAAACTTCCATGCTACATTTGCACAGAATTACTCCAAGCCATAGCAGATAATCTTCACATTAAGAAAAGCTGACTCAAAATAATGCAAAAAAAAAAAAAGAAAAAAAGAAAAGAAAAAAGAAAAAACCCCACACTCAACCACTCTCAAAATCTGGTAGTATACTCTCGTGATTGTAAAAGCACATTTTCTTTCTGAATTAAGCCAGTTACTGTGATTAAGCAATTCCAACTACACAGAAAATATCTTCCCTAATACAGAAATCTCTACTTCAAGTATTATTTCTATCATCAGATCTTTCAAAAATTTCTTCTACAACTACTGAGTCTAAGGTAGCACACCATCCTGAGACACAGTTGCTAAATACCACTTGCATCAAAGCACATTCAAACCATTATTAAGTTATACAGCTGCTATTTACATACAGGTTGCATTTTCTTCCCTGGACGAGCTCCTTCCATGCTGATGTGCAGAAACGGAGAATGCCCTTGTAAGAGACCCTGTAACGAACCTCCCAAGAGATTAGAGACTGCGCATACATGACTGCTTTAGCTCGCTCTGCTTGACACAGATGTACTCCGGGAAATTGCTCCCCAGCCCTGCAGCCAATCACTATCTCGTGAGTCTCCCATCTCCCAGGCCACTGATTACAGCTACGGCAGGGTCACACAAGAGCAGAATGAGCGAGACGGCGTGCTTTCAATTCCAGCTCAGAGAATACCAAAAAAGGAACTGAAACAGAGTTCGAAACTTAACATTTTCTGCATCAACAGCAGCTAAGAACAGCTCCAAGGTTATGTTTTTGCTCTGATCCAAGACTTCATTAGCACTACAAATCGAAAGCATATTTGTACCTCGGGTCCCAGAACAGAGCAACCCAGAAGTCAAACATCTGCTAAGTGTGTTCATAGCCCTGTTATCGACCTTTCACTGAATACTCCTTCCAAAGCAGGTTTGGGGGTTTTTTTGACATCAGCCATTCAGCAAAATAAACCAGGGCTTACTAAAAAAAAAAAATCCTCTTTTTTTCCTGTTGAAGAAGTAAAAAAGCCATGCTGTTAGCTGCAATTAATTTCATGTCTCCTTCCAGAGTAAGATGGCTCTCTGTTTCAGGTATGATATGAGTAGCTATACTTCTTCCTTGCTTAAGCCAACCTCAGAAAAACGCAACCTCCACTCTAGCAGACCAAACCCAGAGCTTCATTTCACTCTTCCCCTCTTCACCACTGACATACCTTAATCTCCTTGTCCCATCATGTAACACATAGGAAAACTGGCTCTTTAAGGCATTATCCTTAACTTAACCTTCATGACATGACACTGCCTTCCTTGTTCTTTTCTCTTCTTTCATTCCTACTTCTTGGATGAAGAGAACTCTAGAAATGAAGCTGGACTGGTCCCATCCCAACCAACGAACAAATGAACAACTTGGACAAAACAAAACAAATAACATACTGTTCATAAACTTGGGGCAAATACCACCAGCCAAAGAAACATACTGTGCAACTGTGAAGATGGTATTTATACCTAGTAGCTCAGAAATCAGAAGACCACATTCAGTTCCCCTCACTGCCTTTCTCAGTCCAGAAAATTCTCTAACCATAGACTAAGGAAAGTATTCTCAGGCAGTGCTGACAAGAGAGTTTAAAAGTAGTTTGTTTCCACTCTGTAAATAGAGTGAACATCTAATATGCGTGTGAATCTTTTCACTTCCAAGCTACTGAATGCCTCTCTGTTGCTAAATGTAAATGACCGTAAACTAAATGACTCATATAGGAAGAACAAAGTTAAACAAATATATGAGATACCCTAACTCTTAGTGATCTCTTCTCAACTGAACATCCTAAACCAAACCTATTCTTTTCCTAATGCAGAGCACGGATTCATACAGTTCTTCAGCTACTCATATGAATACCGAAACAGTTATGTTGAATTGTGTTCTGGTGGCTCCCCCACACTTTAATGCAATCTTCCTTAGCATAAATCCATACTAGAAGTACTTCAATTTCTGAACGTACAGAGGTTGGTTTGTTTAGGTTGGGGGTGAGGCGGTATGCGTGAAGGGAGAAGAGGCTGTTTGGGATAGAAGGGGGGGAAAAGGGAGCTGGGAATCACACCTTTGCTTTTTTATTATTATAAGTTTTGGAAAGAATACTTTAGCTGGTTTGGAAACTTAAAAAAAACCTCTCTAAAGCAGTTTATTGAAATCTCTTCCTAGTCTGTAGTCAACCAATTCCTCGTTAATATTCACTCAGTCTTGTAACAAAAAAAACACTCAGAAGCTTCCTTCATTTAAAAAAAATAGAAAGCAAAGAACATGCACATGTAGAGCCAAGCTGAAAAATCCAACATTCTAAAATATAAACGAGGTTATTTTCAAACAGATGGAAGTTTTTTTCTTTTAAGTCCCATACCAAAATACTTTGTGGATAAATGTCTGCTCTTACCTAAGAATAAATACCAGAGAAAAGCTTTGCATTAGATGGAGAACAACACAGCAACTTCAAACTGCAACTGTCTCAACGTGCTTCACTACAGAAGTATTCTAAAACAAACTGTAGGCAAATATATTCAAAATTATCACATCCTTGAACACGTTCAGTGACAACACTGTGTGAACTCAGAGCAAAACTATTTGTGCTGCAACAGTATTTCAACCATATACTTGATGCTGCAAAAGAATCTTTATGAAGTGTATGAAGGCTTTTTTTTTTTAAAGAGAAATAGAAGTAGCATCATGAAACGTACACTTTGTCCATCAATCTTTCCTTCTTCATTTTCACTTTTATACCCCTTCAAGTTCCACTTACTTGAGCTTATCTCTGGCTATAAAAGCACTTTTTTGGAAACCCAGGTCCAAAAAGTATGTATCTATTCTCCAGACAGAAAAGAAAGATTTCATCTGAGCTCTTAGCCCTTTGCAAAAAACTTTTAATCTTTTCACAAGCAATATATAGTCCACGATTTCCTTGTAAGCAGTACAGGCTGCCATTAAAAATTCCCTCAAAATCAACTAAATTGGACTAATTCCAAAACCTCTGTTAACCATGGGGTAGAATGCAGAAATGTTTACAATGGATTAGAAGAGTAATTTTCATGTCACTTGTTACAATTAGTTTCTGTATCAGTCTCTAAAAATAGCCCCTACCACATCTTACAGCAACGCTAGTGTTAACACACTAGCAAGCTGCATATATTACTACAGCCACAAGCTCTTCTTTCCTATCCTCCAAACTTTGCTCTTAAAATGAGACAGCAATTGTGATCCCAGTCTATCATGAAGCGGCAGTAAATTGCCTTATTGTGGGGTCTGCAGAGTCTCTAGCAGGCAGAGCTGTGCTTAATCTGCCATTCCGAGATGGCAGGACACAAGCACGTTTTTATGTAAAGTAGCTGCAGTGGGCAGGACTGTGCTCTCAGCCAGATTTACCACATGAGCTCAAGCCCAGCACTATCAGACCTACTCAGATAGGAACACAAGGAAACTGAGTGCTCGTTTGCTTGCAAAGGGGCCATGCTGACATACTCACACATCTAGCCCTGTAAATTGGTAGATCTGGTATGAGGTTTCTACTGATACTTCAAAATCCTGTTTCGAGGGGTGGGGATGTTAAAAAGTTGCATCCGTAATCCAAACTCAACCCTTCCTTATATGAACAAATTACACAAAATGAACATGAGAATCTTTTCTAACATTGCAGCCCAAAAAACAACTCACTGCTACCTTTCTTCATGTGTCTGAAAGGAGAGCATCTATCACACTCAAAGCACCTCTCTTTAGAAAAGAATATAAAAGATGAGAAATACTCACCCATGAGACAGTAAGACAATACTTTTAAATGAGGCTTTGTTTTGGATTTGGGGGTGGGGTTGCTACCGAAAAGGTGGCGGCTCAGGTCATGGGGGAGTCAGGAGGGGATGCAAGGTGCTAGAGGATTAAGATAATGCACGACCAAGTGGTATGACACAAACTGTCTAATGTTAGTATGTCAAATACCACTAACAGATGGTTTTGTTCAGCTTCTTATTAAATGGGAACCTACTAACTCATATTAAGAAGAACAGCTTCCTATGAACTTTCTATTACACATAAATTAAATATAAGCTATTCCTCTAAGGAGACGTTATTCCCTTAGCAAGGGAACACAGAAACCTTCGCTGAGCCACTGCCTGCATTTAATGAAATAAAACTATCCATAAAAACAAAGAGTTTGACTGTCTACAAGTATTTGTCAGAATACAATTTCCATGTAACAGCTAGTTCCCAAGAGGTACATCTGCATAGCACACTTCAGCTTGCTTCAGTTTGTAGCAGCACGTACACAGGGAACTGAGTGTTTCCAAAGAAAAAAAAAAAAAAAGAGGAAGGACAAAGATTGATGTATTCTGCGCAGACATTCTCTGGTGTATTGCCCCAGTAGTGGACTCTTGGGTTTCTCAGCGCATCGCAGGACAGCCGTCACAAGCCACAGGGATGCTGAGAGCAAGCATGAGGCAGATGACTAGTTTGAGTCCTCCCAAGACTACACAATTACACATCATTCTGAGAGCTGCATACTTATTCTCTAGAGAGGATACCACTGAAGTTTGTAATCTGAATCATCATCAAGAAGATGACTATGTACTCTATTGTATAGACTACTTCATTAATCACCCTGCAGTCCTGATTTGGATACATTGATGAAGCAGAAAAACAAAAGATGTAAGTAAAGTACTCTAAAACTTTACATATTTCTGGACTCAAAAACATCCCTCAGTAGAGATAGATGGAAGAAGTTCACCGTGTTCAAACAGAAGACTACCAAGAATTTCACTTAAACATGTGTGAGCATGTGATCACCATGCAAATGGCATTGAGCCAGGTGGGGAGGGGGGAGGGGGCAAGGGCAAAAAAATGCGAATGCTTTTTAAATTCAAAGCTGCTCACTTTACAACTACAACATATCCCTCATCGCTTGCTTTTACATAAATTCATCTCCAGGCATTTTGGCAGCATTTGTGAGAGATATTCCAATTTTTCTTTATCTTGAAGTCTTAGATCACTGTGCAAGTTCACAAGAACTATAAACCAGGGCTGTTTCAACACTATTGAGGCCAGCTAACCAAGGCCATAGGTTTATATGCTCTACAATCACTTGTACAAATATTAAACATTCACCTCCTAGAGTAATAGATGGCACAGAGGTGAACAGCTGATGAGTCCAGCTATGAAGCAGCATAATAGGGCGCAGCTAAAACTATCTGGTTTGTACTGACATTATTTGAAGTACAGGCACACGAAAGCCTTTCCCTGACAGCAGCAGATTCCCAGGAAAAAAAAAAAAAAGAAAAGGAAAAAAAAAGGAAAAAAGAAAAAAAAAAAAGAAGAGTCAAATTATCCAATTATCAAGTTAGGAGAGACTCTCCAAATACCACCAAACCAACCTACAGCCACACAGAACAGTTCCTTGACAAGAACACCAAACGTCATCAAAAATAAAATTTACTCTTTCAATGAATGCTGTAATTTTTGAATGATTATTCACCTAGATGTCATTCTCTTCATAAAAAAGTGAAAGATCATGATTCTCACCAATTCAGATGAATTCAAGGCTATAAAGCAAAATCATTCAAGCATAATGAGACAAATGTATATTTTAAAGTATTTATAACTAGGTCAACTGTCTACAAAAAGCTATTTATGTTGTCTGAAATCTCTGTGCATTGACAGGGGCTCAAAAAAAAGGGCAAGGCACCCTCTTCTCAGTGGGACAGAACAACTGTGCTAGAAGGAAGCTCTCCCATTAAAAGAAGACTGAATTGTAGTTCAGTTTATAATTACAACATTCGTAACAGGACACTAGGGGGAACCTAGTCCACTTCAGAAGTCACTTGTATACTCTGATACTGCTATTAACCCCAAATTTTCACTTGTGGACAAGTTGTTTAGGTATGTGAGTGAAGATAACTTCCTTTTTCCAGACCACTGAGGTCATAATGCTTAAGCACTTGAAATTTAGTCATACAGACTATGTAATTGGGAAAAAACATGGAATTCTGACAACCTCAGAAAGGAAGCTATTATACAATAGTACAGAGCACAACCATCACGCTCTCTATTCTTATCGTTCTTCCAGTTTTTTCTATTGAAGAAAATTATCAAGCTGCATACTCAAATATCAATCTGTTGAAGAAGTATGTTAAACAAAAAGCAATTGAAAAGGCTGCGATGCATATTTACACTTACTGTTTAGGAAATGACACAATGAAAGCAGCCTAAAGAAACGTTTACTCTATGTATTTGAAGCTTGTTTCCACTTTTGACTAATTCCATAGTGTAACTGGATTTCTGGTAACACATAATGTTATTAGCAACTTACACACATTCATAAACACGCATGTTCTCCTGAACATCATCATGAACACATTCCACAACAGAGGAACTGTACCACAACACCAGACTTTTGGAACCACTGTGTCAGCAGGCTTCACTTCTACTCTGGGTCTTAATTTGAATTTACAAGATAAACCCACATTTCTAAAAGCTCTAAAAGAATTAAGTAGCATTAGAGAAAAAGATAGGCATGCAGGTTTGAAAGAAAAGATGTCATTAACAGCATTCACAGTCTAACACGTTATAAGAAGAAGGATGGAGGAAGAGGGTGGTGGAAGGGAGAGTTCACCGATCGTTTCCCGAAACTCACCCCTTTTCTTTTTCTTTAAATAAAAAATTTCTTCTTTTAATAGTTCTGTGTACTTACTGACACTTTAAAGCAGTATTATACTCCATAGCTAAGCTTTCTCAAAAAAAAAAAATATCTTTTAGATAACTACTCATGTATTTTCTAGGTGTTGCAAACTCAACTCTTTTTTACTAATGTTATCAATACAACTGTCAAATAATGCATATTAATAGAAAGCACAAAAGCACAGGCATTTATGGTTGGACACGATCTTAAAGGACTTTTCCAACCTAAACGATTCTGATTTCTATGATTCTAATGGAGACAGAACAGTGCTTACACTGCTAAAGTGGAATATCCCTAACATTTTATATTAATTCCGAAGGATCGACTCAAATACAATTTTTCAAACACTACCCTCTTCAAGATTTTATGAACAAGAAGCAATAAAGGCACAACTCAGAAAAACCCTCTGCTTAAGTAAGTTGCTTTTACTGGATATTTATGAAACTAGAGAGGAAAATTCAATCTGTTCTAAATTAGGAAGCCACTGAAGGTGCTACCATTCATAACAGGATAATATTAACACATGATCTAAGAAGCTATGAACATAACTCTCCCATGCTATACCACCTTGACAATCAGGGACCACTTCTTTACAAACACATCACGAGCAGGCCTTGAATTACAGGCTCTCTCTATTACACTAACAAAAACGGACTCAAAAAAAAAAGTCACCAGTAAGTATTTAAAACTAGATACCTCAGTCAGCCCTCAGCTGCAAGGGAAGACAAATTGCCCTGTGCTCAATCCTAGACTGCTGTTGTGCTGTAGCTGTATACTGGGTGGCACTTTCTATGATGAAAAGACGACTTGCTTGTTGCTCAAGTGGGGTCTTACAATACCATGACAGGACCACATCCAATTATTCATTTTAAAGCAAGTAATTCTGGCTCTGTTTCATTACATCTAGTCTCTAAACAACTTTGATATAAACCATTATTCCCATTAATTAATAAGACTTCTGTCAAACTACTTGCTACAAGTAAGTTTAACACATTAACTTACATAATCAGCAGAGGACACTTAAGAAAGACCAGCTTTCTCATCTACAAAGAGTTCCATGATCAACTGCACTAAGAGCTTTGCTCCTTTAACACTATGTGAGCTCATTTAGACTCTTCTTGTTTCACTTCCAACAAAGAGTTAGTTTTCAGGTTTGGATTTTCCACGACTTGGATTGATATAGGACTACTGACCTATCGGATAGAATATAAAGCATATAACTTGTTCTGAAACTTTTATCCACACTGGTGATGCAAAATAAGACATCACTGCTGATGACTGTCTCAAAGCTTGATCACTATGTATATCGAAGAGAAAACAGGATTATTTCAATTCCTGGTACTTCTAACAAAGCTGCTTTCTTGGGACCTAAGGGGTTTAGAAGCACTTTCTTCAGTAATACAAATAACACAAGGCAGGGAGAACCAAACTTCAAAAAAAATACAGTCACATCCAGGACATCATTCACAGTTCAGTTTTCATTACTATCTGCCTAGAATTAACACACTGGAAAGCTGCTGTGGGTCTCTTTCTAGTTATTAATGAGAAGCCATGCTTTAAAGTTATATTCATCAAAAGGAACAAGGAACGCACTTCACTTAGAGCTTAGCAATTCATGCCAAAGTTGAGAGATACTAGCACAGTAGCATGAGGAAAGGTGACATTATACTACTTAGAAGGAACTCGGTGTTTAGTTATATACGAAGCAGTATATGAAACACAGAAGTACTGTAGAGTTGCAAACGCTCTTTCTCCCTTTAACAGAGGGGCACTTGTCTACAGCCACCAACAGAAACTTCTCTCCAATGCTGCAGTACAAATTACTGTCAATCTTTGCAGGTATGTGAAGAAAGCACACCAATTTTTCAGAGTCGCAAAACACCTTTTTTTTTTAATAGGATACATCCTATGGGAATCTTTCCACATCACAGGAATATAGACTCACTGCTCACACAGAACAGGGCACTCAGTGACAATCCAATTCCTTTGAGGCCATCTGTCAAAGACAAGGCTAAGGATAAAAGTCAGGCAAGTTCCTTTTAACAAACAAAAGCGTTGGAAACCAAAATAAAAGGGGAAAGGGGACAACAGCAGCCTTGTCAAGGCATACCTAAAACTCACCTCTGTTGCTTGCTGTTACACATGAATTTCACATGGAATTCTCGAGAATTACCTTGGCCACAGAGCCTACAGAAGGACACCACCAAGCTTCCCTTCACCCCCTATCACTCCTCACAACAAGCCGCTTTCTTGATCATAATCTTATCTTAATGATTCCTATATAAGCAAGAGGAAGTTGAAAGCAGTTCCCAGATTATTCTCCTCTCTTCCATCCTATATTTCACTTCAGGAATACTAGTGGACTTAAAATATGTTTATCAATGATCTGTCAGTGAAATATTAGATTTGCACAACATTAGAGTATTTTGATATACAGCTCTACAGGAGACCAGTTCTCAAAATTAAGATCATGTCCATTCTTTATTTTCTGTAACAATACCTACCTTCTTCCATTCAAATCTAGTACATCTTAAAGATGAATACACACATACACACAAACAATCCATTCACCAATAAAAAGCCATTGTTCAGATCTCATTAAATTGCACAGCATATTGTATCCATTCATGGCGTTTGGATTTATATGTTTTTTAGTAACCCTCAAGGCAGGAAGGGAAATTTTTTTCTGTCTTCACCCCAAGAGCCTGTTTTTTTCCAGTACCTGGAAGTGAACACTTGTGACTTTACTCAAAATATGCACCAGTGGTAAATTCAACTAAAAGTATTCTGCAGCAACCTCTTACAGCAGACAGCCTTAGCTGCTTGAAACTTAATTATCTAACCAGTGGTCATCAAGCCCTACAGATTTCTTCCAAGGATAGCCAAAGAAAAATAAGCCTTTTGTGAAGAAGCTGAAGTTAATTACTTGTGAATGCATTAATGCACAATATAGTTTTTAAAGTGTAGACCTGCTCCCCCCACCTCTTCCCCAAAGAAACACAGCTACAGAGTTGATATATGTGGACGAGCAGGTAAGCACACACGCCTTGTACACACTGAAGCATACGGAATATTATCTGGAAGACTACACCTGGTTTGAGAACCACTGTTTTAACGTGCAAATTCTCACCTTTACATTGCTTCCAGGATCCGGAAGTTGATAATCATCAGACACCCAGCCTGGGCTACATCAGTATGAACACAGTAAATATCCAGTCATAAACCAAACCACTAAAATGTGACAGAGAGAAATTACTCACCTTATTTAACAAAGCAATATATTCCAAGTTATTTGCTGTACTAGGATTAGCTAAAATCACACATACCAGATGGGTTACAGTAAGTAGGCCCCATCACCAGTGAGAAAAGCATGTTGAACTTTCTTGTTTGCCTGTCTTTTCAAAAGGTTCTGTCCATTCAAAGCACAGAATACAAGTAGAAGGTATATTCTTTGGCCTTAAATGTAACAGATTTCTTCAGTTCCCTATTTATATTTTGCCCTTCATTTGTGTCTTCTTCATAGTAAAGCCAACTTACTCATGCTCAATAATCAAAAGCCTCAGGCTAACACTATTTGTTTTCACTCAACAGAATATGGCCATTTTCTTCCTTAACTATAAGCCAATGGGCTACCTATCAAGCACATTTGCCATATACAAAAGTTAGACACAAATAAATTCCAATACTTTAAATGTACTTAAATTATGGTCCATTTATAATCATGTCCAAAAAAATGTTTTGTTTGACAAATGATTTTGTTTGTCATGATTAAAAAAAAAAAAACAACACTATCTGGTGAACAGCTGTTCCATTAAAAAAAAAATTAAGCTAGCATCCTACCCCTATTTAATTTGTTCTCTTTCTTGGGGATCAGATATTTGATCTTTTTTCGGTCCCCTGTTCTGACAGCTTTAATCTATAATTTTCCTTAGTTTAAAAATAAATGTTTATTCTATTGACTTTAAGGGAAAATACTCTCAACTTCTCAATAAACTGATCTTCCTCAGCTGAAGCTCTACCTAGAGCATCTGGGTATAAAACAAGACCCAAGAATATTTATCCTTACCATACACAGAATCATATACAGTTATAAATTTCAATAAAAGCAAGCAAAGTCAATCTACAAAAGTACTTTAATTTTTTTAGAAATGTAACCACAGTTTATTTTGAGCATATTTTGTAAAGTAATTGCAAGCTTTTTATACAGCGTCAGCAGTTAGGACAGGTAATAGATGGTGCCAACAACAAAAAAACCCAGTTGGTGTTCTTCCTTTTTTGATTGGCATACATCAGCAGTTTTCAAAACTCAAGAATTTCCACAAAAGTCAGTTAGAAAAGCTTTAATAAGTTTGCTTGTATTTACAATTAAAACTGTCCAATAACTGGCTTTGTACACTATAAGCTGAAACATGTCTCTCCATCCTATCCTTATCTAACTATCTTCAATCCAACCAAATATTAATTACAAGAGTGTCTGCCTCCTTAATTTCCTTTTTGATATCTCTCAATGGCAGGCAAGCACATCAATGTTAATAAAAAAAAAAATTCAAGCTGAAGAAGGAAAGTATCTCTGCTACTCTTGGGTTTTATCACTTCCTTAAATGAGTCACAACAATTATCAGATGTTATCTGTTTGTTTTTATATAAACATTTTAAAATGCGTGGCTGGTAGGGTGTAGTCATTTGACAAACAAAATGAAGAATTTACCACCAACAGTAACACCAACTGTGGCTATTCACTAAGAAGTTTCTCATTTCCTTTTTCGTACACAAAGTCTGTCTGGAAATATGTTTGACATGTTAAAGAAATGCGTGCACTTACATAATAGTATATCCTCACAATAGTGCTATACAAGCCAAAGAAAAAAAGATGCAAAAAATCACTAGCCCTAAAACAAGCAGTAGTTTAAATACAATCTTTCCAATAGCTTTTTTTTTAAAATAGAAACAAAGAAGCAATAAATCTAGCAGTAGTCTAAATAATCCTACCTTATTATTTAGAATGCTAATTAAAGATCTTGCAATCAGTCCTTTGACTTCACAAGTTAGTCAGAGAACCCCCAGAAGTCTAAGTTGTTCTTGATTTGGTCCAGAGCAGTGCTGAGAAGCTAGTTCATAACAACTGTCCAACAACTTTTTTTTTTTTTATATCATGTACATATTCATCATCTTGCCATTAACAAAAAAAATATTTCTTCCTGATGCTCTTTTCAAACTTAATTTTTGTAGCCTTCCTCTTTTTTTAAATGAAGTTCCCTTTTATGAAATTATATCTTTGCAGACAACTTGGACACTAAGTAGACATCACATTCGAGGCTCAAAGCAAATGCATACCACTCCTCTGAAAAGATTAAAGGCCAAAAAAGAAACTAGCACACCTACAAAACAGGGTATGATAGGTTAATAGGGAGAAGGAAGCATCTTTCCGAATGCTAAAGTTCTGTCTAAGTGAGGGTCATAAGCTATGATATTTTAAATGTAGCCATACAATTAAGGAGGCAAAATACACATCAAAATTACATAAATTATTACAAAAAACTAGCAGTAGCTTTTCAACAGGAGCAAGACAGACTGCTATAGAAAACAGAGAACTGTACAGAAAACAGATAATCAAAGTATAAAATGAATGTTCATAAAAGACTAGGCTATTGCAGAAAATTACAAGGTTTTGCATCCACATTCACAATGGACAAACTCAGTCTCCTGAAATTCCATGACTTGTCAAAATACCCTAAGCTTCGCATAGTAAATGTCACAATTGCATAAAGTAAGACAGGTATGCAAAATCAGGTGAAAGCTCTTTTGTAACACCAAATACAACTTTACAAAGGATCTGGAAAGTTACAGTACTTTCTACTGCATTCTTAAGTACACCTCCATTAGTTTGCTTTGAAGGTTTGTAAAATTTATAGTCTGTAAACGTCTTAACTTTTTTAACCATGGAGACTGAAGCACCAAAGTGACCTGCCCCAAAGACATCCACAACAGACATCGGTGCCTACAGCAGCTCCCGGATCTTCTGGAAAACAGAACGTTAGCTTTATTTTACCTATAAACAACCATGAAACTAGTTAACAGACAACATCTTAAGAATTAAATGAAGCCTCAAATAATGACCAAAGAATGTTTCGTTCTCATCCCATACATGTACAGTGGAAGCCATTTATTAATCAGAGCATTCTACCAAGCATAGCTGGATAACTCAGTGGTTAAGTCAAAATACAAAAGGTTACAAAGCAGAACACAGACAGCTCTCCAGGATAAAAGGCAAGATTGCGAGTAGGTAATTCAGAGCAAGTATTATTGCAGCCATAAGAAGAAATGTGCAAAAATAAACCTCCAAACATTGTGTAAGTATAAACTGATGTTTAGTGCTGCACTCCTGTACAAACAACTGAACCATCATGCCCCACGTATGAAATTGGCCAGTCTGCAGCAACTTAAGAACTAGAAATATTTCTTAGTTAGATGACAAGTATTTAGAGTTTTGAGGACTGAAATTAATCTGACCCAGTATCATTCCACTGTGCCTTGTGATATCTAGAAACAGGAACAACATCATAATCTAACAGATTGTACACACAGATTGTTCAAAGAGCTCAAAGTGTTAAGGAAAACAAGCCATTTTTTGCCTAGCTTGTAAGTATGATGAGTTAAAAAGTTTCCTTCTTTTAAGTGTTCTTTCTGGGGAGCAACTAGAACAGAGGATACTCTAGTTTTATCTAGCACTAGCAAGCACCAGTAGCATTATTCAGTTAGAATGTCTCTATAATGGGTGAAGAAAGTAATTCCTAGAACATTGACTGAAGCTGCAGTGTTTCCACCTGCAACAAATTATGTTTACAGATATCACAGAGGAAAAGAGAAGATTCAGCCTTTTCAACTGCAGCATCTCCCATTTGGCAGAATTGTCTCCCCTCCACATAACAGCATTTAATACTTCATTAAGTATTTCGAAAGTAAGGGGAAGAGAAGTATATTATTACAGACACATGACCTAGCAAAACGTGAACATGAAAATCTGTTGTGTTTGGTCCCTCCAAGCTAGGAAGCCAAGAAGTTATGCAACATCAGCCAGCTAAAACCATTAATGATTATTATTAATGAATAGCTGCCTTGTAGAAAAGGCAGTCATTACAAGCAAATTTACAATACTGGAGTTGTTAAAAATACTGACATGAAATTGCTTTCTGATAGCCACATCAAGCAGAACAAAACATTCACATAAATGTGTTTTAGATCTATATTGTGAACAGAACTAGATGGTAAAGTTTAATAGTTTAACAACACAAACATGGGCACAGCACATCTCCCAGGGGTCAGCCAAGAGAGGCAGCTAACAGATGTCACAGCAGTTCACACAACAAAGCTACAAAGGGTCTTGAAACACCATTCAAGGTTGCACAACACGTTACAGGGTGAAGTCTCTAACACCAGCTGAAGCAACTGTCCCTCGCACATCGGAGATCCCAACTCCAAGAACTGCACAGGAAGGATGTCACCATCCAGGTGTTTGGCTGCAGGGAGCACCTGCTCCTCCCTGGTGCTGCTGATAGTGTGCCACCCTTGGATGAGGCCACTGCTATCTTTTGAGGTGCTGAGTGGCCAGGTGAGAGAGCTGCCGGAGGGGATGAACACACTGCACTACAGGAAAGATAAACAGGATATCCTGGGAGGTCTGCTGCTTGCTGAATAATGTTTTTGGAAATACTGAGGCTCATCCAATCCTCAAACTATTGCACCTTCCTGCTTATCCATGTGGACACCAGTGACACTTCCACAAAGCAATTACTGAGTAAATCAAGAGTGATTATTGAGCACTGTGGGCAAGGGTGAAGAGGCCGAGGCAGCATTTCTTAGTCTCTCCAGTAAGCAGCAAAAGGCTCAGGGCACAGGAGATGCATCCAGAGGGTCAGTATGTGGTTATTAGCAGAGCTTTTACTGCTGTGACCACAGAAACCTCTTTCAGGAACAAGGATCCATCTGACAAAGTGTGGCAAGAGTATCTTTGCCACCAAAAGCATTAAGCTTGTGAATAAGACTTTAAACTAGGCATGGTGGAGAAAGGTTGTCACGCTTAAGAGCAGTGAAGACATGGGGAACACATGACAGAGAAGGCTCTCACACTTCCCTTGTGAAAGAGGCATGCCTGGGGTCCCATCTCAAGGGCTTGCATGCAAGTGCACATGGCATGGGAAGTAACAGGAGGATGTAGTCCATGCATGGTTGCAGAGCTATAACCTCACAGGAATTAGAGTGACAGTGGGACAGTGCTGCAATGGATGGATACAAGCTCTTGAGAAAAACCAGGCTGGAAAGTTAAGGAACATGGGTTTCAATTTATGCTGGCTTCAACACACCCTGCTTTGCTTGGAGCAAGTGTCAAGACAGTCACGACCTTATGGGTAAGGATCAGAGAACAGTCCAACATGGGTGATGCCATGCTAGATGCCTACTACAAACCTTATCAAGAAGGGAAAGCAGAAGCCTTCATTTGAAAGCTGGAGGACACTTCACAATTGCAGGCCCTAGTACACACTGGGGCCTAAAACCTCTGGTACCTGCTATCAGGGTGTGGCCAAGCACAAGCACTCCAGGAGATTTCTCAAGTGTGTTGAAAATGGTTTCTTGGTGCAAGTGATCAATGAGCCAACTAGTGAAGATACTCTGCTGGACCTGCTGCTCACAAACAAGGAAGAACCAGACAGAGATGTGGAAGTCAAGAGCAGCCTTGGCTGCAGCAACCATGAAATTGTGGAGTTTGAAGTCCTGAGAAAAGTGAGAAAGACAAGTAACACCGTGTACAGTGCAAGACCCTGTACATACAGTTACAAGATGGCACTTCAGGAGAGCTTGTTCAGGGATCTTCTTGGTAGCCTCTCATGGAAGACCACCATGGAGGATGAAGGGAAAGCCTGTGAGAGCTGGCTGATCTTCAAGGACAGGCTCCTCAAAGTGAAAGATGGACCATTCCTGAATGCAGGATTTCAAGCAGGCCCGACAATGGACCAGCGTGAAAGAAAAGGGAACCTGTGACTGAGTTCACATGCAAAACAGAGTACACGGAAGGTGGAAGGAGGGTTGGGAGGAATATACTGACATTATCTAATCATGCAGGGGTGGAGTTAGATAAGCCAAAGTTCTGCCAGAATTGAAACTAACAATGGATGTGGGGGGCAGTACGAAGGGGAGAAAATACATTTTAACTTTTTCCTCCAAAACTGAAGTTACGCAACAGAAAATAGATCTTTGCACAACAAGGTGTTAGGCACATTGGCATCTGCTATACATCCTTTTCTTATAAATTTAAGAGAAAATCCGAAGAATCAGGGCTTCTAAATGCAGACTTGAAGTCTGATCAGTTTGCAATAACATGATTTACTAGCTGTAGTGGCTTACTCATAACCCTGTCTAAAAGAAAGAAATCACATGTGCTTCCATTTAGCATGACTTTTGAGATCCAGAACACAGCAGCCTGAACCTCTTTACATGGCAACAGAATTTTTGCACTGAGAAGCAATCACGTTCCAGAAATGGACACCAAACGAGATTCTATTACAACACCTCTATGAACACAGGTTTGGTTTAACCTCTTTCTGTTCTTTGGTAACAAAGACATACAAACAAGACAGCCTGACTAGAGATTTTTCTAGTCATCTGATTATACTCTGCTAGTGACACAGTCATAGTGTTCAGAAGTGGCACTTTCCATTGAAGCAAATTCTTAGCTTCTTCTAGCAAGGAATAATTGATATCCTTACCCTTACCATTAACCTAGGTATTTACAATCACTTAGCTGTCTTTCTCTTCATCCCAAAATAGATCCCAGTCAAGACACAGCCAGCATATATTTAGTAGACGTTAGTCATGGAAAATGCAGAGGAAGCAGCCTAGTGCAACAACGAGCAGAGGGAAAAAAAAAAATTAAAAACCCTTCACTTTCCACTTTAGGGAAACATAGTTTTTCAAGACATGCTGTCCACACACACACTCTTAATGCACACATGACCACATGGGGAAAAGATAATGATGGAAAAAAACAGTCAAGTTTACATGTGAGTCTTCAGTTCTCCCCACCTAAAAGCAGACCTCAACTAACAAATCCTCAGTAGTATAGCTGTACTGTAGAAAGGACAGTAGCAGAGGGCAGAGTAGGAGGTCAAATAGCAGAATTCCAACAGACATCAGATGGTGGGGGGACAGGGAATGCTGCTTTGTAAGTAATTCCCCCTGCCTCTCTGCAGCCTCTGCCCACATGCCTCATTCACAGAAAGCTCCAGTTTGTTTGGAGGCGAACACCAGAAATTCTGTTAAACTGGGGCAACAGTTTGACAACAGGTGCCCAATCTGGAAACTTCTACTGAAGACTGTCTTTTAGTTAAATTTCAAGTCTGTTTTTAAGTTTAAAAATATTTTGGTATTTCAGGATACTGTCTTAGCCATACTGCCAACAAGACAAAAATGCCTTCCAGCACAACTGTGTCTTATGAAAAATATCACTGCTCATTCAATATCATTTGTAGAAAATTTAAACTTCCAATGAGATTGAATAAAAAGTAGACAAAAAAAAAATCAACAAAAACCGAGTCACAGGAAATCTCAGTCTCTCACAGCAGGAATCTGGGGAAGATGATGACAAACCTATACTTCACAAAATACCATATACTGAGAGAGTTCAAAATGAAGATTTGAATAAGGTCCTACTCTTCAAGTTGACATTGTGTTCACCAAAAATAATATTCAGTGCCAAAGACTTGAAAGTGTGGGGGGAAAAAGAAGGTCTGTCAGGTACATTAGTAAGTACAAACGCAGAAGCAGAGTCAAACTCTGAGAAAAACATAAATACACCTTTTAGAAAAGTGGATGCTGAAGGCGGATACAAGATAATACACGTACAGCACTGTGAATACTTCTGCTAAAATGGGACTTGCTAGAATTAATAAGCCAGGGGTGTTTCAAGGTTATGAAGCACTCCAGCATTGCTGAAATAAGACAACTTGTGCCAGCACACCCGAATAGGACAACCATTCCATTACATAGCTTTGAGTCAATTAGTATGAGGCACTGGAGTAGGAAAAAAAAAAAATCTCAGTTCAAGCTAGACAGCCTTTCCTGGACGGAAGTCACAAGAGCATCCAGACTGTCAGATACAACACTATGGATCAATATTCCGAAATGTTACTTCAGACAACACAAGGTGTACGAAGGCTATAGAGTAGCACTCACATGACACTGGACAATTTACAGAGATAACTGTAATTCCCATAAAGCACAATCATTCACTCTTTTTTGCACATTTATGGAAATGGAACAGCCTTCCTGCTGTACAATCCTGGCACTGTTACTGGAAGAATAAAACGTTTAGTCTTTTCTGTAGACAAAGAAATGATAACATAACTATGAGCCATAGTCTAAAGACAAAATGACTGAAAAGACTTAAAGTTTTCAAAAACTTATATAAATAGGCATGCTGATATGTAACTAAAATGGCTCCATCTACTGGTTAAAATATACATTTCCTTTGTCATGACATGCTCTCTCTACTGCAGCAAATTTAACTCCCAGTGAAACAAGGAACTCAGGGTGCCAAGCACAAACTAACACAGACTCTTACAAAGATAATCCCTTCCAATAACCATTGAGATATGCTGACAAGGTAGATTTGGGATGTTTGCATAATTGATGTTTAATTCTCAGTAACACAAAAAGGAGCTTCTAAGATGTCAGGACTGACTTTTTAAATGCAAATGTTGCGCTTTTTTTAAAAATAATGCTGTAATATTTTCAGCTACTGCTAATTGTGCAAATGTAAATTTAGAAATACATATTTAAGAACATTGTAAGGTCATCTGTAGAAGAATCAATAGTCTCATTTTTGCATTCAGACATTTACTGATCTACAGGGTTAAGTAGTTTGTGGTGCTTTTCTCCATCTGCTTATTTACAAAAAACTCATTTGAATCTCACTATTAGTATCACTATTTCAAAACATCAGCTACACAGCTATCTTAATTTTAGCAAAAAATTTTAAATGTCCCTAAATTTTATCATTCCAGAATACGCTATACCAAAAGCATGACAGTGTTCTTTGGAGATCTTCTCTAGCGGAGTTCAAGTATATTCAAGTTATATGCTGTATTTTGTCAATCACTAGTTACAGAGCAGTTCTATGTACTACTTCAGAGCCCCTGAAGATCTTGTGTAACAGATATCCTTGTGTAAAGGATAAAGATATTCAAAAGCCAACAACGATCATGGTGACATGTCAAAAGTCACCTACAGAAGCAGACCAAACACATGGATTATAAGGCAACAACTACTCAACTTAGTATACACTACAGCTTACTTTGGACAACAAATAAAACTACTGCAATGAAGCCTAATGAAAGTTCTCAAGTAACACATCGAGTTTTGGACAGCCATGGTAACTTTTTAAGAACTCAGAAAGACTGCCAGCACATACAGTTAATAGCAGCTTACAGTACTTTAACCCAGAGGTGATCAGAGACATTGCCCATAGCCCACTGTGTGGTGCGAATTGTGCACCTACCCAAACAGCACAACACAGAAAAGCAGCTTTTCTCTCAAAAATCATAGATTCAAGTCTGCAAGGCTGTCAAGCTAGTAAAAATCTCTCTCATCGGGGCTATTTAGCTAGGGCACTGCCACACCAGTGGCTGTATTGCTTTAACTTGTGGAGAGCATGTGTTCAGCCAGATGCCACAAACTCGCGGGGGAGGAGAGTTTCCTGCTCAGTCCTCAATTATGCAGTACAAACATACCCTCAGTTACCCCTGTCGAGCCGTAAAGGGAAAACACTGGTTCAAGCTTACTATGCTAATATGAAAAAAATTTATATGTACAAGGATAATGTTCTTCAGAGACCTGTCATTCGACTTATCATCACAAAAGCCACATGTCAAATAAGAAGGTCAATAACCACACAAAAGAACACTTTCCACAATTTAATTTCTAAAACAGTAAGTCATCCAAGATATGTGGAAAGATATTAAGTGGTCACTTCTGTAAAACTTTGGTTTACTGCACTGATGCTACTTACATTCTTACATATAAAGTACCACCAAGGTAAATCAAGACTTACAACATATTTTAAAAGGAATTGTTTCAATAACCACCTAAGAGAAGTACTACATAGCTAGACAAAGTTACCAAGTTATCCGAAATGCAGCAATTGAACCAAAGTTTAGTTTGGAAACCATGTATTCCAATCTAGCTGCCACCAAATACCTGGTTCTCCCTTGAATTCCATTCATGAAAATGAATTTATATTTAAGATTTTTCTTGAAAAGGAAAAGCACTTTGTATTTGATTATTAAATTGTTGAAGTTGTAACTACCAGCAAATTCTTATAATTAGGATAGTTCTCATCAATTTGTGTATTTTTTTTTGTTTCAAGTGGCTCTGACGTCTGTTACCCTATACTCCTATAAGCCTTCAAGGGTTTTGTTACGGATTTGAGGAGTTCGAGTGCCAGACACTACCCTGTTACATTAAAAAGATGCATCAATATAAAGAAATGGACAGATGCCATTGAGGCAGCGATGTGTGTTGGTGAAGTGGGCTGTACCTGAAAGAGTCTTCAAATGAAGCCTGAAGTGAAAGTCCAAAGCTGCCATTGAAACAAAACCACTACTGAACAGGAAAGTCTAAAACCTACCTGATAATGTGCATGCACAGCTGTTAAAAATTAATAGCGGTAACCAACCACACAGCCACTTCAGAAGAAGCACAGGGACACTAATGCCGTCCTCAGTGAGATATGGCAGATAACACTACTGCAATGCTTTGATTAGGAAAGCCAGAAGGAGAAGCCTGGAAATGTGCCCTTCTCCAACAAGAGCCACTTTCAGTTCTGTCATCATCTACAGTAAAATAACGATAAAAACAGATTTGTTTCATTGAAAGAAAAGAAGACAGAAGAAAAACATAAACCTATTACTTAGCCATACTGCATGGTCTATGACCTTGAGAACATTTTATGATCTACATGAAGTAGTATCAAATACTAAAGAAAAAAAGGTTCCATCTACTTTTTTTTTTAAAGATAACAAAGTATTTTGAAAATACTACCTGCAAAATACATAGAGACAGAACTGCAGTATATGTTTCTTTAAATGCTACTTGCAGCTGTTGCAAAGAAACCCACCAAACTATCCGGTAATGAACACCATAATGACAAAAGCTTGGAGCAAGATCACTGGTACTCAGTATCAAGCCTTTTAATCCCATCACTGTAACTGTCAAACTCACCACTGTATAGAAAGCAACATACTGACACACTCCACTCCTATTTAAACAAACCAAAAAAGAATGACCAAAAGGAGCTGTTGAAGGAAGAGGAAAAACAAGACAAGCATACAACAACTCCTCCTCACACTCTCACAACCTCCAGCTATTTTCAACTCAGACTTCCTGAGGCTGTTGCTCATCCATTTACTAACATCAACGTATCTTTCTTCCAATGCTTGTCCAACCTCCCCTTAAGTCCACAAAAACTTCTTGTGTATGCTTCGTATAGCAAGTATACCTGTGAATTCCCTACACCGAGTGAAGAACCACCTCCTTTTGTTTGTTCCGAACCTAGCACCTAACTCTGATTTGACTGTGTGCCTCCTCTTCCATGTTCACCCGCTCTCTCCACAGGAGCTTTTTAGAGCCTTACCATATCATTGTCCCGTCATCTCTACTAGGCTGACAAGTCCTAGCCTGTTCAATTATTTCTCATCTAGGAACTAATTTGTTGCCCTTCAGTAAACCTTTTTTGATAATAATGTATCTTTTCTAAGATGAGGGGCAGAACAGCTTACAGTACATAAGGTATGAAAGAACCACGGATTTATGCAGTTACATTATCTTTTTCCTGTTGCATTCTCTACTCATCCCAGATGTTCTGATCATCAGTTGCTCTCTGGTTGTAATAACTGTATCAGACATTTGTTTCACCTCCCCCTTCCGACTTTCATGTACACATTGTCACCAAGCAGTCTCCTCAAAATACCAATGTCCTACACACTTGATGATTCTCTTCTTTAAGACCAGACCTAAAATACGAAACAAGCAAGGTTAAAGGGTATATATATATTTTTATATATATATATACACACTATACTTCTGATGAAATAAATCCGGGGGGGGGGGGGGGGGGGGGAGAGAGGGGGCGCTGACTGACAGAGGTGCTCCTCCACACAAGAAGCACGAGAGCTTACTTATTACATATCTAATACTACAAAAACACAGAACCACTTGATTTACCAATTTACCAGTTGGAGGAAGGAAGAAAAGAAGTCTTAGGGAGTTCTTCGTTTGACCATGCTTCTGTATTTTTAAGCTGCAGCACTTAAGTTCTCAGATTTGATTCACACTTTCTACAAAGTCCTTTCATCTTACATCTTTATTTCCAAAAAAACTATGCACATGTAAGCAGTTTCAGCAAGCTCTGCTAGCAGGAAGGTGGCCTGTACCACCAGAAGCACAGGAATAGAAAAATTAAGTCAAGCTGTATTGTCAAAAATACTTGTATTTTGGATTAAGTAGCTTTTGTGTATATAAAAATATACCTCTTACATACAAAAACCACAACAAATCCAACACTGCTATACTATGTAATTGCCCAAAGATCAGCATGTCCTGTCTTTTCTTTAAGCCATTTACTTCATGTGTTTTCCCTAGAAATTCCTTTTTCCTAGTTCCTACCAATCCTTCTGCTCTCTCACTTGTCTAACCATTTCAGTTCTGTCTCAGCTGTAGTTACCTCCTGAATACACTTTGGGACCAAGGTCAGGCTCCTGCCTAGGCGTTGCTATGGTGAGGAAACCAACTTGGACCACTCCACTGAGCACCTCTGTTTAAAACACCTACATCAAAAATGACCATACAATAGTACAGCAGCTTATGCATCGGTCCCAAAAGCCCCTAGTTAATTTCTGTTACCACAGAACCTAAGTGACTCTTGCCGAGCCTGACAAAGATGTGCTCAGGGCACACTGACTTTCATGAAGTCTGCAATCCTCTTTTCATTTGGATTCACCTGGGGGTAACCGTTAACATCTTCCACTTTAACCCCATATCCTTGAAGCCCAAAGCTTTTGCAGCTTGCTCCATACAGCCTAGCATCTCTTTACTAGATGGGAGTACTCTGCCAGCTAAAAAAAGACACCTCCTACAGAGAGTCAAGGTAGTTTCAACATGAATTAAACCCATCAAGCAGTCTGCTCTTACCAAGAATTTATGTTCAACAAGTTAATACGAATTAGGAATATACCTTTTTGGGGCAGAGACAAGAAGGTGAAGAAGCAGTCCAGAATAGATCTACAAAACCTATAGAGGTGAGCACATACATGAATTTCTGAAGCCAACACACGAAGATCGTAATAATTCAAGGAATTTGCAAAATTCATGGACCTTTGAACCATGAAGTTATCAATGCTCCTGTTATAACAACGGAAAGACACACTAAACATACTGATGTCACAGGAAGCTAGCACTTCATTAGATTGCCAGTTTTATCAAACGTGACTCAAGCCTCCCCTTGAAGGCTAGCGGAACGATGATGAAAACTCACATGTCTTCCAACATTATTTCTCTCTCCATCACAGCCTTCTTTGTGTCACAAACTACACATCCCTGCTCTTCAGGCACTAAAAACAAGTCACTGTGCAACACCTTGTTGGAAAAGGCCTTGAAGGAGAGCATCAGAGTAATGGCTCAGAGGCTCATTAACAAAATCCAGACCTTGAGTCATCTGAAGGGAGGGGAAATTACAACTGTGGAACCACATGTATTTTTCAGTAGCACAGGAAGTAAGGCAACACGTCTGCTTTACTTAGCCACCGGCCCGGGAAGGAAATGAACCCAAGCTCCGTAGTTGTATCCATCTCCCCCCACCAACACTCCCGTCCCCCTTCTCCCCCCCCCGCCAAAGACTAGAAATCCGCCGGGGAACCGTATCCACCACCTGACCCGACTACGCGGCCGTGCAACATGAGGACAAGGGGAAGCTCGCTGCTTGCCATGTGTGCGCACTTCTCCCTCGCCCAGGAACTCGTCAGCGATCGGGGCCGGGGGCAGGGAGAAAGGCGAGGCCAGGGGCGGCCGTGCCGCCCACCGCCGCCGGCACAAGCCCCGCGGGGATCTCACAAAGGAAGGGGGGGACGGGGCGGACGCAGCCGCCGAGCGCACGCCGCGGCGGCGCCCGGGGCCAGCGGCGGAACAAAGGCTCCGGCCGCGCTGCCCCCGCCCGGCCGCCGCGGGGCGGGGGCACGGCCGCGCACACGAGGCCGGCACGCGGGCACACCTGCGCCCTCCCGCCCCGCGGCGAGAGGGGCCGGCGAGCCCCGGCACTCAGGTACCAGCGGCGCCGCTTCCGCGTCCTGCCGCCGCCGAGGGGAAGGGAGCCAGCGGAGGGTCCCCGCCGTGTGGGTCCCCCCACCCCGACAAAAGGGGAGCGGGACGGCCCCACGCACGACGTGGGAGGCGCTGCTCCGCGGCGGCCCTTTGTGCGTCCCCTCACCGCACCCCCACCCCCGCGTTACCGTGGTGAGCAACGGTCTCATCTGCTCGCCCGCCCGCTCCTCTTCCATCGCGGCCCCGCCAAGATCGCCCGGGAGAGGGACGCGGAACGGGAGGCGGACGGCGGGCTGGAGCTGGAGCCGGGCTGGCTGCCTGGCGGAGGCGGGCGGCGCTGGTGCCCTCAAGACGGGGCGGCCGCGACTACTCCGCCGCGCCGGGGGCTGAGCCCAGACCGACTCGGCGCGCCCGCTCCCACCGCCCCGCGCGCGACCGGCAGCGCCGCCAGCCAATGGGAGGGAGCGCAGCGCCTGGCGCGTCGACGCCCCCGCCCGCCGCGGCCCCCCGGGGGCTGGCGCGGCGCGGCGCGAAGGGGCGGGGTGCGGGGCGCGGGGCGAGGGAGGGGGCGGTGGGACCGCGGTCCTACGCGGAGCCGCGTGGCGGTGTGCCTGTGCCCCTGCCCCAGCCCCGCCTCAGCCGCCTTCCCGGCGGAGGCTGCCCGTTGCTGGGGCGGGCGAGCTCCGCCTGACGGAAAGGCTCAAGTCCCGGGTTGGCGGGGCCGGCGCGGCGGGAGCGGCGCCCCGGCAGCGCCTCGCCCCCCGCGCGGGAGAGCAGCGAGCGAGTTGCCGGCGCTGCCGGACGGAGCCTGGTACCGCTGCTGGCGACTACGGCGGTTTGACGCTTGCCTCGCACAGCACCCCTTCTCACTTGCTGGTAACTTCTGCCAAGCTTTTACCACGCAAGCTGAAATTTTCCATGCCAGGTGCCTGCCTCGGGCTGATTTTTTTTTTTTTTTTTTTAAAGTAACCAAAATAATTCGGTCATTTCCAAAAATAATATTATTTGCCCTTGTATAAATATTCCACCACTTCTTTATTCAAAAGGCTGGGAGGGTGTGTAGTGTCAAGGCTGTGCTTTTGGCTGTCTCTGCAAAGCTTCGCTCCAGTCAAAGTTTTTAGAAAGAAACAGCTGTTTACACTTGTCTAGTAGAGATAACTTTCGCCTTGTCTGCCTCTGTAAAGATTACACCCTCCTTGGACACGCTCAATTCTATAACACCTTGTACTGATAGGACTGAACATGCACATACACAGCAGATGAACCATCCCTTCATGCTTCCTATGCCTGATGACCTGCTTAGATCACCCTGGGGCTTCTCCTTCTAACCACACCTGCTACAGTTTTGGGGGGAGTTGTATGCTATGGCCCCTTTTTCCACCCTGAAACCCTGCCTGGCCTGACTAGAAGGCAGCCTTTATTTGCCCAGGACTTCTGGACTGAGCTGTCAAGGAAGCTCCGACACCGTAAATGCAACGAGTTGACGTGCACCAGTGGGGCAGAGATGCCACACCGCTCCACAACATGTGCCATACCACCAATGGCCTGGGCCACTTTCGGGATGCTTGGGGCTTAGTGCTTATTTGTTACATACAGCATGTGAACTCTGAATGTCTCGGAAGTGTCAGGAAGAAAATACCAGTGACTTTACTGCAGGCCCAGTCCCGGCTTGTCTTCTGAAAGTGATAAAATCTGGATGGGTCACTTGAAGAGAGGCACAGAGGTTTCAGGATCAGACTGGGATCACAGGAGTTGCAGTGTAAAAAAGAAGGCAGGCTGACTCACGCAGATACAACACGGTCAAGGCAGATCAAGGCAAGGGGATCAGAATTAGACCGGGTCTCAAACAAGCCCTCTCAGATGGAGATAACAGAGCTGCTGGTCTTATCAGTAGCTTTAGAAGCAGCAAATGAAAGGAATGCGTGCATCAGCAAACACCGTGCTGGACTAAGAACACTGTAAAAGGAGGCTGTGCAGAGCCCGCGGACAAAAACGTAAACCTGGCTGTAGGGGCAAGCCAGGCCTCTCTGACTGCCTACCAGCAGGAGGCTTAGCACAGCTTTAGAGACCCGCTTGCTTTGGAGGCTGGCCACAGGCTAGCAAAAGGCTCTCAACCTTTGCCCGAGCGGGAGCAAGAAGAGCTGGTTGGTGACCAGTAGCCCCCTCTGTGCTTTTCAGGAAAGGCACTGGCAGAGACAGATCACTCTGCAGATGAAAATAGTTTACTGTTTCCCTGAACAGAAGCAGATGCCCTGGAAGGAACAGCAGGTGCACAGGCTGTCGGATGGCACTGGGCACAGATGCAGTCCTGGCCATAAGGCCAGAGCTCCTGACCCGTACAACTTGGAGGAAGCTTTCAGATGAATGACTTGGCATGGGTCTACACCAGGTCACTATAACCTGTACTTTTTTGGAACGTATCATTAGTGTAAGCTACACCTGCCTAGCTGTACTGAGGAGATGAAGTAAGGCAAGCTGTGTGGAACTGATTGAACCGGGAGCAATCTTAACACACTCTTCAATCAAAGGTTATGACCTGGATCAGGTCTCGGCTGAGTTTGAACAGAAAATAGACAGAAATAAAGCACTCTGCACAACCACCACAAAAATAATAACCCTGATATAAAGTGCCTTGATACACCTGCAATATAACTGTGACCTATTCCGTCCTTTCCTCTTCCAGGAACAGGACTGGCAGCGTTTCAACTCAGATAAACCATTGAAAATGATCTTGCACTAGACAGCATGGGTATAATGGGGATGGATTGTAACTTCAGGTCCCACATAATTAGTGCTAAATCGGTGTCTTGGGAGGCAGATCACAGAGGTCCTCCTTTGATATTGGGATGAACATAACACATCTTCGTGAGCCCAGAACTTCTCCATTCTCTGGGGACTCAGGCCGGAGAACAGTAATATCTAAAGTAAGGACTTCCCATAATGTGCAGTGAACTACAGTATTAGTGAGGTTCCTCAGGGGACAGCAGACAGAGTGTTTCTAAAAACTGACCCAGAGTGAGAAGAATGTTTAGTCCATCAAAAAGGAGCCTACTGACATGAATGTCAGTTAGATTTTGTCATTAAAGGATGTTCCTTCTCCATTATCCTCTTGATCTCTGAAGAGGGATCTCTGACAAGATGATCTAGCACTCTTTTCCCTGCCATTAGAGAATACCCAATAGATAGATCAAGGCGCAGTAGGGCAGTAGGGCCCAGCATTCATTCATCATACTTCCTTTGGCACACTATACTGAGAACAACATCTTCAGGCAAACACCCAGTGATTTGCTGAGCTGAAAAACTTGTTTGCTCACTGCATTCCATCTGGTCACTGTATATATAACTATAGCAGAAAAGGCCAACCTAGCTTCCCCATGCCATGCTGCCTGAGTGAAAAGAAAGTGATGCCTCTGTTCACATCAAGTTGACCAGAACTTCGTAATGTTCAAAACCTACCTTTTCCAAAAGCTGTTACTGAGATAGAAACAGGCCAACTTTGTGCATACATAAGTGCAACTGCCACTGACACACCAGATGACTTACGAAAGGAGATGGATAGGGCTCGTGTGGCACTGAAGAAGTGGATCATCAGTATTTTTAGTAAGATAATGTACCTGGTCCCCCAATAGTGGCCTGGTGGTGCTTTTCCTCCACTCCTCTTCCTCCCTTTCCTCCCCCGACCTTCCCACACATTCTAGGACATGATTGGAAGAGGCAGAAGTTGTTGGATAAGCCAGATCTCTGATTGGGAAATTGCCTCTCTCCTTAAGGTAGAGCCATCAGTGTCAGCTTTACACTTTACTCTCCTGCTGTTTAATCCCTTGCCAACTATCAGGGACTTACCGGGCTCAAAGGAAGGAAGTTAGGGACTGATAAAAGCACCTTCCATCCAGCCTGACACCAGCATCCGATCTACTCCAGTCGTAAGCTGCTCTGGCAAGTATGACCTCTGGCAGGAAGTTACCACATGAACCGGACCTCACGAACAGGATGAAAAAACAGTGTTTGATGGGATAACTGAAACAGCCATTACCTGTATGAAGTAGACTCCTTCTCAAGGGTTTTGTCTGTTAATACTGGCTGTTCTTACAGCTGACACAATATCATTAATGAAAACGTTGGCAGCTTTAATGGTGGGGAGTACCCAGTGCAGGTAATCACAAGAGGAGATTATTTTGGCAGCAGTAGTGCCCCTAAGAAGAGCCCTAAGAATGATGAAGGAAGAAAATGCTAGGAGTCAGTGTTCCATAGTCCTTGTTACCTTTTCTCCCCAGAAAAAGCAGAAATCATTTCCATGGAACCACCAATGGAAAGAGAAAAGAAGAGAGGGGCTGAGGGGGAAAGAAGATAAGGGGACTAGCCCTTCTTTCTCATTAGAGCATCTGATGCTGGCAGAAGCAAACAGAAATTCAAGAAATGAAATCACTGTGTGAGGAGGAGAGGGATGCAATATGAAAACAACCAGTTTCTATAGCTGCACTAGGACAAAGAACATTTAAATAGGAGTAACAAAAGTCAAACAAAAGGGGTAAGGGCAAAGAGACACAAATACTAGTGCAAACAACGACAAGTACAGAAGGAAACAGGCAAGAGAAACACCCGGGTAGGGTGAGAAGACTGGCTCTATGTAAAGATGTGGGGTAAGCTTGGGAAGAAAGGTGCTGTTCTCTTGGGAATCAGAAAGGTAAGTATCAGATGTTAAAAGCAGGGAGGGGGAAAGAAGGGGTGAGGAAAGAAACTGACAAACTAGAGCTGCAAAAGGAGAACGAGGCGTTCTGCTCTGAAAGACAAAGAAGAGGGTCTAAGGAGAGAAGAGTTCTCTGCTAGGAGGCAGAGTAGAGCAGAAAAACTGAAGAGTCTCAGGACCTGTGCCAATGTACTGTCTACATCACAATTTAAAAAATGAATCTTTCTCCTACGTGGTCAACTAAACTGTTCATTCTTTACATTCTACGTACCTGTTTGCCAGGTTCAGACTGCAAAAAAGCCAAAGACATCTGCAAATAAAGCCAGAGGATGTTGCATTTTGAAGATGAGTGTCACACAATACTTAACACTTAAAAAAATTACCAGTTGCAGTTGTCTAAAATTGGATACTGAAGATTAGTTGAAGCTCTTGACATTGTTTGGCTAGCCATCTGCAAAAGGATAAATACCCCTTCCCTTACTTGTGAAAGCTGTTATGAAAGTAAATGCTTATAAAACAACCAGACATATAAAGCTGAATACTAGTAAAAAGCACAAAAGAAAAACAATAATTTCACCCCCAGAGTAGTAAATAATAAAGTAATAAATAAATCCTAAGTCTGCACTACTAAGATAAAACACTGAGAAGTTGTCCATTAAGTGAATGCTGTCATTTCTTGTGTGCTGAATGCAGTGAGAATGATCTTGTAAAAAACAAACAAACAAACTGAAGCAACTGTGTAAATGAAGACCATCTCATAAGGCACATGAACAATAGGGTCAAATCAAAACTAACTGCATTCTGGCAGATCCTAAACTAAGCATTACACACGTTGAGTGCTTGTCTTCGCACAGTTTGTGGGTATAATATTAAAAGCAAAATTGTGACTAAATATTTATTGTATATTAATATGGTCAGGGATCAAAGTTATTCTTGTTTCTTTCCAGAAGATTTATTATTCTATGTAGGTTTTAAATATTAATGAAGAAATAATCACAGGCCTGAGGAGTTCATAATCTAAAGCTAAGAAAAAAAGCAGACTAGAGGACAAGCGCAGCATGTTAGAGGTGTACCAAAATTACCAAATTCCAAGTTGAGGTGTAATCAATACCTCTCCTAAAACCACCTCTGTTGTGATGCCCTCAAAAGAGATTTCAGTGTAAACAAAACAGTGATGTCACCATCATTACAGTCACTAGCTTGAATGATTACAGGTTCAGATGAGTAAAGTAGATTTGAAAGGTATATAGCAAGTCAAGACAGGTTACTTAGGAAATAAAATCACTTTCACATCATTTTCTCCCTTCAGTTCTCCTGTCTTTTAGAAGTTCAGTGGTCTTTATGTTTCTTTTTTCTTCCACATAAAGAGAAAGAAAAATACAGATTTTAAAATGGATATGTTTGAGCTTTTACATAGTTCAGAAAGAGGTTTTAGTCTAGAGAAATTTGTTTCAGTTTGTCTTTAAAAAAAGAAAAGAAAAATCTACTGCTTATTCATTTTCTGGTATGTCACAATACTGAAATCAGTACAGACCTCTGACAGAAGGAAAATATTTACTAGCTTTAGTGTATAGAACCTGGCCATTTTAGAAGGCATGGTCAGGTAGTATGAAAGGTCTCTAACAAACTACCAAATGTCTTGATTGTGTGTCCATCTATTGCTATTTATCCCTCTTTAGTACAAGCTTTACTCATACGAAGTACCCACCTTGTCCAAGTTCAGTAACACAAATAAGGAATTTGGCAATCAACAGTAGCAGCAGCAGACTTCAAAGAAAATTTTCAGTTAAATTTCTATACACGTGAAAATATATGCAGCTGATTTTTAACACAAATTTATATTTCTTCTCCCATCCAGCTTGTGTGTAATATCTAAAATGTAAGAAATTTCAGCCCCTTATATAGAGAAGCAGTGAAATCCATCCTCAGATGTAATCACATGTTTAATGCTTACTGGATCAGGGCACCAACTCAGCATCACCATGCCCGGCTTACTGCTAGAAGAGGCCTTCCTGACGTTCCACCTTCACATTGTTTAGCTCTATGGTAGCCATCATATTTACTTTTTCCCTAGGACAAAGAGAGGAACAGTTGTTTAACTTAAAAAACAGCATTGGCACACTTTAGGCTGGAAAAAGTTTCTAGACACCAGAAGAATGAAGGTCTAGGGAACCCTTTTAAGACAGGTCTAGGGCAACCTTGAGAAAGCAAGAAACTACTTAGTGTAAGATAGACCCTGAAGTAGTCGTTACGGATTTTAGCATGTAAATGCCTGCAGTAGGAAAGGACTAGTCCAAGAAAAGCTTCCAAGAAGTTCTTTCCAATCCTGTGGTCTCACACATTTCACAGCTGCACTTGTTCCTTGTTATCTATATAGGCTCTCAGTGTAACATTTTAACCTCACCTGTGCAGGCCTTCAGATCATCAAAACAATCAGCACCCTTTATTACTGCACTACTTAGCCTAAAGTCCCAAATTTAACCTTTAACACGTTCCTCAGCCAAGGAAGAATATTAAAGGTTAGTCAACTTCTGTAAAAGGTTTTCACATGCACAGAAGGAAGATAGCAGATAAATACCAAAGATACTCATATATCCTGGGTTCCAGGTAGCTGAGGTAAATTGTGCAATATGGGACACCAAATCTCTTTTCCCATAAGGCTCTTTAGATGATCATATTCTTCCCACACAATTTCTCTTCCATCGCCTCAGGGAGTTTAATCATACCTGTTGTGATGAAAAGCCAACTTCTAAATGAGTTTGGACACCCTCTGGACTCAGTTCCAAAACGCCCAATTAACTACATGCCAATTACCTACATACAAAATGCCTTCAGAGTTGGCATTTCTATTTCACAATGTTGTACCACAAGGTCTTCACCCAGGATCTGGTGACTTTACCTTTAAAAACAGTTGTAACATCATCTGCATTAACATAATTTTCCCTTCTTTCAATAATCAGGTTAAACATAAAAATGGGGCATAGAACCATTCTTTACTCAGTACGCTATCAGTAGCTTAATTTTTGTTTATGGAACTATGTCACTGGGCTAAAAAAATAAATAACAAAAATAGACACTATATTTATGCAATCACTACCTTTCCAAATGAAATATCTTTACTACATACTAAGTTTTCAATTCGCCGTTGTGGTCTTTGCTTTCTGACCAACAACATAGCCAAAAAGCATGTCTAACTTCAGATACTTTTCTTCCATATTTGAGAAGTTTCAGCTCTTGAGAAGGAAGGTACTTAGCAACAGAAAACAGCGACATAACAAAGTCATACTCCTTTAATATTTAAATAAATCATTATAATAATACAAATTATAATAAAATATCTGATTACAGATTGCAACTTAAATGTTTTACTGAATATTATCAAATTTATTAAACATTGCCTTTTCCAACTCTTATGTTCAAGCATAACCCTATACAAGAGTTAGGAAACCTTTACTTGAAAAGGGGAATCAAGCAAGAAGACTGGAGTTGGCAAGAATATACCAATAAGACAGGGAGGCAACTCTTTCACTCCTGGCCTCCTGAGAGAGAACAGATTTGAACGTTGTTTCTACCAGAGCATGGAAAGGATAGTGAAAAATGTATTTGTTGATGAAGGACGTGACTGATGTAAATGAGGTTACACGTCCCACTAGGCACAGCTTTGTGATATTTTGGGGGAGGAAGTGGGTGGCCTACTTTGCTTCCTCCCTCACTTAAAGAGAAATACTGCATAGATCATCATCCCCACTATCTCTGGTTTTCTGGCACTGATAGAGGAGCATGGATATAAGGAACATTTATTTACAAGTCAAATTCATGTCCCACATTTTGTTATGTTGTAATTAACTTTAAGACGACAGTGCTGCTAATGAGCTGTATGTATTCCCTAATGCAAATCAGATCAGGAATTACTGACGTTATAACCTCCTCACAAGAGGACTGTCGTCAAAGTCCCGTGTGTAAACGCGACTCTGGAAAGCTCAAGTCTCCTACCTGAGACTTCTAAAGAATAGAGTAAATACCATAACAACTTACTACATTAAGATTCTCAACTGAAAGGAAAAAGAATCGATGGCAAATGTAGCTGCATTGTTCAGGAGATAAAGTTATTACAGCATAAATCCAGAGATTACTGTCCCTCTGAATATTTTTCTTAGCACAGATGACTCCTCACAAATCACCTATAGATAACACAAAACAAAGTAATACTTCCCAGGTCCTTGTAATCTGATCTATTTTTACATCTTTTTCTTAATGAAGAAGCATTCATCAGATTGTTCTAAGAGGTGGGATGTCCACAAAAGAGTCCAGAAAAAATCAGATCACAGTTGAATATTTTCCTAAGCAACTGTCAAAGTGCACTCTTGTTCTTGTCGTTCAGGACTCCTCCACGCATGTGCTTTCTATTCTAATGACTTACTGTATTTCTAGTCTGGAAATTGCTGTGGCACAAATCCACCCATTAGGCAATTTTGGGCAAAGAAACTATGAGGGTTAGAGGAAGAAGCAGCCAGAAATGAGAATGGCCAGCTAAGGAAAGCAAGGTACAGCATGATCTGTCTCAATCCCTAAATTGCCTGTACTACAGTCTAGAGGATTTACTGAGTGAGCTGGCAGTGTGCTTAGAAGTGATGGCCCTAGGCCATCACAGTGAAAATGGAAACTGCTACCTGTGCTTTATGTGCTATACAATGTAAGATCTTATAAAATTTATGAAAGTACCGAATTGTAAGTAAATGCTTACAGGACAATTGTCTGTCAACAAATGGAACACATGTCTTTGCAGCACCCTGGTAACTGAGTAGGAGTCGGATTACATCCCATCAGCCAGCTGGGAAGCTAAGTTTTCCCTTGTGATTGCGAACCACCAAGTTGTTTTTGGCAAGATACAAATAGCTATGTCCCTGACAGACATCTAGGCACTGAATTTCCAATTATGGAGAAGTTGCATTTAAGAGTTTCAGTTCTGAATTATGGACTTCACCTTAATTCAGCAGCTATTGCAAAACAATTTGCCTGTCAAGTTAAAGGCCAATCTGGGGAAAAAATTATGGAAGTTTAGCAAAAGTTTGCTAATGTACTTCCATTTGTCTAGCAAAGGATTAAACTGCCTATAGCCAAACCACATGGATTTTCAGTTTTAGTAAAATGTAATTATTTTATCTCAAAAGTGTCGTTTTTTTTGATTGATTGATATTAGTGGAAGATGAGGTGAGAAGGCAAGTTGGAGTCTATCCATACCAAAATTTAGACAGAAAAGATAAAGAGCTTCTTGGATTTTCTTCCTCTGAATTTGCAAAATTAAAATTTTATCCCATCTCCCCATCTTCAAAAATCATCTGGCTGTACTAACACATTCAGTTTCCACGCAGGTGCCTTCAAAATTCCTTTGTACAATGAGTTTCATTTCTTGTTTATTTCTTATTGCAAAAAGTTGTTCTGCACAGCTTTACATGTACATGGGATAGACCATACTATCTTTGTGCTGCTAAAATGCTCTTTGTACTCTTCACAATGCTACTTCTTTACTATGGTCTGTTTTAAAGGTGCAACATAATTGGACAGTCTCAAATTCCTGTCTGATAATAGAAAAGTCAGATTTCTTGAAAGACAAAACTTTTCTCTTTGTGATCATGCAGCTCACCTACCATAGCAGAAAGTTTCATACACAACATTCGCTCAGGAATTCATCCAAAGTGACTTTAGTAAAATCAGATATTAGATAATTTATGAAATATATTGGACTTGCTATTTATTGAATACTATTTACTGACTATTTTTCTGGAAACTTTCTATCTGCAAATGTAGTTTGGTATGTTAGCATTCCTCTTTTAAAAACTTAAAGTAGAATCAGTATCTAGAGAAATTAAGTTTAAGTAAATAATAAGGAAGGAGAAAATAGGTGGAAACAGACTGTGGAAGTGGATTATTTGGGAAAGAGATTTACAAGACACAAAAAATTACTCACATCTTTTAAACTGGGCTACCTAACCTGAAATGCTTTATGTCTGTAACCAGATGTCTGTATTAGTGACTAGATTGCTGCATGTGCCAAATGAGTTACAGCAGTTACTCTAAAATTTAAGAAAATCTAGGTTCTTTACTTAGTGCACATGTAAGAACTTAAATTTCAAATAGTCAAACCTGGAAAAAAATTAAGAAAATAGGCATAAGTCTTGAACCTAACTCATTACTCTCATGTCAAGTCAGCTCTGTTAAAAAACTCTTGCTTGCTTTGGTGACTTTTGCATGTGCTAAAGTATTCTCAGTCTAAAGTACAAAACAAAGCAGGGATCCCTGTGTTATTCCCTCAGGCGTGGTATCATGTAGGACACACACCTCATTTGGGCTCATTGCTCAGGGTACGTGCAAGAAGAAATGTAAAATGCTAAAAACTGCTGTACTGGATCAAATCATAGCTCTTTATGCTCCATATTCTGCTTCTGACACTGGCCCACAGCAAAGGCTTAGCAAAAAAAGAAAAATAAATAGAAAAATTTTAGTATGATTTTTCCCCTGGTACATTCCCCCAGTTCTCAGCAACCAGCATAGGGATCTCTTAGTCTGAAGGCAGTCTCCAGACAACCATGTTCAAGAGCTGCTGATAGACAAATCGGCCATGACTTTCTCCAACATGTATTTGAATGTATTTATATTTTTGCTGAGCGAACAACTGCCTTTTGTGTTTAAACTGCCTCGTAACTGAAGAAGTTACAGTTCCCAGTTAAGTTACAAGAAATAGCCAATATCCATTTCTTACTAATTTTCCCCGTGTCACATGTGATTTTGTAAACCTCTGTCATTTTATGTCTCTGAGGAAGGGGCTATCTTTTTCTGAGGACAGGGGTGACCGATGAGACCAGGCCACTATGGTTCCTCCTTTGTATAAAAGTCAGTTTGTACCACTGAACCCCTGTCCCCATCTCCAGCTCTTCTGTACTCTCAGGCTGTGTACAGTATCGAAACTGCAGGTTTATAATACTAACATAACAGTATCTTCTTTTTATTTACTATTCCTATCCTAATAATTTCTAACATTCTGCTGATTAGTTTGCCCACCACTGAACACTGAGCTCACTTTTTCACAGGGTTATCCACAGTGGCATGAGAATTATTTCCCTAGTAGTAATACTAACTAAAAGCAGTGGCTCTGAGACACGTCACCAGACTCACTAGTGTTTTGTGAAGAGTTGCACAGAATTTCTGTTAACTGCTAGTTTTAATACAAATTTTCAAATTCTTTCTTCTTTAAAAAAAAAAACTTTCACTATCCTGGTTTAAGCATTTTATCAATGGATACAAGAGGGGTTTTGAAACATGTTATCGCCATCTCCAGGACGATGGAAGTTCTTATGGCACCAAAGGAAGAATGTTGCCACAAGTACAAAATATCATAGGACAGCAGCAGTATTACCTAAAACATCCTAGACTAAGCTGATTTTTAGGATGTTGACTTTGATGATTTCTACCAGTGATCTAAATGCATGTTTGCACTTACAGTTAATATATACCCACTTTCAAGAACGCATTTACAGCACTTAACTCTCCTGCAGCCTGTTTATCTGTTTTATTTGAGCTTAGAAATTCTTTTTTTTCCCTTCCATTTTCCTTCCATTTTTATAGTTCTAATACTCCAACACTATTTGAATATAAAGACCCATACTAAATATCTAACAGAAGAACATCTTGGCCTGGATGTAGAAGGGGTAGAAAAAGCCAAATACAGTCTCTGCTGTTTCATTCTTCGCTGGACAAGATATACTCTGAGCAAAAGTCTTCCTTCCTAAAGATTTGCAGCTTGTGTAAATCATTTTGGCTACCCTGGCTTGACTGCATCCGTGTCAAGCAGTCCATGTACAGTCTAAGCAACAGCAGTATATCATCTCAAAAGTGTGCAGGGAGAGATAGGGGAAAAAAGCTCATCAGACATGAGGCCATTCTGAACTGAGAACCGAGTTGGCACATTAGCATGGCACTCTGCTGGGGCTAATCACCCTGGTGAGAAATAGTCCATACAGACATGCCTTCAGACAGTTGCTGACATTTTATGACTCTCCTTTGCCTTTTATGGAAGCTGCCATTTATAGCCAAGAAATAGATCTTATTTTATTCCTTCCCAATTTCTGGATCTAAACCAGTACTAGAAGTCTGTTTAACAAACCCATATGAGGCTTCCCAGTTTAAAACTGCCACCACCCTGCTGAAATTTGAAGGCAACAGACACTGTTAATGGTTTGGCATTCCACCTTATCTCCCCATCAGCATTTGTCTTAAGCTTTTATTTATATTGTTCTGTCAAAGTAAAAACATACAGAGACAACTCTTTTTATCTTCAGCTGTGTGGTGTGGTTTGGAGCACTTTTGGCAATTTCATTTATAATCAGTCCTGCTTAAGCTGTAAGTAAAACATCCATTTACACCAGCAGATACAGAAATGAGGTTTACACATTCAGTTCTGACAACCAGTGGTTGTAACATACTTTTTGTTCCCTAATTGCAAGGTACAATAAGAACATACAGTCTTGCAGTCATTATACATACTTACTTTTTGCTCTATGTAATACAAAATTACTATGATAGCTGCAGAGAAACACATTCCAGAAATCTAGCATATCAAAATTGTCTGTAAAAACACAGTTTCTAGGATTTGATTTCTCAAAGAAAGTATACATAATAATGACAATGTTAGGGTCCCTAGTTTGGCCTCTAGTCTCAGATCCTCCAAGATATTTAAGTGTTACTGTTGTATTTCAGGAAGATATTTGCTCTCCACCTTCTTCTCCATTACAGTTTCATTTGAAGGAAAAACAAAACACTACTGAAAATAGTTGTTCATTCAACACTAACATCAGTTCAGCAAAGCTCTGCACAAATCTTCCAATACAGGTTATGGCTTTCTTTGTTTAAGCTTCTAAATTAGGTTATTAGAATTTATATCACCCACCCAAAACCCTGTATAAACTCTAAGCTCTGCAAAGTGTAATGCAAACCAAAGATAGAAGATTGTAGAGAGAAATAAAATGCTAAACATAAGCTTCATAATTTGCCAAGAAAACTGTAGATAAAAATAAAGCTTGGAGGTTAACTCTAATACTTGGCTGCATGAAAGCTTACTTTGCTGAGGACTAGAGTTTAGAATAACTCCCTAAAGAACTCTGGCACTAATAGGAACAGACTGCAAGAACTTACGCTATTTAGAAAACAATTCCTTCTAGAGCCGGAATGATTAGCTTTCAAGAGCACAGCTGGCTTTCCCTTTTCTCAGTTTTTAGTTGAAGTAAAATTCTTTTGCCAATAGTATTTTTTGAGAAGCCTCAGAGCGGATAAAAATGGTTCCATCAACAGAGGACAGCTTTGTAAGAGACGATAAATTCCATTATGTCTCGGAGCAGGAGGAACAGTAATTAGACATTTCTGGCTACTATACATTCCCTCCGGCTACAGAGGGAAAGGATTTTCCCCTGTGAGAAGCTACACCCAAAATACATCAAGTGTTTTATTATATCACTGCCCTCTCAAGATACCTAGGCCAGAGACAAGTTACAATCCTTAGTGCTTATTGCTACTACCAAGTTTCCAGTTTTGCACATTGTTCCATGCAAGTGAGGATGCCCCACAACTTATTTCTACCACTGGAACACTCTGTTCAAACAGTCCCTGAGAGCGAGATCATATTAGCTGTTTGCAGAGCTCACGGCAGTAAGGAAAATCAACTCCTAACTGATGAGACTCCTTCCCTTGCACCTATTACTTCTCACTTGGTGTCAGAAGGCTGGCGTGTGGTTCCATAGCTGAATAATTTAATCCGAATCTGAGCTGCTGCAGTCCTGCTCTCCTCTGCACACTACCATTTACCTCTCTTGTGCTAGCACTGCTGCTTCTGCAATTGTTCAGGGAGGTGAGCCAGCTGAAAACCAGTACTAAAAAAAGGGATTAATTTTTGGCTGGCTCAGCCTTTGAAGGAGAGAGGACCATGGCAGCCCCCAGTAGATCAGCTACAGTTGCTGCAGTACTGCACCTTTATTCTCATCTCCAGTTTGCCCATCACATCAAATTCTTCTGTCTCCTCCACCAGATTTTTCAAACCAGAGCCTTGTGCTTTCCTATTGCAGCTTCTCACAGTTAGCCGAAGCTCTCTGTAAGCATCCCCTGAACTATCTTATTCTTCACCTTCCAATCCCCCTGCACTTAACATGAGTGAAATTGCTGACCTGCAGCAACAACTTCCTATAAACATAGATCAAAAATATCCCTCTTGTTTACTTACCCTGCCCATTTGCAAGACTTGTTTATGTGACTGTATTCATTGAGGTACTGGCTATGTCTGCTAGATACTGTACAAATACAGAACAAAAATTTCAGCTGGAATCACAAGGCAACAAAAATGACATATCCTAATCCAACAGAGCAGCCATTCCCAGACTATGTGATGTATGTATCAGTAGCAATACTTCCAGTGGTGGTACCTGTTGCTATTGCCATTACTATGACTGATACATAGCAAAAAAGAGTTGCGAGGTAAGGAGCACTTGTGTTACTGCTGGGCTGGACACTATGAAATAAACTAACCATTATACGTGCTCACTGTGCCTGCACTTCCATAGTCTAGTCTGAAAGAGGGAAACATATGGATTATTGTGAGGCTCAGCGGAGAGAAATAGGGTTCCATGATGAAAAACCCCTCCAGCTGCAGGTGTGTCTTCAGGAGCAGCAGAGTGACCCAAGCCAGCAGGCCTTACTAGAAAAGAGAGGAGGAGTTGTGCTTTTCCTATCATACTGTCTAAACACCACAGGCAGTGGGTCTTCCACTCTGTCTTCAGAAACGTAGTCTAACCTTGAGCTCACTTTCAGCCCAGTTCTAGCAAAGTAACTCCCCGTGTTTTGGCTTTGGTGAAAGAGCCCTGCATGTCACCTGCATGCTGCTGACACAAGATGCCTTACTGCCTCCCATGCTATTTCAAATGTAGAGATTCCTCAAGAACACCAAGCTCGCAGGATGAAAAGGAGGTGACTCAGCACTACCAGCAAGTTTTTTTCAGGCCGTAAGGTAGGGACAAATCAAAGGCCGTTACTTCTATCCTTCCTACAGTCCTCAAGCAAGATACATACTATAAATCTTTGGCAGCCCAAATTACTTCTGTTAACAGGCCCAAACATGATTCCTGGTAACAAAGTCTAGACTGTGTTACTAAAATAAGACTGCAGAAACTAAGTACTCTTTGGACATACTTTGACAGTAGATTGCCAACACAGGTGTTACGTGACTGGTCCTGATAAGAACAATCCTCCAGCAACTATCCCACACTGTCTTTGTTCTTGAGGTAGTGCCTACTTCAGTCACTCACTAGAACTCCAGGAACCCAGACAGCAGAGCCATCACCCTTTCCTGCAAAGCCCATTTCCTAGCCCACTTTGCCATGCACAAGCTCCAGCTCAAAAATATTGCTGCTTGGGAAAGGATTCTTGGATTCCTTAGGCATGTGGGCTTGCAGTGCCTCTTACACCCCACTGCAGAACACATTTACATGGCTGCTGCAGCATGGGAAGCAAAACTGGGCTCTGCTGAGAAACACACTAGGCAAAGGCATGGCAAGAGTCTGACTGAGAAGTGAGGAAAACACACAATCCAGGCTGCTCTCCTCCAGAATAGAAAGGTTCTTGACAAACATGGCAATGATGCCACTCCAGTGTTGTCACTCGTGCTTCATAAGACCGGAGGACTGTTGGCAGTGCCCACTGAAGATGGATTTGAGGGGTTGTCCCCGATGGCAAATATACACTGAGGAGGGGATACAGACTTCATGTACAACAGGAATAGCTCTGTCTTTAGTCAGGTTAAACCTAGACTTTGAAAGAGACACAGTAAGAGCAAGGGAAGACAGTTCAAGTGACTCTGGCACACACTTTTCTCACTCAGGAAGTCTGCAATCTACATTCCCCTTCCTCTTCAAGGTATGCAATATATACAGGTGGCTAAGGAATAAATACTTTGACTTTTTAAGACCAGTTTTTTCCAAAGACATGTCCCAACAAAGCAGACTGAAGTAAAGGACCAAGAAGTTGCACTGAGAAGCACACCAGGAGGCTAGCAGAGCACTGAAAGTGATCCTGACACTGGAAAGTAGTGTGTGACAACCTGTCAACCCATTTGCAAGATGCAGCTATATACATCCCCACTGCACCTGAGTAAGCAGTTTAAACTAACACCTTTCACCTCACAACTGTGGCAAGCAGAGACCACACATGTAGCCAATTCCCACAGTGGAGTTGACAGCCACTTGCTAACACTGCTTTGCAAGTGCCCACACCCAAATATGTTTCTCAATCAATGTATTTTGACAAGGTACTCAATGGACAGCATTCACACATCTTGCAGAATGCAAGATGAAACTTTCCAGACACTTGCAAAACCAATGACTACTCCGTCCATGGGTAACTTGGTGCTCATGCGACCGCATAGCTTGCCTTCTTATCTGTCTGTACTGTACCTAAACCAAACTGGCTGATACAGAGGAAGTCAGTATCTGGAAAGTTTCCTCTGTTTTTTTAAATATATATTCATTTGTCTTAAAATACATATAAGAATTTATAGATTTTTAAATTTATTATTATTAATGAAATCTCTTGTGGTTTGTTACTGCTAAACTTTTTCTTTTTTCTTTTTAAATCAAGATACTATCAAATAAAGCAAAATGTCACAGGTCAAAAGTTAGCATCTTGCCACCGTATTTACACGGACAAATATTTGGGCTGGTGCACAAACATCAGCATATTACAATCCTTTTCAACATAGTTTAAGTTCTCTTTTCAAGCCTCACCCAGTTTTACAGTACTGAATGTGTTCTTGCAGCTACGAAGGCTGTTTAAGCATTACCAATAAATATCGTGACATTCTGACCCTTCCACCCATCGCTACATTTCCCCATAAATGTGCAAAATATAGTAAGATAATGTACAATGGGAATATAAAATCTAGGCCTACTGGAGGCCTTTTAAGCTACCAAACTCAACATCCTGTGCCTTTTTAGGCAGTAATGAAATCCATCCTTGCTCCTATCCAATGCATGGGTCTATGAGCCGAGGAAGGTTGTGAGACCAAAGCCTTTGCAGTTGTTACTCGCACTGTAAAGGTATCAATTTAAGCATGTCGGTCTGAGGAAGAGGTCCCTGCTTGCAGCTTTTTTGAAAGATTTGCACTTCTAAAGATGTGCTTCTGTACTCCTTCAGTGCTCCAAAAAAAGTCCCTAGAAAGCCATCCCACATCAGTGAAGTGCTCCCTCTTCATTGTGCTCTGAGGTGAGGTCACATGCAGCTGAGGAAGGCAGGACTGAGTTCTGCTGGCCCACCAGGAAAACCATTATTTCAGATACGCCTCTTATTTTTGGCACAAAATCTAGAATTGCCACCTTCAACTGAAGGGCATACTTCCCACTGGGGCAATGTCCCCTCTTAGAAAAAGCAATGACTCACTAATCAAGAGCTTTCCAGGATTTCAAGCTTCCAGAGTGTGATTACAAATCAGTTTTTCTAGCATCAGAGAAACATCTCTTCCAAGCCTTAAGTTCTGCTGCTACTCCTGATCATTCCTGATGGGCACCTGGACTACTTCCCAGCAGCATGTACTCATTTCACATGCAGTCCCAAAAGCACTAGTCCATCTCCTTAACTGTCCCTCTGATAAAGGCAGTCCTAAAAGAGACATACAACTGCACCATTTCCGTTTTAATGGACAGGTGGCAAGGTGACAAAGTTGAGAAGCAATGACAGATTGTTTTTAAATGCTAATAATTTATGGAATAAAAAATTATTATTACAATGAAAAACATGGAAACTTGACCTTGAGTACAGCATCTGTAGGACATGGAGCACAGCAAAAGGGTCCTACAGAAGAGTACTTTGGACGCTGGTGGGATGCTTTTCATAGTGCCTTGTGTATTTTGTGTTTGTAGTCTCTCATAATAATGACATATCACAAAGACTCTGAGCACAAACATAACAGCCAAGCTGCCAAAGGCCATTAACCACTCTAGCTTTTAGTGTCAGACCTGGCTTTAGTCACATTGGCCAAGACTGGTGACAGGCATAAAGAAATCGAACAGTTGGCCTGAGTTCCTCTATTTGGAATTAGCCTAAGCACTATAGCCTCTCTCTTTGCTTCTGCTAGCAGAGATTGATATGCATTCACTGTTCTATGTTGTACCAAAGTACATGGCTTCATGCTGGCAGCCTGAGCCTGTGTCACACAAACCGCTGCTACTAGGTTGAAACCAACTTTCTGTTTATTGACTACTGTGCATATAATGTTTGCTTCTTATGTTATCTTATTGGAACAGCTTCGTAGAAATAGAAGTCTTTTAATAACTCCTTATCAAAACTTTAAGCCAGGTTTTACCTTTCTGCTGTTCTTGCAAGGGATATTACTTGTGAAAAATGAATCTGACCAACCATGGACTTCTTTGTTTATTTCTGCACCCATTACAACATTTACACTGAATTTCTTTTCCTGTAAGTAGTCAGTCAAGTTCAACTATTTTCCAACTTAGCCAGCAGATATGTTTGTACCTGGATATACCTCCTCCTATCTCATGGTTAAATATCAGCATAATTGTTTTTAATACAATGTATGATTTATATGGCATCTTCACACACTAAGTGCTATACGTGTTGGATATGCTAAGTATATATTTTGGATTTCATAAGTGAAAGCAACTACAACACTTTTTATGAGCTTAACACTCTTGAAGAACCAGTACTGGACACACATTACACTATTTTAATGAGGGAGAAAGAAAAATTAATAGCAGGCTTGGACTTAAAGCAATAGCTTTTTCCTAGAAATGTATATTTGGCAATGTGGTGATGCTGTTTTCAGCTGAGGGTTAGGTGACTGAAGACTCACTACAATAATAAATGAATAAAATATATTAATCAGAGAAAGGGAGAGAGGATGCAAGGGACAAAAGAGACTGATGGCTTTCCATACAATGTTTCAATTCTTGCTTTGATTTACTTTAATTTTGTGGTTATCTGTTGCCTAAGGAAAACTCTCTGATCGAACACATCACATCTAATGTTAGATACAGTAAATCTAATGCTTTGCGTGGAACACTGTTAGTTTACCAGAAAGTTGCATCAAATCCCTAACTAGTTCAAAGGGTGTATGTACAAGTTATTATTTCCCTAGAGATAGGGCAATCCAAATACAATATTGTTTCTGCTCCTTGGACCAGAAAGAGAAAAGGCTAGTTTTGCAGTAACAGGGCCTCTTAACATCAGGCCTATTTTGGCTGACAGAAATGACTTGAAAGATTGTCAGCTTTATGCCTTAACTGAGGACTGTAAAAAGGTCACAAGAATACCACCCAGATGTCAGTGAAGGATTTTTTTTTTTAGGTACAAGTAAATTTCCTATATCTCTAAGTTTCCTAAGTTCCACTAAGAGGAAATGAGATTTTTTCAGTGCTGCTATAAAAAATTCCATTCATGAGAATTAGATTGACAGTCTCTGTATCTCACACTATCAAAAAAGAATGTCCCATACACATATTAGCTCATTTACTGTTATGAATTGTAACTGCTTACAGCAGCACAAACAGCTCTGGGGACCATTTGACATAAATTCTGCAATCACTTAATTCAGTGCAGCTCTAATGACTTCAGTGCAGATATTTCAGATTTATATAAGCACAAATAAGCAAAATCAGAACTGGGAACCACGCTCAGCAAAGTTTTCTCACAGTTAGTCCTACTTGGAGAAAGAAATATTTGGTCTTTCCCTTTAAACATATTTGATAAGCCTTAAAAAAACCCTTCCTCCCTCCAACACACACACAGGTACTGCCACAATGTTTTTACACCCCACTTAAAGTGCCTTCTTGCCTTTAAGAAAGAAAAAAAATGTAATTCTATATTAAAATCCTGGTACAGATAGTCACTGTTGACATAAAAAGAGCTGCCTCAGGTTGGCATGACTTAAGCAGAATCCCTCTGCAGCCAGCTGCATTCAGAGCAGATGATGTAGAATTATCATGCTTTCACCATGTCACGTATTTATGATCCCACAGGAAAATAAAACTAAATAAAAAAAAAGAGCTGAGTCCAGCGATACTTTTAAAATAAGTGAAAGCAGGTAAAAACATGCTCCACTTAGAGCAGCGCCAAGAACAGCTCATTCAAATACACACAGCACACACTCTCTCGTATTCCAGGCTGCCATTGAACTTTCACCTGCATGCCTATCAGCCACACAGAGCTGCCCAGAAAATTACTTATCAGTACTTGTCAGCAGTATTTTACCCTTATATCTTTTAAGGTGCCTAATTTCTAATCTGAGGAATTTGGGCGGCTGTGTATCTTTGAGGATCCAAAACTAAACTTCACTGAATATCAAGTGATTCAACCTGAGTCATTAAACACATGTTTGAAAAACATACCCTGTCAGGAACACATCCTTACGAAGTCCCAATACCAGATTTGGATTATTCACTCTGCCCTCTGCAAACCACATCCTAAAATTTCCTGTAGCGAATAAGTAAATCACACTTCCAAAAAGCTGGCACTTCTAAACAGCTTGCAGGTGGTAATTCATAACACAAGTGGCTCCTTACTGGATAGCAGGTGAGCTGGTGGAAAATGTCTGCAGCTTCACTAAGTGAATGCAACTTGTTGCACGTGGGGCTGAGACATTGGCAGCACTTCCCCACTACCTGTTATAGCATATAGCAGGAAGCCGCAGTTACTCAGTTTGATAGTGCCACTGCCAATTCCCAGGTACGTTTCTTTTCAGGTGCCCCACACAGAAGGGCCAGTAAATGGCCTTCTTGCACTGAACTGCACCACTGTTCATACAGACATCTATGAATTCTGAGGAGGAAATATTTTGCCCATTACAATCTTTCATCTCTTAAAGGGTTATTAAGCACTGGAACAGGCTGCCCAGGGAAGTGGTTGAGTCACCATCCCTGGAGGTGTTCAAAAGACGTGTAGATGTGGCGCTTAGGGACATGGTTTAGTGGTGGAGTTGGCAGTGTTAGGTTTATGGTTGGACTCAATGATCTTAAGGGTCTTTTCCAACCTAAAGGTTTCTATGATTCTATCTCGTGTCTGCTTCTAATGAACTTACAAAGTAGGAGAGCCAGAAAGTATTACTAGATTTCTTATTATAGTCAAGGCAGCATCTTGCATACTGAGCGCTGTATATCAGCTGCTAGTCATTTAATTTTAACCCTTTATTCCTTTTGGGGGAATTAAAATCAATGTGAAAGTTTCATGGATTAGTCTAACATACAAGATATACCACAGGAGAAGACAGAGAATCTTTCTCTATAAAGTCATTAATGCTGATTTCGGAAAATACGCTAAATCGAGCAGATCATCACTGGTCACCAGAAAATGTCTTTATCAGTTTCATGGTGTAAATGTCAGCATTCTTCATAACATTTGGATCTAAAATTTAAAAAGGTAAGAAATCTACCACACATAGGTTACATATTTTGCATTGGCCCATTATCTACAGCGATCAGCATGTACGTTTCTTTTTCTGTGGTTGTCTTCACGTTCCACACCTCTGTTTGCTGCAGCCAAACACAGATAGAGGGGATGTAATGTTGTCTTACGGATTTGACAAACAAAAGTGCTCAGGTTGTGAGCTCAGGCCTCAGAAAACAACTTCAGACATCATGTAGCTCAACTGGCAATTTTCCTGCCTGAAAGAGACTCGTTAGTGGAGGAGGAAGACTCTAGATGAGCAGAACCCGGGTACCAAAACGGTTAGTGCTGAAGAATATGGGCAGCACCTTTCATAACACTCGCATGTATAAGGTTAGCTGATTCCAGCTCATCCTATTAGTTCCTTCCTTAAAGTAGCTTCAAAGTGCCCCAAGAAATTTCAGCAGGAGTCCTGAAAATATACTGATCTGGGAAACAGCAATTAAGATTTTTTGTTTGATTGTTTGGGTTTTTTTTTCCCCCACGTTTCAAGGAGATTCTCTTAGGATGCTTATTTCTTCATTCACAAAGACATGATCCTGACTCGTGATATGTATTCTTGAGACTCAAGACAACCAGACAAGTCTTAAGGACCTAATTGGAGATTCCCTAGACATATAGGCCTTGCTCAGAGACACAGCGTGCTGCTGCATTTCAGCAAGCCCTTGCTGTTTTAATCGCGTGAAGGGGCTCTAGTTTGTTGGGCCCCATTTAGAGGAAATCATAGAATACAGGTCCAGAAGGAACCATATCTAGAAATCTTTCTCTCCTGCCCCAAGACAGGATCTTGACACTGATTGTGCAGTTTTTTTTCCTTGTCCCCCAAAGTTTGCAGAATCTCTCTGTGAGTGCTAACTACCTCAAGCTATTAAATGAAGCCTTGCTAGCATTCCACCTAAACATCACTTGCTGCAACTCAAGTGCTATGCACAGATAACATACGGAATCATTCATTCCTTTCCATTTTGCAGCTATCTTGTCTGTATTTGATGATTTTTTTCATCTTTCTTCTGATTTCTCTTTCCTAGACTAAGGATTGACATCTTTTCAGTCTTGTCTTGTAGATCTTAACTGTTACCTCGAGTTACCAGCAGGAGGATGGCACAGCATTTGATTGATTGCCATACTGACAACTTTCTTGTGTGTCTGAAGAATGCTGTCTTTTGAAAATTTATTTAACTGTGATGGATTTCAAAAGTCATTATGATTACACCATATACAAACAGGCATTTTGTCTCTTCACTGGTAAGTGTATTAATTTCATTTACCACTGAAATGTATTATTTCACTGTGCTATGAAAATAAATAATTTGTAAATGCACAGAACTTTTATTAAACTCAAATTCTGCAGCTCACCTGTCTACAGCAACCATCAAGGTACTGTAAGATTTTTCTATAATACATGAGAAGAATATACCATTCCTCTAATCAACTACCCTTTCACCTGCTGACAATGGCCGTAGTCAAGATAGTTTGACTAGTAGCAAAATTAAGAAACAGAAAAATATTCCCCCTCCCTTTTCACAAACACATTCTTCAGTTTTTCCAGTATCTGGTGTTTATCTATGTTTTGATTAGATAGTTCACCCATATGCTCTCTCCATACCAACAACTGATAAACCACCACAGTTAGAATGGAAAACTACATCTGTTCAGGAAGTACACACAGACAAGAAAGTTACTCCAATCATTAATTAACTTTATGACTCCAGTCAAAAAGTAATTTCTGACTTTTCAATAGTAAAAATGAAGGCGTATCTGCTTTGCAAATTACTTAGTACCTGCGATGCTTTGACTTTGGTATCCTTTGGTAAAAGGTGCAGTGTGGAATATTTCAGATGCCCATGGTTAAAAATGACCGCTACAATGCAGCCTGCATGGGCAATTAATAATGCAATAAATTAGAACAAATTACACACTGACAGTATAAAGCAATGCTGGAACAAAGCAAGTGAAAAAAAAAAAACCCACAAAGCTCTTTGCTTAGCAGACAGACAAATCAGTTTTATCATCCTTGGTAACAAGATCATGCACTGTAATTAACTGTTAGAAAGCTAGTACTGTAAATAATCCAAGTTACCTGAGACCAGGGTGTGATGTCTGAGTATGTTTTTGTTGAAGCATGTTAGCTTTCCAAGCTCCTCTTCACAAGAACTGACCACAGAAAACAGGCTAAATATTCTTGTTAGTGGGTTAGATACAGACATTTTAATTAAGCTGTAACTAAACCTCTTTAGAAAGACAAAGAGCAATGGGAAGAGAAAGACACTGCTTTTTGTACTTCATCTTGACAAAGACAAAAAAAGAATAAATGAGGCTTCATATAACTAAGCAGATTCTGTAACTAAGCAAAATATTCAAAAATAAGTGGTCTTGAGTTGGAGACCTGATCCTTCAAAACCTTGTCTCCCAATGGTTCCCACTCAGGTAAGAATGTTCATAGAGAAGTGCTATATGACTGAGCTTTATGCTTCCCTCCATGGAAAGCAGAGGATAGAGGATGAAACAAGAACAATTCCATACATAATTGTATACACTGTCATGTATCATTCCCTTTTATATTTGTCTCTTCCTATTTCCACCCAGACTGAGTGACAGCCAGTACATTTCAATAAAAATATATTAAAATCTCAACACAGACGGAGCTTAACTGCTTTCAAAATCCCTGAGCTGGTCAGAGCTAACCCTTACATTATATGAAGCACAGGCGGGCACCAGTCTGTTACTCATGAACGGGCCCCAGCATCTCAAGCCCATAACAGGCATTAGTGACAAAGCCTTCTCTATGGATCCTTGTATCCAGGCTACACTGAAGTCTCCACCTTTCTTCCAAAGCAAATAAATTCTCTAAGACACTATTGCGTTCAGAGACATCAATGTTTAGCCATACACTACTACAGACTCTGTGATCTTCCATTCTGTGGTCTTCGGGACTGTAGATTTGCTCCACTGTCAGAATAACCTTGGTGAAACACTTCCTTCATGACATCCCCCACCTTTGAACTCTTCCACTATCACTTCTTTTCTACTCACTACTCTCTGCTTATTCTGGCTCCTAGGATCTCCCACAATTTCTTGGTCTATCTATTATTTCAGCATATTCTTGACTTACTACCTATACTCAGCAAGAACATAAGCCCTTTGCAGTGACACTATAGACCACTAATCTGTTTAGCAGACGCTTTTAATCATTTGGAATTAGACAGAATATAACCAACAAGGCAGACATAATTCAAACAAGGAAAGAAAGAGAACAGACTAGGGGTTTGACTTGAGCCTAGTGAAGTTTGCCCCAGAATATTTTTAGGAACTGCCTGAAGCTGTGTCAGAGCCATTAACAATTATCTTTGAGAACTTGTGGAGGAAGGATGAGGTCTTTGATAAACAGCAAAGGGTGAATACAGTGCTTATCTGTAAAAATAGAGAGAAAGGAGGATCCTAAAAATGACAGAGCACTTAGCCTAACACTTCAGTTCTTGGAAAGACACCAGAACAAATCAGTCAACTCTTATGTAAGCACCTCAAAGATAATGACACATCAGTGGGGATTTGCCAGTAACGAGTCACTTCAGTCCAAGTTAATTTCCTTTAAGGCAAGCAGCAAGCCTAAAACCCAGTGGAGATACGAGCAATTGTTGCTTTATTAAGACTTTGATGCTGTGTCACATAACAGTCTCACAGGCAAGCCACGACAACATCGTAAAACAGATGCAAAACAACATGGAAAAAATAAATTCAGAATGATGAGTTATCAGTGAGAAATCGTCCAACTGGAAAGTATATCAACCTGTGTTATGCAGAACACTGCTCTAGGGCTCCAGCTAGTCAATATATGCATTTGTGATTTGGAAGCTGGTAGAGACTTACTACATCTGCAAACAATGTCAAACTGGAGGGAGCTGTAAGCACTCTGGAAGATTACAACTGAAAGCAATTGGAACAGCTATGAGTAACTGCTCTGGGTTCCTTCAATCCCTGTTTTCTATGACCGTATTTTTCTTCATATCTAACCCTTACACAAAGTAGAAGCTTTAATCCCCTAATCTGACACTTTCTAAAGCCTCCCCTTATCCACGTTGTGTTTTCATTCAATTCCTTTTGGCCAAATCCAAACAATCGTGTGCCTTCTCTCACGCTGTCACAACTTGCTGCTTGACTGCAAGTTCCTTAGAAGGGGGGCTGCTTTTCTATGTATTTACACATCCCAAACCTTTGCTGTGGTTTCTAGCACTTTACGTGTTACAAATGAGTTAAAAGAAAAAAAAAATCCAAAATCCAACATAAAAGAGGCAGGCCTCTTCTTTGTCAAAAGTGATGATTGTTGTTTTCTGCATTAAAGTATTCTGAATGTTTTAGAACAGGACAGCATACTGGACAGGAATTGAATTTAAATTTGCATTCACTTTTAAGTTGCTTTCTTTTCATGCAATACCTAAGGCAAGAGTATTCAGCACTGGTATGTACTAATAGCACACGTACTGAGGGCTGACACATGGAAAATGAAGCAAAGTCTGTATAAAATGAAATCATTCCATACAAGGACACCAGGGCCTAAGGGATGGAATTACCAGCCCTAAATGGCGCAGCAGCCAGCTTCTGCAGTGTTTGATCCTGCAAACATTGAACACACATGCTCAGCATGACTATGAATAACCCTGTTGAGTTGAATGGAATTATTCACAGTAGTAAAGTTAAGTAGGTGCATAAGCACTCACAGATTTGGGGTTTAGCACAGGGCGTAACTAAAAAGAGGATGAAACCAGACGTTTCCTGTGCTACGGAGAAGTTTCAGTCCAGCAGATCTGCTCAGACCCATTTGCCCATGCCTGGAACTTTCCTTTCTGTAGACACCCGCTGTCAAGTCTTCCTGGCCAGCAGATAGGGTGGAACTCCCTTATGTCAGAGGCACCACTGTTCCTACGCTAGCATCTACACAACCTCCATAGTGCTTCTGGATCTAAGGTGGTAATAAAAAGCACCCTCAAATTTGACGCTTGTGGCCTTTTCACTCACTTCAGAGAAACTGAATCACATGCTGTATTTTCATTGACAGTGAAAACATACAAGCCAAGAATAAAATCACACCGGCTTTTACAGACTGTCCTCATTCTCACCACACTGGTATTTTCCAAAGTCCCAGCCAAATGAATACATATGTCCACAGTCTTTGAAGGGCCAGCCCCCATACTGCGATGCCTCTCCTCTTCACTGTCTCTGTTAAAAGTCATTCAGATCTGATTTTGGTTTGCTTAATGGTTTTAAATGCTTTTTTAGGGAATAAAGCAATTCACTGGATCCTAAAATGTACCTAAGCCACACCACAAAAAAAGAAATTATCTATGGAGGATTTAAAATAAGTCTGGATTCTGTATGCTGTGATGTTTTACGATTTAATCATTGGAATGGAGAAGGGATGATGCCACAGTCAAAGCATAGGATTGACACTTAAGAGACATGGCCTTTGTCACTGACCGTTACAAATATGCTCTGTGATTGTGAGCACATTGTTAAAATTCTTTGGCTGAATTTCCATCAGTGATTCACAATATCAATATCCAACCAGAGCCTTCAAGCCTGATACTTAGAGACCTTACACTCTGCATTCTGGAAACCTAGCAGTTTTCCTTTCAAATGCCTCATATGCTGCCTACTCTGTAACTGACATTTTCAGAAGAAAGCGGGGGAAAATAAAAAATCAGTTCAGAAATTATAGGGTTCAAGTTGTAAACTGGGGCTGAAATTCAAATCCTAATGCTTAATTCATTAATTAAAACATTTGATAGGAAAGTGTTCTGGACATCATGTGTTATTTCTTAGATTTTTGTCTCTGGAGTTTGCTTGCTCCAAAAACCACATTTACATACCAGCCCCTGTAGGGTCAACCTAAAGGTTTTGTAGTTATGGAACAATTGGTACTGAAATAGCCCCACCAGGGAAGTGCTTTACAGCAGAATACCTTTGACTTTGGCATGGGAAAATAATACCAACAACCACTTTTAGGCTAATACTTCTGCATTGTATAACAGGGAATGGTATGTGCAGCTCTCACAGTACTCATCACCAGTTCCTCTAAAGGGGAGGCACAGCAGAGCTCAAAGCATGAGCCAAAATGCTCTTATCCAGGTTCACTATCCACCCTGCGCAGTAAGGCAGCAGGACACAACAGGCAGGGCTGAGATGACGGCAGCAGCACTTCAGGTACACCACTGCCGCCATCTCCTCCTTTGAAAGTAGCAGGGCACCGATGCAGAACTGACTGCAAGGCAGCGGCACAACAGAGGAGGAATGATCTAAGACAACGTATGGTGTAATTACAATTAATCCCTTCTGGCATAGCCATACTCTGTTCAGACGTCAGTGGCAGAAGTTCAGTTTTGCATCTAGAGCTTGTTCTGCTGAGGTGGGCTAGAATAAGCTGTACAAGCTGAAACATAGCTTTGCTGTCATGAACTGTGGCCACAATGGGCAACTGTTCTGAACCTTAATGGCACAGTAAACCGGGTAGCACCTCCTCCAGAGAGACAGAACCTGTGTGCAGACAAGCTATTGTTAGGCTATCTGGTTCTCACTTCCTTCTGCTTTTCCCATCTAAGGAAATTCATAGGTGTTAGTCATCATAGAGCTGATGAATTATTTTCACCACTGATTTTGCCAGTAGTAAATCCTGATGCCTTCAAAATGTTTTTTGATTTTTACTCTGATGAAAATAATCCTAGAAATTCCTCACTGTTTATATTTTATTTCAAAGTTGTCTGAAAAAGAAAAATATTTTTTCGAGAAGGGATGATCAGTAAATACTCATTCATTGGGATTATTCTGAACGAAAAAGTAGGTTTAATTTTGATCACCCTTCCTCCTTAACAAAAAAAGATAGTAAGAAGAGTCCTTATGTGAACAGACATGTACACATCCTTATTATATCCTATATCTGTGCACTGTTTGGTAAGATTATACCATCGTATGACAACAGACCTATTTGTATCACAGGGTTCTTTTGAACAGAGAACATGCTCCAACAATTTGGACTTCTATTTCATGGGTGGGAGCTTTTCAGAGAGAAGGTACTGATGGGTCTGTTTAAGCAAGCAGATAGATAGAAGCCATGGAATAATACTGAGGCACACAGCTAACAGAAGTTGGTCTTTTCATAAGAGTAGAGATAAGGATATAAAAGCAGTTCCTTTGTTTTCACTCCACAGATCACTCCAGTTGGCCTCAGGCAAGTAGAAGCAGCCACATCCACACCCTATCCAACAGCAGGGAAGTGGGTTACATCCTGCAATTCTTGATACAGCTGCACTGAGCTGAATTTATCTGAAAACTATTGTTGGAGAACTCGCCTGAACACAAGTAGAGGTAGTCGTACACCACAAGTTCACTGAAGTGAACTACTTCCAGCATAGCACATATCTGATTTCTGGCTGTGGGCGTCCTTTCAATCAATGTCAAGGCATGGGTCCAACTCAGAAAGGAGACTTGTTTCAGCTGCTGAGATCAATACAACCCTCAGTACAGGAAGGATGAGGAGGTAGAGGCTACCTAACACATCAGAGTTTATAATGGCAGTGGCTTGTTATCCTGGGAATAAGACTGGGTGCTTTGCTAAGCAGAGGCAGCTCCAGGGCTTTGATAAGTGTGAAACACCCTTGAACTAACAACTTAGAACTGGACACCAAGTACAAAGTGGCAGGGACCGCATTGCCAAGAAAGCTTAGGGTAACATACAGGAATCCCAGAATGACCACACAGGCAGTCCGAAGTCCTGGAACAGTTGAAAAGTCTCTCTAATCCATCAGTGCAGAGCAGAGGTGCCACATAAGCAAGAATCTGAGTCAGCCTTGCAACAAAGATAACTCATGTACATTTCCTGGTATTTAGTGTTTGTGTAGAATATCCGTGTGGTTTCTTCACTGCAATGTCACCTGCTAGTTCTAGGGTTTCAGCCACAATAGTTTCATACATCTGAAATGTTTTTCCTGGCCACAAAAGGTTTGCCTTGCCCAGATAGCAATCCCCTCAAATGTTTATCTTGAGTTCTTGGAGGATCTGGCCCAAGGAAACAGAAATAAATAAGGGCAAAAAAAGAACAAAACAAGCAGAGAGGACTGAAAAAGGAAACTGGAAAACAAAGATCCGAAGAACAAAAAAGTGAGCTAACATCAAAGATATCAGAAGAATAGCTCCAGCTGCAAGCATAGGAAGTTGTGGTGTGTAATTCTTGTTTACTTTTGTGTACAATAATAGAGGGGAGCCAGAGCAATTCAGTAGAAGGCATTATTATTGCTTGTGTGTAACAGCACACCTGAAACTACCAGTATAGAGTTTTAACTTTACCAGGCCCAGCTCTTACTTGAAGAATCATCTTCGTCCATCCCCTTGAGCTCCCTTTGCTAGCGCCCAGTAGGCTAGCATTTTGGCATTTCCTACATCCTTTGACAGCGTGTTCATGACTCCACAACGTGCATGGAAAGAAAAGTCAAGCTCACTGTTTTTAAATGTACTAAAACAAATGCCAGGAAACGATAACCCTAGGGCATTTACATGCTTATTTAAGAAAGCAAGGACTGGGCATTACACTGCCAAAATCTGTTTGTCATGGGTCTAAGCCAACATGATTTCTTTGTAATCTGGACAGGTGCATGACACAGTCAGTTATTGCAGTTCAACAAACAGCTGGCAACTAGTTAAACTGCAGCAAAGTGGCCACTCTGTATCAAGAGGTCCCAGATGACAGTGCCACCCAGACTGATGGAGCCCACAGGCTTCCAGCTGTGGCACAGCATCAGGAGCACTGAGTATTATGCCTGACTTTAAGGACTAAAGACATTTAAAGGGCTTGCTCAATGCCAGACTTCATATGAGATATTTCACTATGTAGAACTGGGCACCTGCCTTGCTAGATCTAGGCTTTCACATCCTACTGCCTCATTTCCCAGATCTGAGTTAGACAGGATCTTGAGTCCTTTGTAAGAGTTGATTTTAGAGAAAAGATGAATGGGGCAAGGTGATACAAGTACGTAAAATGTTGGTTGGTTTAAAAGAAAAAAAATAGGTAAAGTAGAAACTTCTGTTACCTCATAACTAAAGACCCAAGAAAATGTTGAAGCAAACTGCAAGATGATAAAGTCAGAGCTGATAAGAAAGTTGTGATATAGAATATAAGAATTTCAGCCAAACCCAACAGTCAGTGTCACTAAAGCTACAAATTAGGCAAGACTGTACCAGGGTTTACACATTTATAAAGCAGAGTTACAGTAACCACTTTTTCAAAGGGGAAGGACAACTAACTACATGCTCCCAGGCTTAGTATTTAGAGATTGCATTGCAACAAGGAGGAGGCTTCTTTGAGGAAGAGATTATCTCACACATACTAATTAAAGGCATGCTGTGCCTTTCGCTACAGCATCCCATACTGACCACTGCCAGAGAAGAGGAACTGTCATGCTGAAGCAGACCTGAAAATGCATCAACTCCCGTGACTTGTGTCAAGGTGCCATAAGGCCCATGGCTGGGCAGTGAAGTGCTGTGTGTGGGGAGCTGGGGACCAACCCTGCTGCAGCGCCACTGGGGCAGGGACTGACAGCCTCAGGCTGGGCTGAAATAGGGTCCTGGACCATGGGCAGGGTGGGGGGAGCCTCTTGGGGAGGCTGGGTGTGGCCATTAGTGCCCTCAGCACCCTAACAACTTATGAGAAAAAATGAAAATTATTCCCAGTTGCTAAATAGTTTTTCTATGGCCAACTCAAATGCAGTCTCCCGAATTACTCTCTAAAATAAATATTCAGCAACTTTTATGAATAATATCTGCATCTGTTCTGACGGATGGAAGTGTCAGAGTGGGAAAAGCAGACAGACCCAAATTCTGGTCCTGCTAATAGCCTGCAGAGGGTAGGTCACTTGCCTACAGTTTTACCATTTTATAGTGGGGGGCAATAAGCAGTCCACAGCTGTAAGCAATAGGCATTACATATGGCCAGAAGAAATGGGGTAATTTTGCGTCAAGCCGTTTTGGAAACACTAAGAATTGAGGTTGAGAGGGTTGTTTCGTTTGTTAATATATGCTATATATTGAGGCTATTTTCTAGCTAATTCGCATCCAGGCTCCATTAGTTCCCAAGAGTCCAAATAATACAATTCTGGGAAAGAGAGGAGAGGACTATCTCCTCAATGCATTTATAATCTTTTAAGGTTACGTAGAATAGTTTATCTGTATCTAGATGCCACTGTTAAGGCCAATATTACAAGTGTATCTAAAACTAAATCTGTGCAAGCAGTACCCCTAACAAAGAAAGATTAAAGGTGAAAAGGCAGGCAAGGTGGTCAAAGTACATGAGAGATTGTTTTGTTTTGTTTTAAATCAGGTAACTCTCCAATTTAGCACAATTATGTCCTTCCACATACTGAGTGCTGTTATCTAAGGACTTATGCAGTAAAAAAAGAAAATCTCTGCTCTGCTGATTTCAGAGTTGTTTTTTCAGATACACTGTTTATAGATTATCATTAAGTTTTACATGGGTCATAAGAACAGATGTGGTCACTGTTCCAAGAATCTAATAAACAAACACACCTAACCATCAAACACAATAAAAGCAGAAAAAAAAATTCTTGAAGCATTGCTGGCATTTGTAGCTGATGAGACAATTATAGGCAGTTTTTCTGAATAAAAACCTAAAAACTTTGAAATAATTTTCAAGTGAAATTTGAAAAAAGACAGAAATGCCACTTGGGCATAAGAACTAGCAGTGTTCCTCACAGACATATAGCACGAGGAAAAATATCTAGATAGGAGAAGAAAAATGGAAAGGGTCTAGTCCAGTTTCACTGATGTTAATAAGGGTCTTTCCATTGACTCCACAGGGCAAATATGACCAAAGACAGCAGTTAGCAAAAAGGCCTGTAAAAAGTAAGCAGTGGATAAAGGACATAAAGAAGGAGGGCAGACTGGGCTGGAAATATAATGATGTCAGGATAAGCTTGAACTTCACAAATAAGGTAGTGAACTGATTGCAGGGAGGGTCTAATATGTCACAGCCAAAAAGATGATAATTCACTTAACTTTATAGCTTTCCTTTAAATCAAATCATGGGCTATGTGAGACAGCGTTGACTATTACCCTCTTGGAAAGGTCTAAACTCCAGTTGTCCCAAGTACCTTCACCTCTTACTGACCTGGAATTTTATAATAAATACTAGAAGCAATAATCCCCATTGGAACTGTACTATCATGTTATTAAGAGGTTGGCTTGCATGGATATTTAGTCATTGTCTGCCAGGGAGGCAGGGAGATAGTCAGAAAGCAATTAAATCTGTCTGGCTATGCTGACATTTTACTCAGTGTTCACCAAATCCTTTAATTTCTGTAAAAGTACATTGGAGTTTGAGCTGCTGAGGGGGAAGGGAGGGGCAAAGATCAGGCCCTAGAGCCTCTTTTCTATCAGGTTGGAATTTTTGTTTAAAATCAAGCTTGATCAGTTCCCTAACATGGGTAAAAGTCTGTGTAAAAGGCCATGTCACTCTCCACTCAAATGGCCAGAAGCCATCGTTTCCACCAGAAACAAAAGCAACTAAAAGCTTTAAATCCTATCCCATTGTAGGAACACAGTTGAATTCTCTTGCCAACATGAGGACAGAGTATACATAGTCACTGCATAGGACTGACAGTCTGTGTGGGAATTACTGAAGTCTAGCTGCAAGATTTCCATATACAGACATTTCCTGCCACCAGAATATTACAGTACTAAGTCAGCATCGAAAGTAATCTAAAGAACAAAAGCAAAGCCTCTAAAATAGCAAGGAGGAAAAAAATTATAGACAAAGAACACTTCATACATTCAATACAGACATTTAAAGTAGAAGATATCAAGGTCATATCCTGCAGCTTTTATTCAGGCACATCAATAGGAGGGAGTTGTTAAAATAAAGCCTGAGGCAGTATCTGACCTTTTTCAATTTTTTTTTTTTCCTTTGGATAAGATGGTTATGAGATGCTGCCCAAGAACGGAACTATAGGACATACCAAGCTCAAACACACATTTGCAACTGAATAGTATCTATGTTTCAAAATATGGCCCCAAAGAAGCTCTATGAGTAGCAGTAAAAGAGACAAAAGATACTGGGGTCTAGTCTGTTAATAAAAAAATAATCTAATCTTGCTATAAACAAAGCAAAGGGAGTTTAATTAATCAACTGTTACATCAGCCATGTTTGAAGTGAACACAGCAATTCCCATGGAGGTTTGATGGCCTCCCAACCTGTCAAATTAATTTTGTGGTGAAAAGTGAACTAATACAGGTAACACGCACTGAAGCAACCTTGCCCACCCACCTCCCAAGAAATCCTGTTTAGCATAAAGAGAGAAGAGAGGTGTAGTCTGTAACTGTATCAGCTCAAACACCCAACTCATCCCTCTGACCTGGAATCCTGTTGCTCAACACAAGGAGAAATACAAGAAGATTTCCCAAGAAGTATCATGATGGAGAGCAGCTCCTTCTTCCATGAGGAGTGTATGTTGAATAACATCCTTGTGTCCCCGTATACACAGACATATGAGAAGAAAACGGCTGCCATCCATGTCAACTCTCCTTCCATGTTGCCTCAGCTTGATCCCACTATAAAGACAGACAAGAACTATTAGGTTTGCAGTGTTTTTCCAGTGTTCCCTCACTTCCCTTTTCCCTTTTGGAATGGCTAATGACATTTACCTACAATAAAAAAACATAATAAACTATAATACAACCTTTGCTTTTCTATGTGCCCAGGTGGTACACCTGGGCAGGGAAGCAGACTGCTAGACTGTCACAAACCTGGCTCTGACGTTATTATACAGCACTAATATTATGTAACACTTAGTAGCTGTTCCATACACTCCCTGCAGCTCATCACTAGCAGTATTGATCATTACTTCATAATACTAATTCCAGTATTATCAGAATAGCTCTTAAAGGTCATATAGCAGACACCTGAAAACATTCATGTGCCATTGCAAATGGTATACACTGATACCTGTTCTGGCCGAGCCCTTATTTGCTTGGATAAATGAATAAACTCTTGCTTCTTTCAGAGTATGCTTAGAACAACTTAATTTTTACAAAATTTTCTGCACCAAGTTTTCAGCTTCTTCCAGAAGAAAGCACTTTTGGAAAACATATTAAAACAACCATGGCATGTAGGAGGGAAATAGGAACCCCTCCATTCATGTGTGCCAGGCTGGGCTTGGTGCCCCCCTTTAAGAAGGGCACAGCTACCTTATGCAGAGTATGTGATTTACGCATGTATAACATCTCCCTCTACTGGCTAAAACCGTGGGAATACTTTAATACTTTAATTTCCCAAGCAGGAAGGTTTTCTCTGGAGTGAGAATCCAGAGATCAGGTCACCTGCCATCCTCTTGTTCTTACACATATTTATAATCTCTCTCTGTAACCCTAAAGCAGACAAGGTTTGTGTGATGGAATAGACGATGATAAACTGGGCACAATTCACCTGAAACTCTTCCTCAATGTTGAAGTCTTCAGTGAAATCCTCTAAAGACAAGGCGACGTTGAGCAAGTGCGATGGGGCTGTTCTTGGGAACCCAAGATTAAAGCAGACAGTTGCCTTGCAGAACCTTTCATGTTGGACTCTGGAGCAACATCTGATTTAGCAATACTACTTATTAAGTGATTTTGAAAACTAAGATCCTAATCGTGAACCTTAAGTCGCTTCAGTAAAACCAGAGTCCAGTGGTTAAATATGGAGGTTTTACCAAATCTCAGTTCTTTACCCTTTCAAGATCACTAAAGCCATAACTCAGTGTTATTGCGTACCCCGCACTAACACCATTTTTGTATCTGATCCTATCTATATTCTTTTTAAATGCTCAACAGCTGACAGAATTGATGAAAAACTATCTTGATATGTTTTGAGAACAACAAACGCTAGCCTACGAATACATTCCAGATGGCAAGGCAAAGCTGGGATACTCTGTCAGGACAATTTCACGACACATAGCACCTACACGCATCTTCAGTTTCCAGCACTGCGTAACATGCTGTCTCACACCCTGGAGAACTAACGGTCCTTACAGAGCCTATAGGCTACAACTGGGAGGGTACAATTCCCATATACCCCAACACTAAATGGCATTAAGCTGAGATAAAGACATTCTAAAGTTAACCTGCTCTTTTGTAAGCTGCTATCAGAGTTGGCCATATGGATCTCCTGTGGATAAGAAAAACAGAAAAGATGATCCATTCCATTAAAAATGGAGAATCCACTTCACACTAACCCTTCTGAAATGCGGCCTACACTATAGATTCGGCGGTTCTTGATCTATAGGCTACAGACACTAGTATTTTTCCTGCTACAAGATTGTCAAGTTCAACAAATAATTCAAATACCATTGTCTATCATAATTCACACAATTGTAAATAAGGTAAATAATTGAAAAATTTACGTTATTCATAGCAAGAGAATTATATCCTTTTCATTTTTCTCCATCTTTTAAAAGCCTTTTCAATTCACTATTCCTTCCCTTTTATTTCCCTTCTACTTTTGTTTGATAAGTTTTTTTCTAAATTTCCATTCCCTGAATCCTGCGTGCAGGGCAAAACCATTCATGCAGAATTCATCACAGGAAGACAAATATAATATCTCACTCCCATATTCCCAGGAGGGAATTAACCGAAATTACCAGTTCTTGGGAAATTAGCATAGAAAAAAAGCAGGAGAAATTACTATCGCCAAGTTGTCAGCGAAACTGTTAGCACTCTGGTAGCTCAGGAAAATGGGCTATTTGAAACACTTTCTTCTAAGTACCCAAGCAAACTATAAGGTTGTTTATGGGGATAGGAGGTGCACAAAGCCTGAAAGCATTATTGCCTTTGAAAGGCTTAACTCCTGGCTGCTGTGGGAGAACTCACTGCAGAACGGGCTCTTGCTACCTTTTCAGCACAGACATATGGTTCTATGAATAGGACTTGGCTAATTCCTCCTTTGTGGAAGTCTTTAGGAAGCTTTTCATTGTATAGTCCATTCTATAGAACTCCTAAAGCCAAAAGATAAGAGTGACATTTTCTAAGGAAATTATCCAATTCTATAGTGGGCTTTTTTAAAATTATTTGTGCCCAACCCTATTACATTTCCTTTGCTACGCACAGTACAACAATTATCACAGCCAGCACTAGACAGACTTCTGTGACAGAACTTCATTACTTTTAGTCCTGCGTGAGTACATGGAAGAACAGCACTTTGCCAATTCCAAACACCCAGGCATCTTCTGTAAGCTATTGCTGTCTAAGTCACAGAGCTAACATTCAGCACAAGGCTATGATTGTCAGTGCAATACTCCTCTCCTCTGCTCTCTGTTAGAAATTCTTCTGACTTGCCTTCTAGCTCGGGAAGACTTCAGACTGTAAAATGACCTGAACTTAGGGCACACTGGGAACATGCTGTTGGGATATAAGCATTGCTCCAACAGCCCTCCCTGCACAGATGCAGTCATACCCAGATGATGTCTTGTTTTGCTCTGCTGCCTGCCACAAACACATACGCTTAAAATGTATGGCTGGGAGAGCAGAAAATGACAACTAGAGTGCACTTCTCTGACATAAGTGCACTTGCAGTAGTATTTTTGTAAGTAGAGTAATGCAGATAAAAAGAGAAAAAGCAACATACCTATGCCAACCAATCTTTTAACTGTTGACCTTGCTGTGAATAGCTGACTAATGACAGCAATTACATCAACTGTGGGCCAGGGTAGGCTGTGGGAAGAGGAACAAGAAGTCCTAGGCTTTAGCCCTGAGACCCAGGACTGCAGTGGATATGTAACAAATAAATAAACCTGTCTTTATATATTATATGAGATGCCTCAGTCACCTGGTGGTTAAAGGTGCAGAGCTCTCACAAAACATGCCTAACCACAAGCTTAAACAGCCAGTAGCAGATTTCATGTTATCATTGCATCCACATGGATCAGATTCTCAATAAGAGACCCCTGGTCAAAAATACATGAGACAGTATGGGTTATTCTAACCATAATCCTTGCAAGAGGCCTGGGCAAGGCTTGAGTTTTCCATGGGAGAAACAGCAAAGTAAAGAGGGGGAGGAGACAAAGAAGGGGGGGGCGGACCAAAGGGCTAAAAACTTGCTGACAACAATAGCAGGTTAACATCAGAGTCAAAATTAAGATTTTTTTCAGGGCTATCCCAAGTTTTTTCTTCCCAATCCCCCCCTCTCAGAAATAAGGCCAAGGCATATAAATACAGTTATTTTTTACAGACTTAAAAACCTGCTGATTTTACCTTCTATTCTGCAGGTTACAGAAGTTTCCTGCATAGGTCGCTCATAGAGTATCAAAGTATTCTTCCTTCTCCAGTTACTCAATTTGCCTGCTTGAACTACAGACCCACCAGCCCTGGAGATTCATCCAACTTGTACCTACTTATCCTCTCCAAAAGTGCTTGCCATCCCTGGCTCCCTTTCACCTTAGAGCGTGAGGATGTGCACGCACATATACAAGGTGTGTTAAGAGGTTAAAAGGGTGAATTTGTGCTGGGAGCATCATGTAGATGATTGGAGTCTCAGCTTGGCACAAGAAGAAAGGCCAAGACATGCCAGAATTTGCAGAGACATATTCCTCAAGTTGCTTGAACTGTACTTGGCTCTCAGACTCCTAGCAAAGACCACAGGACTCAAGGTCACCATGTTCATACAGACAGTTGTAAAGCACCTGAGTGCACACACAGCTGATTCACTCCACATCTGAGCCTCTGCCATCAAGGGCACTTTGCCACATGCATTCCTCCCTGTACAGGGCTTCTCTCTCTCTCCTGACAAGGAGCAGCCATTACACTCAGATCATTTATTTCACTGGCTATAAACCTCCATAGCAGGGCAGCCCAGCCTGCAGTTTTGCCTTCCTCTGCTGTGAGGAAATAAGTTCATTGTAGTTCTCCAGGTTACCGAGCACATACTGGAAATCTACTGGGGCTAAAGAGGCATGGCATAAAAGAATGAAGCCCAAGCCTGTAGTCCCAAGGGCAAAGAACAGATTGCACAGCACTGTCTGGACAGCCTGCCCACAACATTTGACTTTTCCCAGCAGTGTCTACACTCACTTTCCTTCTAAATGAACCTTAAGCCACCCATGCCAAGTCTTGAAAGAGGAGCCTGGCAGACACCTGCAGCAAAGTTCCTATTGCTTCTATGAAAGTTGTCCTGTTGCAAACAATGATCAGGAAGGATACTCTTGCAGAGACTGGGACTCAGATTCAGTTCAATTCACAGCTCAGCAATTGATTTCACTAGTGAGACAGAGTAAGGCATTTTCTGTGCCTTATCAATGCATAACAGGGAAACAGTGCAGCCTTTCTCCCAAAAGCACCTTTTACTGGTCTGCAGAACTAAACTCTAAGGTTACAGATACACAGTATAGAAGGAGTTTGAAATATCTGACCTAGCTCTGAGATTAAGTTAAAGAGTGGAAGATAGTCACATTAACAGTACCTTGGGTCAGTTAGCCCTAATGAGAAGCAGGATCTGTCCTATAGGACACCAGCTGGGGATCCTTCTCTTTCTACCGCTAACCTCAAGACCCCTGAGAGAAGTAAGAAGCTGGCAAATGTCCCCGGCACAGGGTCATAAGGCAAAGATAATGCTGATGCACCGCAAATCTCTTGGGGAATGATCCCTCCGGCTAAAGGTAACTCCCTTTTTCTCACTGGGAACACTGCAGCTCTGTTCTGGGACTTCTCTAGAGAAAGAGGAAAATGTTGCCACATGGAGTTGAGGAGAGGGCAAGTAAGAAGAGAAGCATGGCCTCTTGGAGAACAGGGACAGGGAAAGGAGGAGTACAGTATTAGAGAAGGAGCATAAAATAACAATCAAACATGTTAATATTGGCATATAACCACCTTTAATACGACACGTATTTGGAATTGCAAAATGCCTACAGCATCACAAATCTTGATGCAGGATAGCATCAAGCCATGTACACACACTAACGTCCAATACATTTAGGCATCTCATTCCATTAGCTTTAACAGGAGTTATGCATCTAACTAGGATTTGGGAGCTTTTTACCTCCGTGCATGTCCTATGAACCTGTACCGAAGTACAGATAAGGCCATTGGTTGGGACAGTATTTCTGTCCAACAGAGGATGCAAGGTATAGGGAAAAAGACACAGCATCACTCTGTATCTGGGAGCTGCTAGCTCCAAAATCATGCTATGCTTTAAACATACAATAGCTTCCAAAGTCGGTTTTGTTTTCTCTGCAGGCCCATTCCCTAATGCTATCACCTACTGCATGTTCCAGCCTGCGTTAAGCACCACCCTATTCACGAATAGAAATTTTGCAAGAAATTGAGGTGATTTCAGCATATTTCAAGGTATTAAAATCCGTTTAGTAAGTATCAAACTCTGAAGTAAAGTAGATAATAGGCATTAATCACCCAAGTAAATCCATTAGTCAGTTGCACACTGTTCGTGGTTGTTCCTGAACCTACAGCATCAACAAAGTCAGAATGAAACACCAGCCTTCTCCAACTTGCTATAGCAAATGCAGCTGTTACTTTAATGGAATAAAAAATTTCACCCCTTGTGATATCCTCCTTTATTTTTACTAATTACTTTGGTACAGAGATTTCAAAAACATTTTTATGCCACAATAAAAAGGTAATGGCTCATCTGGCCTGCAGAGGCAGAATTACTACAAATATATTTGTAATGCAGATAATTATTCTGGACAGCATGTTTCCACGAGTAAAAGCCAAAACGAGCAAGCAAACTGATGACTGTCACCCGAATGCCAGTCTTCTAAAACAGTGATCCCTCTAGAAAGATCAGCACTGCTGCCTAAAAACTATAGGTATGTGTTTCAGGCATCACCTGGTATTTTGTCTTTTCTCATATTATCAGTTGAAGTTGTATATTTTCAGAGGGTTGGTTTTATTTTTCATATTTTGTCAATTTTACAGTAAGCAAAGAGCGTTATATAAAGGATCACTAAATGAACATTATCTTTCACTCTGGAAAGTCAAATTCCAGTCAATTGTTCACCACTATGGAAATAGTTGTTCAATATTTATACATATGTAATGCATACGATATCTAGATTGACAAAAAAAGCTAAACAAAATCAGACGTGGATTTATATGTTTGTAATTAATTTACATATACAATTGGATTTATCAATCCAGTTCCATCCTATTGCAGGCAATCTACTTAGTTTCCTAACATCACAAAGAAAGTTTCCATACCTAGAAAATAAAGCCAGGTCCTTAAAATTCCCCATTCAAACTATCCCCATCCTTGAAATGCAAAAGGGGAAGAGGAAAAAGTTGGGGAAGAAGGTAAGACCAAAGAAAAACAACAAAAAAACCCACTGGTTTTCCTTTTCGGAGTTATGGGAGGGTGAAAAAAAAAAGGCAAAATATGGAAAATAGTCTAATCTTAGTGAAGAAAATGTTCTGGAAGTTTAAAGTTCTAACTTAAAATCAAAATGTAAAGGATGGAGGGGGGTTCTGAGGAGTTCAGACAGGTATTTCTCTCAAGCCACAGCTAATGATTGTTTGCATTTCTCTTAGTCACAATGTTCAGAAAGATTTTACCTTAAAAAGACCACAGCAACCATCTTAAGAACAGACTACCATCTCTGCTACACAGGTCTGCTGCTCAGTTATCACCAGTATTGCATATATTTACCTCAGCGCATGCCCATTCAGAAGTCAGATGTAGCCATTCCTCCTCCAAATGGTCAAAGATAAGAACAGCGCAAAAGCAAACTCTCATGTAATACCTTTGCCTTTGCCAAGTGGCTGGCTTCAAGTCTGAGGTGCTTCCAGACCTCCCTCCTCCTGTGAAGTGAAATCAGAGCTGAGGAGACAAGATACCCAATACGTAGGTAGGTGTCGAGCAAACGCACACAAGCCTGTTTCTTCACAGTGCTCCCACACCGCACACAGGCAGCCTGTTGCAAAGCCCTCAAGCAATATACTTCTGCCAACCACCCACCTTGGGGCTATGTCCTTCAGGGCATTATAACATAGAAATTTGGTAGCAGCTGTTTACATTACTTCCATAAACCCTTGTCTGCTTGTACCTGGTTCTACACCACTCCTTACCAGTGCTGGGACAATTGCACCAGGCCCCCACAGTGAACCACACTGGGACCTGGCCCAAGTTACATGTACCTATTTTCAGCCAGGTTATTTTTCAGGCAGATCAGTCTTCTGATTCTACCCACGACTCTGCCCCACACAACTTGTAGGGGCACATGGGGAGGGTGGAGAAAGGGACCAACACAGGAAGAGAGAATGAAAACAGGAGATACTTAGACCATCCCCATTGCCAAAGTAACTAACTTGGTAAGTAATTTGTTTAAAAACTATTCTCAAACAAAGATTTAACACATCTGACTTCCTGAACTCTGAGCCTTACTCCCTCTCCTCCATCAATCCCTGCTTCTAAGAAATCCATAAGCCTAAGCTTATAAAGCCATATTTTGAAGACTTTTCTCCCACTTGCAGTGATGGTTAAGTAACCACCCTCACATCGTCCCTTTCAAGCACACAGAGCCATGCCAGTATAACCATGCCAGGCAGGGGCAAATACTGCTAACTGGTTGGGGTGAATAATTCATGTTTGAAATACTACATCTTGCCAGATTATTTCGGTACTTCCCCTTTTGTCTCAAGCAAGAACTCAGAAACTGATAAGAACACACAGAGAAATGCACAGCAAGCAAAAAAGTGGGCAAAAAATTAAAAAGAAAATGGACAAATAATAAACGTTTGAGCCTCAAATTAAAATGGGTTCGTTTCCAGGTCTTGTCTAGCTTTAATCCTGGAAGATGTGTTGGCCTGAACCAATCTGTCCATTGTCAACGAACAACTGGCAGTCAGCAAACACTTCAATAGTCTTCTCTTGAGTTATTTTCTACATTCCAGCTTCTTCACTGCCAACCGTTCAAACCTATTTGCAATGATTTGTTTTTCTTTCTAGTTTGAAGAATGTGATGACAGTCAGTGCAAGAAAGCCGTATAATAGTTGATGTTGTGCAAGCACTGGAATGATGAGAAAACTGTTCTGAGTAAACACAGTCATTTCTCCAAAATGTATTTACCCAGTTGTTAGACTCTACACACTTGTGTGGACTACTGGAATTACAGAATAGTAAATTGGCAAAATGTTCATTTAACTCTATTGACAAAATAAAAAATGAAGCTGAATACCTCAGGATCAGATGGACAGTCTTTTATGAAGAGCACATTCCCTAGAGAACAACTGGAAGATCTTAGCTATCACATTTGGTTTGTAAACCATTAAGGAGACAGAACATTGCCTGTTCACAATTAAGTCAACAGCAAAACTTCACTGGCATAAGAATCAGCACCAACATAAAATGAAAGCAGATTTGAAACACATGTTCAGGTCCTAACAAGATACCTTGGCAGAATGGTTCACCCGTAACTGCTTCACTAGCAGTACTTCCCTCCTGAAAAACAAAGCCAATTTTTTTAATAATGTACCTGCAAAAAGGAAAACAAGAAATTCTACCTCCTAAAAGCTCTCTTTTCTTCCCGCATACTTTGAGTGGATTTTTTCCTCTTCTTGTCTCTGTCTCATTTCTAAGTCAAACTCCTAGCAGCTGCTTATTGAAGATTTCAGCAGTGATTCTGGCTGGCTGATGGCAGCTTATTTCTTTCAAAATAATAGACAAAGAAGGATACACAATAAGAAATATTTCTTCACAGTTTCCAACACAGTGGATGAGTAATTCGAAAGGTATTGAGAATCTCTTCTGTTTGCAGTATTGCTCTCTTTGCTTTATTTAGAAGATACAACAAAGAGCTAACTTTGGAGATATCAACAAACACAGAAGGATCTCCTTTGCAAGGGGGAAGGATGCAATTAACAGCTGTCACATATAAAAGTTAATTGCACATTATTATTTTGCAATGGAGATTCCTGAATCCATATCAATAGTTTATCAAGATAAAACAAGGTAAACAAAACAAGATAAAAAACAAACAACTCCCCCCATAATTTATTCAAATGTTTAAACATTCTTTAAAAGATAACTTAGTTTGCTGCTGACTGACATGCAGATGGTATATAAATAACCACACACAGAGGCTTTGCTCACTTTAAGGCTTTGATTTGAAACTCAGAGAAGATTCCAGAAGAAACACCAAACTGCAACTTGCCACAAGGAAACTACAGTCTTCTTGAAAGTCACGGCACATTTAGTATTCATTCACTATACCAATGGTAAGATCAGAGAGCGTTCATAGTGAATCTCTGTGATACGTGCAAATGCGCAGCCTATACAAAGTTTGTATTCCAGAGATCTGGATTCGGTTTTGATGCATTATTGAAAGCTGTTGATCTTGCTCACATTTGCAAACACTTGACAGAATTGCTGTCTTTATGAGATGTTACTTACTTATATAACACACAATCAACACCAGATACCCAATACCATTTGCAGATAAATCGACAAGAACATTCTTGTTATTCTGGCATGCCTTCTGTTAGCTTTTAGAAAAGAGGTTTCCATTCTTGCATACTTAGGAGTAAAAGTTCCATCAATCGAAATCATTCCTCAGTTTTGTAATGTCCCTCCACCTGACCTTCACTGCCAAATGTAACAAGCAACCTGCTGAGTCTTCTTCTGTAAGGAACATATCTCAGTAGCCTATTCATCTAACCCATCAGACAGAAAAGGAGTAGTTGTGTTGGTCAAATTCATGCAAAAGGCACGCTGTGATAACTAACTGAACCCCAGGATCCACATCACTTTAAAACCCTTACCTTCTAGCCCACAACAGGCAATATTGCAGTCACCAGAGAAGCAGGCAGCCAAAGACTGCATTTAAACAGATTGGGCCTGATTGTCTTTAGGCCAATGTTGTAATGAGACGAGTACAAGCAAGATTTATTTTAAAATTACATCCCTTAGATGCCACTTATGATCCAGCTTCTCAAGTACATTTACAGTAATAGTCTCCTTTAGGATAGGCAGCATAGGGATTATTTTACACCAGCCTACAGCATCTGAAAACTTGGAGTCAGGTATGATATAAAAGTAGAATTAAAATGGATTGAGTGACTTCAAGTAAGTCCCTGGTGAGCATTTACTCACATTGCAAAACTACTGCTGAGAGAAGGTTGACTCTAGCTTTTGATGTGGCCATAATAGAGAGACTACTCTTATCTGAGCTTTAATTATACATTAATAGCATCTGAAAGAGATTCTCTGATGGAACTAATCCTTTCACTCCTTGACCCATATATTTTTCCTTAACCAACAGGAGACATTTAATAGGTTAGACTATTAAATATTACTCTGGTCCAGACCTGCATCATAAATCCCTGAGACAACATTTTCAATTAAGACAGCCTGAAATAACCTGGTTTTCAATGTCCATGATCTGATACAGCTGTTTGGTTTAACTTATTATTCTAGTCATGGAGCTTGTTAAAATTAGGTGGCATATCAGAATCTAAATTATACATCAGGATAAACCCTGGCATTATATAGCCTTGCCTCTTTCCCAAACGTCTTGACCTCATTTTCCTAAACCCAGCCGGACCAAGGATCTCTCTAGGTTATTAAATTGTTAACATTTCACAGATTTTTGTATTAGCAGCAGGAAACTACTGAAAAATCTGTCAGGAGAAAAGTAGAGGCTACCACAGATCCACAGGTAGTGGCAAGAACTGGAAATATGAACTAGAAAGGAACTGCTTTGAGTTTTGGGACAGACAAAGAAGATTCACCCCTTCAGCATTCATTCTGAAGGCATTCAGATTACTTTGTATTTGAGGAGGAATATTAATTTCCTCATTCCCCATCCCAACCTAATTTACACTGCAGGTCTTTCCCCAAAAACTTGCAATTATAGTAAGGAGGAATAGAATAGCAGCAGATTTTATTTTACTGTATATCACTGTACAGTAATATACACACACCAGTTTGTTTTAGTGACTTTAAAAAAATCAGTAACATCTATGGAGAGCTAGCCACCTAACAGCCCATATCAAGGAAAACAACTTCATGTTTTGTTCTTCTAAAAACCTTCATAAATCTTTCTTTTCTCTGTTAATTTTACATCCATTTTTCCACTCTTCCAGATCCTTCATATACACCAATACGTAATAATATGGCTTAGCTTCAGATAGACTCCAAGGCACTGCACCAGGAACCGTTAACTGTTTCAGAATATGATCTCATTCTGCTTTTTTCTTATTGCTTAACCAGTTCCTCATCTCACGCTCTCTCTCCCACGTTAAATGAAAAAAAGCCTCTTGTGAGGAGCTTTGTCACTCGCTTTTTGAAACTTGATCTCTAAACAAAAAGTTGCCGCAAAGATGTAGACTACACTAAATAGAAAAGGGATAGAAGACCAACTGCCTAGGCATGACTCATTTTCTGTCACACATGTAAGCTATGCCTTGAGAAAGGCATAAGGACAGAGATCAAGAAGTCTTTGATAAAATGGGGGCTGTAATTTAATGATTGGTAACAACTGAGAAACAGCTTCACCACTCTGAAAAGGAATTGTTCATGCAAATCAGATGATGGCTCCCAGCAGACCCTCCTTGTCTAAGTCATTAAGACTCTCCCTCCTACCACTATTAGTCATGCTGAGTATTAATATAATTCATTATTACTCATAGTTTACTCTTTGAATAACCTCATTAATTTCAGTGAGACATTTGCAGTAGGAGGTAGTAGATAATCTATGCATTTATATATGTATGCATGTCTAATTAAAGGCTATCAAATGAGAAGACTGAGTTTCCCTGGCTGACTAAGCTGATCCTTAAAACTCTGGACCCAGAACTGAAAGTATTTGTGGCTGCTGCTGAAAACATGCTAAGTCAAGCTTGCAAAAGTACCTGTGGCAGAATTGGTCTTCACAGCAACTTTCATGAGGATACTGTAAAGTTATACCAGACTTTCACCTCCAGGCTCTACTGTATAAAAGAAACTTGGAAAGGGGCAGCTGCCTGTCCCTCAGTACTCCCAAACAGCATGCTAGTAACGAAGTTAGCAAGCAGATTCAGCAGAAAACACACACAGCTTGGTACCTCATGGACCACTCTTCCATTTACTCCTCATCTTTTGTGGATCCCACTGATGTTCATAACATTTCTTCTCTGCTGGTCTTCCTTCTTCCAAAGCTAGGGAGAAGAGCATGCCAGTTAACCATTCATTACAAGATCAAACTGTACTTTATCCCCCTCTGTAGGCATCCTGTGATAAGATCATCTAGGGGAGAAGGGCAGACTCTTCTTAAAGAAGTAAAGGGCCCATGACAGCACCTCAAATCATCCAGATAGTAAATAACTTGAGTGTTGTTGCTTTTTATGTTTTAAAAAGGAGAGTTAATTTTCTCAGTGATTTCAGTACATTTCAAAACCTCATGTATTACAACATTAATTATTTAATTATATTTTTAAAGAGGAAAATTCTTGTGATAACTTTCTACAGAATTAAACTGGGACAGCAGTGCTACAGGCAGCAGGAGACTAAAGGGGTATGCTTTCTGAAAACATGACAATGAGTCAGAAAAGCATGACTGATGTCTGCTCCCTGATCGTTTCCTTCAAATGTTTAAAGGAATTCCTGTTATGGGTGAGAATTATAACTTTTTACTCTGTCCCCATGTCTTGCCCTCACTCCCCTCCCCCAAGCAAAGATTACTAGCACAGCTACAAAGTCATTACCCATCCTGTTTTTCTCACCACTACCCACCTCATCCCTATGAAAGCTAGCTGGATCAGGCAATGCCTGTGAAGCCAGGCTCCTAATTCCATCAGGGGAGGATGATAGCAATCTGAAAGAAGCAAGGCGGGACACTCTAAATGCTACCACCCACAGGAAAAAGTTGTACTCAGCTGCTTACAGACTATGCAAGCCTGTCTGCTCTCCTGGCCTAGACAAGGTGCAGGAAAATAAGCATAGGATCAGATGGTACTGTTTAGTGGCCAGCCCTTTGAGAAGCAGACCGTCTTTCCCCCAGCTCTCTGGAGCACACCTTGAATGTTTGCCCTGTACTACTGAATTTGCTCAGTCTCATGCACTGGACACGTTGGCTCACATGAGTGGTTCCCACTTCACATTTGTCTGAAGCCAGGGTTAAACTTCGTGTTCAAGACAGAGCCACAGGCTGGCGTGACAGCTGAGGTGAACTTAGTGGATCACAGAGTCAAAGAAGCGACAGCTCTTTTGCCACCAGATCCCACCTACTCAGTTTCCATGTACAACAAAGTCCCAATACTGGATGCACCTGATCAGCATGGGTCCCTCTTCTACCTGCACAACCCACTGCACCAGAAACCTCCCACCATCACAAGCCTGGCTGCGGCACATGTTTGAGAATAAATCGGGAAGCAGCGCAGTGGAGCCTATGATGCTGCCTTCTTCCTCAAATTGTAAACATGAACCATCTCCTGCAGCTGGGGACAATTTTACTCACCACAAGCTCTTAAGAAATAACAGCCTATGCACTTCCCTCAGAAATAGTGGTGTATTTTGCTCTGATAAAGACACATGCTGAGGCTGGGGAAGGAAACAATTTATCTCCCCCACAGTGGAGCCAGACTAGAGGCAGGCACCATCTTATCCAAAACAATGAATAAAGTGATCCTGCCATTGACTGAGCTTTCAAATGTTTTCATTCCTTCAGATAGGCTTCTCCTTAACACACGATGAGGGGTGGAGTTCTTCTCAGACTAGTAAATATTATCAGAGGTACATTAAACATATTGATTGCTAAGGTGTGTTTCTAGACAGGGGCCAATACCAACATGGACTACAGTTGCATACAAACCCTCCACCTCCTCCTTCCAAGAGCTCACTCATAATCTCATAGAGATTGATCAAGGCTGACATACTTTAGCTTGGAAAAAAAATCTGCTCCAGGGCACTTGCAAATAACTAGCATAAGAACCAGAGTCTATCGGACAAGACCAGGAACTTCCACAGCTGTGAAACTCAGGCCTTCATTATTATTATTTTTAAGAAATCTGTAGATTCAGTCATATAATTCCAGCCATCTCAGTCAGCAAATTCTGAATTAATCTATTTCTCTGTTTGAGAAACAGAGGGAACAGTTATTTACCTATCACATAAGAATGTAGTGAAGAAATATTAGGTAATATCTGTCTCCCAAGTCATAAATCATTGCACAAGTACCAAGGAGTATTAGGACTTACATTTTTTTCAAAAAAAAAAACCTCCTCATGTAATCTGTCTTCTACAAATACAGTTACAGCAATTCTCATGGATATAATAAAATGATCAGTTATAATCTTTTAAGAAACATGTTTCATCATGGGTCCAATGAACAAATACTTTTTAATGGGAAACACCACCCCCCCCAAACCCAGTTTAAAACTATCTCAATTTGATCATGAGAAATGCTGGGTCAGTCCTATTACCAGTAAGCAAATGGCAAAGCTTCCATTGACTCCAGTGGGAGAACAACAGGACCTTGAGGCAATGTATTTTAAGTTCCTGATATTCACAGGAATTTCCCTGGTAGCACAAATGTCATACAGTAACCACTGGGCAAGAATAAAATGGTGACATTATTATTAGTGTAGAATAATGGTTCATGATCTTTGCACTGTGCCCTATAGTGCAAATGTCACTACATTTATTAAGATATTTCTTTTCCTTTGTGTTTGAGGGTATGGATCACAGCAGGAAATATTTTTATTTTTACAGTGACCTTTGCAAAGCTTGCACGGCTAGATTATGTTGTGGTAATGGGACAACCCAAAGGTCATGAAACATTATTCTGCCCTAGTAACTATTAGAAATGTGATGAGAGTTAGAAAAGGTATCTGTCCCCAGGGCCAGTTTTTCTAGTCTTCCACCTCTGGAGACCTGGGTTCAATATTGGCCACGCCAGTTATATGCTGGAGGCTGTTAAGACTCCTCGTTAACATTTCACCAGTTAACTGAAGGCTATGCTTCCTGACTTGATGAAGTTCACTCTCTCTTTAGATACTACTGAATCATCCAGACAGTAAACTTAATAATAATGTTTAGACTGGGGGGAGTGAGACCTGATTTCCAAATGCAAAGAAAAATGCTGCCATCCCCTTAAGAACAGACAATGTGAAACTACAAAACCAGCTTGAAGATGAGGAAGAGGCACTATCCTAGATAACATTGTTGAATAAAAAGCTCCTAACACAGTGGTGCACAGCTTGTTGGCAGTAGACTATACTTGTGATATTTCACAGTGATTGTCAAAACATTATAATGATGAGTACAGTACTATTGTGTTAGTCCATACTTTTCAAAATTACACAAATCTAAACCATAATGCATGAAAAGCAATGCAAATTCTTTTTTAAGAGCATTAGTGTGCATTTGTATAGCAGGTAGTAAAGTGAACAGCAACACTGGCTAATGGGTATAAATGCCTGCAAAATATGTGTAATTTCATCACAAAGTCATTTAGGGGCACAGGATGCAAAGTGACAACTGAAAAAAAAATAAAATCCAAGGCTCAAAAACACATGGAAGACAAAATAAGTAGTGATGAGACACTAAGGAAGCAGAAGCAAAAGCTGGTGCATCCACTGATGAGTTCAAACTGTCCTGTTGATTCACACGTAAGCAACACAAGGTGAAGCAGTTGCAGCAGAAAGAACAGGATTCCTGTGGGTGACACATGAATTAGAAAATCATTCACCTCCTTCGCTTCGGAACTTCCCATTCTGGCACTGCCACAACATGTCACCTTGAAACCAAAATGGCATTGAGAAGAATTACACAAACACAGGCATGTGGTTAATGCTGCTGGGGCTTGTTACCATGATGTAACCACCTGATTTTTTTCCTCAGTGTTTTGCATGCCAGGATTATAAATTTTTTACCATTTTTAGCCTCCAGGCCTTAATTATATTTGCATTTTGCTGGTACAACAGTATTTTATGCTACCTAACTTTAATAGAACACCACCTTTTCAATGTTTCTGCAACACTAAGTGCATCACTTGGTTGTCTCCACATGAAGCCGATGCTGAAAACATCTTAGATATTCCAATATGATAGAACCAGGGAAGAAACACACTGGGAGAAATGAACCAGTGGCAATTTCACAACAATTTTAGAAAACAAGAGGAATGTGTTTGAGGGCTAGATTTTTAGGAAGCCTCAAGGTTACCAATAGGATTCCATCCAGTTTTTTTATTTTGTTCTTAAAAAAACTGTGTAATTTTCAAGAAAAATTACCACAGAATAAGACTTTTTTTTCTAACTAGGATTGAACGTGACTGGTGAACGTCACATTGGCTTCTGACAAAAGGAGCAAATATGTTTTGTGACACGAACCTGCCCTCTGCTGGAAATACAAGAAAATGGTAAATACAAAAGAATACCAATATAATTTGAAAGGGATAGCTTTGATATTTTTGGCTTTGCTGTACACAAACAGGGCTTCTTTACATTATATGTTCTCTTTCCTTGAATGACAATGAACTACTTTTTCAAATTCTGAAAAATCCACTTTATTCAGTACTACAGAACAATGTCCAAATACCTTATCTACCAACAGAACATTACTGATACTGCATAGACCTAAGTCTATGCAAGAAGGCAAATGCTGGTCCAGCCAAGAGTCTGCACGAAGCACTGACCTGACAAAAATACCTGTGTCTTCCTTTCCTCGTGAAATTCCCCACTAGCTGCAAATGTGCACCACACCTCTGGGAATATTCATCTTCCTCTTAATATTTTCACCATCTGTAGACTGTGAAAGTCACATCTACCTCTGCTCTGTTGTCCCACCTCTGCCTATTCTCAATTATTTTTTACCTTAAAAAAACCCCAAAAACTTGTTTGAACAACTCCAACATGTATCCTGTATTCACATACACAAAGATCCATGCATATTAAGTAGGCCCTTAAGGCCCTTCAGCCTGCTATGAAACCATAATTTTTCATCTAAATAGAATAACCTTGTTGAAACTCAGTCTCCTTGCAAATAAAGGACCACCTAGCCCAAATAAATGAGAGTGACCAATGTTTGCTCCCTGACCTACTGAAATCAAGCAAAGCTGCAGATGTTGAGTGCTTTGTAAATATATGATTTGTAGGCACCACTCACTTATTGCAAAAGAAAAGCCCTACTTCTTCCAGCAGCCATACACTCTCAGCTTAGAGCTAACTTGTGGCTCATTCTTAAATCCTCTGGTTGATAATAGAAGCTATTAATGGCATGAGCTTGAAAAACATCTGTGCCAAGAGATGAACTCCAGGCCCACCTACATTACAGCCTCTGCTTTTTCATGGACTTCATGCCAGTAAATAGTTGTATTCCGGTGCTCCTGCACAAACACAGGGTTAGTTGAAAGATTGTAGCCACAAAGTGTAATGGTATCATTGCACATGTCCCAGAAAGTTTTGCCCCTGCAAAACTTTTTCAACTATGTTTGGAGACAACTTCCCTGTAAATGTAATCCCTCAGCATGGTACTACAATGGGGTAGGTGGGACTTGAAACATCAATGGATCGAAGGTGATCAAACGTGCTTTTAGCCACCTTCATAGCTTCACTGGGTGCACATATTCAGACTCCGCAACTTTTTGGGGACTGATAGCTCTCCTCTCTGAGCAGTACCTGCAGCTGTGCCATTATTCAGCCATGCTTTTACAACAGCTGGCATGAGCATTCTTCATAGATAAAGGTGTCCACCCACACCCTGCTAGGGCTGGGCTCTTCTGGAGCTGACTGCTCTACGAGCTGCATTCTCACTGAGCTGCAAGGTGCTCAGGGCGACAGCTTCATCCACAGCATCCCTGGCAGCTAGGTAAAAGTATGGAACCATTGCCTTACTGGGAGCAACAGATTCTCTGTGCTTTTCTCCTGTGTGGGACAGGAGCTCCTGGATCCTGCTGAGCTCCTTCCTATTCCAACTGGAGCCAGTGTCCATCATGAAAAGCAAAACAGACAACCTGGCTGATCACTTTGCTTTTCTGAAAAGCAAAGTCTTCCAGCTGCTGCACTCAACTGTGCTCTGATTTCAACAGCAGCCAAGAATCAATATGTCCATATAGGCACTGATGATCCTATATCTGAAATCTGAAAACTTCGCAGACCTATGGAAGTTCACCTGCTAAGTGGCAAATACCTCAGAAATTATGAAACCTCTGGAAAATCCTTGTAAGTAAGTTTACAACCACATGCTTCGATAAGAAAGCATTGCAGCTGGAAATATGTGGAAGCATGTCATTCATCTGCAAAAAAAAAAGTATGTATTTATTGCAGAGTTGAACCTCCTGGTGATGCACTCTATAGGAAGGTGTTGCAGCCTAATCACTATCCCAGGAGAATCAGAGCTCAAGTCAACCCTTACATCTTTGTACCACATAAATAAGTAAGCCTGGTCTTCAGGACAACCCTCAGAAGGCAGTGGCTTTACCCAATATCTTGTTTTTATATAATCAGTGTACTTAAGGTGGAAAAAGTATGATCCAGTAAGTACGGAACGTAACAAATACATTTTTACATTTTCACATTGCTGAGCAGCACTGGCATTTAATTAATAGGATCCTTGGACAAAAAAAAGACTAACTTAAGGCAAATTTGTGATATTTAAGGTAATTATTAACTGGGTTAAAGTCTTGCATTTGGCTAGTAAACAAAGCCTATCTTTATTAAACCAAAGTAAAGCAGCAAATGAACTAGTTTTATGGCACACTCACTTCCTTTCAGCCACAGGGCTCTAACCTATGAGAATTGTCTACTTCAGTAAGCGAGAAGACATGGTGTTTCCACAACTCCAGCTGAATCTCACATTGCTCTAGCTTAAGGGCTGGTGATGGTATTTGCAGGTGCAAACCTAGTGCCCAGTAAGGACCAATAAGAAGCAGTAAGGACAGACTGGAGAATGCGATGGGACGTGCCAATAGGACTGGAAGACAGGTGCAGGATGACAGCATTTTAATAGCTAAATTCTGCTCCCAGTTACTTTCATACAGGTCCTCTGGCACATTGCATATATTTTCTAGCCAGGATACCGTCCTTTCCCTCCTTCCCCCTTTCTCTGCTCCTTTCTGTGCAGCTCAGTTCGGTTTGCATTTCACCTTACCAGCTCTCCCCTCATTTTTGTATCTCTCTCTCTCCAGCCTCTCCTCTGCGGACTCTCAATCCAATAAAGTTAGGGTGGAGTTCTCGCAGTTTATTACATCAAAAGCAAATGTCCAGAATAGAATGTTTAAAATGAGACAAAAATGGGTTTCTGAATCTACATGCTAATCGGAGAAAAGCACAGTAGAAAAAAAAACCCAAAAAACAACAATCTGCTTTTTCATTGACTGCAGAAACAATGCATGTTTCCTCTGCCTGTGGACTTCAACTGAAGTCAACATACCTAACACTTGGAAAAAACTGTGCCAAGTCCTTCTTTTTCTAGGTTTATACAGTTCGATAGCCTGTATTGAGGAACTAGGTTTGGATTTTTCTTTTTTTAATGTTGTGACATTCTTGCTTACATGCTTTAAGTCTTGGTGATACCATGACAATTTTCCTGCTTAGTTATCACTTACAGTCCCTACAGTTTTGTCATGAATTATACTCTCAAAAGGGTAGCTATAATTTTAGAATGATCAAAAGGCATTTGATCAAATGAGTGGGACACATCCCCTGAATTCTCTATGTCATCGTTAAACTTATTTGCATAGGCAGGTATTTTTCTTGGCTTATAGTAATGTTGAAACACTGTGGTCACAGCAGATTTTTGCTTTGCCATTTTCAAATGATAATGTGTCAAAACCCTCCTGGGTCTGTCCTGCTCACTTAGTTCTGATCACTGTGCCCTTTCTTTCTTTGAAGTTTTCTTCTCTTTTCCAATCAAGACTTATTAATTCAATCTCTCTAATTTCAGAGGCAGATGAAATGCAGCTGACAAGTTTGGGGTGGGGGGAGGAGGAAACTTCTGTCTTTATTCCTGCAAAAGAATAGCAAGTTTTGGTTACTTACTTTTCCTAAACAGTTAAAGCTCCACAGCACCGCAAAGGCCCTACCTCTGAATGTGGAGACAACACCTAGCACAACCAGGAGCTCCTGTCCATAACAGGTCCTGTGGGCACCACCACAACAGAAATAGTACGTGTTCATTTTCCAGATGATGCCAAAACACTAGAAGAATACAAAGCACATTTTAAGCTGTAAAAGCCCAAAGGCTGTCCTTATGTTTGTATCATATCACAGAACCAAACAAATTGCTGGTGACTAAAACACAGCTGCAAAAAGCCACAGCAGGAAGAGGATTTTGTCTTCAGTTTTCTTCCTTCTCTGGCAGCCAGGTGTTCTGGAGAGACCTTTTGAATCAGCCTCTGTTTACCAGAGCTCACTCGCACAAGAGGGCACTGTAGCCACACACAGCAGGGCAGAGTGCCTCAGCCCAGCAAACTGTTCATCTGCAGAAACAGGCTTTAAACAACTCTTCCCCTGAGTTAAGAGCCCTTGCCTTCTCATCCAGGCTGGTAGCAAACACAGCAGTATATGCTGACGTGTTGCACTGGTACACCTTGCGCAGATGGATTGCTCTGGGGTAAAATATACCTTGCAGAGTTTATCCCAGTTCCAAACTTGAATAAAATTTGACAGTTATGGTTTACCTGCATGCCCAGGGAGTTGAAGTCAGGGAAACTATCATAAGCTTTTTTTAAAAAAAAAACAAAACAAAAAAAAAGTTAAATCCCAGTTCATGCTATTGAAAAGAAAAACCTTCTGTGCTTGTAATAATGTGAATATTTAGATTATACTGGCAAACAGAACCTCCTAGATATTCACAGGACAACTGGAAGAGAGATCATGGCAGTTTGAGATGAAGGGTATTAAAATCTTACTAGTGTGTCTGTCCACTTGTAAATCTTCAAGCATGTTTATGCTTCCAAATAAATGGCCTGTCTTCAGGATCAGAGCATTCACAATTCCCACTAATTCAGACACAAGTAATAATCACAATATACCCCAGGCTACCACTAACACAAGATACCTGTCAGAGTTACCTAAGTTTAGGATCCCCACTTAATATTTTCAGTTACATTTATAATAATGAATAACAAATAGCAAAAAGGTGAAACAGTTATATCCTAGCTCAGTATCCCAAAGTACCTGTGGTTTGCAGCTCTAGAAACGAAGTAAGAGAAGTCTGTTACGTACAATTATATTTATGTTCTGATTCAACTCAAGCACTCGGTGGACATGAAGGCTATTTAGCAAAAACAAGTTTAGGATGGGAAAAATTAGAAGATCAAAATCATATTTAAAATTAGCCACAGAAGGAGCCATTCCTGGTAAACCAAATAATAACAGAATAAGTAAATCCGACTTGCACTTTTGGAGTGCTTTTCATTTGGCACAGATGATAAATAGAAGTGGTTTGAAAAAAATAAAACTCAGCAACATGGGCTGAGATTTCCGGTGGGGAAATCTGCAACCAAACCATTGCAATGTCGGACTGCAGAATTTAAGGGGTTCCTATGGGGAATGAGGTTCACCTAAAGGATTCAACCACATCAAGGAAGTGTTAAGCATAACAGTCCAGAAATAGCTCAGGAAATCCTTAAAGCTGATTGCTGGAAGTTCTCAGGAGAAGTATCAATCTGTAACATATCTTATTCTTATATTCTACTATCAGCTGCTCTAGAGACAACATACTAGACAAGATGGACTTTTAGCCTAATGCCATGTAACCACTATGTTCCTATGATCCACCTTAACACAGAGGAACCCATACCATTACTGATCCTGAGAGATGACCTGACAAACCAGGCTAGGCCTTCAGCCTATCTCCCCGCCACCTCAATCTAAATGCTAACACATCTGAAGCACCAAACTTCCAAGTATTTTCCTGCTCTTTACACCTTTCTTATATCTATTCTTCTTTCTCTGCCCCACTTTTTCCAACCCCTTCACTACTGAAAAAAAAAAAAACAAACAACAACAGCCTGGCTTAGGTAAGACTATTTTATGCAGTCTCCTCCTAGAAGATTCAGATTAAAAAGGCAGCTAAAAACCTATGACTTCAGCAGCTGATAATGATTAAAATTTGCCATGTCTCAGAACATCTAATAAATTCATATGCTGAACTTGCTTTTCTATAATAGCAAGATTACTAGAAAGCCACCTAGTCTGATTACAAGTCACAGCCTCTCTCCTTCCTGTTCTTTTAATTTCCCTTTTACCTTTTTGTCTTCTGTTGTTGTTGTGAAGCAGATTTGGACTACAACAAGCACAGTGAGTGTTTCAGCACACTTCATCTAATATCAGGACACATGCTACCATCTCTATGCCATGTAAAAAACAAACAAACAAAACCTACCCAACCACAAAACTGTCAAAATTGGGAAAAAAATTTCTTTTAAAAAATCCTCTCTGTAAGGGATATTGGTAAAATTAAAACCTTTTTGATGTTACAAATATTAGCTCCCCCCACCTCTTCAAAAGATTCAAAGCGACAATTATTTGCCACAGTATTTGATAGCCCACTATCTCTGTTCCCAAAATGCCAGATAACGGTTAATAGCTTGCTACTGTATGATGACAGTGCCACGTAAACACCATGAGCTCTCAGAGCCATTTATTCCAATAAAAAAATAACACAGCAGATTACATGAAATCAGATTATAATTTTTCATATTCACAAAGGCACAGCTGAAATCTGTATCTGGCGATCCATCTTTAGGTTTCCTAGAATTTATCTCCCCTATTCCTTATGCCCAGACACAGCCATAAATTCGCCACAAAAATCGCCTTTTGTGAATGGAAAAGTACATTGCTGAACTCAGTGCTAGCATTAAAGAAAAGAAGCCTTCCCTATCTATGAACTGCTGCAAACAATACATGTAAGGTTTGAAAAGCTCTTTGGTATAGCCAGTTCTAACATTTGCTATTTACAAAGACAAAACAACTATAGTAAATTAATTCTACCAAGATTCTTTGCACTAACCACAGGAACACTACAGGTGCATTCGTGAAGCCAAAGGGCATAGCACTAAAATAGAATAATCCCTTGTGACATACAAAAGCAGTGTCTGATTTGCTTCTATCATCCAAAGACATTTGCTTGTAGCCGTGCACTACCTAAATCTAAGGTGTTAATGTACTAGCCTGACTTCAGAAATCTCGGGAGTTGCTCACCCCAGGCAAAAGATATGCATCTTTTGGGGGGGCTACTATGTAATATAACACAGGAAAGCTCTATTTCTTAGAGGAATAAGGCAGCATCTTAGATGATAACATCGAAGGGAGCAGATTCTTTTTCCCCTCTTCTAGGCTAATTAGATTTGCAAGAAAAATAATCATGTTGCTCATCCTCCAAACATCCCACACACCTAAAAACCCATACCAAAACAAAAATCCCAAATCCCTGGAAACCAACAAACTCTCAGAGCCAGTGCAGCATTGGACCATACCTCTCTGTTCAGATGCATTTTAAAGAGCTACAATTTTATGTTACTAACCTAGGGACAAATTCAACATATTCTACTCATATTAACTTCAATAAGGATGTATGAATAAATAGCATTCACTGAGACTCCTTATACTGCTAAGTGCTACTCTGTGTGCAGACTGCCACATCTGCTCCTTTGTGACAGTGTCTCTCTTACCTAGCCAGAAGGCACCCTGGCTTTGGAAAGTCTCTGATTCCAGCCAGTATCCTACTTCTACGGAAAAAGTTTTCCTACTTGTATCTCCAGAGTATCTGTATCTTTCTCCTACCCAGGCTCCTTTATTTGCCTTTTCCAGGTTGCATCTAAAAGACTGCATGCTATGTCATTATGCTTCATGTATATACACCCTCTGCATGTTTAGGAGTATGCTAGATGGTCCATAACCATTACTACATCAAATGGGGTATGTTTTAAGTGTTATATTTGCTATCAGAAGTGCTAGAGTCGCAAGCCCAGAAAAGAGGTCTGTAAACCCTGTCAGAGCTGTTGCACTGAAGCTGGAAACTGAGGCTACATGCTTACAAAAGTCAGGCATATCCCTCAAGGCTGTGACCTGAAACCTTCCTCCACATTGGGGAGAGCTTCCTCATAAGAATGTCCTGTGTGACTTGGTAATTCTTACAACTTAGGAACAGCTACAGCTACACAATTTGGAGATTATTATCAACATGTTACCGAGTAGAATTTAACATGAAGCAAGCTATAACATCTTCAGCGGTGAGAAACGCTATGTACAGATGAAGTGGCTTCTGATGGGTCTGGAAGCTTTCAGCTCAAGTGCTGAAAGGAAGTCCAGTTCAGAGCAGACATACACAAATGGTATGTAACCAGGACTAAGACCCTGCATTAGCAAAGAGAACCCATATGCAACTCCTTCACACTTCCTCCTGACGTGACTCTGTGCTCGGCTTCATGTTGCAGGATTGGACCTCATTTTGTGGAAACAACAAGAGAAAAACTCTGGTTTGGCATTTAAATGCTACAGCTCAAGGGCCTGTCCCTGGGAAGTGCTGACCACTTGATTTTTGCTGCAGTCAGTTCTTTTTTTCAACACCCTGTACCCAATGACCGCTGCAGACCCAGACCCTGCCTTAGGAATTTAAGTCAAACATTTTCATCATGAGCTTAGGCAGGGAAGGTACCTGACCCACTCAGAACCATCTCTGAGAAAAGCATGAACCACCTGCAGAGTTCAGCAGTTCCATGATTTTGTCTGATCCACAGAAAAACAAAGCAGACTTTCAGGACCATACTAGAAATGAACAAAGCACTGCTCATTTGTAATGGGAACATTCAAAAGTGTCAGAATATTACATAGAAAGCATAGTGGAAAGCAGATACAGGAATGACTGGGCCAGCTCCTACTGATCCATTTCAGTGAAAATTTTGCTTTCACGTATAACACTGCTCTTAATAAATAGCAGTGAACCCAAGACACTATGTGCTCATGAGTACTGTCATAAGGCAGCAAGCTAAATATACTCTTACAGTTGTTGGCTGAGGTCATAAAATCAGACTCGGCCACAAAAATCTACAGTGGTACAAAACATCCAAAATTATTTGATCTGAAACATTTCAGGCCCTTTTGGAAAAAATACAGAGTGAAAACCTTTCACTTAGAATTCAGCCCGTTTAATCCCATAAGCAAGGCTATTCTACTCAGACATGATACCAGAATGTTTCAGTTTAAAAGAAAGTGGAATTCCTGTCTTATTCATTATATTACACGATTTTGGAGCAACTGCTGCAGGAGGCTACTGCATTTATATATAAACTTCAATGGGATTTTCAGTATGGGTAATACAATATACTTATTTACCAGACAGACTGGCACCTTTTATTTTTACTTTTTTCAGCAGTTTAAAATATTGGTTCAAGAAAAGGTTTTCTTGGTATTAGTTTTGTGATACTATAGCATAATACACTGATTGTGAGGCTGTAATAATTTATAAACCTTACAGCATTCTGCTAGTTTTCCATGCAGTGGCAAAATATAAATTGAAGGCGCATTTTGCTTACTACTACCACTAATAATAGCATTCAAAATTCATACCATACCAAACACACATGGTGACACTGATAATTCTGTGACTGAGGATTGAGCATGACTTCCTGGCAATTACCAACACTTCTCCTTTAAAATGGAAACACAGTGTTTATAGCCATAGTTCCATAAAATGGTAAGTCTGGTTTTAGGGCACTTGACATCAGATTGAAAAAGGTGATAGAAGCACATGACATAAACCACTAGATTTCCATGAAATAATTTTGCTTGATCAAAGCTCTTCAGTTAAGTCTTGAAAGGTACGTTCTTTCAACAGGCTTTGTTTGATGGGTATCGCAGTGCTCTGCAACTGACCTTCCTCAGTCAGCTCAGACCTTTACTCTGCACCTTCATGCCCCTTTTCTGCTCCCAGTGCTCAATAATGCCTGCTTGGTGTGCCCTTCAATGCTGATCCAGGCCTCCAAGTTTCCTCTTTCCCTTGTACATCCACCAGAGTCAGGCCTTCCTTTTTCTGCTACTGAAGCATCCCATCAACTTCAAACCTGTTGATTCAGCCTGCATCCTTGTGCAGGATGCTGCTGAGCAGACAGAACTAGGTCCCCACACCAGTCAGCCATGATTGCAAAAGCATCCTTGTGAACACCAGCCCCCTAGGCTAGAGGGCATCCATGCAAGACCCTACTTGCCAAGCAATGTGAGAACCAATTCCATTTACCACTGCCTCCAGAAAGCAAACATCACAGCATAGGTACTTTAAGCGGTGCAGTGCTAAGGCTCAGCACTTCAGGCAGGCCTCCCTGAAGGCTCATGAGAGTAACATACTCAAGGGTTGCTAGAGTATCCAGCTCCTATACTACAATGTAACTAGTGCAATGAGAGACTAAAGTGCATTTACTACCACCATTTACTTGATGAAGGAGACAAGAACAAGGAACAGACTGCTGAAAGAGGGCTGGGCACTCAGGGAGGGAAAGAAGGAATGGGGAAAAGGCAGCACCAACAAGCAGCACTCTAAATTCCAGAGGAACCTAAAGAAAGTGCCCGGGGCCTGAAATCAACCGTAGAAACAAGATTGCTTGGTGGCATCTCACAGGGATTACAGAATCACAGTGGGATAGTTCATGTGGCTCGATTGCTGCAATGGATGGATACAGGCTCTTGAAAAAAAACAGGCTGGGAAAGTGAGGAACATGGATGGGTTTCAACCTGTACACAGGGCTGGCTGCAACATAATGCTTTGCTTGGAACAGGGGACGAGGCAGTCAAGACCTTATGGGTAAGGATCACAGAACAGTCCAACATGGGTGACATCGTGCTAGGTGCCTGTTACAGACCTCCTTAACAGGAAGGGGAAGTAGAAGAAGCCTTCATTTGAAAGCTGAAGGAAGCTCCATGAGCTGGTATTCCAGCTCTAGTCCCCACTGGTAGTCACTGGGGACGGGAACCACCCTGGTATCTGCAGATAGGGTAATACAGCTGGGCACAGGCAATCCAGATTTCTGGTCTGTGTTGATGGTAATTTCTTGATGCAGGTGACTGATGAGTCTTCTGGACTTCTTACAAAGAAAAAGTATGGGATGTAAAGGGCAGCCATAAGTTTGTGGAGATTAAAATTCTGAGAGAAGTGAGAAAGACAAATAGTACAATTACAAGCTGGCAATTCAGGGGAGCAGAATTCAGCTTGCTCAGGGATCTTCTTGGTAGCATCTCATGGAAGACTGCTGTGGAAGGTAAAGGGAAAGCCTGTGAGAGCTGGCTGATCTTCAAGGACAACCTCCTCAAAACACAAGACAGCCCATTCCTGCATGCAGGAAGTCAAGCAAGCATGGATGAACAGACAGCTCCTTACTCCTGAGTTCAAATACAAGAAGGAAGTGTATCAAAGGTGTGAACAGGAGTGGGCTTAGTCCCTTAGGCTCAGCTCCTGCCTCCAGTTATGTCAGATGCTTTGAAGGTTTGCAAATTTCTGCAAGCACTACCATGCAGACAGTGAGCTTCCTTCCCTCTCCTCCAAAAAGAACTCTTCTGCGGGCTCTAATGAACTTAAATAAGGTATAATTTTGCCTCTAGCTCATGACTGTTTATAGCTGTTTGGCTTACTGAAGTTCTCATTTGAAACTTCCATGTCTAGTCTGCAGTTTAGCAGAGTTTCTGGCCCTGATTCCAGTGTTGTTTGATAACAACAGGTTATAAACCCTCACCTCGTCTTAGGAGGAACATCTGTCCTGACTGCTGTCTGTCCTGATCTGTCCAGATCTTCTTCAGAGCATGCATCAGAAATGCAACATGGATATAACTTTCACCTGTATCTATGGAAAACTTCTATAGCTATTGATATACCTATAGTGACAGATCTCTGTAAACCTAGCCAGACCCAGGCACAGCTATGTGTCACTTCCTGAACCAACAGTTTTGCAAGACCTGGTCAAGAACGAAGAATCATTACTGCATTTTTTAAGACTGAAAAATTACGGCCCACTGATCCTGAATGCACTCATCATGTTTTTGAAACGAGACAAAGAATTTTGCAAGCCACTTAAACTGGCTACATGACCACCACACAATTCTGCACTCATCTCTCTCTCTCCTCAATTACTATGGGCTGGAGTTTCCAAGTGTCCTGCGAGATGACAGTGAAAAAACATGATGTTGCCTATACAGCACATTATGTACCGTGTGTCAATCAGCCAGTCCTTAATAACAACCTTCTAATTTCTCAAATTACTCTTCATAGTATAACCTGCTACTCACATACTAGATTGTAGCTTTCTCCTATTGTAGCTTTTTCCCACCAATAAAAGAGACATTTTCTCATAGGCAAGGTATATTTTATCAGTCAATTAATTTTCTATTACATTTGTCCTAGCTATAAATATAGGTTTCAGAAAACAGAAATTATAATGAGAACAGGAAGAAATAGGGAAGATCTCCCTAAAATAGTAAAAATACCTGTGTCAGAGGCAATTCTTCCCTGCCAACAAAGGTAGCTAGAGGGTTAGTAAAATGGAATTTAAATAATATCTGTTAATATCATAAACCAATTTCACTGGTTTTGACTTTTGCAAAATTCCCTTTGAAATCTAGTGTTGCAGAATTTAGCTCACAACTTGGGTTCTTCCAAGTAGCACTGTTGGCCTATCCATTTATTTCAGTTTTACCTATTTTATTTTTTATTTTCAGCTTATAGAGTGCCTTCCCTGCAGTGGGGTATTGACTGCTTACAATCTAATCTTGCAAACGTAGCAAGTTTGGTACTTATTCTAGGACCTCAGGTCTCACAGCAGTATGTACTATGCTTGGTAGCATTGGCAACATCAGGTTTTTGTCTGATGTTGCTGATTTTGCCCCCTTAACAGGCGGGAACAGATTTTTATATTTGACCCTGAACGTTTACTTCTTATTTGGAAGAGAAGCAGAGGCATCAAAGCAGGTCTTTTCTTGATGTAGTTTACTATCAATGAAATATACCCAAATCCCCACTTCCCTGAGCAAATGACACAAATACAACCCATTCTCATGGATTCCTTGAGCAAGCTTACTTTACCTGAAGAAACAGTCTTCTCTGGAAGACTGGCCTAAGCCAAAAAAGTGTTAACGCTTATCTCCTTGTTCCCAAATTAGCCCCCAGAAACCTCTCCTAGGAGGCATGTCATTCATTGCAGAGTTAAATTTGGGTGATCATGACTATATGACAAGGTCACCAGCCTGCACAAGAAAGGTCACACACCCCATGTGATATCTGCATTACTGTGTTCTCAGTCACCTCTTCCTACCTGATCACCCCACATTTCTTAAAGCCCTGACACAGTGAGTGACTCTGCAATTCTTTCCCAGGGACCCTGGCCTTTCTGGTCACTCAGAAGGAACAAAAAGGCAGTAATGAAGCATTCATCCCAACAGCCTGGGTAAACACCATTTAATCTGAAGGAGGGAGTTTTGTCTCTTTGAATGATAAAGCTGCAATTTCACAATTTCACAAATGAAGTCAACATACAATTATAGCAAAGCTAAATCCTGCCCTCCCTTCCTACAGTCCCTGGGAGGTTGCTTACAACTCCCATCTCCACCAGTCCTGGACATGTAATCCTGCCCTCTCCTTTGCACTGTCTCTGACTCTTGTTGGGTCTTAGTTGAGCCGATTCAAATCGCGAACCCAGCAGAATGCAATTGTCCTTTTCTCCTAGATGAGTTTTCTGCCAAGTCTGTAAAATGAAGCGGTTTTATGAGCCCCACAGCTGGTACAAGGTAAGAAGTGAACCCAAAAGCCAGGCATAAAAAGGAAAGACTAAGGCAGGATAAGAACCTTCCTCTTTTCTCAGCAGCAAGTGGAACCTTAAATCAGCTCAAACCCCCTCCCATAGCTTCACCCTTCCTCTTCAATAAAGATATATCATAAGACTTGAGATGCTTTGGCCTAGCTATTAACCTCTGTAGCTGTTATAATACAGGAGACTGAAAGCTTTATCTGTTAGACAAAAGAGAGTTAATCCACTTAGTCTCCATCAGGATTTTTTTTTTAGGTGTGGTTATGGCCAATCTTTAAGTCTTTCTATAGAGTGTTTTCACTCTATACTTCAGTGACCTTTAAACATTATGGGCGACCATTAGCACTTCTCAGCATAACAATATTAATATCAGCGTGGAGAATGATGCAGATCAAATGTGATTGAAGTGAATAGGGTGGAGGAACACAATTTGCCTTGTTTGCTGCTGCTTTGTCCCTCCCTGGTTTGGAGAATACCCCACCAACAAGAAAAGCGATGCGTGTTTTCTTTTTTTTTTAATCTCCAGTCCCTGGGTAGGTTGGGAAAACACCAGAAGGGCATTGCCTCTCATCTTGTATTCTCCATGCTTCCCTACAGAGACTCAGTACAACTCAGAGCGAGGAGAGACACAGGCAACTACCGTAGCCACTTACCAAAAACACCCACAGTCCAGTCTAGCAATTGTCACCCCACAGTTCAGAGCAATTCCATCAATGGTTGTGGGGTTTGGTTTTTTTAACTCTCCGGTAAATTACCCAATACTTTTTGTTTATTTGTTCGTTTCTTGTGTAGTGTACTAGAGCCAAACACACCCCTTGTTCCTTCTAGACAATCACTCCAAATGTGAAACAGAAAGCAGCCTGCCACAGAGCATCCCTCCTGCAGCTGCTGAGCAAAGAGACTGCCCTGGAACTCCTAATATTTCAGGCCATTTCCAGGGGAATTGCATCTCCCTAAGGATTCTCACTCAATGGGAATGTCAGAGACAAGAACTGAACCCACATCATAATCACAATTTTTAAGAGCAGAAACCGCATTCAGGCTATTACACATGTTCCATTATACTATGCAATTTGGCAGCACAGCAAAAACAGACAGCTTTTGTTTTCTAGTACCTATGGGAATGGCTTTCTCTTCCTGTAGTTGAAATCAGGAAAGGACCTGACCTAACCATAGGCAGGGGACTAGAAAGTAAGCTATAGAGCAAGCGTGTGCCCATGGACGGCTGTTGTGGGGTATGAGAGGTGCTGTAAACCTATGCTTCACCTAAATGCTGTGATTGTACCACTGTGGCACCTCTATCCAAACAGAAAGTCCCCCCACCATTTTCCAGACAGGGTGTTTATACCAAGCTCCTTAAATGTTTTTGAAGACTGGTACCTAAACTGGCCACGACTTTGGATACTGACTTCACCATCCAGGCATTAGCTGTTATGTGCTGTTATTGTGGTGAAAAAAGAAAAAAAGAAAAAAAAAAAAAAAAAAAAGAAAAGCATGACTACTGCTGCTTAAACTGATGAAAACAGTCACCAGTGCCCTTGGCGGGAATATATAAGTTTTTCATTCTTACATTCTGCTCTGTTTCTTCTTTCTGCTCAGTGCCAGCACATGCATTTCTGCTGCTGCAGAGTGAACTGAATTAGAGAATTGATCTGACTGAAAAATAACCCGATTCTTCACTTCCAATCCACTACCCTTACTCACTGGCCCATCCTGACAGCAGGGATTTCCAGAGGTTTTTTATGTACATATAATTTAAGCAGACCAAGTAGAGAAATATATTGCACATTTGTAACAGAGCTTTACAATGCAGATTTATCTGCTATTCAGATCATTGCTGGCACAAACTTTAGAAACAAATACTCCTTCTGTGAGTAAAACCAAAACCATTCAAATGTCACAGATTTTGCCAAAATTTTTCTTCTGGATCAAAGACATTTCCACCCAAAACAAGAAATTCACCTCTCAAATGATCCTGCAAAGGACTTGCAATGTAAAGGCAGCAGAGCAGAATCATGCCTTTGCTGAAAGAAGTAACAGAAGAGCTGGGTTAATAATAACTTTGAGACATAAACCACAAAGCTACTGGAAAATAAGCTACTTGATGTATCAGTGGAGACTAGGCTACACAGGTGAGGCTTTGTCTGGCCTATCTGGAGTAAGGGATAGGATAAAATTTACCTCCTATTGTGAATGGCTCCTGAAAAGTCTTCTTTGAGTCGACATGTCCTCTGAAGCATCAGTTTAAGAGCTCTCCTTGCTCAAATTATACCTTCATTAGGGCAGGAATATCATGTTCTTATATTCTTACTTGGCATAGGAAATAAGAAGAGGAAAGTAATCACATTTCTGCTATTGAGAACTTATCACTAAGAACAAGCAAGTCCTAATACGTTACAAATCAGTTAGTTTCCAAAGAAAGATTGATTTCTTCCTCAAAGGAAAGCAACTATGCCAAGCAATTTATGAAGACTGTATTGCTTTACAGACAAATAGGATTATAACTATTCCATGAAGTTTAACAATTAGTGCCCTATCTACACTACAAAAACCTAACCCTGCTGTAAGAAAACCAGGGATCGTAACAGAACTGACTCCTTTGCCTTCAGTATATACAATCACAGTACAGAAGAACCCTAACACAAAGTTCCATTCCAAAACTTGCGAAAATACTGCTTTACGTTACAGCCACTTTAGTAGTGCCTACTTCAACCATAAGAGTCCTTCTGTAAACCATGAAACTGCAGAGCTCATATTTCAGCGGAAGAGAATATGGACTTACATGGAGCTCCTGCTACGTATTTGTTAACTGACGTCCCACTCCACGCATCCTTCCCTCATTTATAGACATCATACCCCACTAAAAGAGAACTGAACGTTGTCTTTGGGGCCTTTCTTTCCACAGAGAACGCTCCAGGCAGAAGGAACTCACCTTGCTCTTTGCCTGAGCTTGCTGATAAAAGACTGGCTACTTTGAAGAAGCTCTAAAAAACATCAGATCAGATTTGGGTCTCAGACACTCAAAGGAAGCCTGACTTTAAACAGTGGCAGGATGAAGAAGACAGGCTGCTTTTCAAGCTTTAAACATAATCATGTGAATTCAAGTATTCATAGCTTGAACTCACTTTAGTGGTATAAGCCAAAAGGCGGTATGCATTAGGAAAATGCAGCTGTTCGACACCTTCCCCAAAAGCAAGAAGTGATGAAAAGCAGCCAGACTGTTTTTAGTACTGTTACAGGAACCACAACTGGAGCCTTGTCCCATCTGTCTTCTCAGACCATCTTTTGAGGGACAATGGTCAGAATAGGTTGGTCCCCTTATAGCAGCAGCTAACCTATTTCTTTCATGATCGGAGGGGATTATCACCACATGCAGGGAAGACAAACTGCCTGATGCCATTTCACCCAATGCACTACACTACTGAAAGGCAATCTGAGACCATGGCAGTGAGGGCCAAACAGGAACCAGCTGGTGGGAGGTTGGAAAATAACCCCTTTGCTAATAAATATTATCAGCAAGAAATCAGTTCCCTGCTGCAGATGGAAATTAAATGGCATACAACAGACAGAAGACTACATTTTGCTCACAAGCCTGAGACTGAGCTGATGGTCCAAGCCCAGGTGGGAGAAAGACTCTTCCACACAGGCCTCCTGCACCTGATTAACACGACTCACAGGTGGAAATCCTCTACAGTCAGATAGTTACCCTGTGAGTAAAGTTAGGCCTTAATTTATTACTATCTGCAGGGTCAGGACTGGAGATTTACCTCCTTCCCGCCCAGCACTCTCTGTGTTAATGCAGTCCTTCGGGCAGGCAAACCACCCAGCACTCCATCACTCCTTCACTCCTTTATTTCCTCTTCTGCATTTTATTTGACTCTAAAATGAAAAGGGGGGAGAGGGTGGCAGGTTAGAGGAAAGCCTGCAGAGCATTCCTCCTCCCCAGATTAGGATTTAATTGTATTCCTAGTGAGTCCCTTCTGGTTGCACTCGGTCTTTCAGATGAATGTTTCATCAATATGATTAGGATCACATCCCTCAGTCTCGTCTATTTACACAATCGGTTGTGACAGCTCGGAGTATAGTACTCCCTAAAGGAAATATTAGATACCACTCTATCATTTTATTCAAATCATATTTTGCACTCCGCACTTTCAACCTAATGTCATTCTCCCCTGGATTACACATTTGTGATATCCAGCAAGCACTAAAATCCTTCCAATAAGGATTAGATTAATATTTATATTAGCCATACTCCTATTATTACGTGCAGGACTATGGAGAGCTTGGAACGAGAGGAGTGGGCTATGGATACCTCGAGGGGCTGGGGAATTGGGCTTGTATGTACAAAAAAATGTGGGGCAAACAGCGACATCATCATCATCATCATCATCATCATCATAATACCACCGATAGCGGCAAAACCCAATTTCAAGCGGTGGCCGGGCGCGAGGGAAGCGCCGGCGGGCCCCATGTCCCTCGTCTCAACCCTCTCGGCGCCATTTTCTCCCCAGGGCCGGGGCCCCCCGGCCGCCCACCGTCGGCTCCCCCGGCAGCCCTCGCCGGTATTCCCGACGGGAAGGGTCTTTTCTGAAGCGTAACGGTACCGGAGGAGCCATCGGGGGCTTATTCGCGCCTCAGCCGCCGCCGCCCTCCCCTCACGGCCGCCTCGGCGCGGCGGGGCCCAGTGGCCCCGCCGCGCCGAGGCGGCCGTGAGGGGAGGGCGGCGCGGCGGTGGCAGCCGCGAAGATAATCGTTCCCGGGAACCCCCCCCCTCCGCTAACACCGCGCTCCCCTCAGAGAGGAGGAGGTGGAAACAGGCGAGCAGGTGGTGAAAAGGCGGCGGTGAAGAAGGTGGGAGCAGAAATTCAGACCGAAAGTAAAACCCCATCTCATTACTCGAAAACACACCGAAAAATACCAGCTCCGTCCTCCCCAGAGCGCTGACACCCCCGCCCGGGGGAAGGAACCCCTTTCTCCCGACGGGGTCGGGGAGACGCTTTTGGAAGAAGAAGGTTTCGGGGTCGTTTCGTTTTCCCGCCCGGGTGTGAAACACCGCCGACACAATTTGGGGCGAGCAGCGAGCGACGGAGTTTCGTTGCGGGGAAAAAAAAAATCAGATGTTTGCTTCCGACGTGCCCCTGCAAAGAGCACAGGCGGGAGAGGCGATGAGCCGTCGGGTCTGCTTTAACGAAAAAAACCCGAAACAACAGAGTCTTTTCTGAGGAATGGTCCCAATCCCTCGGACGAGCCCCGCCGGGCGTCCAGGCTATTAAAAACAAGAAGGGCCACGCACGCAGAGCACCGAGCTGCTCCCTCGGCTCAGCGGGGAAACATGCCACAGCATCGCTAATTCCCGGGGAACGTCCTCAGGCGGTTACACCGGTGTATCCCCGTTTCACGGGGCCCGCGGGTCTGGGGAGGCGCCGGGGGCGGGGGGGGGAGCGGAGCCCCCGGGGCGGGCAGAGCCGGCGACGCCGAAGCAGAAGCGGGCGGACTCCAGCCCACGGCCCGCATTTTCCGTAACCGAGAACTAGGTTTTGCAGCTTCACCGTTCGCCTCTTACCGCGCAGCACCGCAGCGGTGTAAATAACTATTTTTATTTATTTTTTCTCTCGAGTCTGCCTGCCCTCCATCCCCGTTTCAAAGTCGCACGCAGCGTTCATGAGAGAGCTACCGAAATCGCAGGTCGGGGCCGACGGGCGCCTTTCCTCACAGCGTTTTCTGCCCGCAAGCTGCGAGGCGAAGGTGCCGCGTTTCCCGGCACACGCCCGCTGTGCCCGCGGGTGTCGGTGCAGCGGCTGTGGAGGAAGGGGCAGTTATCCCTGAGGTTACCCCCTCCCTCCAAACCCGCGATAAAAAGCCCGCCGAGGCTAGGCGGGGCTCTCCATCCGGAGCCTGCTGTTTGTCTCCGTAAATCGCGTTACGAAGCAAAGTGCAAGGGTAGTTAACTTTATCTTCTGTTAATGTAAACAAATAAGACGCATTCAGTTCCTTGATCTTTATTTAAATATAGAGTTGTTTATCAGTGTCATCCTATGAAGATTAATTAGATACCTTTATTCACAATTCGGCGTCTGACACCCCATTTTAGGAATGCATTATAATCACAAGGTGTTAATTGGGGCCAGCCAGGCACTTATGTTTCTTATTAAACAGCGTGAGGACTTTTCACAAGTATTAAGTTCTTTTTTACCGTGCGGTGCAAAAATATACAGCTTTTAACAACGCACCGCGGCGGAATCGGGCTCCTGACCGCTGTATCATCGGTGTTTGCAGCCCGGGAAGGACGGGCGAGATGCGGCCAGCATGCCACCGCACCCCGCGGCTGGAAACGGGGGACAGCTCCCTGTCCTTCCAGGGGGCTTTTCCGGGAGGGGGTATCCCCCCCTTAAAAGAAAAAAAAAAATCCGTCCCTAATCGCTTAAAAATTACCACGACGCCCCTTCTGTCCCAAATCGGATGGTGACTCCTTGTGCAGGGGCAGAGCTACTGGGACACCGATTTGTTTCGCTTGCCAACGCGCAGAGCCGGAGCCTCGCACCGTGAAGTCAAGCGCTCATCGAAATCTCCTCGGAAATCCGCCGCTCTCCGCTCCGGAGCGGGGGGAGCCGCCCGGGGGCCGCTGCCAGTGCCCCCCGTTCGCATTACCTCCTCCGGGGCGGGCCCCGGCCTGAGCCCCTGGTTTATTTTGTTTGCAGCCAGGCATCGCTAACAGTTTAATCCCATTACTGCCTGCATATCCTCAGGAAAGGTCCTGCTGCCGCGGGAGCCGGATTCCATTGCTCTATCAGGAGGGGCTTTCTCCCCAGATAAACGGGCAGGGGAATTTCTTACCGTGTTCCGGGAAACTGCCGGCCCCGGCGGGCGGGGGCAGCCCTGCTGCTGCTGGGAGAAGCGAGCCGGGTTCACAAGTCGCTCCCCGGAACGCGGGCCGAGCTCACACCTCACCTCCCACAGAGTAGGAGGTGGCAGGGGAAAAGAGGCACTGTCAGATTTTGGACCAAGCTCAGGGCTCAGAGAGCTGGGAGACACACAGGAGAATCGGGGCAAACCGTGAGAAGATAAATTAAAAAAAGAATAGTAGAACCGGATAACCGGTGGCAGGGTCCAGATGAGCACCGTATAACAGATAAAGCAGCAAGGAGAAACTTTGCAAGAGAGGGTTAGATTTAGAGACACCTCAGCTCCCATTCCTTAGGGATGCAGCTCAAGGACTGGGCTCCCTCCTCCTCCCCCCAGATGAGACACACAATAGAGGCAAAGAAGAGGCAGAGAGCCACCCCCACTCTTATCCCTGGCACCACCACATTTATTAAAAATTACTACTATGTACATCGAAAAAGAAAACAGAACTAAGTTTTGTTTCAAGAAGTTTGTGTGCCAGTGCTCTAGGGTTGGTCAGTTTAAAATGGCTGAAACTATAGGCAAGAAGAGTGGGTAAGTTACATCACTTCCAGTTTTGTACAGGGCAGCTGAAGCTGAAAGTCACTTTACATACACATAAATAGAAATCTGATCGTGTTTTTTGCAATGCTCCATATGCTAAGTTTGATTAACCAAAAAAAAATGCCTTTTGAACTTCAAAGCACCACCGGAGATCCTTCTGACTGAACAGCTATAGGTCAACTATTTATACATTATTCCACAATATTCTACAGTGTATCTAGACAAAACACAACTGTACACTTCATTTTTGGCCACCTCATTAAAGGTTAGGCTTTTGGGATGGAGGCAAGGGGTTTTTTTTAATGCAAGTTCTAAACTAAGAAAAGTCAGATTTGGTCATTGCAACCCCATCATTATTAGCAACAAGACCTTCAAGAAAAAATCCTGCCTGGCAAGCAGGCTGCATTTTGGCCATCTTCTGCCAAAGAAAGCCTTAGCTGAGCAATACTCAACTCAGCCAGTTGTGCTGCAGACAAAGGTTGAAGAAGCCATCTCAGTCTAAAGCAGAACATAGCATTGTGCAGCTCCCCACAAGCCAGCCCCCTTTTATCTGAGGGGCAGGCAGGGAAGAAAATTAAATTTGGGATCCTACCCCCTTATTTCCTTGCTCAGGAGTGCATAGATTTGATCAGGCCTCTGAGCCAAGCCTAACTGTACACTTTAGTGTCTCCAATAAATAAGCCACACCGTAAAAATCTAGGCTCCTGCTTACAGCTTCTGCATGTGGTTCCTTCTAAAAGAGGGGAAGAATTCTACCATAGTTTGCTCTTTCCCTACTTAGTTACCTGCAACAGTCAAAAAGCTTTGGCACCTTCTTTAGAATTGCACACAACAATTCAAGGTGGAAGGCAAGAGTCTTTTTGGCAATTGTAATGCAAAAAAACCAAGGCCACCCTGAAAAAATTAGCCAATTGGAATAAAAGGATTCTTTAAGAACTAGTATAGAACGCATAGTAGCCCATGCCTTTTGAAGTGTCTTTGCTATAGTCCTCAGCATTAACATCCTCACATTTCATAGTTGGGGAATTTTCATTGCTGGAAGTGCTAGGGGAGAGCCGTCTTCTCTTACAAGCACCCGTGTAGACCCCAGAATCATTTGAATCTAGAGACTTAATGGAGGGTGGAGTCTCTATCCAGGATGAGCCTATTTCTTCTTTCACCTTCTCCTTAGAAAGCTGGTCTTCAGAGAAACCTGGAGGACTTGTTCTGGCCGTCCAAGGTAATCCTGTTGTCATTTTCCGCTGGTAAGAGCCCCTGCTCCCCCAGCCCGCCATGGATGGAAATGTTGGGTCAGGGTAGTACCCCAGAGCATGGGATGTCTGAAGCGGGAGGGATTTAATGCCGTAAGGGAGCAAGGTGCTAGGAGAATACTCCGTCTCATAGGAGTTCATGTCCAGTTTGTTGGCACTGGGCTGCTGTACAGGTGTAACAAACCACCGCTGAGGAGGGCTGGCCACCTCTTCATTCTGCTGCGGGGAGAGCAAGCCGTTTGTCTGAGGGACAGTTCTCTCACCATTGTAAAACCTGGCCGGGGGCAGGTTGTTGACAAACTGTTCTTGGAAGAACGGTTGCACGCTGTATCGGCCGCCAGGGACAATCTGGTGGGATCTAGGAGAATCCGTGGGAGATGGAGTTAATCTGTCATTTTCTGAAGCTGTGTACATGCTACAACATAAAAGAGAAATACTGAGTGTTGTTCTTTACAATTCCAGTGTGATAGTAAGACAAAAACACAAATGGGAAGAAACCAAGTTATTTCCTAATTAGAATTACACCTGGGTTTAACCAGATGGCTGTTCATTCTTATTGATTTCAGAGTTGTCTCTCCTCGACCTGTATAAAATTTCTAGTTTTACTACACTGTTCTCTGCCAGCCAACCCATGTAAATGCAGTGCAGCACCTTCCTCCCAGAAGCCATACTTGTATATATATCACTCCAGTTTTTCAAAGGCCATCTGATGCTAGGCAAGCCTTCTGCTGACAATTTGAAGAAGCTGCCTGCTCTGTGGAGGTACCTCATAGACTACTGCCAATCTCCAGGCCAGCTAGCTTCTGCCAGTAAAAGTTTTCTACCAAAATTCAGAAGCCTGCTGGAAGACAGGTCATCCAGACAATACAGTAACTGTTCAAACAGACATTTAAAGTCTCTAGACAGACATTTAACATCTTTGAAAGGAGCACATCAAGCTAGCAAAGCTGCCAGTAGAAGTACTACTACTTCTGAATAATTGAAGTAGTGTGTGGAAGAGTTTTTCTTCAGACGTGTTTCTAGAATCATGCCTCCTAGACAGACAGCTGCAAGAGAGGACAGAAGTGTACTTACGAGTCATAGTTGTCTCTGAAGCCTTTTGCAAAAGGATTATGGTCAATTTTGAGCTGGGTAATCTAAAAGTAAAAGCAGAATATAGTAAGATGAGATATTGAACCCACAAGACAATGTTATTCTTAATTGTCATTTTATACACCCATGCTTACATCAGTGTTTTGATATGCTGTAACTGCTATGAACTGTGTTTCGGGGAAAATAAATGTTTGAGTCTTTGAGGAATCATTCAGATCTTCAACACCATCTTCAGTCACTTCCACGATGTGAAGCCGGGGCTGGTACTTGTGTAGAGATTGCAGTACTATCATCTAAAAGGAACCATGGAAAAGATAAGATCATTCATTAAACAAACTGCATCTAACATTAAAAGATCTATTTTATAGCCTGATACTTTCTTCCTGTAAACTGTAATCTTTAAACTTGGGAATAGAGCAATTTTAACTGTTAACAGGAGATGATTTACAGCTTGTAGCCCTGTTTCACTAGGTTGCTAATATGCTACAATCTGTAAATGCAGGAAATCCAGAGCTATCAGCTACACGCCCACTTTTTGAGCAACTCCGGAGATAGATATATTGGCTAAAAACAAAGAAATTCACACATCTATTTCTGACAATGCTTCTCCTTATGAAGACAATTAGAAAAGAAAACAACATCTATGACCCAGTTCAAGACAGGAACAAGTCACAATAACAGCGATCTAGTGGCTCGATTAAATGCTGTAACGCCCCGAAACCCCAGGGCTCCCCTGGCTGAGTCACCAAGAGCCCCTCAAACCTGCCTCCCCCCACCATTTACCTGCGCGTTGTTGTTGTTGGCACCTTTATTGTTCGTGAGCTTCAGTTTCCCGAAAGAAATCTCCTGCCTCATCCAGTGAGCCCCGGTGTTGGGCGACTCGGGGTGAACGTACACCTTGTTGCCTGGGGAAGATAAGCCCGTCAAGCGGCCGCCGGGTACAGGGGCTTTGTTCCACCGCCGGCAGCTCGGAGCCGCGGGGCAGGGCGGGCGGCAGCGCCCGGGCAGCACTTGGGGTCCCCCGATGCCCCCTCTCCCGCGCAGCCTCATACACCGCGGCGTGCGGGGAGGGAAATAAAGATGCAAAACGCCTTTAAAAGCGTAGCTCTGCCCGCAGCGGGATGCCGGGGCTGGGGAAGACCCTGCAGAGGGGGGCGAAGCGGGAATCCTTTCTGGGAAGCCGACCCGCGGGGACAGGCGGCGGGGAGTCCCCGGAGAACCCGCACCTACCTTGCATGTTATTATCGGCTTTGCCGCAGGTCACCCACTTGCCCCCCTGGAAACGCCAGTGATTGGGGTCCGCCAACACCACCTCCACGAAGACGTTGTAGTGGGCCGTGGGGTTGAGGCCGGTGATGTTAAAGCTCAGGAAAGGAAACATCCTCCTGGGGAAGGGAGGAAAAGCACACGACATGCGAGGCGGGCCAGGAAACGGGGCGCGGGCTCCGGCGACAGCTGGAGCCGGCCGCGGGGTGCCCCGTCCGTCCCGGCACCGAGCCCCAGCCACCCCCGCCTCGTCTCCCGGCCGCCTGGCGTGGCGAAGCTTGGAGAGCCGCTTGTCGGGGGAAGCATCCCCGCGCCGGAGAGGACACGCACCCGCCGGCGCACCTCTTTCCCGGGGGAGCGGGCAGCGCTACCCGGCGCCCAGCGGCCCCGAACGCTCCCACCCCCCCCCCCCCCAATTTCGACCCACTCCCTGCCCGCTTACCGGCCCTGCTTGGTGATGATCATCTCCGTCTGGTGCCGGTGGAACTTGAGCCAGAGGGGCCGGTTGCAGAGGAAGACCTGCGCCCGCAGCCCCGGGCCGGCGGTCGGCACCCCCAGGGCCCCTAGCCCGCCGCAGGACCCCGACGCCGCCGGGTAAGGGCCGTAGAGCGATCCTCCGGCCGCCGCCTGCCCATACTGGTACCCGCCGCCGCCGCCGAACTGCGCCCGGCCGCCGGGCGGGCAGACGGCGCCCGCGAAGCCGCCCGGCGACAGCACGGAGCCGTAGGGGTAGCGCGGCCCGCCGGGCGGCTGGTAGACGGCGCCGTGCTGCGCCGCCGGCGGGTAGGGGAAGAGGGCGCAGGGCCCCCCCAGCTCGGTCCCCGGCGGCCCGGGGGACTGCAGGTAGTAGCGCTCGGGGCTGAGGCTGTCCATGGAGTAGCGGGCGGCGGCGGCCGGGGGCAGCTCCTCCTCCCCGCAGGGGGTGGCCTTGCGGCCGTCCGGCTTGGGGGCGGCGAAGGGCGGCTCGCCCGCCTCGGCCTCGCCCAGCACGGCGGGGGCCGCCCCGAACTTCTTGGGCGTCTTATCCAGATCGAGGCGCGGCGGCGAGCCCGGCCGGGGCGGCCCGCGGGTCGCGCCGCCAGCGCCCGCCCCAGCCCCGCCGCCGCGCCCGCCGGCCTCCAGCGGGTAGAAGGGGGCGCCCGGCAGGGCCCCCGCCGCCGCCAGCAGCGGCTCGCCCAGCTGCATCCTCGGTGCGGCGGAGTGCCCACGCGGTCCGGTGCCGACCCCGACCCGCGGCCGCGCAGCGCTGCGGCAGGGCTCCGCCGAGACAATTTATACCGGCGCGCCCGGCTCCTCGGGCCGCCGGGGAGGGGCTTGCGCCGGGCTGTCTCATCGCCGCCCTCCACCCCCGCCGGCCCATTGGCTGGGCCGCGTGACACTAATTTAATTAGACAGCTACTAATTGGAACAAGTCACCTGTGACTCCAGCGTGTGTGTCCCCCCCCTCCCCGGCCCCCCTTCCCGCAGCCGGCCACCGGCGGGGCTCCGGCCCGCCCCGTGCCTCTCGGAGTGAGGGGAGCGCCCGCATCACCCCGCGGTGGCCGCAGTGGAGGGCCCGACTTCGCCTCCCACAAAAAAAGACCTTTTGCCGAGGTGGCACCGTCCTCCCGGGGCACGGAGGGGAGGATCCGCGGCGGGGAGCGAGGGATGGGGACGAAAGGGAAAATGGGGGGGGGAGTCGGTCGCAGCACCGGCACCCAACAGGGAGGGAAGGCGGCGACCCGCCGGGCCGCTGAGACGGGGCGGGTGACACTAGCCCCCGCACCCCCGCGCTGGCCGTCTCGCCGTTCAAACAATTCGGCACAACAGCCGCCTTCCCCCCCCTCCGCTCCCCGGGCAGCACCGTTATCACGGGGGTGACACGTTTCACCTTCGCAGGGACGTCTCTGTGGGGAGCGGCGGGCTTGGTTTGCAATTTCGGTTTTCAGGAACTCGGCAGTCGGTTTCTCGCAACCCGCCTTCCCCTTCAGCATCTCCCACCGGGAAGGCAGGTTTATAATTCAGGTGGGTGCCAGATCTGTTTGGCGCTGTCTCTCAGCGCAAAAATCGGAGCCTTTTGCCCCAAAGGGTAAGGGAACGGCGCTTGGGAAGACGTAGATGCCGGTGTGATTTTGCGGAGCGGGCAGAGCCTGCGGGACCGATTTGCAGCTACAAATCCGCGGCCCCTCGCCCTCTGCTCGCCGCCAGCCAGCTCGCAGAGAACGGTGCAAAAACCTGCCTCCTCCCCACGGCTGAATTTTAAACCAGACCCGCCGAGCGGCGAGGATTTCGTTGCCTGACGGAAGGACCCGCCGGGCGCGGGGAAGCGGCCGGGCTGGAGCAGCCGAGCTCTGCCGCCCGCCCCGCCGCCGCGCCGAGCCCCCGCTCGCCCCCCGCTCCCGCCGGGCCGTGCCGTGCCGTGCCGCGTCGGGGCATCTGAAATAAATCGCCAACAATTGCCCGCGGCCGCCAAACCCCGGGGCAGGGGCGCAGGCGGAGCTCTGCGGGGATGCGGCTCTTGCGCAAGTTGGGCGTTCGCGCGGCCGCGGTGGCGGTGCGTGCCCGGCGGTGCCCGCCGAGGCAGTGGCCGGGCACCGGCGGCTCTGAGGTCAGCCGGGGCGCGATCCCTACCCCTGGTCGGAGCCGAGAGACGGGGGAACCGTCTCCTGCTGGGCCCACCTTCGGCTGCGGCCACGCAGGCGGGAGCCTAGGACGGGCTCCCCACAGCCGGCACTGAAATAGCACCACCACCCCAGCCCTAACCACCCGTTCTCCCCGGGTTAATGTTTGGCCCAATTTTTGCGTTGATCTCGTCCGACGGAGGAAGCCAACAAAAAAGCATGGGAGAAGCCCGACGCTCCGGCACGAAGCGGACCGTCCGCTGCGCGCTGCTGCCCTTTCCCCGGGCTGCTTCTCGGCAAGGTGTTTGCATTCACCGCGGGGTGAGGAGGGGAGCGGAGCCCGGCGGGGCAGCCCTGCTTCGAACGCAAAACAAAACGAGGAGCATCCTGCCGGGCGCCGCGGAGGCTGAGCTTCTGCATCCCTTCCCGCGGCCGGCGAGCCCCGGCGCGGCTCCCCGCGGGGCCGGCCCCCGTCCGGGGCTCCGCTCCGGCAGCCCGCTCCCCCGGGCCGTGCCTCTCCCGGGCTAGGGCAGAGACGGAAGGAGATTTTACAAAGCTACTACGTAGGATTTAAGGGAATTATTTTTACGATATTATAGACCGAAACGGTCCCATGCTTTAAAACATCCTGGCAGGACAGGTGCCGTTTAGTTCAAGGCTGCAGCGTTGTTCCCCCCGAAACTCGGCTAACCTCGCGTTTAACAGAGAAAGGTAGAAGAACTTTCGATGTTGCTTAGGTTTCCTGAGGATTGCACTGTCTCGGAGGCGGGGGCAGGAAAACCGTGGCCACCCTGGGAAAGGGAGAGCTTTTCAGTTTGGTTCGAAATAACGGCTGGGGTGAGTCTCTCCCTAACGAACGAAGGATTCATCCAGCTCTTTCCAGACTCGGGGTTATTTTCAGCTCAGCTCGGGAGAGCAGCAGCCTGGGCTCGATCCCTGCCTCGCACCCCGCAGCTCCCGCCGAGCCAGGGGCCCGGAGGCGGTGGCAGGGGGGGGCCGGGGCCGGGCTGCCCCCCCCGGGAGCCCCGTCGGGAAAGGCTTCGGCCGTGCGAGGGTTTGAGGGAACCGCCTGTAACTCGGGGGCTTGTTCATTCACTCCGTACGGTACGGGAAGAGCTATACTTACACACACACCCCCCCTTCGCACCCCGCAAATTAAAGTTGCCACCGGAGTCACCAGCCAAACTCTTGGGACTCCGTATTTGTCATTTCTTTAGCCTGCAAATCTGCCCTCCCCGGGGGTCGGGAAGGCAGTCGGGAGATCGTGTCCCCGGCCCTCTGCAAGCCGGCTCCATGCTTGCTCCCTGTCCCCCATCTCTCCGGGCTCTGGCCGGGGAACATCGCCGTAGGAAGCTGCGGCATGTTTCAGTCATGCGTGAGGCCGGAGATTTCTGAATGGGTCCCGCAACACTTTAGATGTTATCTTAGAGGTAAGACTGCAGAAACAGCAGACTCTGGTGAAACAGAAAGGAGCATGTTAGATTCTTAAATCTACTAAAATAACCTCCAAACCACAAAAAGAATGTTGAAAGAAAATGTAGGTCTTTGAAGGGTTACGGATTATCTTGCTTTGTTGGGTTTTATTCAGATACACTCCTAGGGTTTACTCAAGTAAGGATTGTCTCTGACTTTAAAAAAGCTGTTCCAGAAGAGTTCATTTTCTGCAGCCCAAGTTACAGTGGAGTCACACTCTACTGAAGTATTTCATCCTTTGCTTTCAGGCTGGGATTGAGCCCTTGCCTCTTTCGTCGGAGGTCAGTGTATCGGGAAACAGCCCCTGCTTCAAGAAATTGCTTGGACTTGTGGGACTGAAACTGTTCAACTGAAGTACCCTGCTCAGGAGGGCCTAAGAGAGGAAAAGAAGTTGGGATCCATAAAATCTATTCTATCAGTATGTTGCACACATATATATGTCTGTATATATATGGAAATCCACATATTGCCATACATAGCCATATGTGTTCTTTATCCTTATAAATATGGATATGGATACACACACCACTGGGTCTCTACAGACACATTAAAAATTCTGGTTTTTAGAATCACCTGCCATGCTATTCCGTCACTGTAGTCTTTTCCTGAATTCCTGCTGCCACCACGGCAGGATTGACAGGTATTTTCTGAGCGCTTCATTTGAATAGTTTCTGTGAGGTAATTTTTTTCCCTGTCCTGATTTGGGTTAAAAACTAGCTGTCAGCTTCTGAATGTCGCCTTCAATTTGCTAGCATCTGATTCCCAAGGGGCTTCAGTACTTTCAGCTTTATGTCAAGTTTGTGCTGGGATTTTGCGGATTTTCTGTTTTTCCAGTCATCCAGTCTGGCTTTTTTTTTTTTTTTTTTCTCTTCAACCACATACAGAGTACCTGGCTAGGCAAAGAGAGGAGGATACTTTTAAATGCATTCATAGGACTTCCCTCTCTTCCACCATCTTTCAATGCCACTTTTAAAAATCACTAAATCAGAATTTTTTCATATGTGGCCAATCATATGTGAGTGCTTCCTTTTTAAAATCTTGATACCTTTCTTTTCAGGGCTGTTGAGTGCTTACAGCACTCACAAAAATCAAGGAGGTATTAATATGCTTGTGCAAGGCTCGGCATTTCAGCTTGTCGCTTAACTGCAGGGGCTATTTTTATGAAGAAGCCAGCTACACCCTTCCAGTGCTCAAGTTGTTTCATCTGTCAAATGCAGACAACAGCCATCTCTTTCGTGGGAATGTTAGGAGACTAAATTAATTGAAAATTCTCTTTATTTTCTGACGAAAGGAAGTTCTGCTAAAGCTGCAAAGACCATCAATCCATTTTAGTTTACGCCAAGTGGGATTTTCAGTGTGCAGAGATATACAGTCCTGAAGATATAATTGTAGCTTAAAATCTACCTTGAGGTTGTGAAAATTCAAACCCAAAAGGGTTAAAAAGTAGAGTCAACTGTTGTTGAAGCAGATATATATGGACTTTAAATAGAAGAAATCAATATAGCCCCACAAAACCAAAGAACTATTATCTTTAATATTAACTGGTGATGGTGTCACATTAACAGCAATTTTACTCGTTGTTAATTAATTCAATTTAGCTGCCACTTTCTTAGCTCTCAAAACCAATTTAAAAAGGCAGCATACAGACATACACATAAAAAAAAAAAAAGGACGTAAGTATGCATAAGCCCCATAGTAAGTATGGGGCTAATTTATAAAAATTAGAAAGTTAAGAATAGCTTCTTCAAGCCGAGGTATACGAAACAGAAAGAACAGACAGGAGTCAACGAATCAGGAGCTGGAAGAAACCACGCAGTATTTGAAAATAAAGTGTTATTCAAAGCAGCCTTCTTGGTCACTTCCTTTCTCCTCCTTCAAAGAAAAATAACACCTTAAAAACTTCATCTGTGATTTTAAATTTGAAAGGGAAATGCAATGGTTAGTAAAAACTAGTCAAGGTCTGATCCTAATCGGTAAAATATGGCAGTATAAGCACAGACAAGGATAAGCATATTCCGTGTGTGGAGTGAATTCTTGGCAATGGGTGATTTTGCTGGGTAAGACCACACAACAGCTTTTTGTCATTGGGCCTAATGGTACCCTATTGGCTAAAGAAAGAAAACAAGCGTGTTTGAGAAAGTGTAAGTCTTTGTAAAGCGGGTGCCTTTGTCATTTTGACAAATATTTGGGAGGGAGATGGGAAAAGTATTAGACTGGTTTTAGCTGCCAGGTGACTTTCCTTGCTCCAAATGGAATTGTAGAAACTTAAGGAAAGGGAGAGACTGAAATTAGCATCACAAACCCAACCATAACCACAACCAACATTTCATATTTCGTATTATTCATGCATAGGGATCTCTGAACAGCTCTTCTTAAATGCTTGCCTTTACACCCTCCAATAGGTTTAATGAGGGATGCCTAGCACCTTTTCCTTGGTTTTAAAGCAAGATCACTTACTCGCTTATAGATTTATGCCAATTGTCAGCTTGACAGTCATGAGATAGAGATGTGAGAACGTAACAGGATCCATGACAGGGGTGTAACGGCCACAGATCCAGTCAGTTTGAACCTCTTTGTATTTACAGATCTATTACAGACAGTTTTAAACAGCTAATTTTGGCTTGCTTGCCCTGCTTTGTATCAGAAATGACTACTGAAAGAGCCTGGATTCAACTGCACTGTTTAAATCACAGCAATTAAAATTAGCAGCTCAAATCCTGTAAAAGGATGTCCTGCTTTTTGTTCTAACACTCTAAAAAGTACAATTTCATCATGTGAAGGCTCTGATAAACTTCATGCTGCTCGGGGCTTATGATGTCAGAGCCATGAAATATTTCCTGCTGATAACATAATAGCTGAGAAATAGGAGTTTTGAAGAGTTTGGGTTTTTGTTTGCTCTATGTGCATGCAGTATGAGGCTTACAGTGGGAAACAATTAACTCGAGGGGCTGGAAAAGCGAGTAGCAGTGGGCTACCGTGCAATTGCAGAAGCAACGAGGAATTTCACCTGGTATCCTTTGTGACAGCAATCAAACAGCAAGGCCTAGCAGGGAACCACATATTAAATAGCTGTCGTGACGGGCGAGTCCGCTATGAAAATAAGCAGAAAGCAGAACGGGGACGACATATGTACTCTCCGGGAAGGTGAGAAGATAGCTGTAGGGTTCCCCTCCTGGGGAGGGCTCGGGTTTGCTAGCTGCTCGCCCCGGTTCCCACCAGCAGCCCGTTGCTATCGGGGATGGGATGGAGCCGGCATCTTTCCTTCCAGCCGGCCCAGGCTTGCTCGGGGGGAGGGCAGGGACCAAGCGGGGTCACCAGGGAGGGGGGCGCGGGTGAGCCCAGCGGAGGGGGGACCGCGCCCCGAAGGTGCCCCCGAAAGCGGGCGGGGGGTTTGTGGCGGGGGCAGCCTCAGGCCGGCGGGAGCGGCACCACACCGGCGCCCCCGGTCTCCCCGGGCTGCGAGGGCCGGCAGCAGCCGCCTGGACGGGGCGGGCGGCGGGGCCGTCGGTGGCGGGGAGCGGCCCCCGCCGGGAGCGCTGCCCCAAGGCAGCTCCTCACCCGCTGCCCCTCGGGCGGTTTCAGGCCGGGGGGAAATGCCCGCCCCCGCCCCCGTCCCCGCTTTTTTCCCCATTTTCGAAACACCGCTGCCCAATCTTCCGACCTGCGGAAAGCCCGGGCAGCCCTCGCCCCCCGCACCAACAGCGGGGAAGGCCGGCAGAAGCCGCCGCCCCCCCGAGTAAGCCCTTGCGGGGACCAGCCCCGCCGGCGGCGGGCAGGGCGCTGCCGGCCGTGTGCCCGGCCGGGGACCGGGCCCGGCGGCCGGGTCGCCGGGGCGGGCGCTGCAGCCCCATCCCCATCCCCATCCCCATCCCCATCCCCATCCCCAGCGCGGGGCGGTGGCGGGCGATCCGGCCGGATTAACGCCGGGCGCTTTGAAGTCGCTGTGTCGCTTGTGATCCCAGGTCGGGGTGCTTAGGGCTCCCCATTCAGTTGTTAATTCCCCCTAAGCGTTTTTAAGTACCTGAGCTCGCAGACCCATGCGCCTTCAAAACAAGTTTATGCACGCAGATAGCTCCGAAATTACCCATCTGGGTACTAGCAAGACCAAAGGCAGAAGGGCGCAGAGTCGTTAGAAAATAATCAAAGCAAATGGGCACTTTCTTTGCCACGTGAATTTCGGCTCGGAAACCCGTTTGCAGGAGCGGGAGTTTCAAAGGTGCCCGCACCTGCGGAGCCTGCGCCCGCCTGGGCGCGGAGCCCGGGCTGCGCTGCCGCTGCCGCCCCGGGGGGCTGCGGGGACAGGAGGCGGGACTGGCGCCCTGCTCCGCTTAAATGGCCAGAAAGAAAAAAAGCAGTCAAAAAAACTTCCATCAGAAAAACATCAGCTGAGGAGGAAACGGCTGGGGACACCCTGGTGAGATGGCCCCTCACTCCGGGCAGGAAGAGGTTTTGCCATTGCTGCCAGCCCTGCAGAATTGTCCGTCTCATTTATTTATTTATTTATTTTTAAGCAGCAGAGATTTAGGACAGCAGAATGAAGTCACATTATGAAGAAACAAAAAAGATGTGATCTACGCCTCCACCCCCCAAAAAACCCACACACCCTTCAGAGCAGAACCGATGGCGGCTTTGCCGCCATAATTTGCTTCTCGGTGACACAAGGACAATGTGAAAGGATCCCTGCGCCACTTCTCTCCAATTAACTTCAGTAGTGAAGTATGAGCACTGCTTTTTCTAGCACAGATGATGGTGTTGATTCCTAGCACATTAGCGAGGGAAAATTTTAGCTTGAAGAGTTGGAGTTATACAGATGAGAACAGACAAATGAGCAGCATCACAGAAGAACTATAAACCATCTCATAAATGCATATTTTTTCAATTTTTTTAGTATATTCTTTCCTTTCTCCACTCTTCACCTTTCAAGCAGTTACTGGTTCTCCTGTTGCCCACAGCTATGGATTGAAGGGCAGAAAAGGAATGGATGCAATGAATATGAAAAGGATGTGGAAAAAGTATGATCTTTTGGGTTAGGTGTTGATCTAAATTAGAATACCACCCCCTTTAGTATGACCCATTAAAAAGTAGCAAGGGGCTTGGTATGCGCAGTCAGGCCCTGATGTCCACAGGGTGGTGAGGCCTTGGTAAATATAATACTATCATGGCAACATTTCTGCCTAGTTTACACCTTATTCAGCCCTACTCAAGCTACAATCCCACCTTCCAATTACCCTTATTTATAGCCTAAGGCATAGTGTTTGACAGCTGTGGAACAACGGGTCAGGTAAAGTACAGAGCCCCAGCATGATGATAGAGATCAGGGGGCTGTGCCCCTCCATCCCGTGGGGTGGTGACTGACCTCTTCCGAAGCCCGTGTTCCTCGTGCCAGCCTGGTTGCAGGACCCCGGGACCTGCAGGATGGCTGTCCTTGGTTCCTGGAAGGAATTCCTGCCTCTGCTGCTCCAGCTCATTGTCCAGCCTTTTCTCCTAAATGACATGTGAGAGTGAGTCGGAGCTAAGCGGTCAGCCCATGAGGTATCACAGCAAGGCAAAGGATACACTTTTCCTTTGGTCACGGTGGCTATGAGAGCAGGAGCCTTCCACGCATGGGGCAGATGGCAACCAGGATCCGAGCAGGGCACGGGCCACCCTTTCTTCAGTTGCCAGCCCTTGGAAAAAGGAGCAGGACGTCGCAGGGTCATGGTCTGCGCTGTCATAACAAGAGCGGTCAGGGCAGTAAGCAGTGATTTGCAAGTGGCAGAGCTGCAGCCAGAGTAGCTGACTTTGCTAGACAGGGTAAGCTGTGTTGTATTTGTGTCTGAGCCTTTGGTTGGCGTGGGATACTGGCATGCTCCTGCCAGGCATGTGCTTTTAATGTCCAGCCAGGGCTCGAGGACTGTGTAGATGCCTTGACCATTTATTTCATCACTTTTCTACATGTGGTGTAGTAGGTGGAAGGTCCTAAGGAGTGAAATTTTACTGCATTGCTTATTTCCAAAGGCTAACAGCTCTGGGGAATATTTGATGAAAGGTGGATGTGAGGAGCTCCTGAGTAGAATAAATGCTACTAAAAATCCACCTTTAAAGCAAAATTATAACAATCCTACTGCAAACGTGGAAAACCATCCCACCAGGCAGCAATTACACAGGTTTCAGAAAAAAAAGAAAGCAAAGCAAGCCTGCATTTCCACCTGGTAGCGGAACAGCTCTGGAAATAATTGTCCATTTTGTTTCACCTTTCTCCTTCTGGGGTTTTGGGTCTTGCCTGTCACATTTCATGGCACCATCTCCCAGACCTGATTGAAGTGCTTAGGGGTGGGTGGTACCCCAGAGGGCAGGACCCACGTGGGGAGTAGCACCAGCACAGGTTGGGGGGACACTAGTGGGCACCACTGTGAGCCCCTGTCCCCGTCCGCTGAGCACTCCACCCATCCCTGGGGCTCTCCGATTCCACGCTCGGAGAAAGTGGCCAATTATTTTTCTGTCTGAAAGAGTCTGTGATGTGGCAGAGAATGACAGCTCCAAGGGAGAAAACACCTCTTCATTAAAAAGTGCTGCTAAGCACACTGAATATCCAGATCCCAGCACCCAGTTGCACAAAGGTTAGGATGAGAGCCAATAAATGATGCGCTTTCACAGATTTTTATATATACACATATAATATGTATGTGTACAACGTACATGCAGACATCCCCCCCACGATCTACAGGCTGTCTTTCAACACAGGGTGGCCAAAATCCTTTAAGTCCCTACTCAGGCAAAACTCCCGCTGAAGTCCAGTTTTACTATCAGTTTGATGTAACAGGAAAAAAACCAATGAACTTGGTTACCAAATGCAGGAAGAGACTCAGCTTCACAGAAAGAGAAATGATTAGGAGTGTGTTGAGGGAAAAGATTAAAAAGAAAAGAGAAAGCAATAATCTGTGTCTTGAACACCTCTGTTTGAAAGGTTGCAGGGAAGAGGCCAGGCTGCTACACTTTGTAGGTTCCATTTTATTTCATTGCCTTTTAAGTGATTTTAATGATTGCATGAATTCATTTTAATGAATTAGAAAGTATTTCTAAGAAAGATACAAAATACATATGAATCATGTGACAATGCAGAACTGGGTTTCTTGGTGAGGCACATTGTGCTGTAGAAGAGAACAACTCTACCGCTGATATCAAAGAAAGCTCAAAATGGAAGCTGCATTTTGGGATGTGATTTTTAACAGCCTTCCTTTCCTTTTCCTTCAGAAATTCTGAGGGGCTAAGAGAAGAGAAAAGAAGGCAACAAGGAAAAGATGGGAGAAAAAGTGGTGACATCCAGGGCTGCAGCAATTCAGCAAGGTGGAAGTCATCATTCCCACAATGGCTCTCTGGAAGAGTTTAGGCTCCAAGATGACCAGAAGCAGTCCTCAGTCTTTACCTATCTCCTCACACCCCAGCAGCTTCCCCTAGCCCCGTTCCCTGGCTGCCTGCATTCACGCCCTGAGCTGCGTGGGCTCAGCGGGTTGCTGCCCGTCTCCCACAGAGGCTCGGTTACGAGCCTGACTCTTCCTTTCCCTCCTCCAGGAGGGTGGCCCAGGTGGGATGCTCGGACCGTCACACCGCCACGGTTGCTTTGCAGATGAGCCCCACTCCCTCTCGCTCCTGTATCTCTGTGAAGCAGGAAAACCTTCAGATAGAACCAGGGCTGGGCAGCAAGCAACCCTCTGGTTATGGCTATCTCTTTATTTATAGGGTGACATACTGAGAGAAACCACCACCGGTTCCCTCAGAACTGGGAGAATATTCAGGCTGAACTATAATCCAGGGGTGCAGCGATGAATAAAGAAAGAGAGAGGCTCACGTATTTGATGTTCAAGGCTGGCCGATAAGAAATGAGGAAATCCTGTGCTGACCAAGTGGATAAACCCCTGTGATGATGCCTTTATTCAGCGACTTGACAGGATCATTAAACACAACCTTTTTGTAACCTTTCCTGCGGTTTTATTTTGAAATTTCCACCTCCCCATGTCCTCTCACCTGATTGTATAACAATGCCTTTCTCAGCGTCCTAAAGAAGGAATCTGCAACAAGGCAGAAATGCTCAAAATATGGAAGATCACTTCTTCTTTTCCTAAACAATTTACAGATTATAGCCACTTGTTTTCAATAAAGATTTTAAGCCACAATCACTTATTTTCAGTAGAATTTTAAATCCTGCAACGGCCCATCTTTGTTCTCCTATGTTTCAATGCAGAACTGCCGGGTTTAAGTTCTGGAATATTCGTATTTGATTGTTTTCTGCTTTAAATGCACTGTAATGTAACCATAACAATATACCACTTTTCCATGCTTAGCATATTCATTACCTTGTCTTCCTCTCAACTTCTTGATTTGCATGCAAGAAATCTGTGTCAGAGAGAATGCAATCTGCAAGCCAATAAAATCCTTTCCCATGGGAGGAAGGAGTCAAAGTGGTACGTGTAGCTCAGATGAAGAATACGAAGTACATACAAGAGCATGGTCCTGCATGATGTGAAAGGCCCATGGTCCAAGTGCAGCGTGCCGGGCAGGGAATAGCTGTTGCAAGAAGCAGCGAAAGGGCTCCAGCTGCAGATCCACCAGACATTGGCTTTATTGACAAAACCAGACCATGAAGTCTCCTTGGTAGTTGCCTGCTCACTCCTATGGCTCAGGTCTTTGCCCCTCAGGTCAGTCTGTATGAACATTTGGAAGTCTGTGCTGTAAATTGAGCCTTAGGGGTAGTTCTGCTTAATAATTACCCTCTCCCAATAAAGTGTGGTTTTAACCCTGCTTACTTTGGTGATCAGGTTCGGCGTGCAGTCTTACCAACAGCTGCATCAGCACAATGAAGGCGACAAGCAGCGTCACGGGAACAAAAACAAAGAGCTGTGGGGTAGAAACTTCCTCCGTTGGTTTCACAGGCACCCCACTGAACCCTCCCCAGCAGATTAGCTGGGGCAGGTTGGTCAGGTTGCTGCCCGTCACCTGCCTGCAGCATGGCCACAGAAGGCTGCGGCTCTGCGCTTAGCAGAGGTAGACCCATGCACCCAGCAGTGCTCATCTGACCCAGTTTAGGCTCAGGCATGTGGTCACATTTCTGTCAAATGGGTCCACGCGCCCGCCAGAGGTTTAGCCAGCTGCAGGTGAATAGGCAGCACCCAGTTTAGCATAAAGGCTGCTGGTGCAGGACCAACCTGTTGCCATGTTTTGAAGAAATCTGAGCCCGGGCGTGGGTGTACCGATCAGCAATCTGAGGCCTCTGCCCACACCACTTCTGATTTAGTACGAAGAATCTTGAAACCAGATTTGTGGAACCATGGCCTGATCTGCTTGCAGCTCCTGACCCATGGCAGCATTATAAGGTGTACGGAGCTAAATAATGATTTTCCTGAAAGTGCTGCACCCTGAACTCTGGCAGTTTGGCAGCTGGTCTGGCCACAGCACAGCTGGCAGGGACTGGGGCAGTAACATTGTCAGCCCTCCCAGCACTAAGCAAAGCAGCAATTAGAGAGTTAAAGCAGCCAGCGCTGGTTTCTCTCTTCAGATTTGATCTCAAACACCCAGGACAGAGGCAGTTACACCTCTCTGAACTAACTCCCCGCTGCCTGCCTTCCTCTATACTCACTTGCATGAAAACACCCAGAGTTAAAAATATGCCAGTTCAGAATCGTAATAGGCAGTGGCAGATCAAGCCTAGTTGCACTTTCTGTCTCTCTCACCAAAGTGTAATCTGGTGGTACCTGATATGGCTAAGAGCTAGAATGATGATTTACTACAGCTCAGTTAACACAAAGCAGCTCAGGCTGCAGGTTCACAGTGTTTTGCTTGAGGCATGCCCTTTTCACCACTCCTATTCCCAGCTGTGGCCAGTGACCCCTCAGCTGGGCTGGCCCAACCATTGGTGGGATCTCCTTGTCAGCTAGAAACCTAAATCAGCACTTAAAATCCACGCTTGTAGCCCAGATCCCCACATAGTCGTGCTAGGGGTCATACCCTGTGCTATGGGGGCCAGAACCCACGGGAGAGGAGCGAGGCAACTCCATGAACCCATACAACTGCTAAAGCATGCCTAACTGAAACCACAGCCTTGCAAACTTCAGTGCCTGGACTGTATGCCCATTAACTGAGCAAAGGCTTGCCAGAGTTGTCTTTAAATTTGCTCCCCATTACCCATCCTCTCCTTCCAAATAAGTATGAGTCTGCCAGAGACTTCCTATTTCTCTGCAAAGATGTGGACTCAGCTGAAGTTTGCTTCAGTTGATTAATTCAGCTAGTGGCAGGTCTCTCTGCATGAAAGACTTAATGCAAAGCCTATCTTAATAAACATCAATAGTTTTCAACTAATACAATGAAGGCATCCCCAAAACTTGGCTATGAAAAGCGCATTCAGCCACGTAATACCTCCCCTAAAACTGCAGGAGTTCCAGTAACATTTACTTTTTTTTAAAGGAGGTTGCAGTTTCCACAGAAAATGTTTAAAGGTCTGTGAATTGGAAAATGTGCCAACCTCTACTACAGCGAATCCCTGAAAGGCCCAGGTGAACAATTTCCTAATGGAAAGGGGCACGGTGACGTCTATTAAAACCTGATTGAATATTTGACTTGCCATAGCTTGTGGCTTTTGGAAACTCCGACTTCATAGAGCTTGCAAACAGTTATAAAAAAGGAGAGGTGAAAACAATGTTTGTAACAAGAAGCATTAAAAAAATCCTTAGTGTAATATTGTTATAAAAAAACAAGTTAAAGAAAATGATTATGTAAAAGTATTCGGTATAGCCAAACTGCCGTTAAGGCAGTCTGCTTTAAAGCATATACACAGGGGCATTTGAGCTGAAAAAAAGTTTCACAATTACATCAGCTTTGTAGGCTGAACTGTTACTACCATTCACAGGAAAATAAACCAGTGACTAAACAAAAAAAAATTATGAGAAGGTTTCCCCCCCATCATATTTCTCAATAGCAATGAGAACGACTTTCCCTGGTTGTGACTCATGTGAGGTCGGCAGAGATCCACCGGGGCTGAAACGTCTCCCATAAGTTTATCCCCCGTGTTTCCCTGCAGAGCCCCTTCCCGACGCCTCCGTCCCTCGCTGGCTCAGCAGCCCTGGGGATTGTCTCCCCCCCAGCACCCCAGCTACACCTTTCCCGTTTCTTATTTTTCAGCATGGGCAAGTCTATGGTATAGGCATCCTTACTATTGACTCGAGTGGTCTTGCACAAGCACCAGTCCTTGCCAGCACCCAGGCTCAAACCCGCTGCCCACCTTCCCAGGAGTGCTCTGGATCCACATCCCGCTGCACTGTACGTGTGTCCCTGCCACACAGGGACAGCCAGGGTGGCTGCATGCTGAGACAGCCCCTCAGGTCATCCCACAACAGCTGGTATCCATGAATTGCCCCATCAGCCTCTTGGCACCCCACATCCAGGGAGCTACCAGGTGCTGGTTTACCTGACATTGGTCTATGTCCAGCTGGGTTTCCTGCAGCCAGCACTGGAGTACTCTGGGGTAATACAACCAGCTTTTTATGGTCTCAACACTTTAAACTTCCACTGGAGGGAAAAGCAGAGCAGATGGTGCCTGGGCTGGGAGCAACTTACCTTTGACGTCTTCAGAAAGCGCAGCCTGGCCAAAGGCCGTGAGCCGTGCTGAATAACCTGAGCACCTACATGTCTGCCCTTTCCTGCTATTATTCTGGCTCTTCTTGCACCACCTGTTATCAGGAGGGTTCTGCCATCGGTGCTGACATGCTGGAGTTGAATATGCATAATATTAAAAAAAAAATTGTTACATCGCAGTGGACAAGTGCAGAAATAGTCTTAGGTTGAGCTTGGATACCCTACCTGGCTTGGCTACCAAAATAATTTGTCCTTATTACTGGAATAGGGACAGATCTTACTAAACACTCCACTTATGGTATTTTTCAGAAGTGGTAAAAGTGATGGCACTTAGAATACAGCATTTTTTTAAAAAACTTGATTGTGTAATTAACTTACAAGAAAGAAAGTACAGGTTTTATTTTCCTACCTCCTCCTTAACCCCTACGGGCTGTGATATCATATGTGTAAATTCAAATTAACACTTCTCCCATCTGGATTTCTGTATATTTAAATTGGAGGCTTGGAATAATGTCCTTCTTTTTAGAATAAATGCTTTTGAGAAACTACCATGTTTGAAGAGCAGTGGGTTGGGTGGCTGACCATGCTAGTGCCTGACTAGGAAAACCACAGCCAGCTCTGAAATTACTTTGTCAACTTTTTTTCACATTTAGACTTTATACCCCGAAGAGAGATTGGTATCTTTGTAGGCAGGGCATGCTAGCCGATGAATATTTTTCTATGACTTCCTTAAGTCCTTATTTTTACTGCAGGCATGAACTCCTAACTCTACCATTGCATTTTTATCAGCTGGTCCCCTTTGCAGCTGGGCACCGCTGCCTGCCAGCTGCTTTACGTCCTGTCTCTGGGACACCCTGTCTGGTGGGGAAGTGCGGTGGCTGCTCCGGTCGCTCCTTACCCAAATCTCTTCTACCAGGCAGGAGGGCAGAGATAGCTACAAAGGCATGGCTGCCTCAGGGCGAAGGGGAAAAACAAAACCCCAAGAAGAAACCTCCCAGGACACCCACTGCATCCGTAACCGGGGCAGAGGGTAGCATCACCCAGGGCCCGGGCTGCACTGCTGTGCGGACGTCTGTCTTGTGAGAGCTGGCACCTCCATCTGCCCCCTTCACCCGGCAGACGGGGCTCAGCCTCAGTGAGAGTGTGTGATCTGCCTGCACACGCTCCAGTCAGCTGCAGAAAGGCTATGGCTGTGAAGCCCTCAAACCCAAAAACATCGGCAGGCAGCACCAGCCCATTTCTCGCTGCCCCGCTTTTGTTTGTGGCTTCCCCGCTCGTCCTTCCCCCGCAGCGGGGATGGAGTTGGAGAGGAAACTCTGCTCTGCCATTCCCAAGAAGATGCCCTGCCAGAAACCCACCAACAAAGAGAAACAGCTGCTCTTTGGCCTTCTCCTCACTCTCACAAGAGTCTTGGGGAGGCTCCCCTGTGCAGGCGAATGGGGAGGAAGTGTCCCCCGAGCTCTGGCTCCCCTGGCCCCATCCCTCTCACTCTGTGTGCCGGCACAAGTGGCAGTCACTCAGCAAATCTTCCTCGGCTTGCTTTGGCTGGCTGAAGAAAGAAAAGCTTCAGAAGTCAATTGGCACAGCTTGAAAGCAAATACACCACCCCACCCCCCCCCCCCCCGCCTGCCCCAGCAGCCCTCCAGACTCAAACGCCTGTTCCCAAACCCAACAAGCCCCGCAGCATTAAGCTGAGATTGCTTCTCCTCAGCTTCAGCTGCCGGCGGCCCCGCAGTGGACCCCCGGCCTGCCCACTCAAGGCTGAGGGGAGAGCTGGGCTTCCTGGGACCATCCCGAAACACGGACATGGGCAGCTGGAGGAAACACCAGCTTGTGCTGGGTGGTCAGCGTGGGGTGTGCTGTGCTGCGGTTTCAGCAGGAGGGTGGGGGGGACGTGATGGGCTGTGTTTGCTGACATGATCACAGCTTTTTAAAACGAGCTTATGCTGCAAAAGCCAAGACATCTCAGATGACGCTTTTCAGCGTGCTGTTGGCTGGTGCAGAGGCTCCCAGTAAGCGCAATTCAGAGCAGCTCCACAGGAAGCCACACATGCACCAGAGAGCAGCCAGAAAGCCGGGGCATGATGCTGCAGCCCTCCGCCCTGGAGGCAAAGCTGCGGGTGATGGGGCAGGCAGCAGGATGAACCCACAGGCTTTCAGGGACTCTCCCTTCCTCCATTCCCATCTGCAGCAGCCCTGCACACTTCACTTCCATGCTGCGGTGCTGTTCCTTGCTCTCAGCTAAAGCTTCTCCCTGAGCAGAACTGGTGCCAGGTCCTCCCCGACCTCGGCTGGTGCCATCACGCCAGTGGGAATCTGGTCTCACCTCCACAATGCAGAATAAATCAGATGCTTTATCTATGGATGGCTGCTGTTCCTCTCGCTCCCAATGCATCTGGAAAGGCTCCTTCAGCTGTCCCTCACTGGCAGGGCTTTCACGCACCAATGTCATGCAGTCCGCACATCCCCGTATGCCCAGGGACAGCCATGCGTGCAGGAGGACAGCACGGTATCACTGCGAGCAGAACAAACCCTCCAGCAGCTCTTATCCCACGCTGGGTCTCAGGCACAGCTGCACACCTGCAGTATGCAGACCCCAAGGTCTTGCCTACTTGTGTACAATTAGGAACCAGTAATATGGACGCCACGTGCAGTGGGAGAGGAGGTAGCTTCTTCACATTGCTATGGCTACCTGTAGAACATGTAGAACATATAGGTTCCAGTGTGTTTCTATACATTATGCAAGTATCCTTTTTTCCCCAAAAATGAAGTCACCAAAGAAGCTGAAGCTGACCACTTTCTGTCTCAAATGGCAATCCCTGTTCCTCCCACACTCTGTTTCTCCCTTTCCCCGCTTTTGGCCCATGGCTGTCCTTCCCACCTCGAACTGTTGGTTGGTCTCAGTGTTCACGTGGCCCTTTGCTTCAATTCACTCAGCTGATGGAGAACCATCCTGTGGCCATTCACATGAAAATCTTGATTTTCTCTGGATTAATATTCCACTGAGTTGAATCACAGCAAAGTTCGAGGAGCAGACTGGGCATCTGGAGAAGAGCAGGGATGAGGGGAAACGAACAGGACATTTTCCTGTTGATGGCAGAGATCAGCTCAGTTGGATGGCCTCGCTTCCTCGAATAAAAGATTCTTCAGAGAAGCAGCTTTCTTGCTCTTTTTTTTTTTTTTACATTAGAAGATCAGCTTACCTGACTCTTTGCCACTCTACCTTCAGATTTGATGCTTTCCTTCAGAAAATGCTCTGGCACATCCAGAAAGGCTGGGGTCGATGCAGGAGTGACTGAAGAAATCCTATGGCTTGTGTTGCAGAGAAGCCAGATTAGAGGCTTTAGGTGGTTATTACTAATTTAGCCAACCAAGGGCACCAGGCATGGGCATAACTGTTCTGTACGTATGAAATACTTTGCCAAAGCCAGACTTTCGTGTCCTGCTCACACCCTGCTGCACACTCTTACTGCCAGAAGAAGTGTTTGCTGTTTTTCTTGGATTCAGGTAAGTCTTTCTTTAATTAATCAAGAATATCTTACACCTCTTGAAGGATGTGTTATTATCAGCACTCCAGTCCCATCAGCAGCGTATCCAGCAGGCTCCTGTCTCTGATTCAGTCTTCCATTTTTGTCAAGGCGAGCTGAGACACCAAATATTGAGCTCTGAAATTATTGTTTATCATGTGTGGTTACTGTGCTTTGTACTTGGACAAGCCTGAATCCCTGGGGTTAGAAACACTCAGAGGCACCTTTAAAAAACAAAATAATCAAGCCCATCAACAATTTATCTATATGTTTGTTAATACAATGGAACTTGAGCCAAAATACAGTACAGCAAAAAGACCGTATGTCTTCGAAAGAATTTCCTTTGGATCACACACATAAACGTCAGTTTAGCAGATTATTTGATTAAAGGAGTTGAGATTCTGCACTTAATTTATTCCTGGCCTACTGCATATTTCATCACATGCAAATATTCAATTTTTTTCTGGGGACAAAGGGAAAGGTTTTTCCTGTGTTTTTCTATCCACTATCTCCTTAAGCAAAGTTGAAGAATCATTTTGACTTTGCTGGGGCTTTGAACGGGGTTACACAAATCTGCTGATTTTATTGGGCAAATTGGGTGTTGCAATAATTTAAAACACCTAACAAAGATGCTTCTTTTTGTCTTGCTACCATCGAGCGCTGTTCATATAGTACATTGTGGCATATTTAATGCTCAGGTCTGACCTGATGACATCGTGGCTGTAGGTACAGAATTGTTTGACTCTGGCTCTTGCTCCGGCCCTGGGGAAGATGACTGCAGTGCATTCAGGAGTGGGGAACCCACAGCAGAGCTAGCTGAAAAACAAGCAGAGAGGTGGGAAGGATCAAGTTCATGGCATAAGCAAATACTCTACAAATCATCAAGAGACTAACTGGATGGCCACAAAGAGATTTTTGTCAAGGGTTTTATACAGCTAAAATCAATTCATTCACTTCATCTGTTTTGAACATACTGGGGATGCAGCTAAAGATGTCACAAATGGTTAGAGCTGCCTGGAAACCTTCAAGGTGTCAATTGACCATATTTTTAGGCGCAGGAATGTTACATGGACACACCACAATTTCACCAGTGATTTCTTTAAAAAACAAATGGAGTCAGAAATCTACAAGGGAATAAAAATATCAGGAGAGTGAAGCTGAGTTGAAGCAGGGTAACTCAAAAATCAATATTTTGCTTTTAAACTCTTAAGGGGAGGCCCAGGAGGGCTGCACTCATTTTGTCCTCCTTCCTTATTGTCCTCCGAGGATTGGCTGAGAAGTGACAAGGCTGCTCCGTACTTACTGCAGGACATTCCTCACTAACAAGCCACTTGTTAGAGTAGTCTGCTGCTGCTTCCCTGCCCAGCGCCCGGCTTTCACTGAACAGCATCAGACAATGGTCAAGCCGAACTTGAAACTAGAGGTGGAAAAAGGGCTCTTTTCCTTTTGCCGTACGCATGCATTGAATGCCCCTCTGCCTGCAAGCTCAGCCCTGTACGTGGAAACTGGTCATCGAATCTCCAGCATTGCTGATAAAACCCCCAGGGTTTGCATTCAGGGAGTAAATTCAATCTGAGGTCACTCCAGAGACCGGGCCAGCAGTGAGGGGAAGAGGTGGCCACATAACTATATCCTGCCCCTTTTTCTCGTGGTTATTTGTCTATGGCTTTGTCTAACACAACTGGGGAAAAAAGGAGGCAAACACTTTTAGGTGTTTTTCTAAGCAGAAGTAGTTGAAAGGCCAAGGAACTTCTGGGGTGCCATTTTCTGTAGTTTTTACAGTGTAAAAAAATATGGCCAGGAAAGGGTATAAGGTCCTTAGGTCCTTGACTCCCAAAATGACTCCCCGTGGCCACACACAGCCGGACTGCAGAGCACAGCCACCTTGGGCGTGGCTTTCTCCAGGGTGAGGGACAGAGACGGTTCAGAGTGGCCTGAGCAGACTTTGGTCAAGCCAAAGATGCTGAATTGAAAAATTCAGAATCCATACCCTTGCACGGTCATGTTTGCTGGACTGAAGTGGCCAAGACACAGTATGGAGGTGTGAACTCCCCATCCCTGCACCAGGGTGAATGAAATAGGAGCAGATTTTTTTTTTTCCTCCTTAAACAAGGAGTATTTTATAGACCAGCGGCCAGCCAGCTGAAATTATGGATGGCCCACTAAAGACTCCAGCTTATCAATATCAGCCTGTGCACTCCCCTCACCTCTGTAAGATACAGAAAGGAGCCTGTGGTCCTGCAAACCCTGACCTTGGCATCATGAGGAGGATGTGTCATGGCAGACCCTCTTCCCAGACCCGCGAGGCAGCATACATGTCATGAGCAGTACTACCAAGGAGAATGGGGAGACAGCAGGAGAATGGAGCACATAAACCTGCAAAGCGATCCAGCACCAAACTTCAAAAACTATTTTATCCAAATCCTAAGGTGATGGAAGGTAAGTGCCTCAGGACTTTCGAAGCTCTGAACCCAAGTCCCTACAAAAAAGTAAGGTGAGCCCTCAGCATTCACTTTGGGCTCTTGGTGAGCCAATAAACCAGAACCGGCACAAACTTAGGGTGCAAGAGTCATGGTCCTTGTCCCCGTTCTGCTTGGTCCATAGCTATGCAGGTCAACAGGAGCTTTGCCCTGGGTTCAAGATCATCTCTTGAAGCAGCATCTCCAGAAACATCTGTTGCAGGAAGTACAAACGTTTGTGGACCCTGGGCCTTGAGATCAACAACAGAGCAGGGTGTGGAGGCTGGGTAGCATCTTGGGGAAGCCAAGGTTTCCATCTCCTCGCCCCATAGGGCAAGGAGAGTTACAGATACAGCCACAGGATTTAGTTCCTACAGACCTTCAGGCAGCGTGTGAGCTTCTTGGTTCAGCTGAAGCACAGAGCTACGGAGCCTTTGGCCATGCAAACCCTTCCCGGCTGTGTGGAGCTGAGTTGCCCTGCTGACAAGCCAGGCTGGGTTGCCTGACGGGAGGCCTTCGGCCAGCGCAGGCTGCAGCACAATGCCAGCAGTCATTTCTCACTCACTGTGTCCTGGGAATACAGGGGTGCCGTGGGAGCTGGCTTCTGTTTGCAACAAAGAAAATTCAAGTCAGAGTGAGGATTTACACTTTTTTGAAATGAGTCCTTTCCCAGCAGTGCTGCCCACTGGAGATTTTGAAAAGACTGGCCAAGGCAGTCCCCTCTGACCAGCACTGCCAGCGTCAGTGTCTGCAGAAGGACCTCATTGCTGCCCAGCAGAAAACTTGCACCAAAACTCTGCTCGGAGCAGCACAAAGGAGCTTTCAGTCTTAACCTGCTCTTGGTTCTTTTTCTTGCATGTTTCCACTTGTTTTCTAAATGTTGCTTCTTCCCCTGGTTGCACAGATTTGTAATATGCCAAATCACCCTGAAGCCTGTAAAGCACTACGTAAGGCTTCATTTTGCTTTATTCCAGTGTCACGTCTCTGCCAGTGACACTAAAATGGACAATGCATTGGACTTCAGATATCCCAGAGAGGACAGATGTGTGGTCAGTGCCACCTCATTAAGTCGTTTGTTTAACCCCCCCCTCCCCCCCAAACAATCCACTTTCATGCAGATGGAAATCCCAACCTCCCTCTTTTCACTTAGATGTGGATTCTCCCCCGGCAGACACGTGTTGATCTACTCAGCTAAAAACTTCAAACCCCTAAAATTCTGGTCTTTGACCCTACCCTAAAACCAATTTGAACTATTCTCAGCTGATCTGAAGTTGAAGGAGATGTCTTTTAACTGGAAATACCTTATCTTTAGACAAGTAATCGTTGTTAATTAAACCAGTAAAGAGACATTAGCCTCTGCTTACTTAAGTTTTAGCCTGTGGATTAACAGGCAATCCATGATGTCCTTTTAAATGAGGATGTTCTCATGGAATTGGACAACCCCTGCACCAATATCCTTTTCCTGTGAGATGTGAAAAATAAACCTTGCACTGTAGACTGAGAGTAAACTCGTCCTGCACAAAGCACGCATTTCTAAAGCTTGCTTTCTCTCTTCAAAACAGACTAGAGCTTCTCCAAATACAAAAATTATTTTAGCAGTAACAGAAAAAAATCTGTAACCAGTTGCTAATACAGAAGTTACCGTGTGGAAATAGAAAGGGGGGTGGGTTTGTACATGGAGCCTTCCCACACTGGCACTCCTGAAATTCATGAGTAACAACATGGATGTGCTGGAGTTGTAACAGTAAGAGCTTGATAGAAAATGGAAAAGAAGCAGGCACAAGATTTGACAGTGTAAGAAAAACATTATTTATGGTAAAATATTTCACATTGTCTAAAGAGCTCCTCTGCCTCACTGTTCACTTGCAGAAAGACAATGCTAAATGTGGTAATTGCAAAAATGGTGATAATGCACTGTGACGAAGTGCTGGGAGATGGGAAATGGCCTGGAACAGCCCAGGTAAAATACACTCAGATGGGGGTGCCAAGCGCAGTCATGCAACGCAAGCAGCCCTTGAAGCACTCCTTGCTTGCAGTGTAGTGTGTACGCCACTGACAGAGGATGGATGGACCTTTGGTCTGATCCAGCAACATGTATGCACACATATCTATATAAAAAAATTATACCTGTGGTTTGAATCCCCCAAATCACGTGTCTATGTTAGCCTTTAGCTTGGGCCAGGGTAAAGCACCACCAGTGAGGTGTTACGGTTACACTTACTGGTCTTCAATGTCAATGGGTTGGATTCTCTGTGTACCATCTTGTGTAGTGTCACTTACATTGGGTGAAAGTGAATGCCAGTTGCAAAATGCCAGCACTTGACACTTGTTATTTGCTATCAAAAATGTCTATTGCATGGTGCTAGTCAATAGTGAATTGACTCCAAAGAAAGTTGTCCCAGTGACTAGAAATTGGAGAAAGCCCATACAACCTAGAAAATCCTGCTTGTGAAATATCATATACAAAATTATATTTCTTTTTTTGCAAATTCATTAATGCGGTCCTCACATCATCTCTCTGTTCTTTGGAGGTTTATTCCTTCTGTAGATTCCCCTTAAAAAAAACCCAAACAAACCCAAATCCAATCGTCTCTATATTTAAAACTGCCCTTTCCCTGTCAAACGGTTAATTTTCAAATTTTGTCACACATGGAAAAAACATTCTGCCTGCACAGAGAATATTTTCCTCCTCAACCACCTTTCTTTGTAATGAAGAAACATCAACGTATCATAGGCCAAGTAAAGCTGAAAAGTTGCCACTTTACAGAGGTTAGCAAACTTGTTGGAGCTTTTCCCATCAAGTTTTCATGGCTATGCTCTTTCCCGAACAGTATTGGTCTTTTTTCTCTCTCTCTTACACGCACACGTGATTCTTGTGGCTGAATCAAGTCAGCAGAGGTACAGTACATTTTCTATGCCAGGATTTAGTTTAAAAAAGTGGTTCTGAAATTTCACATACAGCAAAAAACCTGAATGTGATCCCCAGCTATAATGTATTCTTAAAGAATAGTCTGACTGTCATTTGAGTTGCTGAGAAAAGGCAAAGATGAAGAGCAGATATAAAGAGATCAAAGAAAATTTTTCCTCTGCCCTTCTGTGTTTCTACTATTTCCAACCTAAATGATTCTATGATTCTATAATTTTGCTACTGACTTTGAATGTCCCATCCCAGATTTACTAAAATAAAACTACCAAAGAGATTTTTTCCCCCACTTACCACCTTGGCTACGACGGGTGTGCATGCTTAAGGGACAGTGGGGGAGGGAAAACAGGGGGGAATCAAAGCTTTAAAGTGCACAGACTGGCAGCTACAGTTGAGACCTTGACCTGTCACATCATGCAGCTCCAGTCAGACAAGATGTGACAAGGACATTGCACAGCACCCTGGCAGCGAGCACCTGCACCCAGGACCTGCCTCTCACTCCACCTAGGAGCCACCACAGCAGCAGGGTGAGAGCTGGGGCACAATCTCAGCCCCTCAAATCCATCAAGTTCACACAGAAGAGAGAGGCATACTGGCATTTAAATGGAATCTGAAGCACATTTCTTGGTTTTACACGTCTGGCTCAGGGAAGGCAGTAGCTGGGATGACTCCAGACAGAAAATACAGACTCTGGTGCTTCTCAGTCCCAAAGCCTCCTTTGGCAAGTGGAGTTCATAAACCTCCTGGCAGCTCCGATTATGATATCCTCACTCGTGACAAGCAATACCTTACTCCAGGGGAAATCTCTTTGATTTTTAATTTAGCCTAAAGTTATCACATAGGTGTAAGACACCAAGACTCAAAAGTTCCTGGAGAGTTAGAGAGTACTGGCATTTGCATTTGAATCTCAGCTGCTGGCTCCAAGTGTGAGGGAGGAGAGAGGGGGCACAGTCTCCCCTCTTCTTCCTACTTACACTTCTTGCATTTTTTTTTTTAGCACAAAAAAGACTTATGGGTGAAGAACAAATGCTGGGATAGGTCCCACTCTTTTTAAAGGCTGCCATATTAAAAAATAGCTTAAAATTTATTAAGTTTATTTAATTCAGGCATTTACTTCTTCAGCTGAGTGACTTTAAAGAAGTGTAGTTACAATTTGTCATGAGTTACAGAAGAGATCCCAAGTAGTTTCTCTGTCTATCAGCCAAAGGTCCTGAAGAGACATTAATTTTTACCATTTCAGCAAGTACAACCCTCACGTTAAAGAAAGGAAACGGGGGCACATACAAAGTCTCACCACTGCCAGTAACAAAGTAAGAAATAATACCCAGAAGTCTGTCCTGACTCTGCTTGCTGCTCTACCCAACAGGCCATGCTTCTTGGACGTCGAGAGAAATTTTTCTTTTTTAAGCTTAGCACAAAATCTCAATTTTCTGTTTTAGTTCCAGCACTATGTGCCTTTGCTCTTCCTTGCAGTGCGTCCTTCATTCACCCACTCTGTACCCGCGTGTCCCTGCACACGCATTGTTCTTTCCCCCCATAAAACCTCCTGCTGCCCGAAGGCCCATCCAGTGACTTGGCTGCAGTGGAGCTGTACACCGGTGGGGCGTCTGTCAGGCTGCCACTGCTGCTTTGTCCCCCAGATTCACTGTGGTGGCCCTGCAGAGTTTTCTAGACTGAATGCAAAGTGGAGAACAAGGAAAATAGTGCAAATAATGGACACTAGCGTGATTGCACAACTGCTTAAGAGAGTGTGTTTGAATTCGGTGGCCCAATGGCCACCAAAGAAAGAGAGAGAATGAATGAACTCTGACCACTCTGCATCACAGGCTGTAATAGTTACAGATGAGACAAGGATTTATATTCCAGTTTTTCAGAGGGTAATAACAATTCACCTGTTTGAAAAGAGGTAAGCAGGCTGGACCTTCAACTCTCCCATCTGGGAGCATTGCTGTTTAAAGTGAAATGTTTGTTGACCTTGATGAGGTTAATGCAAAAGGCTATTGGGTATTTGCATACCAATTTCTGAGCCTCCAAAAGCTCCAAAAGAAACATGGTGATGTCTGAAAGCCTAGAATGACACGCAGCAGGTCTCTGTTTCTGAAGTATCACTATTTAGAAAAATAATGTATCAGATACTCTTGCATTTAAAAAAAGAAAAGTAAGTTTCAAGGTAATTAAGAAGCAAATAACTTAAAACCACAAAGGACACTAGTGTTTTTTAAGAGTTAAAATGTTGTTCTAGGGTTCTCTGCTACAACCTGCCATTAACATTAAAAAAAGGATTAGACACTTACATGGTGGCAGGCAGCGTGAGTGCTTTCCTTCCTAGACAGCAAGACATACCAGGATAGAAACACTTTGACATTAGAGCATAAACAAATCTGTAAATGATCAGCCACGAAAACAAATCTGATTGATTGTTTGACAGTTCCTTAATTGTCCACCACAAAGTATATGGCTATTGTCTCCTGCAGCCAGAGCAGGGTGATATAATAGCAATAATAACTATAACAGACAGAAGACCCTTTGCACTATGTGGATTGTGCACCTGGTCTTACAAATCAATTTATGCATACCTTTTCTTGTTTGCAAGTGATATCTGGAAGGTGAAGAGACAGAGTAACACACATCTAAAATAAATGGAATTAATCTGGAAAATAGGCTCACTTCCATTTTTTGATCCAGTGCTTGCCTAAGAAAAAAATAGCTTCAGGTCACAATACAAATCTCAGTGGTTTACATTTGTCTATGCAAAAATGCAAATGTCTTTGATTCAGTTAAGCATGTGCCCAGCTTTAGACCTGTGCTTAAGTCCTGTTTATTACAACTAAACACCATTTACAGTACTTTGCTGAATCAGGGGCTACGTTCAGTGTTCCCATGGATAGGCAGCCATATGCCATGCGTCCTGTGGTATATAATGCTTAATTTCCCAGGGGAAAATAAATCTTGCAGAAATTTCTCTTCATCAGGCCTTTTATTAGACACTGCTAGATCTGAGTCCCGGGAGAGCATGATTTGCTTGGCTGCAATAGCATGTGCACTCCTAGAAAATACAGAAATTGGCCGGACACACTAGTACCAGAACTGGTACTAATTTCAATAGCAGCTAGACCCTTGCTTACATATTTATTAACAAATGATGAGGAAAAATAATAATAATAAAAAAATGAATGTAACTGCACCTGGAACAACCTTGCTGTGCCACAAGTCCGCCCTTGCCAGCTGCCCACCACCCACCATCCCCTTCCAGTCCTGGCCATGGTCTTCTCCACGTGTCAGGATGCTGCATGGGAAGCAGCAGGTCGCTGCCCAAGCGGGGCCGGCTCCAGCACTGCAGTGGGGGCAGACCCATCCCGCCACCTTTCCCACTGCTGCCGACCCTGACTTCTCGGCACATATGCTGGCCACTCATAAATGTCTCCGTGAGCCAAAGGCAACCTGGTGTGGTCCCAAGCTGGAGGAAGGGGCATCCACACAGTACCATTGCCAGAACAGGTAGGCAGCAAAGCAGACAAAGGGGAAATGCTCCAGGAGTTTGGGACAGGCAAACTTGAAAGGATGCTGCTGAGGGGGGTCACCAGGTATTAGAGGAACGAATAACAGCTTTGGCTCATCAGTGAACCCAGCTAACCACCTGGGAGGGAAGGCTGCTGGGAAGGAAACCTGCTGCAATTTTACATCACTGGAGGCGTTTAAGGAACGTGTGGACATGGCACTTCGGGACATGGTTTAGTGGACATGGTGATGTTGGGCTGATGGTTGGACTTGATGATTGGACTTGATGATCTTACAGGACTTTTCCAACCTTAGTGATTCTGTGATTCTGTGTGATTTCCTCCCTTGCCAGATTTGCCCCTCTTTCTCTCACCTCTTCCAGTTTCAATCCATCAGATATGCTCTTAATGGTTTGACACCTGATGGAAATCAAGGGCAAATTAACGTGTTCCTTCTAATTGACATACCAACATTTTCTAAATGACCTCCCTTACTCTTCACCCTGGGAACACTACACTCCTGCTCAGCCATTACTATTCCTATTTTATGCAAGGAGCAATCAAACCCGCTCTCAGAAGGACGTTGTCTATGATGTGCTTTTCTTGAAATGCCATGTGCTCGCAGGGGCACTCTCCCCTTACCACTGGTGAACTGGCAGTCACCACTGGTGTAGGATGATATACTGGGTGGAAACTTGCAGACTGCTGAGACCTAGGTGCCTGTTCCCTCTCAACATTGCTTTTCTCTATACTCTTTCATCTTCCATCATGCACATGCAATAAGATTTTTCTAGCCAAGATTTTTCCTGTCATATTCCTGTGTAGCAGCTAGGTTGGCCATGGTAACAGATGTGCGCCAGAGTCCTACGTTACCAGAGACAAAATTAAAGCCAGTTTAGTCCCTGATGGTTTATTTCTTACCCTGATGTTCAAAGATTGATTTATCTTCCTGCTTTTCCACTTCCCTTTGCCTTATCTTTCACTCCAAATAGCAGAGTCGCTTGGGATCCCCCAGGGTGAGGAAAATGAAACAAACACGTCACAGTAGCTGTTGCTGCTCTCTTGGAGACTCTCTTCCAGCATGGGACAGAGGCTGGCATTTGAAGAACATTTCTTTCATTAGCAACATCTACTTCAGCATTCCCTGTGCCACACGATCTCCCTGTTTGTGTATGGCCCCCTGGACAGATAAACCAATTCAGCTTAAATATAACTAAGCAAAAAGAAGGTAAAGATTACTCTTAGGAGTGGTGAGCTTCCAGGTGCCTCTCGCTGCATGGCTGGACAAAGTGTTGCTTGGTCATAACTGAGAGAGCTGCGCTGGGGCAGGAACAGGCAGCCAGAGGGGAATAAAGTGCCGCTTCAGCTCACTTTGCTGCTGAGAAAAAAAACCCCAACACCTGTGGAATCATCCCTGACTGCTTCAGTACTTTTTCAGGCTGAGACACTTCTTCCATTGCCATTTAAGTTACCTTTTTAAACCCAAAATAAAAAAGTCCTCTCCTCTAGAGCTCCTTTAGGAGCAAACCAGGTTTGCTAGCACAAAAGTTTTAGCTGATCTCTGTCCATCTGGGAAGAGAGGACATCTACAGAAAAAGTAGTTGGGACCAAACACAGACTGGACTGTGGGTCTGGGCAGTCTCCTGTTTTACTACTATACACCTGGACATGAAGGAATTAAAGCCCAATCTGGGACATGAAACTAATCATATATTAAGGCACCTTCAGAGGGCAAAGTTTTTCTTGCATCAAAGTCAGAATCAAATCATTGATGAAATTTAGATCTAACCCTGAAAACTGTGAGTGTCTCCTGTTGTTCCCATACTCCCTGGGGCTGTAACTTCATGATACAAAATGTTTGGCAGCAGAACAGGCTTGCGATACTGCTGGGGTCCCCATCCATGCTCTTCCCTCTTCTTCCCTCCAACCGCAGCTGCTTATTTCTGCCCCTGCACTGGGAAGAAATAATCAGGCTGGCTATAACCCAGGAATAACTTAAAGTAGGGATGCTAACAAATACCGTATGGTAAAACCATCGCCCAAGAGCATGTCTGCTGTTTGCTTAGTGGAAATGACATGGAAAGTTATAAGCATAGACCAGACTGGTTCACTTTATCATTAGGGTCAAAAATACACAGAACCCAAGCTACCGAAAACACATCAAGCCATGCTAATATGACCAGCATCTTCATGCCTAGATATTGCTTAAAGCCCCAAATGATTTCTGTATGAAGCAAGAAGCGAGATGCATACACAAATAATATCAACAAACAAAACCAATGACCCACACATTGCAAAGAAGGGCAATGTATTGGACCAAATAGCTTTCTTGCCCCCATATCTCAAATGTTTCTAAACTAAGACACTCTAAAAGATGAGACTGCTTCACCTCTACCAAAACAGCTTCCTCCAAAACTGCAGAAAAAGCTTTGTAAAACAGTAACACAAATTAAAGTGTGTACACTGCAGGAATTTATCAATCTGTATCACGAAGAGAGAAGAATAAGACAGACAAGCCATCTATGTTTAACATGCTATAGTGAGGAATTGTCATTATCTTTGGGTTCTTTTATAAATAAAATAAATATAAAAAGACAAGTAATTTTCTCACCTAATTTTCCTGTAGAACTGATAATTAAGTGTTGTTGGCTGCATCACCAGCACACATTTGTGATAGTTGATATAGTGTCTCTGCATATTTAGAAGCTAAAAATCTTCTCTTTTGCTGAGTAAAAATACCTGTTTCATGGCCTTTTCTCTCCTTCAAGTAATAGCCAGCATTTATTTTTTAAAACTTGCCATCAATGAAAAGTCTTACATTTTTTTGAATCTTTCATGTCTCTAGGACCTCACTGAAAAGCAATTACTGTGTATATCGTAGAATGACGCTACCGCATGTATTTTTAAAACGCGCATTACAAAAACACTGGCTCTAACACAGGGTCAAAGTTTGGAAGGACAAACCTCTGCTTGGGGTGGAAGTCCTTACTTCAGCTGTTGGCTTTACTTCACTGTGTGATGTTTTGTACATCCATAAATTTATCTTCTTATGTGTGAAGTGATGAAAATAAAGCTAAGACAATACTGGACATGGAAAAAAATCATCACATATGAGGGAAACATTTGTAGCTTTCCTCACAAGTGTGTACACCCTCTAAGTGTGGTTCATTCTTCATGCAGCAGCTCAGCCATGTCATATCTCAAGAGCCAAAGCTTTATGGCTGAGAGCTACGCAAAAGGAAGATGAACAGATTGGATACAAAAATGAGAACATTTAATTTAAGATGCCCAAGCTGGAGATAGACAGTCAGAGTCTTTGACCAAGAGCTTTTGCACATCCTCAGGTGTTAGGTGCAGCTAAGTGAACCGCTCTGTTCTTGGCTCTTCCTCTCTCAGTGGCCACAGCTCTGGCTCTCGAGGACAAATCCCTTGCGCTGTGATGTTACAGTGTGTCTGGGACTTGCCTCCAACCACACCGACCGACAGGCTTTAACGAAAAACATTGTCTTTGCGCAAATCAAGGGCCCTAATGCCAGTGCCAGGACATCCAGCACATTGCTTGTAGGCAGACACCTTTCATTTAATTTCATTTATTTTGGTAAAATAGAAACAACACCACCCCTTCCCGAGAGATGACATTAAAATAAGTTGTGTTTAAACTGAAACCAAGTACTTGTACAGTTTTCCCCAGTACGAAACTCATTTTAAGTTTAACCGTTGAAAGTTCCCTGAGTACATGAGGCTTTGAAGAGCACATACTTATTACCCGTGACACTGCAAGTTTCGGCACTAGCCCACAGTAACTCCCACGTCATGTACACAGTAGCGCAGTGTTAGCAAAGTCAGTGTCATTTACCACAGTCACTGTACCAAATCAAAGCCTGCATGCACGTACAGAGCTATAGCTGATGCTTATGTTGTGCCGTGGGGTGGTTTTTGCCACCCTGAGGTGGCAAGAGGCATTAGAGGAGACCTTAGAAGAGACTCCCTCAAAATGGTCATGTGAAAATAGCCACAAAGGTATAAAAATTACATCACGTGTGCCAGTTTTCTTACTAAAGTAAATAATGCGTTAGGACCAAAGTCCTAATTTAACTCTTCTAACAGGATCAATGCTGCTTCTGCAAATGCTACTGTCTGCATACTGCACTGTAAATCCTTGAGGACTCGTTAGCTCCTGAAAGTCACTCTGGGGTGATTTAGGAGGTTTGCTGTTGTCTGCCTTCATATGGAGGCATTAGGAGAGGTGGGAATTGTGTGCAAGCCTTTGTCACCACAATCTGCAACCTGGAAAATTAAATTGCTGTTGATCCCGCCTTATGTTAATATTCCTGCCCATAGGCAATGGTATTTTAGACAATGCAATAATTACATATATATGGTTTTCATTTTGGCAATTAAACATCAGGGAATGTGAATTGAAGCCTGGAGCTGTCTGCAAGGACAGAAAGCCATTTTGCCAGCAGCGATCAGCATGGGCTGAGCATGGGAGCACCTTCCCACCTGCCCAGCATTTACCTGCGTTCTTGCCTGTTTGCTACTGAGCCTGAAGTGTCTGTTTGCACAAAGCCCCGGTAGCAATGTGATATTCACCAGCGATGCATTAAAACCCATCATTTTCAGGGCCAACCATGCCTTCTTATAAATTCCAGATAACATTTTAAAAGGCATTTCTAAAGAAAGGCTTGTTATTTTCCCAAGTAGAGACGGGCAGCCCCAGCTTTCTCCTTTCTGTGCCTTCCCTTTCTCCCCATCACCATTGTGTAACAACCCACAAGATACATGACATTTATCACGACAGTTCTCATCCATTCACCTGACAATTAGAAATGCCCAGCGGGTGGGCTGGAGGCCTGATATTTGTGTTTGTATTTTTGAGTTTCAGCATTTCTGTAACCCTTCATTACCATTGGTATAGCCAAAAGTCAGCGCTCACCTCACACAACAGGCACATCCACATCACTAAAACACATGATCTTCTCCACAGATTGAAAAGGAGCTTGGGCTTGAAGTCTCGTTTGTGTGAAGAAGCACCTCCACCAATATTTTCTGCTCAACTGCCATGTTACAACCAGTCGCACTTACCACCCGGAAAGGTTTGTCAACATCTCCTTCCTCTGGGAAGAATGATGTCAGTGTGGGGCAGGAACAAAACCTGCCGTTTCTTTGCCAATGGACAGCTAAGGCCAGATCCTACTTGCAGCAAAACCAGATTGAACTACTGTTTATGAAAACACATGCTGCCTCCACTTCTAAACAAATAATAATAATGATCTAGCTTTTTTCATACCTGGCATAATTTTATTGATCACAACATCACCCCATTGGTATTTGCTCATTACCACCACATATTTTGAGGTACAGCGCATGGGCATGCCATGCTCAAGTAAATCAGGATAACTAGAATTTAATTAAACAGAGTGATTTAAGGCAGAATTAAAATGAAATGACACAAAGTATGATGGGTTTATGCCCAGACCTACTGCCAATGGAGCCGCCAGGATTATTACTCCTCAATTTATTTGTAGAATAAATAATTAAAAGAAAAGCAAGTTCTGACTTGCTTAGACATGTCTGCAAATAATGAAACATCATTAATCATGCAGGAAACTTGTTATATTTTGGTGTATTTGATTTTCGAATACCATGCTTGGTTTCTTGCTTCCCAGAGTCTCCATAGCCCTGCCATCACCACTAGTTGCAAGGGAGGCAGTTTCGCAGGCAGCGGCATTCCCCTGCAGAGGCTGTAACACCACTCTGCCTGGAGGCATGGCGTGTTGATTGAAGCATAGTCTCTATGTGTCATGTGTCAAGGATGATATGTCACCAAATCATCCTTGCATCTCTATGCAAGGTGTTGAGATAACACTATCAAATCATGGTCTCAGGACTGTTTTTTAGTATCTAATATAACAAATCACTGTAAGCTCACTCACTATTAATGTTGATGTCATGAATGTTTACTAATGCATATCAAAGCTGGGATCAATGCAAGGAAGGATGTCAAGTTTACAAGGAAGTAGAGATATCGAGCTGACTTCGCCCCTTCAGCACAAATTACAAGCAAGTTTACGCTGCATTCTGAAAAGGCAGAGTGCAATATTTGTGATACGTTATTAAGAAAACAAAGCTTCCCTTCCTTCTTTCTGTGAAGGAACAAATTAATTTTGACTGTATTGGTTTGCTACTTGCAACTGTTGGATAAATCACGTTGTGAGCAAAATATGAGCTCTGGCTTGTCAGTGGACTGGTTACCACATGTACTTACAACTCATGTTGGCTGACCCAACATCATCCAATTGGACATCATCATGTTTTTCCACTCCTCTTTTTTTCATGTTCCACAATTGGACGTGTCTTCCCAGACCCTTTGAGATGGTCCACAACTGTGTCCAGTGCTAATGCAGCAGATGCAGCAGCATGGCACTGTCCATCTCACAGAAACTCCCACCCTTTCCCACTTAGTTCCCCCCATGCAGCTGGTGTTTCACAGTGGCCCATGGATCAGAAGCGAACAGCAAAACGATGCAATTTGAGGACAGCATGCTGTTACTTTCAGTTTTAATGTTTTGCCATTACTGCTTTGAATAGCTTTCTAAGCTAGCCTTAATAGAGTGCTTTTCTTTGTCAAATGGCAGTATTTATTTTAACAACAGTGCTTGGGGCAGATAGCTTAAAGGGCGATTCCCCCACTTTTAATTTCTGTTTCCAGCAGGGATGGAGGAGATGCCTGCTTTGCATTGGTGCCTAACCTCTGCATGGGTCATTCCTGACCTGCTAGACATCACAACCTGCTGCACTTGGTCTTCAGCCCACTCCTCAGCAGGCAACAGCACTGTGGGGTGTTTCATGGGCCCAAGGCATACAAGAGAAAAAAGACAGACGCAATCCTCTTCCTTCATGCACCCTCTCTGCAGCTGGGCAGTATATGCCTTTGCACTGCCGCATGCTGACTCAAAGTGGCCGGGACCCCCTTGCCCAGCAGCGTTTGGCGACAGCTCTCCTGTACGCTATGCCAGGCTGCACCCAAGTGAGCTGCTGCCTAAGTCTCGCACAAGTTTGTAGGAAGGTAAGCATTAGTGTCTCACTTCAGCCTCATCCCGGATGTGTGTTTGTGCACGTGTGCATTTTCACAGCCTTGCAAATGAACAAAAAATATGGTTCTTTCAAGCAGTGATAGTCTCACAAGAAAGTGGCAGACTTGGGACATCAACACTGCAGCTCCAGACTGAATACCAGCCTGGGAAACCCCCGCCCCTTTGCATCACTATATCCAGCTGATCTCAGCAGGTGCATCCCATGCTTCTCTTCAGTCCTGCCAGTCACAGCAAGGCCAGAAAAATCTGTGCAAGCTGGACTGCCAGGAGTTACAAACATCTGAGGCACGCTGGGGGTTGTAGGTGATACTGCCCCTGCCTTTCTGCCCCCACCCCAAAAGCATGCAGCAGGATGCTGTCTTGCATCTCCCCGGCTCGCAGGTTACAGCCACTGAAGGCAGAGAAAACCAGCTTGTAGAAAGGGGCTGGACTGTGAACTGTGGCTGCAGATGCCGGTCTCTCACAGTGCTGCGGTGGCCGAGTAGCCACCCTGAGCCACAGAGCAGGGCGGCAGCAGCCTGTGCGACATTGCACACGGCTGCAGGCAGCTTTCTGAATGCCTGTCTCTCAGCCCAGTGTCAGGGCCGGGTTTGAAGTAAGCTTCAGGCAGGTTTAAATTAAGATAGCGTAGGAAAGACTGAAGGTCCTGGGTGGCTGTGCAACGACATGCTGCTCTAAGCCATCACTCGGCCTGTTGCTGAATAATGCAGGGTTACTCCTGCCACAGCCCTGCGCCTTGGTGTCCCCACCTGCAACCCAGAACCCACAAGACTTCCCTTCCTTTGCAAGGCATTGCAAAACATTTGGACCCAAAGCTGTAGCTAAGAGCTGGAGTTACTTCTGTTCAGCTGATGATGCTCAAGGCAAAACAGCAACAGCCCAGGACTTGGGGGAAGGAGAGAAGGAAAGAAAACCTCTTAGTGTGGATCTGCGAAGCAGCACTACAAATGAATGCATAAATGAAAAAGATGTTCATTTTGGAAAGGGTGGGTGCATTCAGGGCACTGTAAGGTAAAGCAAAGTAACCAAGCTGTGACCAGCACTCTGGCAGCCACAAATTCCTCACTCGCAGCAAAGTGTTGCTCGCCAAAAGGCGCCGGTTGCTAAATGGCCTTGAAAGAATCCAAGAAACAACTTTTGAGTTGATACCCAGACGTCTTCACTGCCAGCCAGTGACTGACACAGGAGGAGCCGACGTCCAACTGGCACAGGTGCTGGGTGCCTCCTCACTGCAGCAAGGGCAGCGCAAGAGCCCCCGTCTGTGGGAATCTTCACGATTAGAAATGACTACTTGTCCAAAGTATTATAATTACCACTTCAGTTGCTCCTCTCTGATATACCATGGTTTCTTTTTCCAGCACCTGAGCAAACCAAGCACAGGGAGCACCAGAGGCTGCATGATGTTTTTATTTATTCATCTGCTTTGCAGCACTCCTGGGTAAGTCAGAGAGAGCGACTAACCTTTTGATTTCCCACACAACCAGCAGCTTGTAATCCAAGACTGCCCAAATCAGAAGAGTACAAAACTTAAGCTTCAACCCCCCACTTTAATTTCCTTCAGCAATTTATCACCTCTTTGCAGCTCACACATACAGAACAACCAGGAAAATTTCTTAACACCCCTTTGGCAAGCCACATGGAAGAAACTGCCAGAGCATTTTTTTATTATTGTTTTCAGGGCCTACGGCAAAGCAGACTTAAAAAAAAAAGAGCACCCAAAATCAAACTAAACTAGGAAAAAAAAATAATTAAGTACCTACCTTCCGCAGGCAAGACATGTGCAAAGAGCATGAGAATCCACATGAAAGGGCAAAAGAAGTTTTCTTTCAAACAGAACTACCCTGGAAAACATATTGAGAACAGTGTCATCTCCAAATACATATTTACACTACCTACATACACACATGTGTCTGTATGTGCATACATTATATATTTATACAAATTATTTTAAACACATTAGAGCAGAGTGTTGCTTGAAGTTTCACGTAGGAGCAGGAAAATGGGAAGTAATATTCACTCCCTGCTCCAAATCCACTGGCACTGCATATTCATTTAAAAACTTTCCTATTCTATTGATCTCCTTTTCCATTAAACCGTCTAGCCCAAGCTCAGGCAGCCTGTGTAATTCCAGCACGGATGGATTTGCCCTTGTTATTCCCCATTCATACGGCAACTGATTCTCTAATGACGTGAATACTTGGGGCTCAGTTCTTTGCTGCTCCATAGCCTACATTCTCATTTTACAGTGGTGTGAAGTGGTGGTAAAATGATGCCTTACTAATTGGTAGTATTTTACACTCACTAACCAAACCTTGGAAGCGGCGTTAATGATTACGCAGAGCGTAAAGCCAGAAGAATCAGACCTTAGGGGTTTATGGCCAGGAGAGATGAGAGCAAGGGCAGATTGCTGGACTTGCAGCGCTGCAGCCTTCCTTGCAGGTGCTTGTGCAGCCTTCTTCAGATTAGGGCTGTAGCTATGCCTTCTCTAATTTGCAATCTCATTGACGGGTTTCGTGGCCAGGTTTTTATGTCAAAGGTGATAGCTCTTATTCAAGAGTCATCTTTCCTCCCCATGCCCAGCACAGGGACACATTTAAGCCACATTAAATGCCAGAGACACATCCAGCCCAGATTTGAGACCACCACATAACAGACGTGTCACTGCTAAGATTCGTGCCTTTTGTCCTGCACAAGTTTGACCAGGTTAATTAATTCCCCAGCACTTACCCTTATCATTCTTAACTCTGCTTTAACAAGATGTATTTCCATAAAGCTACAGCAAAGAGCAACAATTTCATTCCCAATTCACAATTCTTCACTAGGTGAGTAGGGAGTCAGAGCATTGAGCAGAAACGCCCCACCGTTTCTGACTGTTTGGCATACCTGGGTCTCTGTTGGGAATGTCTTGTCCGGCTGTCAGACCATGACTGCTCTGAGATGAGGAGTGTCTTTCTGTTGGGAATCTGTCAGTCTGCTGGTACAGTGGAGTCCTGACCTGTGAGCAAGACACAGACTCATCTTTCATCTCTCATATAGAGAGCATGTAGAAAGAGAGAATTCTGCCCAAACCCTTTCAACTAGTCTTCTCTGGAGCGTTTTGTTACGCTAAAGGGTGAACATTTCACATGGGGCAGGTAACTGTTTCCATTACCCTTTGCTCTTGAGACTCTTTTTTCATGCAACATGTCTACTGCAGAGGAGAAAAGCATTCGTGTAGCTGCATTTTACTCTCACAGCCTCTCAGTAGGAGGCAAAATCCCCTTTCTTCTATGTCTGTCCTTGATGGGCTTGCAAAGCCCACTGAGAAGAGGCTGACATGCAATCTGCTAAGTGCCAGCATGGCAGCTCCCTGCTGTGCCCTATCTCCTGCATGCACAGTAGACGTTTGCCTGCTTACAGGCACTGGTGTATTGGCACAGGGGTATCAATTTGCCCTTTCAGAAATGGGAAATATAACAGTCATGCTATTTTTCTTCTTGGGACCACCTACCTACCTATTGGTAGTCCTACAGCATTGTTCATGCAGCATCCAAACACTGACAAATTTACTTACAGAAGAGTTTTTCTTGTATGACCTGTGTGCTTCATACCAGATATATGTGAGCATGTGAGTTTCTATTGCTCATATTAGAGACAGAAGTGAGTGTGTACGTGTACAGACTCATGGTGGTTGCATAGTAAACCCTATGTAATCCATAATAGAATATGGTATCAGTTATCATGTCTCTTCTGATTTGTCTTTTTCTTTTCTTATACTACATATGGTTGGACATGATGATCTTAGGGGTCTTTTCCAACCTTAATGATTCTGTGATATAGTGCACTTCCAGGAGTTCTTCTATTGCACACACGATTTCTTAGAGAAGGATTCATCTGCTTGATGTTAAGCATCTTATTGAGACTTCTAAGCTGACGGCCTGAAGGACTCTTCATAGCCACAGGAGAGAGGTGAGGTTTCACCCCATTACGGGAGGCATTGTTTCTCTCCACTGACGGCAGAGACACTCTGAGATATTTGGCCTTCACTTGTCTCTAAATGTCCAAGATGCAGCTTGATGCTACAGCTAAGCTGATCCAAGAGCTGACAAAACTCCTGCCCATGCACCCTCTCCTCCCCCGTGCAGGGGATCTAGCAGTCCTACGGCTGCTGTGGACCCTGTTCAGTGCACTCATCTGGGCCAGGGTGGGGGAGAGGGAGCTTCCCTCTCAGCAGCACCCCACAGGTAGAGTTAAGGACAAACTGTGCCCCAGCACTTACAAGAAAGGAATTTTACTTTTACTTCTACTTTCCTACTCTATTTTTAATTATCCTCAAGATCTGCCTCTTCTTTCTTGGTTTTCTTCTGTCTCTATCATATTCCCTTTTTTCCCCCTCCCTAATCCCTTACTGCAGTTTTTCTTTCCTCTACTTCATGTGTAGTAGTGTATTATGAAGACAGACAAAACATTTCTACACATGGGATAGGGCACAGCCATCAACACAACCACACATGTCCCTGGAAATGGGCTTGCACCAGAACTCTAACTTTTAAACTCTAGCTGGACTTAGAGTTCAGTCTAGGTAAATCAGAAGACTTTTTGCTACACTGTGGCTGAAAGCAGTAAACGATCTTTTTTTTTTTTAAAACTGTTAAAATTTCTAATTTGAAAATTATAAAAGGAGACTTGATTCCAATTTTTGGATCATTTCTGAGCAACACTATACCTGTCCAAAAGCAAATATCAAGGTCCTGTCTCAGGCTTAGGGATGGGGCTAAGCCATAATTTGTTAAGGCTAAGGAATTCCTCTGGGAAAGAATCAATATAGGCTTTCCCTGGTCTCATGTTCCTCTCTGGGCATCTTCTGCTGGGTAGACAGGAAACTGGCCTGGATGGAGCTTTGATCTGACCCAGAACATGTAGTTTGTTATCAGCACTTCCCAGAAACACCTACACAAGGGTTGTCCATCAACATCTATTATTAGTGAAGAAGTAATTCTTTGGTAAGAGATAAGAACTGAAAATTCAGCATAATGAGTGTTTTGCCAGCTGTAGATCCAGCCTTTGCAGCTGAGGCTGTGTGGGCACACACTAAATGAAATGACCCGATGAAGTCAGGTATTCACAACATTCTTTTAATTTAAATACTTACGTAGCTCAGAAATCATGCAGCCTACCCCTTATTCATTCAATAAAGTACCTCTAACTTCTCTATTTACTTTTGTCTTACTTTTGAATCCAGTCTGATCTCAGAATAACTATTATACCTGAGTTTAGCCAAGTTACCAACAGAGTGGAAAACCAAGCAATACAATTTTGCTTCAAGGCCAACTCAGAGTAGCTGACCCCCCAGGGCAGGCTTAGTGAGGGATTTGACCTTATCCACCCAGGGAAGAGGGATGCTGCCATGCGGCTGAGTGGCGGTGGTCGTGAGCTGAGGCGTGGAGAGGCAAGCAGCAGTCCTCAACACCTCCCTGCGCTCAGACCTGACCTTACCTGAGCACTGCTGTTGGCAGGGAAGGTCACAGTAATTAATGCCAGTTTGGGAACAGAAAACTCCTTACAGCCACCCATGGAAATTCATGCAAAAATGGCTTATAATGGAAAATTCAGTAGTGCTGCAAAGAGTGGATAAATCTGTGCTGGAAGAACGCCAGGCAACATTGGCTGATGTACCTACGCCCTCCACATGAAGAACTGCTTCTGCCTACAGCACCAGGCTTTTGACAGTGCAGCTTACACGCATACCCCAAACTAAATAACCTATACTGGCCAAAGCTTTTACTGTTCCCGTAGCGTAACCATATCCACAGAAGGCCTTTGGTAGTACAGAAACGCTGTTAAAAAAAAAAAAAAAAATCACACTTCTAATCAAGAGTATTTTTCTGGTAAAAGTTGCCAGAGTGTGATCTTAAAGCACTTTACACTTGTGATTCTCCTCTGTTGTGCTCATACCGCATCATGGCACTGCAGGAATCAGGAGCACTCACACAACATCAGTAGGCAATCTTCCCTGGTCACAGCATGTGCCCAAAGTGTATATTAAATACCCATCAATATTTGGCATGAAAAACTATTTGTCATCCCACTGTCACACAAAAACATTTCAGCCTTAAAGCTGTGCCTGTACAGCTTTAAATTAAACCTGCCGGGGACTGCTCTTGGCCACTGAGGCCAGCCGGCACAGGATGGCCTGTGTCTATGCTACCGGCTGCTCTTTTTTTCCAAAACCATGTGGCTGCCTCCGGTCTGGTCATTGGGAACGGCCCACGCTGACTCCCAAGCATTGCCTGCAACCCGCTGGGAGGGCTGCTGCCTGCTTGGATCAGGTACCAGCACAGATGACCAAGTTCCCATCCCAGGGATTTTCCCTGCCACTGTTTTTTGACTCAGATGGAGGCAGACAAGGTGTCTGCACAGAGTGCAATGTGCTGAAGATCTTCGCTTAGGTTACTGCACAGAAGGGTTAGGACTCTATAGGCTTAGGTCAGCAAACAGTCTTCACAAAGAACAGTTCAGCAAAGCATTTACACAAACGCTTAGCTATAAATCAGCTGAAATCTGTGATAAATAAGCCCTGTTTCTGTGCTTTGCCATAGCAAAGTGGAAGACCAGTGGGAAACACAGGTCCTCTGGATGCCTCCAGCAGCCTTGTAGCATACACGTGCTATGCATCATGGTGACTGCACAACATATAACCAGAACCTGCTCCACTTTGACCATGAAGACTGTGGCCCTGCAGGTCTGTCATACCCTGCCAGTGACTTGACATATCTCCCAGTGACTTGACAACTCTTCAGAGCTGAGGAAATGAAGAAACCACAGAAGAATGCAACAGCCACAGCTACTGTAAGCAAAGAAAGCTCTGCAGGGACAAGTCATGATTTTTACTAGACCAATTAAGACAGCTGGCAATAACAGACTTAAAAAAAAAATAATTGATATGCCCAAAAGCTTATCCCCTTTTTCTGACTATCGTTTGAGCTCGTAACAGGTATTGGCTCCCCCTTGGTATTTTCCTTAGACCAGCCCAGCTGTTACTGTTAAAATTACTCTTGCATCAGCTCTCTGCAGAGGAATGGATCACCTAAAAGAACCAAACCTGCTGCTTCTAGACATGACGCAACTTCTTCATACCAGTGTCAGAGCAATCTGCCTCCCTTTCCATGGCATAATCCCTGAAGCCAGAAATCAAGGACTAACCAGCAGAGCTATCAAAAGATGCATGGCTAAAGCAGGGAGTAACTTCCCAAGCCATTGTGTGAGCATCATGTCTGCAGATAGCATAATGAAATCCTACTGGTTGGACAGACATTAGATTAGATTAGATCAAATCAGATTTGATTAGATCAGAATTAATTGAAGATGGGTGCCTTATTATCTCTTGTCAGGGCTCTTGCTCTCACACTGGGATTTTAGGAAGCCCTGAAACAGCTCGAATGGTTAGAAAACATAAATACAGTTGTATTCTGCCCACAATTTGTGATTTCGTTATTGTTAAAGATTTAAGAGGTGGCTGAGGTGTGAAACCAAATTGTAATCCTGCTCAAGACAGATGTACTGTATTACCAACACTGTTGGAAGTGCTAAATGACAATGTCACATGGACAATTTTTAGCTGGGAAGGAGAGATGCACTCACAGTTTAAAGGATAAATAAACACTGCATGTTTAAAGATTCTCACAGTAAAAAATAAATACCTTCTGAACACAATGATTCCTCTCTCAGGATATGGTTACCTGTTTGCATGATACAAAACCAACAGCAGCATAATGTTCCCAACCCAAAATAGCTGCTACACTTCTGTTCTGAAGGTTGTTAGACACTATTTTTGCATATCCTAAAAGTCTGAATGCACCAGTGAAGAACAGCTAACTTCTCCTATGTTTAGCATTGTGCAGATAAAGTGCTGAGTTCTTATTTATTTGATAACAGCATTCCTCAGCCTCCTCTTGCCTTCATTTTTTCTGCTGAAATAAGGGCTCAAGTCCAGACATCTTAGTTTCTCAGCAGGCCTGGAGGCTCTCACTCTCACTCCCCTCCATGCATGTGAGGGGAAATGCCACACTCCTCTTCTGGTTTATGCATGGAAACGTTCAAGGAAGCGTTGAGGGAAATGGCAAACTGGACACATTTCTTCTCATCAGGGGAAGCAGGAACACAGAGCTTTCTCAAGGAAATATCTTTTATATACTTATACAGCTGGAAAGATTTAATTGCCATATAGACTCACGTAATAGCTTCATTCTTGTGTTCTCCCTATCTCCTCATCCCTCTAAAGTTTTTTCAGAGTTAAATAGGTAATGGCTTCAAGGTTCATCCACAAACTATTGCTTGTACCAGGGGAGGTGGCCATTAGATGCATGTGCAGAAAAGCAGAATGAAGGACAGGGCTAGAAGGTGTCCCAAAATTTCTTAGGCTCCCCACTGTCTACCTCGTCAGAGGGTATCACAAAATCAACTTAGGCATGACTTAAAAGGCAAAAGCAAAATACATTCCTCAAACACCACTGATGTACAGTGATGGAGCTATTCAATCAAGTCATCAGTGGCCTCAGGTTTATCCTGAAGGCAGATCAGATCCAATCAGCTTCCTAACTACTATTTCTTTTTACAGATTTCTTACAGGAATCAGAGGAATTAGGCCATGTTGATGCTGAGGTTTCTCTTCTTTTGGGGGGTGCCTCTCTCTTCCGTTGTTTGAAAAGTTAACTGCGTGGTACAAGACATTTCTCTGTTCTTGGAAACCCATGGTCACAACCACATATTTAACTGAGTTTTAAATGCAAGGGCACATGCACGTTTTTGTGCTAAGAATGATCAGTTAGACCTAATAACAGAAAAAATATTGAGCCCAATTTAAGGTATTCTTGGGTTTCCTTCTGCCTCTGTACTTCATTTGTTTTACTGTTTGCAGTGCTCCTTCACTGTTTATTGATATTGGAGTGAATGAGGCAGACCACCATCATCACTCAACCACGCTTGAGAGAAGTCACCACAGGGACGGCACACCTGAAAACATCCCTCCTTGGGCTGCCTCTTCAAATCCACTGCAGAACCAGAGATGTGGCTTTTGTGCCATTCTGAACAGTTTACCCTCTCATGAAAAAGAGATGGAAGAGGGATTCAAAGCTGACACCATTCAGCACGCTACTGTACTGGGCTTTGAGCGACATCAAGAAGCTTCCTTCGGATTCTCTTCCCATAACCTCCTGCTCTGCACAGCTTGATTCACATCCATCAGACAACCCACATATAGCTATGTCATTTATGCCTCATTTTTACTGATGTTAGTCATATTTTTAGGAATTGTGTATTAACCACCATTTCCATGGGCTTAACCTTTGTTTGCAACTCTCACATTGTCTTGGATAAAAGGAAAAATATTTCTTGAGAGGTATTTAACTGTTTTCACATGTTATGGTGAAATAGTGCTGTCAAATGCTCCCCTCCATGTCTTCTGTGTACAGGCCCAGAGGCATTGAAGAACAGCAGCAAAGACAGAAGTGCAGATACGGAGATAATATGGTCATCTTGAAATTTGGCATAACTATTGTCTATGAAAACTACAGAGGTTGCTTCCGGTGAGTGTGCTTCTGGCAGAGGATTTCACATATGACATTTAAAAAGCACAAGCGAGAAGCTTTAAACTATAATGTGTTACTAACACAGCTAAAGCAGTCTGACAGCCCCTAGCAGACATGAGGCAGCCTGGGTGCTCTGTCTCAGCCACTTTCCTTGGTCTCTGCCTGACAGCAGCAGCCTCTGAGCCTCAGTAGGCACAGATGCAACTTTTCCCAGGACATGTTATTGGGAACGGTTTTTGCTTTTATCCCTGCTTCAGGATAAACGCTGTGCCTTAAGCACCCATGGTGGCAGGAGCCAGGTTTCCCTTTATTTTACTTCAGGTGAGGATACCAACCACTAGGTTTTAGAGTCAGGGGATCAGTGACATGAGTCACCACACCACAGCACTGGTTTGGGCTATTTTGTCATGACTGTGCTTTTGAACTCTGGTGGCATAGCTAAAGCACAAGAGGCACAGCAGCCTGGCCCCAAGTAAATGCAGTGACTACGAAAGGCAAATTCATTGTCCATTGGCACTGGCAAGCTGGAATAAGACCACAGCAGAGCTAAACTCTAGACTGTTGGTGATACTTTAGGTGGTTTGCATTTAAGAAAATACATCCTGAAAGTGACCCTGTGCTATGCTCTCACATACTTTTAATAGAAATTATTTCACAGCCATTTTATTACAAGGATGCACAATCTAGGGAAAAAGAAAGCAAAACCCAACAGGAAAAAAATCATCAGGGTCTAGAGACTGATGGCAACATGTAGATCAGCAGCTGGTTCCCACACAACTGTCCACGCAGCCAGCTCTTCTCTCAGTTCCTCTGAAGCCTGGTCTAAACCTGGAAGTGGTAACCACACTGGAGAGGAGTCTGGTTTTTCACAGACAGCTATATCAGGAAGAGCTCATATGCAAATGCAGCTACAGTGATATAAATGCAACTTGGACCATAAATATTATTTCCCCTCCTCAACCAGAACCGCTACAAAATTTCTACAACCTTCATTCTGACCTGAGTCTCAGCAGGGGGGTATATTACTTTAACGAGACAAATTGACTTTATTATACTTAATACACTTCAGCAGCTTAAGCACCTTGTCAACTAGATTTTTAGCATCAGAAGGGTCTTAATTTAGTCTGTAAAGGCACAACACCGTGCTACAGCTAAGAGCTGAGGGAAAGTGCTCTTGGATAATACCACTCAACAAGACTGGATTACCAGTGTCCACTTTCACAGTATGCTTCATTTGCTAATTTATCATTGTTTTAAGAGCCCTCTGCCAACATGCTCCCCTCTGTCCCCTGGCTAGAGTTGTGGGTGGAGTATGGGATCTAAATCAGATCTGCTGCCCATGGAGGAGGTTTCTACTCCAGCCCCAGCTGGTCTGATGGAGGCAGATCCCACTGCCACAGCAGAAGTTTCTGCTCCCTCACTTGTGCAAAATCCTACTTCAACACACTGTGCGGCCATGTGCTAACCAAGGAGGTAGAAACCACCAGTGAAAAGCTGCGAGAAGGAAGGGACACTTAAGTCTGGTTTTGCCTTTTTTTTCCCCAGGCAAGAGGCAAAATTAGTAGCTTCAATTCAGACTAGACATATGACCCTTTCAATAGGGAAGGTAATGAACTGATAACACGCTCAGTTTTTCTCCTCAAAGTTTTAAATCAAGAACATAACTGTTTGAACTAGAACACGTTTTTCAGGTATTAGAAGTGTCCTCAAATTAATGTCCTTCTGATGTAACATCCATTAATCTAAGGGAAACTGGCAGGTACAGGGAAACCTTACTATGGTGCTAGACCAGTTACTGCAACATTGAGAGTATGTTTGTCAAAGAAGTCTTGGAGAAAAGCAACTGCAAAGTTGCGGGTAATGACTGAGGAGGTTCATCCTACATCCCCGGCAGCAAACATGAAGTGCAATAAGCCTAACGATGCTCTATCTTGCCCCTTCAGAAAAAACTAGACAGCTGAAGTGCAACTTTCCCTGCTTTAGTTCCCTCTCAGCCCCTCTGGACTAATTTCTGAACTGGACTTCTAAGCCAGAGCTCAGTACAAAGCTGAAGTGTGTTTGAAGACTGGACAAAATTACCTTCAGAGAGTTCAGAAATTGAACTACCCTGGCTATGTGTGTGGGATGGCATGGAGGGATTTTCATACAGCAGGATTTTTCACAGGTTATATTATTGGTTTCAGTCAAAAGGTTATGAGTGGGTGTAAAAGTTAGATTTAAGAAAGTTTGCCTTTTCTTTTGTTATTCAGACTAGCAATAACCAGTAGGAATATATTACTTTATAGAAAATTCTGAAACTTGTAAGAACTTTACATCTGTAAAAGAGTAGTAATGGAAAAAGACCAGCAATGAAGTAAAGGCAAAAGAAAATGACAGATTTCAGCCCTCCTTTCTCTTTGAGATAACTTGCTCTGGGCTCTGCTCCAACTCACTTCTCTGGGTAGGTCCCAGCCATTCTCCTTTGCTCCTCTCCACCTTCCCCTTGCAACCTCTGAGCTCCCTTACAAAATAAAGCACTTTCTGATGGCATCAAGCACAGTAATGGGTTTCTACAATAGCAAGCATTTAGTTATATCAAAAGCCATCTTTCCAGGTCCCGTGACTTCTCCTCATTGAACTGTTTAGTACAAGTTTCATCCGTTATGTCTCAAACGGTTGCTTTCGTACCAAAGTGAAGTTTTCAAAAGAAAACAAAGCTTTAATGGCATTGCAAAAGCTCTTCAGGAGCTATGGATATCTTCAATCACTAGTCCCTCCTCAAAGAGACAAGGTTGCTCAGAAAGCACATCCAGGAAAAATGAAACATGATGACAGACATGCAACATCAAAACAATTTCAGTCAAGACAAAGCCTATATCTCGAGGAAAATTTGCAAAATTATTGGTTTGGGTTTTTTTTTTTTGATCTGCATTTAAACCAGAATCAAAACCACAGTGAAGAAAAATCAGTTTTCAGCTCCCAGAAGCTTCAAAACATGACCCAAACAGATGTGGAAACAGAATTAAACCAGTAAAAAACACCATTGTCCGTCTTTTTAGTTTAAATTGATCCCTTGCCTAAAGGACTCTAAACTAAAGTAGATTCTTAATATTCCTAAACTGTTTGAAGGTTTCCAAACCAGTTTGCCACTTTCTTATACAGACAATGCTTAGAAATCCAAAGAAGTTCAGAGCACTGTTTCTCATTTTGTTTCTTTGTCCAGTTAAAATACAGACCATGACAAAAGTCTGACTTTTTCCACAACAAAATTAGAAACATAAAAAAACCCACAGATTTTTAAAGTAGCTTTAAAGTAATCAGATTCTGTTGTATCACTTAGAATATAAGATTATCAGTAATAGTATCACAGATTTTTTTTTTCAGATTCATTCTGCTTTATCACCATCTTTTGGCTTTTTGTCTGTAGAGAAAGAAAAAAAAATACTGTATTGCGCTTCACATCTTTGATGCTTTCAAACTACAGGATCACTGGGAAATGAATGGAACCACATACACACACACTAAGCAAAGGACTTAATGATTGTTTTCTGAATAAGTATAAGAAATGTCATAAGGACATTATAGAGCCTGTCCTGGGTTAGACCACATTTAGACAATATAATGTAGACAGTTAGGAAAGCACATATGAGAAAAAGCATGTATTGATATTTTCTGAGACTATTCTCCCAATGATGTGAAGCTCAGGGAATTTGTAAGCCAGAAGATAGGGCTTTCTGTTTAACAGCCCCATTTGGGTTTATACGCCATGAATTTGCCTATTCCCCTTTAAAACTCATGTGAAAAAGAACACGTCCCCAGGTTTGCATGCAATGAACTACAGTAATATAAACACACACTTACAATGTTTGCACAATAGTCTCATCACTGAGTTACAACAAAATAGCACTCAATACCATAGTGCAGGTTAACAGCTTCAAAATAATTTATGGTGAGTGCAAAATACTGTGTGAAAAAATCTCTGAATATGTTTTTATCTGGTAGTTAATATCTCACTTATATTCTAACAGTGCTTTAAAACAGTATCATTCCATGTATTCACAACAGTTGCTATTATTATTCTTTTAGCTTTCAGTTTTCTTTGAGTCTGTTAAAAAACAGAGTTAAATTACAAACCCAGCATTAATTGAGATCAGCTAATTCATGAACATACTTTAGGAAAGATACAGCTTTTTTATCCATAGAGAATGCCTAGAGGGTTTTTAAATTAAAAAAATATATACATAAAGGAAGGCAATAAGGCTTCTGATTGTTTTCTGCATTCAAAATGCACTTTTTCTAGTCTTAGAGGCTAGAAAACCACTAACATTCAACACAGGAGGCACAAAAGAAAAGGGAGACACCTGACTCCTGTGGACAAGACCTTAATTAGAAAGTTTACAATCTAGCATGTGTTTATATTCAATACTTATATAGCTTTAAATGCTAGATTAACACTTTGGAGAAGGGATATCTTTCTTAGAAATGCACCAGTCTTAACACTTTAATTAAGGCAAGTGAGATCACAGTAAAACGTGCTTTTAAGCAACAACAGAGCACCCTGAGTGTTTCTAAGGAGAAAAAGAAATGGAGAAAATAGGGGAAACTGCAAGTCAGCTTAATGTATCACAGAACAGTGACACAGAACAACCACCTAACTCAGATCTTCACAGTTAATTTTCAACGGCTGGAGATTAGCACAAAAAGAAAAAAAAGAAAAAATAGAACTGAGTTCTAGGGCAGGAAAATTAAGTTCAAAAGGGATTTCCAAGTGCTGCAGATGAGGGGTATCAAACCTGTTACTTCCTGATCCCTCTGAATTAGATTTGGTCTTTGTGACCAGGTGATGTGAACAGGACTGGGCACGCGCAGTCCCCGAATTAACAGAGTGGTACCAGAGAGCCCCTTCAATTGGCAAGTCAGCAATACTCCTCATGCCTGTAATACAGGCTAAAAGCCGCAGGGGCTGGGTGTGTGGCTTAGAACTGTACCATTCTGTGCCAAACAGGCAAGGCAAAACCAAGGGGTGGGGGCGTGAGGGAAGAAAACCCATTAAATCAAAATGCAAACCATCTATACATCAATATGTTAAAAATCCCGACATTAAAAAGAGCACGTGGCTGACGGAAACCACATCTCTTTAAATTGGCAGTGTATCAAAATGTTTTTAAAAATAATCAGAGAGGTGCAAACCACCAAGGGGACCCTGCTGCTTGCAAACTGGAAAGCAGCTCTTGCTTCTCAGGACATGACTGATTTTGACCCTCTCACGTGTCAGCATACTTCCCGTGTGAGCCTGAGACAGGGGTCTCTGCCAATTGATACAGCTGGGACCATCCCCTACGGCCGCCCGATTGCAACAGCATCCACAGTGACAAGTGCAGCGATCCGGCCTGAGCTTTCAACCGCGCAGTGCCCAGCAGCCCGGTGGCTCTCCTCCTTGTCAGGGACGAGGTGGTGTTCAGGAGATGGGTTTTTTGGGCCGTGGATGGTGACCTCAGCACCCCTCACACTTCAGGCAGGGCTGGACCGCACCGTGGGCACACAGTGGGACAATACACTCCCACAGCTGGCCCAGGGTGCCAGTGCATGCCGTTTGGGCTATAGGGAAGTGCTGGCTTTTCCCATGGTGCCCCTTTTCTTCCCCAAATGTTACTCCCAGCAGGAACGTGTCCATTTTCTGGTATAAAGCCAGGGATGGGCAGAGCCACTGTAAAGGCTCAGCCCTGACAGGGGACCTGGAGCTGGGTCTCAGCTTCACCTCCCACAGCTGCAATTTCATGGTATGAAGTGTTTGGTGGCAACGGCAGGGTGATGAGCTGCAGCCTCCCTGGGCTGCTGTTCCTCTGCTGCCCTCACAGCTCCGGAGGGCAGCTCGGGCTCGTCTGCACCCCGATGGCAGGGTCCTCCCCTGCCCTTCCTCAGCGACCACCCAGCAAGGTGGTTTGGAGGGAAGGAGCCAGCCTCGGCTGCAGAGCGGTGTCACAGAATCACTACGGTTGGAAAAGACCTGTAAGATCATCAAGTCCAACCATCAACCAACACCACCGGGGCCGGCCGTCACCCCAACTCCCCTTGGTCCAGGCACACTGCCAGGCTTCAGATGCACCAGGCCAAGGGGCCCGTGTCCTGCCTCCGCAGGTTCCCACCACACTAGCAAGGCCTGACGAACAACAGAGGATGCTCTGCTGGGGCTGTCAGAAACAAACAGCGCAATTACCCTCTGCAGGATTGCTTCAAGTTGCAAACAAAAGATGACAAACAAAACACACAGCAGATCCCCCTCCAGGCCCGCAGGGCAATCAGGAGGAGGCTGACAATGGCAGGGCCCCTCCAGCCCGTGCCAAGGACACTCACCCCCAAGGACAAGCACACGCTGCTGCCTCGCAGATCCCCTGGCCACCCGCCAGCCCTTTTGTCTAGCACGTATCGAGCCCATCCTTGCTTGCAGACCGCTCTGGCTATGCCAAAGCGGTGTCTACCACCGGCCTCCTTGCCAAGAGTTCAGCGCCTCTCCCCGCCACAATCACAACCCTGCGGTGCCAGCTCCTGCCTGCGCACCTCCTCCTCCCCGGGGAGCAGCAACGCCTGCCCAAGCGGGATGAGAAATGGGGGTTAACACCCAGTACCCAGAAATGAGTCAGCAAGTCCCTTACCCCTGGCAGTCACTGCCTGGTTTCCAGAAACACTGACCATTTCCAGATCACCCCAGCATCTGATGAATACATCAAAAACACGACTCCGAGCCTTAAAAGCGGAAAAGCACACAGCTAAAAGCCAGCACTGCGCTCCCCAGGCCAACACCTCGGAGGGGTATAATGGAACCTGAGATCACTTTCTGTCCAACGCCAGTTCGAAAACCAAAGGTCTTCAGTTGGATGCTGTTACGTCCGTGCAACTAGTGACACTCATCCACTGTAAACTGCTGCCATACACATACCGAAAAGTCCAAAGCAAACCTCACTGCATTTGTTTCTGAAGCTTGCAGTCCCCATCCTACCTCCCTTCCCTGCCAGCACCTCTTTTTTTTTTTTTTTAAAAAAAGCAGCACAAGGACACTAAGTTTTTGCTAAATAGCAAAAAAATTTGCTCTTCTCTCACCTAACTATGAAGATGTGATGGCCAGGGCTAACAGGATTAGGAGGGTAAAGTTGGTCTGGCTGAGTGCTGGGGCACTTGTCCAAAGGGCTACCCCAATCTCTCACAGCTTCTAAGGAAAACATGAAGACTGAAGAAGAGAACACAACTTCTGTGAACTGTTGCTGCCAGAGGGGCAGGAAACACTGTGAGAACAGTTTTTTCTGCATACATAAATATTTCTACTTCCAGACCAGGAGGAAGTCCTCTACAAAAAGGCTTTAAATCAAAATGCTCAGTCAGTATACAAGTTCATCAACATTTTTAGGACTTCAAGGAACACATCTAACAGCCCCTGTTGTATGGGACACTGTTTTTCCCACTTGATTATGAAGCATTAGAAGCAAACATGTACACTACTATGATTTCCCAGGGATCTAAGCACTGTTTTAGAGACAAATGCAAATATAAGTACTGTGATAAAGAACCTAAACTTGGAAATGAGCATTTTGGTCCATTAGGGTCTACATATCATAATCAATGCCTGCTGACTTTCAGCATTGTCAGCCTGTACAGATTGTCGTAAGTCTCATGAATGTGGCACCTCTCCTGAAGTCCCACATCCTAAAATCATGTTGCTTGATAACAAGCTCAGGTTCTTGGCTTTTTTTTGAGGAAGAAAAGCAAATCAAGCAGATCCACATTCACTCAGGATAATTAAACAGTCCACCCAGAATGTTTATAATGCAGTCAATGTAGTGCTTGAACCTTGGCTTCTGTGACTTTTGTTTTACAAAATTTTATCAATAGCAAAATGCCAAAACATTGCAAAAATAGAGATTCGGGGTGGGGAGGAAAAGAAAAAATCTGAAGTTGTTTTGTTTCAAAGATCTTTAACAGTCTTTCCCATTTCTCTTAATCATGTATATATTTTAACTTTTTTTGAAGGAATACAATTATTATTTACATGAAAAAAAATTGTAATATGTATAAAGAAAAGGCATGGTGCCTTTTACATGAACATAAAGGAATAATTCCTCAAAAAGCACTGTATGTTTCTGTGCAAGTTCTTTACTGATTTTTTTAATGAATTCTTTTTGCTGTTGAATTCTTTTTTTACCCAGTTTGTCCATTTCTCCCTGTCAACTCTCATTCCGAGAACCAGTCACCCACATTACACATTTAAGTTCATTTAACTTAACCTAGCTTACAGCCATTAAGATTTAAATTCTGCTTATTAAAACTGATTCCAAGTGATCATTTTCATTTTGGCTCACCCATTCATATAAATTTCATTCCTGCAACATTAAGTTCAAACAGTCCCCATTCGCAGCTTGTGAGTAATTCTTAATTTACTTTTACCACCAATAAAAAAAAAGCCCACTAGTATTCAACCAAGTCTCCATTAGTCATCATGAACCATGTAACTAACAAACATGGTTTTCATTTCATATACTCATTGGCTGTTCAGGGTGAGGGTGGAGGTATGTGGGCTATGAGTGGGAGAAGAGAGGTTACTGAGGTTAAAAAGAGGAACGTATGACTGTGTATGCCCCTGGTACCTCCGCTGCTCATTCCCTCTTTGCTTTGCATCTTACGCCTGCAGGCACACAGCCAGGACTCTAGCCCAAAGATCAGTTGCTTAGGTAGCAATTTCTTCTGCATGTTTTAGCTAATGGATATGGTTGTGCATGTGGGTTTGTTTCAGCATGTGCAAGTCCAATACAACATAACATTTGGCACATGCTTGTATTTTCCCCACAATATTTAGCTAACATGCTTAGCTATATAATGGGAAGCTGTATAATGGGATGTGTGTTACTAGAAGTTCTCCTAAATTTGGTGTTGGTTGATGGTTGGACTTAATGATCTTACAGGTCTTCTCCAACTGTAGTGATTCTGTTATGAATTCATTTATGCCTAATACACACGCAGAAAGACAAACACATGCATATACCTGCATTAAAGAGATGGATCTTGCCCCCCATGTTCTCCCCTGAACATTATCAGTACGGAGAGCACTGCACGGCTGAGAAATCATGCTGACACCAGAGACTTAACGCCCCAGCCTGTCTGAGCTCTGCACAGTCTGAGAACCAGCAAACTAAAGTGAGGCAGTTCAGGGCATGCTCAAAGTCATCCTGCCAGTTCTGTCATCTTCCTACAATAAAGTGGTCACAGTTTTCAATCTGCTGTGTGCCTCTGCCACTGCCCCAAAGCCCTGGTCTCACTTTTGTGGAAAATCTCTGGGCAAGATACTCATTGCTCTCCTGCAACCTCAGTGTCACCTGCTGAAGATATTCCAGCTGTCACTGGGGACACTACAATCTGCATTCAGTGCTTTCTTCAGAGCCTTTGCATGAAGGGGCTCCACATGGTGGTGAGCTGCTCCTCTCTGCAAAGCAGATCAGACCTTGGCTGCAGCTGCATAAGCCAAGGGACAAGCAGGTCAAGGCTGTCTCTCATGGGAGGGTCAACCAACATGTGTAGGCTGGAGGGATGGTTTTATTCCAAGATCTTCTGACATATTGACCCATCACTATCTCTGACCAGCACTAGCAGGTGTCTCCAGGCACTGTCCCACCCCAAAACACAAACAGCAGTGCCTACACAGGATCAGCCCAGGGACGGGTCAGCACTCCCAGAGAAACCTGTGGGAGGCACTGAGCTGGAAGGATTGCCCCCATGGAAATCTCCACCTCTGCTGGACAGTGGCTGTCTTTTCCTCTTCTCCCCTTCCTCATACTTTTCCTGCTTAGCTGTAGTGAATTTTGTTCGTTCTCTATTTATAATTGCAAAGTGAAAAGCACTTACTACCTTCCTGGTTGTTCATACTCTAAAGCAACACTTAAAGAACAGAGAAACAGCTGAAATCTAAGCCATTTCAAAAAACAAATTAAACTGCAGCCCTAGTTACTACACCTGTCCCTGAATCCCCCCTAATAAAGTTTGTGGTTTTGCATCACATTTTCCTACGTTAAAAGAATATATTAAAATTATCTCTTTTGTTGCCAGTTGAAGAACCCACAAACTAATGGGCAAATCTGACTAACTGGTTAAGCAGAGAAAACAATGGAAATGTGTATGCACCAAAGGCTGTCAACAGCCCCACAAAAAGAATTGGAAAGACAGAAAAAATTCTTTAAGCTCTTGTAACAACAAAATGTCAAAACCAAACAAATAACAGAGAGAAGTGGGAGCTAAGTGTTGACTGCCTTGTTAAGAGTTTAGCGAACAAAGCAGTCCCAGCATTCCCCCAGGCTGCCCCAGTCCAGCCCTGGGACTCTCCTGTGGCTTTCAGGGAGTTTGCTCCTGCAATCCACCCGCCAGCAAAACTGACTGATTTCAGAGATGTCCTGAGTAAGGTATCAGATGCTGTATAGTATTTTAGGACAGCTATTGGGACTCCTTCCTCCTGCCTGCCCACCCCCCTTTAATTATTGTTAATACAATTTGACTAAAATTCTGTCCCGACATTCTGATACTGGTATTTGTAGTGCCTCTTTATTTTTCTTCCTTTTTTTCAATCCCCTTTTTCTGTTTTTAGGCTGTAACCTAGAATAGGTTATGAATTTCCTGGGTTCTGTGGGTTAGATAGGAAACTCAGTGTTACTATTTTGATGTATAATGCAGACATTTTTGTGGTCATACTTATCATAGCAAGCTAAACTCAACAGGAAATGGCACTTATATTTGCCTGTTGGCTCAGGGTGCATGTCCCACAACTACGGTGTAGAAATAGCTATAGGAAACCTATGAAGGCCAATTTAGGCAGAAGGAACTTGCAGGTGATATGCTGGTGGTCCAGTTATAAACCATACCAAGAAATACACTGCTGCTTGGCATTCAGCCATTTGTGTGAAATCAGGACCAGCTACAAAGTCTTGGTTACCAAACTGGGGTTGTTTTTATGCTCAAAGAGGGAGGGAGGCTTCAGAAGGGAGACCTCCACAAGGAAGCTTAGAGCTTGCCCTCTCTTTCATTTTTTTTCTTCTCAAGTAACTGTCACAGCTAATCCTTTTTTTGTCATAGTCATTCTAAGATTAAGACAGAGTTGCTGGAAATCCATGGGGAGAAGAATCCAGCCTAGGGAGTCAGAAAATACTCATTTATACATTCGTTTGTTTTCTGGAAAAACTCAGATGTCCACATGCAGCAAGGTTTGGTACAAGATACCTGTGGGACTGCTGCAGCTCAGAAATTGGAAAGAAGACTTCAGGCAGCACTGCAGGTCCCTTCTGTCCCTCAGATCAGGAGACTGTGTCAAGGATACTAAAAAATAGCTATGGTTTGGGTGGGTATGGAGCTGGGTCTCAAGCTGCAACATTTTGAGGACAATCTGTGGGAAATGGTGCTTCTCATCTTGCACTGAGCTCTGACCCCAGCAAGGTACTGGCCTCACCTTGCTTCTCTTAAAAGGGAATGTTTCTCTGAGTTGCTGTCCTCTATGGGCTCTAGCATCATGATTAAACTCAAAGACAAATATAATTGACACAACACCCTTGGAGGTTCACCTCATCCTTACTCTGTTCAACCACAATTCACTCATTCTTCCTCCAATATACTACAGTTCTGGGACCTCAGGGACTGCCTGTCCCTCCTCGCTCAGGTAGGTAGCACGTACAAGTGCCACCTGGGGCTGTGATGGAGTAATGCTCCTTGTTCGTCCCTTTCTGAGCTGAAACTCCCTTCTCTGAATTTGGAAGTCTTGTTCAGTATAAGGATCTTGGGAGGCTCCACACAGCCCTTTTTAGATTTTATCTGGGTTGATATGCTGTATTGACAAGGTCAAAGGACTCGCCAGGGCCACATACTTCCTCTGTGATCTCCACCTAAGCTGCTTGAAAAAAAGTGCCCTGAAACTTGAAGCTCACTTTCTATCGGGGAACTCTTCATTTCTAGCAATAAAAGGTAATACTGAATATTAGCCTCAGCAGGGGGGTGGTGTTAGAAGCAAGGTTTCCATTTGTGCGTGCCATGCATCTGGCAGCACTTCGTGTACTGTCAATTTCAGTTCCCCCACCTCGGCTGCTCCGTCAGCTTTGCCCACCATTTCTGTGGCTTCACACAACATCAAGGGAGGAAAAAAAATACTAAAAATAGGAAAATGTGACTGTCAAACTCCCAACCTTGACAGGTGAAACTCAGAAGGTAAAAGCAATCTCCAAGACCACATACAACTCAATTTTGCAATAACTGCCTTTAAATCTTCCTTTTCCCCATACAATCCCTCTGTTAAAGGAAACCTGGAATATCCCAGGAGTATTTTACATCCTAACCAATTAGTGTGATTTGACAGCCACATCGTGACCACAGTTAAAAGGACCCCCAGGGAACAGATTCCTCTCTGCGAGTGATGACAGACATTGGGCAGCAATTTTGACTTGGATAGCCAGGGCTGGTTTTGTTCACAGAAGTGCACTCTACACCAGTGTTTGCTGATCTCCTCAAAATACAGCCATCTGATCCACTTATGAGCTGGTTCCTGTAGCACCATTTTGGTCTATTAACGTAGCTGCACATCATCTTTGGTTGGCCTGAATATACTGGGAGGCACTGCTGCTAGATGAGCAAAATCAGATATTCCCAGGTAGATGCAGAAACATCCACTAGAAATGTGAGGTACATGGCTGGGAGAAGTAATTGCTTTAGGCAAAGGCTAGAAACTCAGCAATACTGCGCCATAGCTCTCCTCAACCAGCTGAACTGGCATACTGTTTGTAAGGCAATGTGATTAACCAGACTGGGAAACTGATCCCACAGGAAAAAAAAGCTGTATCGGGACCTTATCCAGGTAAATGCATTCCTGCACACGAAGCCATACTAGCACAATCCCAAGAACGGCACAGGAGTGGCAAGGAGGTGTGGGAGGTGGGGACGGCTTTGATGTCCCTGTTGCTGAAGGTGCAGGCTGCCCTTGGCAACACCGCTAGACACTGCAGCAGCTTCACTGTGACCTGAAGCAGTGCAAATGGTCAGAAAATGCAACAACATTTTAAAATCCAGAAAAAAGAGTGGGTCAGGAATTTTTTTTAGAAAATGCCTCTTGTCACAGGGTGCCAATTTGTGGACACTAAACTTTTCATGGAGATCTGCTGGGTTAGTGAAACTTTCTACTCTTTCATTGCTCAAAAAATCTTCAGCAATTTCTATTACAAGCAGGTATATATTCATTAGCTGTAAATTAATTTAAGTTAAGCAGATTCTGCTTGCCTTGTTGCAAGGATCAATCTTATTATTATTCTAATTTATCTTTTCCATTTCACCCTAGTGGTGGCCACTGTGGAAAAGTCATTAACTTTTGTGTGGGCAATTTTAAGTCTTTGATGCCATTTTGTATCTGAAGAAAGAAATCCATCTGCTCCTTTTGATCCTGAGCTTACCTTTGTTTCTCACATTTCCTGTCTTTGTAAATCTGCTTATTAACACTTTCACTATATTGCCCTATATTCAACACTGTCTCAGTCACACTTCTGCTGAAAGTCTTATTCACACTTTTGTCTTCTCCAGGCTTGATTATTGTAATTTTCCATCTCCATGGCCTTTGCCAGGAGTTTGCTTTCTTTAGAAGGCACAAGAAGGATCATAAAATAAGAACAAGTCACACTTTGTGTTGTACAGAACAGGAGGAATAAAATGATTAAGAAGTTACGAACGCAAGTCCTCAGCTTGCACTAAGGGCCTGTACCATCAGCTCCTCAAGGCACAGCAGTGGGCAGTGCCGCAGCCAAGATAAGCAGCGTACTCTCACTTCTATTTTGAGCCACTCCTTGGAAACAAAATTTGCCCATTTCTCACCGCCCAGCTCAAACACGTGACCATTATTCATCATTACACGCCTTTTGTGTTGATCAATACACCAATCGCAGAGGATAAGACCACGGCACAGATGAAGCTAAAGTGTTCTGATCACTAAAACTTCTGCCTCAGAGATAGACTATAGTTCCTAATCTGCCTAGAATTATGGCAAAGGCCAGACACTTGATACACAGTTAGCATCCTGAGCAATACAGTGCCTATGAGGACACGGGTCCACATACAGCCTTTTACACTGTGATGCCCCAGGTTATAATGGCACATTCCTGTTGGAGTAGAAGACAACTCCCAAGCATCACTGTGAGCAAAATGCCCAGGAATGGGTCTGTACACTGTCATAGCAAATTGTTATACATCTGTCAATCAAATAGATTAAATGTCAATTCCCACATCTACCCTAATATCTATAGGGTCTTCAAATGGTTACAGCTACACAAACAGAACCATGCTAAATCTCTGTCTTTTGCCAGACAGAGCTGATCCAGCAGTTTAAGTTTCAAGTAGATAAGAATTTAGACTCAGTTGTGGCAGAACTGCAGAGGGGCACGGGCCAAATCCCACTCTGAAGTAAATGTACTCGTGAGGCCTTTTCACACAGATGTAACCAAACTGGCTTACGCCTGTCTGCACACAGTCCTACACTGTGCAAAAGATAGTACAAGGCTATTCATCCAGCTGACAAGTATTTGCTATAGATTATTTATAGATTTTTACGGCCATCATATCACACAACCTGACTTTCTGTATAACATTGCTCAGAGTCTCACAGTGTTACACCTAAATTGATCCCAGGAACATGCATTTGGCTAAACAAGTCTTCTAAAGAGACATTTGGCCTTGGTATGAAGACACCAAGAAACTGGAAGTCCACCACTGCTGCTGGTGGTTTCCACCAAACATTTATCCTCTTCACAAATCAAACAACCAACCAACAGATCTTATTTCTAGAGTGAATGTACTTAGCTTTCCTTTTCAGTCATGGAATCTTTTTATGTATTTGATTTTTAGGTTAAAGACTTCTATATATACACACTATAATAAAGTAGCTCTTGATTTTTCTTTTGTTAAAATATTGATTTAAAAGTTTTTCACTGGAAGGTGTTTTCTCCACCCTCCTTTGTATGCCCCCCATGTAGGCAGCAGAATGATGTACAGTATTCTAGTCCAGGGTATGCTCATGCTGTATTTGGAGGTAAAGTTGCTTCTCGCCAACTTCCACCAACCTAAAATAGCCCTTTCTTAAGGCAGGATCTGTACAGCTTTTCACATCTTTTTAACCACATCTGTTAAAGTTCATATCTTTATTTAAAACAGAATAATTCCCACTGAATACAAACCTTTGATGTACGGACACATAAATAACACATTGTGATATACAGGACATGGACATATGAAATAGTGAGCCTGTACTATAGCGTAGACTTAAAGCTCGTCAGCTAGTCCACACCAGCTGCATATGTCCATACCCTTACCCCATGGTAAATTCAAAGGATGCTGGGGTACGTAGTATGTCGATCCAAGTGCTGGCTGTGATTCCATACCAGCTATGACATGAAAGACAACACCTGATCTGGCATAAAGCCTGCCAGGATGAAGTTACCTTCACCACTTTTTTTGAATAAATTAAACCTTGCAGAGTGAGCACAACACGTGGATCTCATACTAGGAGCCCTGTGACTGGATTTACTGTCCTTTGGAATCAAAGTCTAATAAAGACAGACTCATTAATAGGCTTTGATTAACACAGTTCTCAAAAAATGCCCAAAATCCAGTTCACACTTGTCAGAGAAACCATATCAGAGCATGTTTAGACATAACATGCACCAAGATAAATCAGCTTTACCAGAAGAGGACCAGAAGGAGTTGAATTACACCATTCAAAATCCTTGGGGACTCCAAAGGTTTTCCTCTGGGTCTTTTGTCTCTTAATTTAAGCATAGCATTGACATGACACTGTTTGCCACATGATTTGTCTAGTGAAATGTTTGCGGAGTAATTTTAGTTTCCCTTTTATGTTTCTCATGTCTTTAGTATAACCATTTGGATTTGCCCTTTTTGTTGTTGTACTATGCCAGGGGGCAGAAGATGCTTTAGGTCATTAAGGACACAATTCAGGGTTTTCGCTGGGTGTTATTCATGTATTTTAGTTGCAGAACTAAACAAGTCTAGTGCTCCATTGTTGTCCATCATGCAGCCCCATCAACGCACAGAAACCTCTGACCTGAGCTTAGCTATATTTTTGGTGTTTCCAGCTAGCAATGACACTCAAGAACTTAAAGCTCACTTTTATTTTCCCTGCTCAAGTTAGCAACCTGTTCACTTTGCAGTAAAGCTGCCTGCTAACCCACTGGAACACTAACAGTCCTCCAGCGCCTTCCCACACGTGTCAACACCAGGCATGTTTTATGGCAGTTTGTTAGGGAAGTCTCCCAGAGCAGACCAGGTTCCTGCAGGGCCAAGAAGCATGGGACGAGCCCCACAGGACCAAACAGGTCCCTTGCAGCACCAGAGAGGAGCTAATTGTCTGTCTGGGTTTTTTAGTATGATTGCAATGTTCAGCCCAGTGCCCAAATTAAGGTCACAGCTGCCTATGGTTAGCTCCACTATGAAGCTACACTTGGGACAATAGGGAGATTGTTCATATATAAATGAAAAACATATTGTTTATAAATATTAGCTACAATCTGGAGAAGGGTTTTCTGTTAATATTACCAGTAAATTACTTCTGTCAAGGATGCACTTCAAGGTGCATTCAAAGGGCTATTTCTTTTCAGCCTAGGCTGAAACAAAAATACAGGCTGCATGAAGTGCTGTTGCATAAAGGGATTAAGAGTAGAGAAAAGTCATTGGAGCCAAAATGTTTTAGCCTGCCTCTTATTCTGCAGTATCAATATAGAGATGAGTTTGCTGTCTTATTTGGTACTGTTCTCATCACTTGCATTTGTTAGAAAAATATCTGTTTAATAAAAGAGAAAATTCTGTATATTAAACATAAAATGGAATTGTGGTATTTTACTAACTCGCCGTAGCTAACATCTAAAGTTACTGTCATTGGAAGGATATTATACATGTAAGTATACTGAGTACTGCCCAGCTTTCACTCCTCTTTTTCCCCCCTATTTATTTGCTTTCTGCTTTTCCTTACATTTTTTTGTATAATCAGTTCAGCTTTCCGAGAAACAATCTTAAAATATTTTAGGTTTCCCTCATCATGATTTTTCTCCATTTACAAGGAGCTTTCTTAATTATTGTCATTATTTCCATAGCGAGTTAATTTCTTCTTTCCTTTTGCACAGGAATCTCACACAGCAATGAGACTGGTCTGGTGGAAAGTAAAAACCACATTAAGGGCTACACCAAGATATAATACTGTAATACCATTTTTTTTCTTTTAATGGAGCAGCTACACACTACTAAAAGCAATCCATGTGTACCCACAGTGATTCAGAGCCACTTTTAATGCCTAGTTCAAAATGCCACAAAGTGAAAATGAAATTAAATGCTTTTGATAGCAGATGAACCATAGTTTAGCTAAAACCATTCCAAGAAAAACAAAAAATGGAAGTCATTGACATTAGACTACCTTGAAACCAAGAGAGCTCTACAGAACAGAGTGGAGATGTGAGACAGTGCATAGCATACATCGTCATTTCTTTTTTTCCCCTCGTATTGGTAACATCAGGTGAAATCCTCTCTCTCTCTCACTGTTATGTTTTTCCTCCCACCCTATTTTTGCTAATGATTAATGACTTTTTAAGCAGCTTCACACAATCAACATGTTTATAATTCCCAACCTGTAACAGAATATTTTAGGATTCAGGGGGAGGGAACTGAAATATTTCAAGGTCTTTTCCTTCACTTGCCCAGAATCCTGAGTTCAGAATGCCTCTTAGCTGGGATTTGACAAGTGATCTAAGTATAACAGTGATTTAAACTGTCAAAAAGGAAATAATACCATTGATGTCTAAGGCAAGATTGTGGCATTATAACACCACTGCTCTGCAGCAAAGAACGGTTCTGAGAAAAAAAGAATTATGCAATGAAAAATTAAATGGCATAGCAAAGTACTTACATAACTTCAAGCACCTCATTGAGGTTCTTTGTGTATTCAGTATAGAGATGCACACTCCTGCAGTGCTGGTGATTTAGATGTTAGGGAAAAGGACTCCTTCCATGGTTCATAGGGGATCCCTACTACAACTAAGTTCTTTAGTCTTTTATCTAAATTTAGGTGAGCTGAAGTCTACTTCTAGCAAACAAAGTAACACACAGGCTGAAGGGAGTTAGGCTCTGTTGCTGGTTTTATGCCACACTGCCAGGTGATTTGAGTTCGTATGTAGCCTGTGCTTCAGTTCCACCTGTTCATTAAGGGAGGATGTTGCTTTCCCTTTCTACATCTTGTCAGGTGTTGCAAGGCTAAGCTGCAGCTATTACAATGATAAGACTTGCATTAGTACCTACAAAAAACTGCTCCAGGGAGTGTAGGGGAAGCATAAATGAGCCATTCCTTGCAAAAACTGGATATATTTGCTGATTGGTTTGTAATTACTCTGCCTCTTGTGTTTCCCCATCTGTTTCAGGATGGATCCCTTTCTGTGGAAGTTCTTCTTTTTCATGAGAGACTTTGTACTGAGGGCTAGAGAGAAATTCCACCATCAGGCTGCTACTGGATGATCAAAAGCAGATCTATAGCCAGAATTCCACAAAAGCACATACAAGTTTATCAAATCTCTCTAAGGATATTAGGATGTATTATTTGTAAAATAACTGTGCTATGTGTAACAGGTACACCTAGGTGAAGAAGCAAGCCCAGCCCAGAAGAGAATTCAGTCCAAATGAAGTGTTCCACTCTCTTGCATAAGGAGAGAACTGAAGTACAAAGATGTAAGTGACTTGCCCAAAGCTAAGAAGCCTCTGGGAGATCAAGAAAGTGAACCCAGATCTTCTGAGCTGGTCCTTGTTGAGTGTTATAACCACAAAGCTCTCCTTCCTCCCCATCTTGTTGCTCAGTCTAGTTTCTCTTTTGTTTCTTTGCAAATTTAGTCCTTCCCTCTCTTTTACAAGAAGTCATTATTTAAAAAAGGTGAGGTGTAAAGATGTTTCTCCTCTGCTGATTGTACTCCTGTTCTCAACAAACCATATCTACATGATTACCTACTTCTTAATTACATTCTATACCATAAAGGATGTATTCTAAATCCCTTTTCTCTGCTTTATACTTCCCTGCTCTTCCTGCGTTGTTATTAGGTTATAAACTAATGTGATTGATAGTCTGAACATTTCTGGAACAGCTTTTCTTCTCAGATTAGTCTAAGAAACCCTTACGTTAGTGCATGGGGAATGGCAATTCCCCATGAAAGAAGCAATTCCTTAGAGGTCACCCTACACAGTGGAAACTGTTCTCGTTGCAGGACTAGCAATTGGCCATCTTTAATTCAATGAAGGTTGTGCACACAACTGAAATATAAAGAATATTAGACTCTTTCCTTGGTGTTTGGGGACCTGACTGTAATTCTTAGTCATATTGATGAACACTGAGTCACCCAAGGACCCCTTCTAGTCAAACAAGGTATTACTCACACAGATGCTCCCCAACATGAGTAAGGACTGGAAATTTGTACCTTAAGTGTTAATGACTAGGAACTAGTCTAAGCATGGTTTTACCATACTTTAGATCAGTCCTAAAAAAACTCATGTATGAAACTTATTTCAAAGTGCTTGTTCTTTTTAGAACTTACTTTCTTTCAAGGTCTGTGGGGGTTAAATGAAAACACACACAGTAATAAGAAAAATCCTCCTGGATTATTCCTCAACAACTGCTGTCATAGGTGAACTCCAACTTATATGACAGCAGCTGGCTAAAGAAACTAAGCTTCCTGGCTTGTCTGTGCCTTTTTTCTGGTTGTTTTATGCTTGCAGTAAGCTGCTTTCACTGAACTGCTTTACTCCTTAAGTCCAATAGGTAAAAATATATCTTACAGTGCAGAGAAAACTGCACTGTAGATGGGAGTGAGCTTGAAGGAACATTTTCAAGTAGGAAAATAAAAGAGTTCACTTCAGCAGAGCTCATTTCAGCAGTGCAGCTACCACATTACTCAGTTCAAAGGACAGTCATGTCAGTGGCACATGTTACAAGCTTTCACAGCCATGCCTGTGGATGCATGTGTGCTTGATTGCTTAAACTCCTGCCCATAGTCAGTGACTGTGAGCTGGAAAAATGGAAAATGTGACTATAAGACCATGACAACAGCCAGCCTATTGGCACATTTTCTTTTGGGTTTGGTTGACGTTGTCCCTATGGAAGAGGAAGATGAGATAACCCAGTCAAGAAGCAATCTTCCACTGTAAGAATCCAGCTACATACAAGATCATTTGTATTTGAAACTCGGTTTATGTACAATGTCAGAGGGATTAGTGATCCCTGTACAGAACCTCATGTACTTGCTTCATTCCTCCCCCTTCCACTTCTCTCCCCTAAAAATATTCTTGGTAACTGACACTATTTGGTTTCTCTGTTAGCAGAGTCAATAGACAAGCTGACAATTACATTGAATAGAATTACTTTCTGTTTACGCTAGATAAACTAGCCAGCGCTAACAACAGGTGGCCGCAGTACCTGTAGATGGGGAAAAGCTTGTGCCGGAGCACAACCCCAAGAAGCTGTGCTAAACCGCATTGTTCCAAACACACAGCCTAGGCAGGAGCTGGCGTGGTCAAATTGGCATTAGCCGAACGTGACTAACCTCAGGAGCAGCAGGACATGACTGTTCACCTGTGCTAGTCACCCTGACACAAAATGTAAGAATGGCCTTACCAGCTCAACCTGAGTCCACTGAGTCCAGTGTTCCACCCTCCAGCAGTGGCAGTGGCGGTTACCTAAGGCAGTGTATAAACATTACAGAACAGCCATCCTTTCTACAGCAATGTGCAGTGCGGGACTCTGAGCCAGAGCGGGTGCCTCTGAATTTAAGTGCCATTTGCAGGTAGAGGTAATGCACTACATGTATTTGAATGCAAAATAAATAATTTGGGGATGCAAGCAGAGAAAAGGGCAAGCTATTGTGCTAAAAAACTAGTATTATCATATATAGTTTCTCTCAGACAGCATCCAGATGCTAGCTTAGATGTCCCGTTTTGTAGAAATACAGATGGACAGGCTGACCAGAAAGCGAGCACTTATGGGATAGGCAAAGTAAGTGGGGTAGAGATCTTATCTGTCCATCTGGTTATTTAAAGGCAACTAATGAATTTCAGTCTCCTAAACTGTCTACCTAGGCATTTGTAACACACTGACATTGATGGTATCGGACTGCAGTTCAGGGAATTCACAAGCTACAGTGCAGGTGTTACGGGCCTGGCATTTTCCTTGCTCAACACATCTTTCCCCCTCTCCGCCTTAGATCCCAGTACTGCTGGGCTCAGTTCAGCACTTACAAGGAGCTGCCTCAGGTTGGTCCCCAGCAAGTCCCCAGAGCTGGGGACTGACTAGGGCCCAGCTCCTTGACCTTGTGCTGCTTGCTATCGGTCCATGCTCAGAGTAGCATGATTCTTTTCTCCCTAACACTTTGGTGACAATTGCATAGCTTGTCGTACCAATAAAGCCTCATTTTAACTGAGCTGAAATCGCACTACCAAGATGCGGAGGAAGAAGTTAACAGTACCTATAGCAATGAGTCTTCGAAAGGAAAGAGAGAAAGAGAAATTAATTCACTCTTCAAAATTATACACCACACCTAATTGCATGAAAATGTTAACTACTACTTCTTGCAGGGGTACAGCTGTGATCCTAATGACAAGCGTTATGTGGGAACAAAATCAACATGGGATAAAACAAAATTAGGTCTATGGAACAAGAATGAAAAAAAAGTAGAAGAGAGAGAAAGACTACAAGCATTGACAAAGCCAGCTGTGGACCACCAGCCTTAAAGAGCACTTGACTTGTGATTCCAGTATTTAGATAGCTTAAATTTGAAACCTACTCCTCCATGAAGACATGCCAGGGCTTGTAGCTGCACTAATTAAATATGTTAGGTGAAGGTTTCTGATATGATAATCAACAACAAAACGGCAGCTTTAGCATTTAAACCATCTTAATGAGGTGTTAGAACCGAAGCCCTTTGAGGTGAATGGGGAAAGTTTATACACGCTGCTATTGTTCCAGCCCGTCTGGCTCTCCTCTTGAAACAACAGCGCATTTTACCAGTGATTACCTTAACAGCCGGGTGGATAAGAAGTTGAATTCCTGGGCTGTTTTTTTTCTTTACACCCTCTTAATTTTCAAATGCTAGGAAATGTAAAGACAATGAGAAAAATAGTCTGACATTGGAGGTACTGGGAGAGGGAAAAACACTCCTTAAATCACCAATTGATGCACCTTTGGTTTTGCCTGTAAGTTATTTGAAGCTTCAGTCTATTTAGACACTGGTGGAGTAAATGGGTAGTGTGTTTTAATAGCTCCTCATTACCGTTTGTTTCGTACAGAACAAAACGCTTTCTTTTCAAAACGATGCCCTATCAGGCGCTCATCAGTGTGATTAATCAGCTCGTATTTGCACAGGACTTTGAAGACAGAGGAGGCTGTAGAAGTGCTGCGGCGTATTACTGCCGATGTAAAACTCCCCGAATTCCACTTCCTCGCTAAGCCAGTCTTGCAAACAACTGCCACCAAGCAAACAATTGAAGACATAAGTACATCACTTCATTCCCCTCAGAGAAATATTAACTTCAAAGCCAAGTGAGGACCATTTAAATGCAAGCAACTCTAAAAGGAGCAGGAGGCTGAGCAGGAAGCAACGGTGTAGTCACACACAGAAAGAAGGGACTGCTGTATGCAGGCACCAGCCAAGACACCATGCCTAAGCTGTTTTTCCACCAGCAGCACTGAAAGCAGACTTATCTTCTCATGCAGTCCCACAGTGCTAAACACCAGGGACCTTTCAGAAGAATAAGGACTTCCTCTTTTTTCCATGAGATCACCTCATCCTGCTCTGAAAGGCAAATGCCCAACCCCGTTTAAGGTAAAGCTGCTGCCACTGTTCTCCAGGTGTTCTGCACCACTTTTGGTTGTAGCCAAAGGCCAGCATCTCCACCCAAAGACTTTTAACTGTCTAGCAAATTTGGGGCCCCACCTGAAGTCCACAGAAGATTGTGAATAACTTAATTTGCAACCTAAAGAGAACTGATATTTGGCTTTCTTTTAGTTGTGCAATCAATTTAATTGTGCTATTCATCTATTTGTTGTACGATTTGCCATCAGTCAAAACACAAAGGACAATTCTGGTGTATGGCTAGCCCTCACAGAGAAAGAAATGCTTTGATGTTAGACATAAATTTTGTTCAGCATTAGTAAAAGATATTTACTGGTGTCCTTCGCCCAGCCAGTGTGTAGGTGTCAGACCACGAAAAATGTTAAGGGTATCTCCCAGAATGCTTGTTCCCTTTAGGTGTGCTGTTGTTCGGGAGTTTTTTGTTTTGTTTTGTTTTTTAAAATTAATTGACTGACCTAAAGCAAGCAGTTGAGTACCAAAAAAGGGTTCAAGTCCTGTCCTTAGAAAGGAAGAAAAGGAGCTCATACTGATTTGTTTAGATCACTGAAGGCCTCAGTAAAAGACCTCTTGCTTGTTTTGTGCAAGCAAGAGGCCAGCCAATTCACAGGCTTACCTGTATGCTTTAGAAATTGCTCCTGGAGGAAGCTTTGTTGAACCCTTTGGTCCTTATGTTTGATATTATGAAACCAGATCTCTGTACCTATACATGGTCTAACCGAAGTCATCAAGGCTGTACATAACTCTTTGTCAGATACAGACAACTCTGAGGTCTATTTTCAGTGTGAAGAATCTCTCTCCTCTTTCATCTGACCCTAATTCCAGATTTCTCTCTACAGTCACCCGTTCTGCAAGACTGAAATGAAAACGACAGTACTGGGGGTAAATCCCTCAGAAAGGCCTCCATCAGAGTTGAAGTATTGGTTAATTCCTGAAAACAGCACAATTAATTTTCAGGCTCTGGTGAAAATACTAATACTAATAACCAGAACTGCACAATTATATGCGTAGGTTTGGTACTGATGTAATTGTACTATGCCTGACTTGCCGGACAGAAAGTGAGAGAGATTAGGCTCATTACCTTTTCATAAGCAGATATATTTAATATGACAAGTGTGAAAAAAATGGAAGAAATAAGAATAACTGATGTAATGTAGACAGTGAATAGTTTTATTTCAAAAGCATTTTCCTCCTTAATTCTCCTACCTGATAGGAATGTCAATTTGCCAGGCTGCAGCCACAGCCCTGCCAAGAAACAGAGGCTGGATGCAAGAATGCCAATCAGAGAGAGAACACAAGCCTGCCTTCCCAAAGGAAAACTTCCAATGAGAGCTGGTGAAGGCATCTGGGTAAGTACCTCCTTGAGGAACTTGTTGTGATTGACTGGAAGGAGAGGGGAAATGCGGTGCTGTTGTCTACCCTTGCTCGTGCCTCCTGGGGGAGCGGTGCTGTGCCTCCATGGCAGTTCTGCACTGCAGTTTGCTCTGCTGCCAGGCAGGACACCGGGGCTCCAGTCCCAGTTGCTACTACAGCAGCTGTTTCAGAAGAAGGGTTTGCTGGAGAAAGTGTGCACAGCTAAGGACACGTTGCATCCCAAATGTGAGGTCTGACAGGCCCTTGGGAGGACAACATCCACCTCCTTGCACCTTCACTTCCTATCTTCTCCCTCCTTGTGATTTTCCAGACCTCTAAGGCAAAGAAAAACCTATCACAAAGTCAGCTAGATAGCTATCTATCTAGCCCAGGCAATCCTAGAAGAGTCCAGAAGCTGGGACTTAAGAAAATCAAAACAAAAGAAATGAAAGGAAAGCTGTTTCCTTCAACTTTACAGAGGATTTTTTTCTTTTTGGTTAAATTTGAAGAGCATGGAAGAAAGATGAGGGATGTTTTGCTTGTTTATTTCAATGTGACAAAATATCCCCTCATTTTTCTCCCTATTACTGAGTGGTTAGCTCATTACATTGACACCAGAGACAATATTTTTGGTCTACTGATTTATAGCTTCCATCTTTTCTTATTTACAGACCCTCGCTTCTAAAAGGGTCTAGCTGAGGAGGTAGCTATGGCCCTTTACATCACACATCTAGCTGGGGGAGTGTGAGACACAAGGTGTTCACAGGTAGCAGGCCCAAGACCTGAAGCAAAACTGTACCTGCTCCTGTTCCCACTCACCTGTACATCCATCGGTTGAAGATGTTCCATCAAGACGAATATGCTTATCTAAGGAAAACATGTATTTTAACGCCTTGATGGAAGCCAGTGTTGATGCTGTCAGAAGAGGCAGGAGCAGTGAGTAATTTTCAGGCCGACAAAAAGCCCAAAATTGAGGCGTCAACCACCCAGCCACCGCCGAAGGGAGCTGCTGGGGGTTGCTGGTGAGGCGAAGAGGGGGAACGTGGGAGTTTGTTCAGTTTTGACAAAGGTGGGCTTGAACTACACTGGAAATCGTGACTCAGATGTTTTCATGGCCCAAACTTGCATTACTCCCAGGAAACTCTCTGATGCCGAAGTCACAGTTTAGTTACATCAGTGACTCAGAAGTGTGAAGATTCATATTTTAGCACTTGGCAATCAGAGGCAGCATTAAACCATTTAAAAAAGAACACTGATGAAAACGAAGAACTTACAAGTGCTGCTGTCCATGGGTGTGTGTTAGGATCCTAAATTGAGATGAATGGTTTAATTGTTCTCTGTCACTTATTTTGGTTAATCGTTCAGGAATGAAATGAGCCTACTGCTATAAGAAAGATATTTGTTTAATCCTGTCAGGAGAACCTAAATGAATTTTCACTTTGCCTTATGTGCTAGTGTGTAACTGAAAGAGAAATCTTCTCTGTGAACACTCCTGTACCCTGGACTGCCTTTCTTGATCTCATAGAAAGCTCCCCATTTTCCTTAAATGATGCCAAAAATAACATTTTTTACCTCTTTTAGGAGAATCTTTTGAAGCAGCAACAGCCCTCTTCTATATTTCTGTAGCAGCGAACACAAACGAGGTCTGCCCTTATTGCCTTTCAAAATGAAAATGTATCTGTATCATCAGATTTGCCAAACCTTGCGATTTTATCACAGCTCTAGTATTATTGCCTGATTTTAAAAGTTATTTGTTAAGTAGCGATTTTTCAAGTCTTGTGATTAAATGGAGATTTTGGTCCTCTTTTCCTCTTTTCAGTGAAATAGCTTTTCTACCTTTTGTAAGGATAGCTTGAAAAGGTGAATGTGAAAGGCTTAAAAAAAACCCAAGGGAAACACTCCTCCTAGGTTTGTAAATATGTGTCTGTGTTTATGTGTGTGTGTGTGGAGGGGAATATGTCTGCTTATGCATGTGCAAAATGTCGTGACTTTTAAGTCAATATCCTCCTTTGTCCGTTATTTTTGAGCCAGTGGCTGAAAGCATTGAATAGCAATCAAAAATATTTTAACTAAAGATAGTGGCTCCTTAGCGTGAATTAAGTTAAAGCAATCATCATTTATGCAGAACTATCCGTTTACCTGGTGTCTTGAAATAGATAAAGCATGATCCATAAGACTCATCTTTTTGCCCTGAGGCGTTAAGATCTAACGCATTTTATTAACTGAGAGAATGTAGCACAAAGTGGCATATGGCCTTTTAGCTGGGATGATTTATGGTGACACACTCCAAAGGAGCAAAGAGAGCTTCAGGTTTCTCTGTGACTATTGTAGCTTTTCTGAATTGGGCATAGGAAGCTGAATGGCATAAACCCGTCTCTAATTTACAGTGACAGAAGCGAGATGAATTCTCAATAAAGATGGTGACACTGAACAAGAGCAGTGGACCCGCTTGTTCCACTGGTGGCTGTGCTGGAGTGAGAGATGAAAAAAGAACCAAAAATGCCTTTCTTTAAAATGGGGGGCATTTCCATTATCCCCCTCCTAATGCTGCAGGTCCAATTAGAGATTAAAATCTCTGTACAAGCAAAATACTGGCAGCTTGTTCAGAGCCACTCAGCATTGTGTTTTGCATTAGTTTTGGCAAGACAAGATGCACTAAGATCAATGAGGAAGCAAGTGCAATGTGCAAGATCCTGCTTTACTGCCTTTATTTACCACACTCAGTCTGCTTTCTAGTCCTCACTGTGCTACACCGCATCACAAGTGACAAGACAAACCAGTGGCGTAAAATAAGCTGCAGTCTCACTGGCAAGGATGTATATTGACTTTTCCTTCCAGAGCTGCCGGCCTGATGCACAGAGAGGTCTGGGTGGCCCTTGCTTGGGGGGCAGGCCAGAGGGGCCATGCCTGCTGCCGCTGGGTACTTGGGTACCGGGGCAGCGAAGCCACCAAGTGACCATCCAAGTGTCAGGGAGGGTGAGCAAACAAAGCTCCCCTCATCAAAGAGGGGCTGTGGGGACGAGCAAGGGCTGAGGCCTGGCAAGCATGTGTGTTTTCCCAGTGGCGCTGGTGGAACAGCCTGATCCTGCTGCTGCCTCCCTGCTCCCTTGCACTGGCTGGGGCATGTGGGGAGCCATGTGGGGTGAGTGACTGGGGCTAGGACAACCCCTCTTCCCCAGAAGTGTCCCTGCCTCTGGTGTTGCATCATGCCAGAGACATAACCCTCTGCCTCCTATACAGGTCTCCCTGGAACACGGGAAGATGCTGAGCCACACACGTCAGCAGTTGGGGCAGAGGTGCTTGCTCTGGTCTCTTACTCTCCTCTGGTCACTACTGGAGACAGGAGTCCTGGCCATGGGCCCATCCGCTCCTGCCTGCTTGAGTCTCTCAGATCCCATGCAGATCCTTTGTTTTTCACAGTGTGAGGCTTTGCATAGTAACTTCAGCGTAGGCAATGCCCAAAGCTGGGCTGCAGCCCTTTGAGGCAGCGACGACGACCCTGGGGTGACCATAGCAGGAATGCCATTGCTTCCACTGGAGGTGATGCTGTGAGCCCAACAGAAGCAGGAGCTATACTGGGAAGGGTCTGGTAGCCTGTGAGTCCTTGAATTCACAGAAAGAGCATAAAGGAGCAACAGATCCAAGGTCCAGTTTCTCAAAATGGGTAAGATGGGCTTGCAGTTGAGGATGGCTGAGCAAGGCACTCCTATGCAGTAGTTTCCAGGGCTGCGTTTGCAAGCCCCAGAGTCAAGGAGATCACGGGGGGGTTTGCAATGACAAGGTTTCCCTGATACCGTGCAGTCTCACAAGACCCTGCTTCTGGCATGAAGCTGGTGGAAGATAATCCCACCCACATCCAACCCCACTCCTAATTATGTATTGCTACCTTCATGCAGTAGTTCACCACCTATCACACATGTCTTATCACAGTTTAGGGGGCTGCGCTGCAAAGTAGATCAGTAAAATCATCCCAATAAAAATAAAAGTGTTTGGGTTTTTTCACCTGGATCCTAAAGGAGTGTGGCAGCACAGGAGAGGGATAACTGAAGTACAAAGACAGGAATAGGCTCTGGGAACCAGGAGGAGTTGGAACTTTTAAAGCTGGTTGTGCCACCAAAAATAGCATCTTGTGAAACCATAGCCAGGATCTACACAAAGGGTCTGTATTTGCAGCTTTACAAATTTCCATAACATAGGAAAGCCCTTGATGTCAGCTCTGTTACCAGCAATAATGAGTGCTCTGTGCCAGACCTGCACGTGCCACTTCAGAAATGTATGTCTAAGAAGGGAAGTTCTTAATTTGATTATTCAAGCAGGCTTGAGACTGGTTTGCAGTCTCTTGAATCAAGATCCCAAACATCTCCCGTCAGAAAAGATATCCTCACTTATGCCCCATAGCTACTGCCAACAGGATCAGAAATGCTGTTTTTAATTAAAAACGTTATTTCTAAATACAGTTTGCAGTGTATATTCTCGGTGAGAAGTGCTTCTCACCTTGTGAACTTTCAGACTGCTGTACTGTTGATCAAAAGATTGCAAGCCTTTCTCTGATGTCTTGTCTACACAGGCTAAGCAAATGTGTTTTGGTTTCCACTGAGAGGCTTTGCTGGTGTAGCTGTGCTGGCTCAGAGTTGAAGAACTGGCAAATGCTGGCAAAAAGCTAGAAAATAAAAGGGCAGAACTCCCAACCTTTTGCCATCATAGCTTATTTAATTTAATGTGGGCAGCTACAATCACAAAGGTACTCTCTTGCAAATATTATCTACACTTTATCTATTTTCTACATTAGAAAACTGCCAGTCACACCCCACACTCCCAAACCCTAGTGTGCTTATAGGAGAAACCTAGTAGCAGATTCATTCACAGCCCCACTCACAGCAAATGATTTTAATTGATCAGGATGGGTCATCACTCAGGCCCCCAGACCAAACTCCTTCTTACTGTTGTATGTGTAAGACTGAACTCTTACAAAAAGGCTGTTTTGTAAAGGAGCTCTTTTGCTGAGTTTCCACTGAGGGCTTTATTGTACACTTGTAGCAATTAATGTTTTCAAGGGTAGACAAACTCAGAGTCTTGACAGAGGTCATGGCTTTGGACCTAATAAGAACCAGCGTGGTTTTCCCTTGTCCAGCATCTTGTACAGTCATTTACACCTGGTACACCTGTGGGTGTGAAATGCTACCACATGACAGCAGTCCTGTCTTACACCCTCCTTCACTTACTTGTCACATAGGTGTAAATAACCATATTTGTTTCAGGACAATAGAGGTTCAGACCCAACATGCTCTGGACCAAAACGAACAGATGAGGGTACTTCATTGTACAGCCAGGTTCAAAGTACTCTTTCAAGTCCAATCAACCAAGGTTTTTCTCTGCAAATTTCCCACCATTCTGCTACTTATACAGTAACCCCCCAACAGAGAAGCTGCATAAATAAAGTGTAAAATGTGGTCCCCAGAATTTCTTCCTAAGCACATATCTTAGCTGCAGAATTAACTTACGCTCTCTGATTTGATGTGTCCCCCCGCAAGAAAGCTACTACCTGCTTACTCTTGGGGTAGTTCAGTCCAGCCTCCCTGGCCTGCCTTAGGGTGTGAACTCCCAAGTGAAACCTTCAGTGATGGGGCTCTTAACCCCCTCACTCTGCAATGATTGTGAACACAAAACTGTTCAATGTGGCCAGTAGCCCTCTGACATCTTCCGCAACTCTCTGATGAGATAGGAAGGAAAGAAAAAACCTTTCACAACAGACTAGGAAAGGATCACAGAGCACTTCAGTTAACCACACTCATAAATTTCAGGGGACAAGTCTTCAGAAGCCCTTGCAGCGTACATAGTGCCTGTGCATGGTTTTGCACTGTGACTGCTCACCCCCTATGACAGCTTAAGCTCAGATGTTCATCCACATTAATGCTGCAGCGAATCCATTCCCATATTGACAGGCAGTAAGGCAACAGAGGCAACACTAGCTACACCATGCCTGGCTAGTCTAGCTATCCTCTCTGGGGTCAGAGAAGAGCTGATATGACAGAAGAATGAAAGGTTAATATATGCAAGGCCTTAGAGAGCAAGCAAGACACAAGAGTCACAGAGTCTTCTTATCCATAAGAAGCCAAATCATCGTAATAAAAATGGTTTCAGTGTTTGTGACTTTACTGCAACACTTGTCACATTTGATCGTTTTCCAAAAGACCACACTTTCAATTTTCTTCTTGAAGAAGCTGAAGGAACAGCTTTCCTGTAAAAAATACAAAAAGCATCCCTGTGGTTGCAGGGCAAACTGTGAGAACACAACCCACAGCAGTTAAAAAAACAGAAAGCAAATCACAGCAGCACATCATTGCCTGAAAGAGCCATGCAGGATTATAATAGTCTCATGACTCTGGGATGCAAAACTTAGTGTCTTTTCAGTGCTTGGCCCTGGCACTACACTAGTTCCACCGCAACTTTGCTTAACAGTGTGAACTTGCCCGCAGTCCTTACTTCTGAGTGTGTGTGCCACCAGCAACATATAATTCCTGCCATTGCCAAACACCTTTTCCCTTTTCCACAATGCTGCTTTTCTTAGCTTTTCCAGCCAGCTTGTAACTTCAAGAAGACAATAAGATGCTCATAAGCACTGTAGACCTTTCCCAAGAGCAGGCTATCAACTTGCATGAAAGCAAAAAAAGCAGAAGGACTTATCAAATTGTCATCGCATCTGTACAGAGCTTTAAAAAAAATACCGGGTTGTTTTTTTTCCTTTTCTTTCCCTTGCTTTTATTTTTCATGGAGGTTTTCCCTGAAGCCTCAGCTCTCATGCACTGTTCAGCTGTTGCTGTGTTTCTGACAGAGGCCCTGTGGATTACAGGGGTCCCTTTCTTGCTGAGCCTCTCTGATACTGCTAAAAAGAGAGAAAGCTTCCAAATGTTACTGCATGCTGCATTATTTCTCTTTTTCTCATCTCTCATGTGTTTTCAGTTATGTGTGTATGTTGTTGTTTTTTTGAGACTCTTCTAAAAGCTTTTAACTTCTCAAGCTTTCAGTCAAGCGCAGAGCTGAACATTGTACAGACTCCCATTCTGACAGATCCCAAAGAAAAAGGACAGAGCCATTTGTAGCAACCAGGAGCCCACGTGCGTGAGCATGCACACAGACACACACAGGGCTACGGGAAGCTTTGCAGGAGGAAAGACTGCAGGATGGATCCATGCAGGCTTAAAATTTTTGCAAACATACAATGCCTTTCCTGCAACTTTGGTTTCACAGTTTGTCGCTTCTAATATTAGTAAGTGACCAGAAGAAAACAGAATGGCAACCAATAATGTTTGAGAAGAGAATATTCGGATTTCTATTTACATATCACAAGGCACTAATCCACATGAATCCCAGCCCTTTTCTATGGGAATAGGCACTGCTGTCCATCAAATGAACTGTGGTGTATACTTATTGTAGTACCATCGTATTTTTCTGCCAGCAGCCTGCCATTTCTTTTTCTTCCCACTTTGCAGACGGCTGGTACAGAAATCTGCAATTCAGAGACTGTCCTAGATTCATCCATTGCTGCACTGTTAAATCACACATTTGATGGAAAAAGACAGACTAAACGCTCAGTTCAGTTATGAAGACTCAACCACGAGATCCAGCTGTTTTCATGCAGCATGTTTTGATAGATGATACAGGCTTCAGACAAAAAACACTCCAGCTCCCAGTGCTGCAGTGCATTTGACTAGAATAATTTTAAAAAGCATAACTTTTTAATTAAAGAAGTGACCCAGAATTTTAAAATATGAAACTTGCCTTGCAAGATCTGGGTAGTGTCTGCCCCTCTTCTGTAGTCCAAGGATGAACCACATCTTCTTTTGTTGCTAGCAGTAGTTTAAGGTCTCATCTGAACAGCAGCTTTCATGGAGCAGCTCACACTCCTTACTGTTGCAGGGAGATTGGGGCTACACTGTGTATCTCTTAGAACTATTCTGAAATAAACACTGTGAAAATTAACACCTCTGTAACCTTTTCTAGAGCATATTTTCCCAAGTTGTGAATGTCTGTTTACCTTTTGCTTCTATCACAGCCAGCCACTGTTCCTCCCAAGCTACAGAAATATCGCAGGGGCAGGGAAAATAAAGTGTCTATGCAGGCCTTGCCACTACAACTCTTCTTTCACCAGGGCAAAAGATGGTACAACAAATTTCCAAATTAGAGCCTTAGTTAACCACATATGTGTTTGACCTGGAATGATTCGGAGAAGGCGTCCAATTAGCAGTTTAGAAATGGCAACAAATCTTTTGTACTAAATAGCATTTTTCCCCCCTCTGAGCCAGTTTGGGAAGTGCCTCGAGTGAAAAGTTGCTGAAACCCTTTTATGAGCAGCGTTCCCAATGTGGCAAGAAAGGCCCAAATGGATGACACTGATTTGATCAACTCAGTCATTAAGGGTGTTACTGCCAGCAGGGATATTGCACCCTTGCCTGCCCTGAAAAAATCGATAGCCAAAACAGCTCTAAGAGAGACGCCAATTAAACTCCCTCTTATCTTCCTGAGGAGTCAGAAGCTCCAGGTCCTCACTGCTGCTTTGACTCCCAGTTTCCTCTGAGTTTCTCCACTGAGTGGCTTTTAAGTTCCCATTTGCAGCACCAGCTGCAGGATCAGCCTGCTCAATAAACCGGCTGGTGCAGCAGCCTTCCAACGCTGCCGCAGCAGAGGTGAGCCCAAAGGAGACTGACCCTGCCTGACAGTGAACCCCAGGAGCACTCAGTGCTGTAATAAATAATGCAGGGCAAGTATATAGAAGGCATGAGACGTGGGAAATGTGATATCTCAGTTCTGAAACCCAGGTGGACCAAGTTGGCAGTCTTGGATAGAAACAGAATAAGTGTGAGAAATCACTCATCCTTAATAAATACTAGTTTCATAGGCCTTGCTGGTTGTGAGAAGCATTCAGCTTCAGCAAGTCATTGAAAACAAAATGTGCATTTTTTCACTTCAGAGGATTTAGGATTTGATTAAGTACAAAAAGAGGGAGCTCAGTGAGTAAAAGGACTAGACTCTCACTTCAGGGAATTCAGGTCGAGCCCTCTGTGAAACGAGTTCACGTCTCAGCTCGGCATCTCCAGCAGATACTAGCTCACATCACAAAACCACTGTAAAGGATTTGGCACAGTATGGCATGTCTGAGTATACCTGCTCAGAAAGGGAGTAGGGAAGGAGGAGGCTTAGCCTGCGTTAGTGCAGGACTGTATCATCTCTTAGCTGCAGAAAGCAAGCCTGGGGAGATCTGGACAAGAAGGGTTGGGTCATCTTTAACCTGGAATCATATCTGCCAGGTGGAGGCCACTGGAGCTTTATTCTACACTTGAAATAAAATCCTTTCCCTTTTCGATGGAGATGGTGGCACTGAAGAGGACGATTGAGGTGCCCTGCCCAGGGCCTTCTCTCAGAGAGGAGGAGAGAAGGTATACACACAAGGGAAAACAACTCAATATGGGTGAATCTGTAGCCACACTGATGCGTTGTGGGCTGTGTCCAACTAACCTCCAGCCAGCTGTGTCCAGGTCCTCTTGCTGCAGTGTGGCTCAGAGACTGCTCTGCATCTACCAGATGAGCTCCCCAGGGTTCATAAAACCTACATACCAGTGAAGCCACAGCTACATGCAGTACTTGGGAAAGCAAAAGCAAATCAACAAAACCTATGAAACGAGTGCACCTAAATTAAAATATGTAAATTATGTAATTCTTTAGTTCTCAGGAAGAGTTAAAGCATAGCAAAAAGGGCCACTGTATTAGAGAGTGAGAATGTTCTCCTGACTTCCCTCAGCATCTCTATATAGATGAATTCTGGGCATATTCATGGGGGACCTGGGCAAGTCCAGTTCCTCCCTCCCTCTCTCTAAGGACATTTTCTCTTCCTCAACCCATTTGCTCCACAGTGAAAATAAGCAAACATCCATTTTTTTCATGCAATATGAATTTTCTCAAACCTTACACCTTGGCCACTTTCAGGGCTTGATATACCATCTTAAGCTTTGCTGATTAACAAATTTCAGTGCGTTCTTCTTTTGAGGACACAAAGCAGAGGGGTGTGTTCAGTAAAAAAAAAATTCTTATGCAGCAGGCTCTGAGCTCCAGGACCTCATAACTTTAGCTGTAAATGCTTCACTGACTTTTTTGCAATTGTGAACAGGTTTACATTACAGTTGTGAGAATGTGTAGATGCCCTCTAGTGGTGTATTTCTTTTAAATATCTGCTGCTGTGCGCTAAAGATGCTCCCAAACAGAAAACCATGTGCCCTCCTCTGCAGTGCTCAGCATAAGGGAGCCAAATCACAGCACAGCCAGAAAAGAGAGAGGATAGCATATATAACTTCAACTCTGTGTAAAGCCAGGTTGAGGCATGACATTGAATCAGACAGCCCTGTTCCAGACTTGCTTACCTTTCAAACCAGTAGGCCTCATGATATAAAAAGCACCTCCAACTTCACCAAATGCAACATCATCTCCAGATCTAAGAAAAGGATGCCTTTTTTTGTCAATCTCAGTCTTCCTTGACAAACATTTGCCCTCTTCACCTACCCATTCCCTTCCAACATTGACCTCTTTCCCCAGATAGGTTCTCCGTAAGAAGCAATCTCCAACAATTAGCTGACAGAGTGTATTGACTTTGCCAAGAATTGGGAATAAGCCATTCTGCCCTGTGAAAAACACAGGTCTGAAGAGATCTTCAGACAACAGCAACCAGCCAAAACACCATCAATGAAAAAGATGGGAGCTTGATAGAAAATTTTCAACAGGCCCTTGTTACAGCTTTGCCCCTGGGTGGGATTATTGTCTGGCCCTATTTTCTGTAGAGCAGCTGGAAAATGGTATAACCAAAGCTAAGTACAGGCAATGTATTTATCTGCTCCAAGCACTATAGAGCAGACTGTAGTTTACTGTATTTACAGTTTTAGCCACAGAGGCATATATAGACCAATCTGATGCATTCATCCAGTGTTTAACTTGCTACCACTCCATGATAGTGGATAGAAAGCCAAAAATCCCACCCTCCTCACTTCACCTACTGCAGGCAGGTGCCACTCACCAGGGCATGTTAAGTAAGCAGCTTTTCCTCCCTTTACAGGGGAACTGCTTTAGACTCTTGAAACACATTAATTACTAGGTTTAGCAACCGCAGCCAAAAACCAAGGATAAATCCACCAGTCTTTCTGTGGCTGTTTCTGATCCTGTCTTGTCTATCCCAACCATAGTGAGATGTTCTCTTGCAAGTATAGCTGTAGCAGTTTAAGAAGTTACTGTGGATGGAGACTCTTTGAATGAACCTGACTCAGCTGGCACTGTGAAACAGAAGAGGAGTGTTAGTGCAGTTGCTTATTCAAATTCTGCACAGGGTTTTAATGAAGAGATGGGGTGGTGATGCCTTATACTACATTAGGTAGCCTTGCAAGAGGATCCTTAACTAAGGTCTTAGACTATAAACCCTATCAATTCTTGGAAGATACAGCTAGATTGGCAGTTTAGATTACATTTTTAGCTGAGGCTGGTTGTTCCCAATATATCTGAAAGAGCTAGACACTGCACTTCTTTTTTCTCCCAGAACACAATCATTTCTGGAGCACTTACAGTAAATGTAAGGAGAGCCAATAACACTCGAATCCTGGAATGAGGATCAGTGGTCTGTCCAGCCTAGCATATTGTTACATTATTAGTCAATCAGCCAAGCCATTTAAACTAGGAATGTAAAATATTTTCTGAATAAACCCTAAAGGTTTGTGCAGCACCTAGCACAATGATTGGGGCCACTAGAGTTATCAAACTATGAATAAGAATTACAGCAGAAGGGAGCCATCACAAGACTGTGTGTGAGGTCATATCAATGCCCAGAATGCACCTCTGAGGAGCTTTTTGGCAGGGTGAGGTTGTACGATCAAAATAAACAATACAAATACATTGCAAATGATGTTTCCATTGAAAACAGCATCCAAGTCCTAATGAGACCTGAAGAAATGCTGTGCTCTTGATATCCTCAAGTCTTAAATTCCATGTCCTTGGCAATTTGTTTGGAGCATACCAAAAGATGGATAACATGGGGAGGGAGGGGAACCTACGTGGATTTAAGAGTTGCTCCATGTCTTTCAAGGAATGAATCATTACTGATGACCAACACATTGGGGGGGGGGGGGGGGCGGCAAGGGCCCCTGAGGTCATCTAACACTCAAGGAACAGCGTTATAAAAGCAGACATCTTATAAATAGTCATTAAAAAAATCTGTTCCATTCTTTTGCACTGACCCCAGATGGGCAAGCCAGCCCCTTAAAGATAGTCTTTCTCTGCTCAGTCAAAACTGGTATGAAAATGAAGCGTTTGACAAAGAATCTGTGTGCATTTGCAAAATACATTTTTCAAGCCCAACCCAAAGTAGCTGCTTGATAAAGTCTTTGTGTATCTAAGCTTCAAGCCACTTGCCAGAAAGGTCATCAGTTCTTCTTTTATATTTTGCCTTTTCCAACTATTTTTGAAGTAACTGATTTTTGAGAAAGGAGCAAAGGAGAACCACACAGTGCTAGTTACAGCAGGGCAAGAAGCTTTGCTATTAACAGACTTTTGACATTAGTTGTGACTTCTACCAAACAGGCTGTGCTTGTGAACGTCTAATTTGAAGATCCAACTTCCAGTGTTTGGTGTATAATTTTAAAAAAATGTTCAGTACATCTCTGTCTCACTGCCAAAAAGAGACATCAAGGCTACGCGTTACGCAAAAGGATGAGCATTCTCTTGGGAAAAATGTGTGTCCTGATCATCTACCTACTTGGTGTTAAAAGTACCTTCTACAATGCTTTATTTTCATATTTTGCTTAGTTTTATAAAGGTGCTTTTGCCTGTAAACCATTTTTCTCTTCTGCATCCCTAACCAGACTTTCTCCAGCTACTTCTCACACACCTCTTGTGCTCTTTCTGCATGTACCAGCTTCACTGATTCGAACTGAATTCAGGCCAAGAAATTTCTGCCTCTTCCTGCATCCCATGCCACCACTCATGAGACAGTGCTGCATACCCTCTAACAAATAAAAATACAGGATTTGCCACCACGGTGTGCCCTATCTTGAAGCACGAATGCAGTGCTGTTTGGCTCTAACACCAGGGGAGCAGTCTGCAGAAAAGTGGCCTTGGGGACACAAGTCAGGGCTGGTTAATAGCAAATAGGATTTTCTCCTGCTTCAGAATAGGCTCTTGGGCTTTGAGACGAGAGAAGACACTAAACTTGCAGAAATGCAGACAAGTTATTTTAAGCAGTTCCTATTCTTTGGTCTCCCACTGGATATAGCTACAAGCAAAATGCAGGGTTATGTAGAGATAGCTGTGCTGCATTTAAACATGTTAACTCAGGCACCAGTAGCTATGTAAGCACAGCAGCATGCAGCTCACTGCAGGGCTAATTTGCCCTGCTGCTTGTTTAACACCAGCTTGTATAATTCCACAGTGATTTGCAGTAGCTATACCCAATTTCCACATCAGTTGCAGCTGGGTATAGCCTTCTCTCCTGTAATTGAGATACATACCCTCCTTGTGCACTTGCAGCTTTAATGGAGCTGATCTATGGTAATGGCTCAGGCAGGAATGGGAAGGGGATTAAAATTTGTGTTCTTGGGGCAGTCTAGGAACTGCCAATAAGGGAGAGATAAATCATCAACATTAATCTAATTAGTAAGTAAAACTGTTCTCTGTCAGTTACTAAAGGGAAGGCCTGTGTATAATTCTGTACCAGTGTGGATCTACCTGCAGTATCCAGCCCTGATTAGTCCTGCAAAGTGCTGTGTACCACTCTCACACTGGATCAGCAGAAGTCAGGGCACACAGCACCCACCAAGTGTTTCCTTCCTCTGGTGTTGCTAGCATTTAAAGCCTCTTCAGGAGTCAAATCCTTAATTTTTTTTTGCTTTACTACCTCAAAAAAAACCCCATGCCTTCAACATCCATATCCTTACTCCTGTGTGTTGTTTCTCAAAGTTCCTCAGACAAGACGGAGGCATAAGAATTGTGCTTTAAGTTACAAAGTGATGGAAAAAACCAAGTAATTCTGTCTATCAGACGAGCTCAGGTACACAACACTGGGAAAGGCTATGCCGCTCAGCAGGCTGAGTCTGCTGTTTATAGTATTGCTCTTACTGCACTCAGCTGTAGGAATAGAAAAGGCTGGGAGGGAAGGGCAGTACCTCCTAAAGGGAATGGTCACTACAGAAATAATTAAGAAGTGCAAACTGACTTAGATTGAAAAGTCAAAATGAGGCAGCATTCAGAAGGGCAGAGCCACCACAAAGCCCCATCAGGCAACTGACGTCAAGCAACCACATGTCAGAGCCAGAGGCAACTCTGTGGTCACCAACACAACCGACAGCCTCAGGACTCATACAAGGAGCCAGATGCTCTGTCTGGGAATTGCTGTTCCACAGGTCGGCATCAAGATCCCAGGACTGTCATCTTGAGAAGAGGAAGAGCAAGTACAACATAGTGACATAAAACAAAGGTTGAACTGGACTGTATTTGTTTTTTTTTTTTTTTTTAATGCACTGAGTTATGAATAAAACACCTATTTCTGACATACTTTTGCTTTCCTGCATGACTGGCTTTGCTTATAAAAAGAAAAAGAAATTCCTATGTCCTCTTCACAAATATTAAGAATGGGCCCAATTACATGTTTCCCAGCACTATTGCCTCAGGCTTGGGAACCCAAGGAAACTGGCCCCACATGCTCCTTTGCAAAACAAACCCTCAGATCACAGGCTGATTAGGCAAACAAACCCCTCCCTGTCCTGCAATGGAGATGGGCCAAGAGAAGAAACATTTACCTAGTTCTCCGCCCTGCACTTCTTAGATAAGAGTCTGAGCCGTTCTGTTCTTGATTTCGGTAATCAAGAACTCAGCCAATGACCATTCCAAAATCTAATTCAAAGACAATATCCATCCTTGGAGGCATATCCATCCGGGAAAAACAAACTTTGAACAGTCAAGTCAAAAATGCAAACTTATTTACCACCAAACAAAAACATAACAGAATGGCCAACTCCAATTCCCTTGCCCTGATATCTTAAGAGGATCACAATTGAAAGGAGAGAGCTTCAAAGTTTGACCTTACAAATGACTCATTTTCAAACAGGAATGTCCCCACAATCTTTTCTGTCTGCCATTGTAAAGTGCACAAGACCCACAGATGAAGTCTGCATCAAAAATTAGGAAATTTAGGCCACTGACAATTTAGTCTCTAGATATCTAAGATTCGATATTGGGAAGCAGCTGCAGTGTGTTGGCTTCAGCTCTGTCGGTCATTTTTGCCTTGGTAGCTTCGTGCTGCTGCTGATGTGGCTCAGCATTCCAGCACAGTGGGAAGAAATGCAGGATATCTTGCAAGAATGCAGGGGACATCACATGTCTGGCATTTGGGCAAAATTTATTCATGTGCCACACCTGGGTTAAAAAGAGTGCTTCCTCAATAATGGAACGACCTGACCAACTTTCTTTGCATGAAGTAAAATGTTGCTTTCCCACAATTACACCTAGTATTTTGTTGTTTTGTGGGAACGCATCTGGTGTATACATATTATACCAGACTGTAAGTAGAACTGTACAAAAGGGGATTTGGGGAGATGATACCCTCCAGCAGCTCCATTCAGCAGGTGGTACAACTGGCAGTGGTCTGTCTTTGCTCCAAATCCCACAAGACGAAAGGAGAGATCCTTGTGTCCAAAATAGAAATATTTATCCTAGAAGCAAAAAGTGCTTTTGGTTTGGTATTCCCATAAGAATCCCCTCAAGTGACTCTGCAGCAGCAGGCTGAATCAGACTAGATCAGAGCTGATATGGCAGCAGCGACAGTGTTGCCTGCTCAGTGACTCCCAGAGCTAACTTCCCAGGGCCAGCCGCAGCAGGATGGATGCTGCTGAGCTGGACTATGTAGCTGCATATTGAAACAGGGGCTGGCATGGTCGAATGTTTTGCACCTGAGCAGACAGACAGAGGGGAAACCTCCCTGACCACCACTGAATTTAACTGGATCTGTGGGTGTGCTTGAAGGGAGTGGGGACCTTCAGCTTTTCTAGACCATAACAATGACTGGACACACAGACCGGCATCTATGGGAGAGCTCATATTCCTAATAGACTGATTGGGGTTTGCTCCTCTTGCTTTTTGGAATAATTTATCATGTTGGTTTTAATTTTTCCCCTGTTCCTCTGAGACTCCTGGAGTTCCATATTCTGAAGGCCTCCCGGGTGTGTGTGGGTGCGATTCCTCTGGAGAAGAGGCTAAAAAGCTTAGCGTTGAATTTCCCCGAGCCAGAGTTGAAGCATAGCTTTACAGATAAGCTCAAGCCATTGTGCCACTTCGCGTCATGAGAACTTAGAGAAGGTTACACCCCCCACACACACACACACCCCCACCCACCCCCCTCCACATACGTCTATCTGCGCACAGGGGATTTCCCTCTGAAGGCTGTCATGTAGAAATGCCCATGACCATTTGGCCCTCTGGACAGACAAAGTAACGGAGACCTTTGCCCACATTTCTAATGACAACAATTAATTGTACAGCACAGTGGCATACCTGTCATTTTAAACATTAGACAAAACTGACAGTGTTGTTGTCCCCAGTGTTATAATCTAAGTTACTGAAGACAAGGCAAACAGCATATGAACCCGGGATCAGCAAAAAGATAGGGAAGCTGCATAAAGAGAAAAATCCCGGTGAAAGTTTAGAATAGAAAATGAAGAGGCAATTCACTGATAGACAAAATTTTTTGTTGTCATTAAAAGGGGTACAGTGATATAAATACCGTGAGTTCAGGCAGGACGTGCGATTAATATTTCTTGTTAGTTATGCTGTATTATTTAGAGTAATTGCCAGTGGAGTTAATTGTTGAGACTATTATTCTGTGTGAATGTAGGTACTTTATACTATACAGATATAATTACAGATATAATCCCATTTTCTGTAGATTCAAAAATATTCATCAAACTGTTTACCTAAAGAATTAGGAAACTAAGAGATGACAGAACTGCCCTCCTGACTACAGAAAAAAGAAAATCGTTCAACATAAAATAATAAGAACATTAAAAAGCAAAACCAAGAAAACTCAAAGCGACCACAACAGTCAAGCTGAAAAGTGGTGAAAGAGAAGTAATTACTGGCAAATGCTATGTGTCAATCCACCTTAACATGGAATAATTTTTATGACTATAATCACAATAAGAATGACAAAGGTAATGATTTTCTTTTTTATTGATATCCCTCGTAACATCCTTCAAACTAATAGAACCTCCAGAACTCTTGGTATTGCAAAACCACACGATTTACCTCTCCACACAAAGATGAAGCAGGACCATTGTGAAGTTGATCTTAACATGAACCTCCAATAAACCACCTACACAAACTCCTTCTAACATGCTGTGTCCTGTTCTTAAAAACGAAACTCCATCACCAATTCTGGTTTAAATGTCAAATACAGCTTCAAAAACTCCAGACAGGTGCTCTGACATTTAGGGTTTTTTTTTTTTCTTGTTTCACTCATCACTTTTTACCTACAGTAAATCTCCATGAAAACTGCATCTTTCATTGCATTCACATCACTCTCATTTATGTGATGCCTTCAGAATATTCATACATGCTATCAAATGTGTAGGAAACACCATAGGACCTAGACACATGATCTATACATACTTTTTACATGTGCACTTAAAGATGTTTTAAGAAGGTCTCTCTCTCATCCTGAGTTTACCTATCACATACATATAATAAGAAATGTGTGTGTATTTCAAACCCATGATCCTTTCAATACCATTTCATGTAGCACCAATCAGGTTTAAAAGGGTCCTTTCAGAACAGCAAGACTGAGAAGAAATCACAGTAATAAACCATCAATCCTGGAGTGTGGGAAGTGTCAACACACAGCCAGTTGTACTAGCAAAGTTGATACTAGCAAAGAAGCTGCTTTATCTGTTCTGCGTTCACTATGTTCAATAGTCATATCTAATGACTCAAATCAGTTTGAATTTGTTTGTGTGAGTGTCACACATAGGACTCTTTGAATACACCGATCCATAGATGCAGAGAGCTTGCCTACAACAGCATCATTTTTCCCTGTTATGGACGTGTTGAATGATCTGTGTTTGCAGACCATCAGGGCAGAGAGAGTGCTCCATCTAAAGGGCAGAGGCCCAAAGGGTTTTGTCTCCATCTCCAGTGGATCAGCTACAGCAGTTATTGTACCCCATTGCCCACATGCCTCTCCTGCATGGTTGCCAGCAATTTGCACTGCCGCTTAAGAACAGGTGCTGTAATATTTATGTAATCTAGCCTTAGTTTTGGTTTAGGTTAACACACCAGGCTGTGAATTAGTTTGAGGAGCAAGCCCCGTTGTGCTATTCCTGCTCTGTGCTGTAATCTCCAGCAGATAGATAGGAAGGCAAAGGTAACAACACTTTCACCCATGACAACTGACTCACCTTGGGGGTGTCAATCTGGGCCTTTAGCACTATATGAGGGGCCATTTACACCACAGGAGTTTTACTGATAATGACAGTCTATTCAGCTAAGTATCTCAGCTGGGGTAACAGTTTATAAACTGCTTGTCCTGGCCTCGGTTATAGTGCTGTATACAAAGATCAGCTAACCACTGGAGTTCCCCTAGCCTCAACACAGTCCAAGCGAGTGGCCACAAAGCAATACATGGGGTCCCAGGGCATCCAGTATTAACTAATCCTGCCTGTCCGTGAATAGCATAAAGTCTGCATCTTGCACTCCAGTTAATTCAACTCAAGAGTGAGAGTGCCTGATTTAGCACTGTCAGGTGATTGCTCAGGGTTGATGAACACAGAAGCAGACCCTTTGCACCAAGGCTATTAAAACATGGTTTTGTATCTATGCTGGAAGTAACTGCACCAGAAGCAGACACAGCTACGCTAAACATCAGAGTATCGAGCAGCAGTGAAGCTGACAATCTGCACTGAAGCAGGCTCATGTCTTCTTTGAGCTTTCCTGTGCAAGTGAGATTGAAGCTAGCACGATGTATACAGTAACTCATTCTGCAGTCACATCTCTATTTGCTTTGTGGACATTTTGCTCAGTGAGCAAGAAGAACCTAAATCATTCCTTCAAACACAGAGCTCTCCACTTTCAAGAGCTATATGCTTCTAAGATGTCCTGAAGTTGGGCACCTTTCATTAAGATATTTAAAGACCACAACTTGCAATTGTGAACCCTTCCTTTAACAACCAAGACTCTCAGAGTCCCGCAAACACTTTCATACTGAATCAGCCACAAGATATATTTGAAATGTCAAGGTGGAGTTTTGTTCAATAATTTTAGTTCAATAATTTTAAGTTGAGCATCATTGTCAAGTCAAAGATATTGATCCTTCTCTTTTCTTTACCTCCCACTTTGTGTTCCCTTAGCACTTTGCCAAAGTTAATTCTACTATTTTAACAATGTTCATTTGTGCTACCTGTTACGAATTTAACACAAATCTCACTGTACCTGGTCTTCTGTCTACATATCGAATTCCAGTGTCAAGTGATCATCTGGGAACCTCAATATTCTTTTATTTGGAAACAAAATAAAAAAAGACCACCCTTCAACATTGTAATAAAAAAGTCTGAAACAGAAATCAAGTCTTGCCATTGCCCTAAAAAGTATTCAAAATTTACTATTACTTCAAATCTAATGATTTGGGGACCTTCACTCATGCTTTTTGAATGCTGGTAACCATGAAAATGTACTTTACTATTTTTAACTTTTTAGATAGCCCAGAATAACTGATCCATCTCTGAGTGTTGTGAATTCTCTTCTGCCTCTAGCATCATTCATGGAAGATCCATAACTTCCTCCTTGTGTTTTCTATACAGTTATTGTGTCCTATTCTTGTTTCCTATGTCAAGAAGATTACTTGTCTAGGGCTCCGAGTTAACCTAATGAAGGTGATGAAGCTGGCCTTTGGAGGAAGGAGGAGTCTTTAGAGAGAATTTTTTTATACAGGTGGTTAATGTTAAGAAAAAAATATTTGTTAAAGTCTTTTAGAGGTATTGAAACCTAAATTAGATCCAAAGCAGATGAAGCCATATAAGTGAAGCGGATAAAGGTGGGCTACATGTTGTGGGGTTTTTTTCTTGTTTTCAAATTTATCTCAACCACTGATGTGGTTTGTACCTAGAGTTATACAGGGCATGAAACCAGCCTTCAATGGAGCCCGGATTTAATCCAGACAGTTTTAGTCCTCCAACTTTACAGCATTAGAACATTCAGTTAGAACACATTCTATATGCAGTAGGACATGACGTAAGTCTCACAAAATCAGGGGAGGTAATCCTATAACGTTGCAATGGGCCATGTTTAATACCCACTAGATTTGCTCTAGCCCCCAATGACTGCATTAGCTTTCATTGACTTCTCTAGATCAGAATCACAGTGAAACAAGCCCAATTAATTTCTTTAAAGACTCAGCAGTCAATGAGTGTGCGACATAAAACTATTCATTATTTGAGCTGTTGTTCTTAATTAGCTCCCATTCCCATCCATCATTTTAAAAGGATGCTACAGCCACAGCACTTAAGTATTCAATCCCGAAAACACACTTGCATTTTTCACATCTTGAATATTCTTAACTTTTAATGATGAAAGCTGGAAAATTTCCTTGTAATTACTGGGCTTAATTATGTCACTGATGGGCTGCATCCCTGACTTGTGCCAGAATGTAACATAGCCCTCAAATCCAGGCAAAGGTATTCAATTCCATGTTGGAGGTGAGCAGATGAGAGTTTAGGAAACAAGCTGCAGAGAATAGAAAATATAATAAAGGACAAAAAGGAGACAAGTATTTTGTGCAGGAGGTGAACTGCCTGCAAACCACAGATTGGTGTTAAATCCTGAACTTTAGTGAGCGGGCGATGAGCTGGGTTCATCTAACACCAACAAACATGATATAGCTACGGGGGATTTCACCCTGGTTAAATACCAGATGAATTAAAGGCTGTTGCCAGCAGCTGTGATGAATGTCACTGGGATGCCATCTGATTGCTCTCTGAGTTTTATGAGTGAAGTATGTCGGCTCCTGCTTTGTTAAGGTCAGCATGTATTTCTACTGGTTCATCTGCAGGGCTTTGCTGAAGGCACCAGTGAGAACACAGGTGCTGGAAAATGTCTCTTTCATGCAGCACGGACTGGAACAAGCAGGACTGAATAGTGTCAGGAGGAACTTTTGCATCAACATGTTTGCAGTGTGGAAACAGGACTCACAGATCAGGACATAAACTGACAGGCATTTGTGGATGGGACAAACTTACTGCCAAACAACAAGGATTTTCATTTAACTTGCATAAACAAATAATATTCCTTGAGTTACCTGCTTCTGAAATTCAGAGAGACTTGCACAACTTTTATATAAAAGATGTTTAAAAAAAATCTCAGACTGAGAAAGGACCTGTTTTCAAGGCTTGCAAGGTTTTAGCTACTGGGTTTTGAGACTGATTCAGAGAAGGGGTTATGAGTTTTTTAACCTTCCTCATCAGCTCTGGATGATTACCTAAATTCATCTCGGTGCTCCTATTCCTCTGTTCTTCTTTTGTACAGGATAAAGTGAAGCTTGGCTTTCACAGCAATGTGAAATTCCAGGTCACTCACTTTCCCACCCATTCTCAACTCTTCCTCCTTCAGTCTGTCTCTGCAGACTACTGGCAGAGGAATAATTCCTAAATTTTTGTTGTGGTCGACAGCTGTATAACAAAATAGGTACCCTACTGCATCTTACTGTTCCTCAATGAATAAATAGCTACATGTGTTCCTCCCCTGGGAACTTTCATTCACTTTTTTAAAAATTATTTTTCAATAACTTTTGATCATTATTACCAACAAGTCAAATCATCTAGCTGTCCTAATGCCAGAAAAACATGTTCCATCTAATTCTCCCAACTTGCTCACTAACTGCATCCTAACCATCTCTTGAGGTAAGAGGATAACTAAGACTTTGTCTATACCAAAGAGTAACCCTAATCCTGGATGTTGATAACAGGTACAGATAAATACAGTGAAACTGGAGCTTGCATTGACTGAATGAATTCACTCATACCTGCCAACATCTATCATGAACGAAGTGATTGGAATCTGACCACATCCAGTGGAGACCTACTAGGCAAGCTCTGTTCATTAGCTCATTAAGACTAACACTTCCCTGGATTCACTTGGCTTTCCATGAATCAGCCTTGCTGCATGGACTCTGACACTCTCACACATGCTCTCTATGCTCAGATCACTCTACTCCACATGTGCTGTGAATCCCCAGTGTCTAGGACATGTTGAAAAGCCACAGATGCTTCTCTGCATGTACGTGGTGATCACTCGTCTGGCCAAATGGCAATTGTTATTCCCAAAAGTGGGCACTGACCTTTCTACAAGATGGTTAATGTTGCCATTAGGACATTAGAAACATCAATGTAAGTCCCTTTACCTTCCCTTAATCTTAGCACTGTATCTGTCTAATGTCACGAGATCTAAGGAGAATGGAGTGGATGTTTATTTGGAGCCTCTTGAGGCACAGGTAGCAAGGTTGACACAATATCATTAACTCTTTCTTCCTGAGACGAAAGGAAGGTTGACTCTCAGACACTTGGAACCTCCCCCCCATTTAAAATAATCCACAAAATTTCAATGATATCTATAGGAGGATGCACTTTTAAGGCTTGGTTTTACAAGAAGGGTATGACTTTGTACCAGCTATTCTGCACATCAGATCCAGTCTGATGTCAGCTAGTCTAATTCACTAAAATGGAAAAAAAATTAGGAAAAAAACCAGGACAGTTTTCTATTGTTTCAGTGAATTAAATTGGCTCACGGGAGAACCCAATGACTGCTACGTCTGGAATAAGGTAAGGGGCATGGACCAAAAGAACTAGTGAGGGAAGAGCAGGGGAGGTCTAGCTACTCTATCATGGCAGTTGTCTGTGGCTGCAGCATCATACTGAAAAGTACCATAATGAATATGTGGCACGAAGTGACCAGTTCAAACTAAATCAACAGTTTGAAGTAACAATACAGAAGGTTGTTGCAAAACCTGTTTGGTAGAAAGATGACAAGACATTTACTCACTTTAAGAAAAAAAAAAAGCTTCAATTATGAACACATTTTGTAAGCTCAAACAAATGAGAAAAATGTGTAACGGAAGATATTCCACCCTTAGCAAGTACATAACTAGGGAAACCTCACTTAGCAAGAGTACTCTGTTCCACACAAGTATCCTGCTGCAGGTGCCTTCTTTGTCCTCTTCTCTGTTCTTCCCTCCCACCATAAAATGAAGGTGAAAGCTTCACATCCCTGCCACTTCATCACGGCTTGTGTTGCAGTATAAACAGAACTCAAGGTAAAGATAGACAAGTCTTAATAAAAAAATTACTGTCCTTAATTCTGCAAGATTCCCATGTGACAAATAGCACCAGGGTCAATCAAGCATATTGGAATTTTGCAATGGTGTGAAGCTAGATATGTTCCCCAAACCAGGACTGGGCTCAAGAAGCCAGGTCCCACCTTCCTGACTCCAGTAAAACTTCCACCAAAACTCAGTGAACAGATAGTGAACCATCTGTTTCAGGAGGAGATAAAGCTCATGCCACTCAACTTGGTTTCGGGTGCTTCTCTTGCAGAATCATTTCTGTGACAGTTTACAGTCCTGGTGAGATTCTTGCCGTGCTTCTACAGCCATAAGGGCCAGAAGCAGGGCTGACAGTCACTGCAGCAACTGCTCTGCTTCCCAATCACACCAGTTTCTCCTTGCTATAAGGTTGGCAGTTAATGAATACAATAGAAACCACCACCAAGTTGTTTCCTTACCCATAGAGGTTGGTAATAATCCAGGAGATCTGTGTGGGACTGACTCAGCTATCTTTAAAACCAGATTGTGCTGAAGCGAAAGAATAATGCTGTGTTATACGACTTTGCCTTTCATTTAATTCTCTCTGTTAAACTGCTCATTTACACTTTGAAGAATATTGACCCTGAATGCTGAAAGAAAATTACTAGGCACACATTCTTCTTCATCTTCACAGCACAAAGTTGTTCTATTTCTTTTCTGACAGATGTAGGGCAGTACCGATTTAAATTACTTTCCTTCATACCTCTCACCTATCTCTCAATCTTCCCCTATTCTTTTCCATTTGCTCTCTTACCAGAAGAGGTGGGCTGGCACTCATATGCTGAAACGAGGCCCAGGAGACCTGATGTACAAGCAAGAGCTCCTTTCTGGCACCTAGAAATGGAGATACAAACTCCAGCCAAAGAGCAGAATAGGTGTTTGGGTCAATAGTGTCTTAAATCACCTTAAATAAATCCGTCAGAGCCCACCTCTCAAAAGGTCTCAAGCTTTCCCCATATTCTCTCTTCTCTTAACCACTTCACTGCCTTCAAGTTATGCTACTTTCAATTTTTGTTTCTTAGCAAAGGTCATCACTGACAGAAAATGAAACCAATTTTTATTTTAAATGCTTGTCTGGTTATGATAAGCAAATCCCTTTAGTAGTTTCTGTGACTTTGTAAATGTTTGATTTCTTTTTCAGTGTGTAAAATGTGTTTTTCCAGTTGGCTCTGATGATAGCACACTAAAAACATGGCATAGTCAAGGTTCACATTTTCACAAGTGATCTCTAATTTTTGATGTCTAAATTTTTGCATGCCCAGATGTGAAAATTGAGACTGGTGTCTCAAAGCTGCTCATGCACTGTAGCTCTGAGAAGAGCCACAAGCCACACAAATTGTGTAGTCCGTCACGTCCCACTTTCAGTACAGACATTCACCCAGAATGAAGCCCTCAGCATACACGTATATAACAAGTATGTTATTAATACATACGCTTAAGGACAGGGCTTCTTGAATCAGAAGCAGCATTCATATTGTTTTGCAGAATCAAACCTGCGCTGTGCCAAGCTAAGCACACACATGCATCTTTTGCAGTATAGTGCTTTCTTAAAGCAGCACTGTTACGTGTCTGCTTTTTGTGTGCCTAAGTTGAGAGGACCCTCTAACTGTGAGTCACACAAACAAAAAGACAGCTCATGGGCCTAACTACAGGGGTACTATGAAGTACCTGAAATGATTTGGGAAGAGATTATATGGGGTTTGTGAGCTACCAGAGATTTCTTTTAAAATGATCCAATATAAGAAACTCCAGGCTTGTCTTCCTCCTGTGAGCCGTATTTTGTATGAAAGTATTCTTGCATTAAAAGCAAAACAATGTTGCAGTGTAAAACTTGCAATCGATTGCCATCATGCTAGCTTTTCTTTTATCTTCATTCATTTGCTTTCAATGTGCAAAAAAGATGAAAAGGAATTACTGAAGGAAAAAAAAAGGGAAAGGAGAGAAATAATGAACTCTCGTACTATGCAAATATCTCCAAGTACCAAAGTTTTGAATCAGGTGACACCACAGTAGAATCTAAAGTTAAAACATGCCAAAAACTCCTGAGAAAGCAACAGAGCTTTTTGCTTTCCCACGAGATGCCTCACAGGACTCTTTGGAATCAAATGGTGGAATATTAAGCTTCTCTGAGTCAGGAACCTACACAAGTTATTTTACCATGTGTTATGCCATGCCGTAGACAGGGGCTGAAGCACAAGCATGGAAGAGTAATGCAAATACACTGTCACTGCTAAGCAGTACAACGCTGGTGCAAGAGAGGCTGGAAAACCAAAATACATTTGAACTGGTGAAAGCAAAGAGAGGGAAATTTCTTTCTGACCCGAACGCTCCCCTCACACTATAATATGACTTCACTTGTCTCTTCCTGGAAGCAGTCTGCAAAAATGGGGGTGGGAGGAGAGACACAAAAAACCAACAGTGAAAATACAAAAGATACAGGATTGGATTTTGCAGTGTACCCATTGTTGGATCAGTTTTGTCCCACTGAAGCTAATTATAAAACCTTCATTAATTCAGCAGAGCAAAGCTTTAACAGGACTGCGTACTTCTGAAAATCTGATTCTTTAAAGAAATTCAGCTTACAGACTGCCAGGGCAGTAGGAGCCCCCAGTCAAACAGCAAGGAAAACCACTCTCTTTTCTTATTGCCAGTGAGGAACTTTTCTTTTCTTACTTCTGAAGAGGAACTAATGCTCTGAAGTAAGTAATGGCAGTGAATCAGCACATTTGCTAGACAAGGCAAAAAAGAGGATCTTCACCTTTGCTGTCTGACTCTCTAAATTCTTGAGACAATTACTTCAGTTTGCTGTTTGTATAGAGAAAGTGTGGCTAGGAAGAAAAAGACTTCCTCTCCTGAGGACACCTGTTCTGAGAAGTTCTGATAAATTGAATATGCATAGCACAGGAGAGGCACTTGCAAAGTGTTACGTAAATCACCTAACAAGTAACAAGGGAGGTGAGAAGAGGAAGAACGGAAGGATACAGGACAGACAGACTATAGGATAAATTAAAGCATACACTGAATGTCATAGTGAATATGTACACCAATATTTAGCTATTGAAATTTTTTTTCTATTAGAAGTATGTATTTCTTTCACAGTTTCCACATGAAAGTGGTGATTTTGATTAATCTTCCCACTTTTCCAACTGAATTGACTGAAATGAGAAAATTATCTATGTCAGCCTTAAATTTAAATTCTGTTTTAACATTAGATCACTTAATTTCATATCCAAAATGTTTACATTTCCAACTTTTTCACATTTATGACTTTTCAGAATTTGTTCCTTAAATTTCAGTATCTCATTCTGATTATCTTACATCCATGCAGGAGTCATGCCAAAATGGCAAACTTTTCAGTTAAATAAAAATTCAACTTGTTGAACAACTCAGATATCTTTCCACTAACAGCTGCATTCGGTGCCCAAGACCTATGGAAAAGTAAGAACACCCATAATATAGCCTGGGTTTATTGCATTATCACAAAATTTTATGCATATCTCCCTGATTTTGTGACTGATAAAATCACACGTTGAAGTAAGATTTGAGCAGAATTACATACAAGATTGCTGAAAATATGGGCAAAACTCATGTCTGAGGTGCTGTAATAACTTGCCTTCACCTGAAAGGAGAGATCTGCTTCCCCCTTGCTCCATGACTACCAGTACCTCCCACCCCCCTATCTCCTCTTCCAGCCTTACACTCCCACTCTGTGGCAGCAGCTCTGGAGCTAATTTGATTCACAAATTCAGCACTGAACTATTGATACTTTTGCTGCGTAATGTTCTGTTGCTTCAGCGAGTTCAGCCACTGCCGTATGGGATCAGAAGCCCACCAGAGCTGGTGCAGGGTAGGAAGGGTGCCAATAGGTCACCTTCAGTGGTGTTATATAACTTAAAAATTAGGTGCCCTTTTCAGGCTTTTGCTATCTTTATGTCTTCAATATATATTTTTACGATCTTTAATTGTTAAGAGAGAACTCAGCCCCAGAGCTATTTTTCGTTTGTTCAATGTACCCAACACCTTCACCTCCCACTAGTCTCACTGGGAGCACAGGGCAGTCAGTCCTGGCAAGGCTGGGCACGCCACAATCACATATACAAAATGTCTGTCCTGACAACTAACAGGGAAGCCACTGATGGAAGTACACTGCTCACTGCCTTCTAAGCCCATCTAAGTGTTATTTGTCCCACACTTTTATATATGTCACATTTGCTTGTTGTTTTAAAAAAAAAAATATCCGTGCTCATCTCAAGCTTAGATATGATTTGGTTTTGTTGGTAACATGTTTGTACTTTGCTAGAGGAACCTTAGCCCAACTGAGGCTTATCGTTGACTTCTTTTCAGCACGGCAGGTAGGCCAAAACTTTCACACATAACACCTATATTTAGCACCAAATTGACATGGAGGACTACATGACAGCAGGACTGCACTAGAAACTTTTGCTGGTAAAGCAGCGTGTAGCACAGAGTTGGTTAGAGGTGTGATTTCAGTGCAGCATCGCTAATGTCAGCAAGAGTGCTAGCACAGACACAGTTAAAAAACTACTTCTTGCCTGTAAAAGCTTATTTCATTCTGGGAACTGATACAAAATGTCGCAAAAAAGGTGTTTTGCTGATAGAAGTTAGGGTGGACATCAATAGTGATCTAAACCAAGTGGGTGCACAGCTGTGATCACGCAGGCACACGTCTTGGACTGCTTCATACCACAGGGGAAGGGACTGGAGGGACAAAGCATTGTTAGTCCAGCTGGCAAAGCTACTCCTGGTAACAGCTGCATCTCCTGGGTGGAAGGGAGCAGAACCAGGTTTACGCAGGAAGGTGCGCCTCAGGTTGATGTCTTGCTATCACCAGAACTCCGCAGAGCTCAGGTAGTGGAGCATTTGTGAAAATTTTAGATGTTAAGATGTGAATATTTTGTGGCAAGTTTTAGGCACCCAAGTTTGATAAATATGTTCTGAATAGCTGGAGTCCTAAGTTTATCCACAGAGATAGTCTGAGACACTTAGAGTATCTTCATGACATCTCAGTAAATAAATAGGATGAAGGCTGAACCATACTCTGTGTGTGTGTGCGTGCGTGCGTGTGTGAGAGAGAGAGAGAGAGAGAGAGAGATCCTTTTCCTCGTAAGTGTGAAGGAAAGCTACCAACATACCGCTTCACATAAACATCACGTTAAACTCTACTGCTGTCAGGGCTAATTGAAATTTACAGGATTTGTACTTGCAGTATTAACCCAGGAACTGTCAAGCTTCATTATTTCCAGTGGAGTCTGACAGTCTTGTCTTAACATTATGAAGTGTCAGTCTCTTTTCCCTTGATGACAAAGAAATAACATCTGCATTTCCCCACCCTACAAGGCTAAAAGGGTATGAAAACTACTGTTATGGTCAGTTTTTCAGTGTTTTCAGGATCATGATGGTCCAGTCACTGCTGTTGTCAAAAAAAACAAAAGAAAAAAAAGTAACTCTGTTTACTTTATAATTGCTATCTTTCCCTGTTGAGCCAAATGAATACTACACTTTCCCCTTTGTAGAAACAGTGCTACAGTTAACACTTTTGATTAAAAGGGTATCTAGAAAAGTCCTTTCTTCCTTTGCTTACAACTGACTGAAAGGACTGAAGTTAGCAAAAGGCAGACAGAGCAAAGTAGCATTTCTCATTCAGAGATCTGTGTTCAACTAAAAGCTTGGGTCTGAAGTGGAAGTTGTCTCCAGTACAAGCCTTCTCTGTTGTATCAGGTTCTGAAGTGTTGTCCACAGAGGTGAATTTAATGTCTTACAAAAAAGAAAAAAAACCTTACATTAACATGAGCTGAAGTCTAATACAGACTTCCCCCCGTGGATCTTTAACCAAACTCTATTAAACCCACTACTGGTGTTTCCACCGGCATCAGTGATACACCTAGCTTGCTGACATGTTTATAGCAGCTGATGTTCCTTGGTAAAAAGGGATGAAGATATAGCTATGTAAATGAAAAAATAAACAAAACAAAAGAAAACCTAGGACTACTTAAATTTAAGAACTTGCAAACTAACTTTCTGACATTTCACTCAAAATTACACTGGCAGTTAGCAGCTCCAGATGGGCCGAGGAGGGACTCCGGGGCCAGCATGGATGGACAAATCCATCTTTCCCAGAAAGAAGTAATTGGAAGTAGCATTATATACACAAACTACCTTTATAACAGTCACCACAAAATCTTGTTACAGGAGTCAAGGAAATGTATCTAAAATTAAAGAAGTAGCAGCTGTATTTTCTCAGTCTGAATCCAAGTGCTTAAGCTTTTGCTCCTAAAAGCCTGTGCACAGATCTGACCCATAGGACAGCCTTTTGAAAAAACAAACTTCCACTTCTCACCAGTGATGCCTGCAACACAGCCAGCCAGAGAGTGCAGCAGTATACATAGTAACAGTGCAAACCAGTTAAGCCAAAATAAAGTAAAACCTACCAAGTCCAAACTAGTTGCCCTCTGCAAACAGTCTAAGCCTGGCAGTTTCATCACAGCTGTTCCCTTCTCTCATTTTTCCTCCTGCTGTTACTTGTCTCAGGTCCTTTTTCCCCTAATGTCAAATTGCAGTTGAGTGGGTCAACCTAAAAACAGTGCAGGACTTAGATTCAGCCTAATGGAGTCTGGGTTGGTTCCAGCAAGTAATGCTTATCTGTAACTGGGCCATGACAAGGCAGTGCCAGATCCTCACAAGACAAGAGGGGACCAAGAGACTCGGGCCTATTGTGCTGCTTTGCACAATAACTGTTACAGAATGAAAATTACCACCTACGGATTTATGAAACACAGAGATCTCCAATGTACCTGTCTATACATGTGTGGAAATCATTATAAACCAGTGGATCAATTTACCACCACTCCATCAGATTACATGAGATAATTGTTAGCTGCAAGCTATTAATTTTTATTGTTGCTATGCTCAGTGCTCCAAAGTCTAATTAAGGTATTAATTTTGACGTACATAGGCTAGCATCTATTCTCACATTCAATAGATAAGTGGCTAAAAGAATTAAAATCACTTACGTGATCATAAGTACAACAGACCTCACGTCTCTCTTCATAAACATTCAGAACTTGCATGTTTTCAAGCATTCAAAACTTTCTGAACAAAAAATGGATAAAGGTTCAATGAGGACAAAAGATCATAAATAGTTCAATGAAGCTGAGAGGAAGAACATATTTCTTGGTCCTCTCCCATCTCAGTTCTTTCAACTCAAATAAAAGCACAAAAGCAAAGGTCAATGATCACTATTCTAGCTCCTATTGAAATAAAGTCTCTGTAACTATAAGGCTAATTGACAAAGTCCTAAGTAAATTCTCTTATTAGAATCACAGAAACAGCCGTGACACACTCAGCCTCATCCATTCATCCTCCTTACCTGCAGAGAGACAATATTCAGAAGTAGAGGAAACTATCTATTTGACATTCAGGTCCTTGTGACTGATGAAACCAGGAAAAGATAAAAATAAGAGTGGAAGTACATTAAAGAATGCATAGTACAGGAAAGTTCCACTCTACAAGGAAAAGATGAACATTCATTTACATAGGAAGATATTAAAAATTAAAAAAATTCAAGGGAATTTTTTTCCATACAAGGTCTGGCTGGGCTGTAGAACTGTCACAGGAAGCCAATGAAGCAAGAATTCAAGAAGGTGCAATAGGGGATGGGACTTGATTACACAGATATCAAAAGAATCCAGATATATCATAACTAATTATAAAAATCTTAAAGGGATGCTAAACCTGGTCCATCAGAACTTAATGATAAGAGGGTAAGATATACCTTAGTGTCATTCACTGTCAGATACTGGATGTTGTGCTCTAACTGTACGTCTGATCTAGTAAAGCAATTTCTGTATTTCTTATCTGGCTGAAAGATTCAAGCTCATTCACACATTTTCTCATATGCGTATCCTTTTGATAATCATAAAGTAATTTACAGCATTTGAAAACAATCCATAAGTCAGGCTTTACTGGTACATACCTAATACCACGTTTGGCATCTGTTGCAAATATTTTTCAGGATATGAATGATTAATTGTATAATTACAGATTTCATATTGGCTAATAGCTTTAATTCCAGGCAGACATTAATATTGTAGATTTAGCAGCATTTAGCAGTGTTTAGCTTTGAAACAGATTGCAGTGTTTTAAGTATTAGATAACAATTAATAGCTGTTATGTTCATTGTAAACTACAGTGTTTAATAAACAAAAAAAGGAGCAAACCCCATTATTAAACAGTATTTCCTGAGTATCTTTGAGTTTCTCTGTAATGCTTACCTATCATCTTTTTGTCCTATTTATATAACTTTTATAAAGTTATATACCATGGTAAGTGCTGATATATCAGGAGGTTATAGGAAAAAACCCCACATGTTTGGGCTGGCAATTTAATTTTGTGAAAAACAAGAAGTCCAGGCAGAGGATGAAGACTATTTTCACTTGAAATAACAGAACAATTGGTTTGGAAAACAGCTTAATGTGTGAGCTGGCAGCTGTCCAAGTATCCCAGAAAGATGTTCATTTTCTTTGCTCAAAGGCTTCCCAGTCTCTTCCTGAACTCCTGGTTTATTGTGGCAGCCAAAAGCTGCACAATCTAACCTCTCACCAGCTTTGGTAATCCTTTGTAGGAAATAATTCTCACCTGAAGGGCCAGAAATATAAGGGAATGTTGGTTTGTTTCCACAAAACATAATTCTTAATTGTGGAAATAAATTGGCTGTGAGATATATCTTCATGGACTGTTTTTTGTGTACTTCCTTTCAACTACCATTCTCCATTTTTGCTCTCATTCTCTTTCTTTTTTCCTCTTATTCGAATGCCCACACTCTGATGTGTCCCTGTTCTCTGACACTTGATAAGAAATTAAGCCAAACACTGTTTATAGTTTTCCTCAGCAGTGAATTTGATGGATTTCCTAATGGCTATTCCTATGATTTCTACTTCATTCAATTTGTATATTACTGACATTCTGAAATATTACTCTTTGTCATACACAAACTCATCCATTTTCTGTTCACACATCAACCTCCAATACCACACTGATTTTTGCCCTCTCCTGAAAGCCATGTATTAAGCTGAAAAATGAACAGACATCTTCATTCTTGTGCAGCTCAACTCACAGGGAATCAGTTGCCAATAAAAGTAGAGAAAATAACTGCTTAAAAGTGTTAAAGATGCTAATTGAGTTCCAGTTAACTTGGCTTGGCTAGAAGCCAGCATATCTAGTACGGCACTGACAGGAAGCAAAGATCTATGCGCTGCTTATATACTGCATGTTTTTCCTAATGACAAAAATTATTTGGAAAAGAAGCAGTAGCAACCTGTGCTAAGCATCTTTTTCTCCTATTATGTCACTTTGTCTAATGCTTTATTGTCTTCTTATGATTAAAGCATTAGTATCATTCAATGACCATGATTTAAAAGGGAGCATGAGTAGAAAAGGATGCCATACCTAAAAAAGACAGAGCAAAGTTAGAGAAAGTATGGAGAATTGCCAATAGTGGAAGAAGCTACTCGTTTGTGAGAGACTGAATGGGCTTAGAAGCTCATGATGGCAGTGGACAAGGTGAGTGTTTATTCAGCAAGTCCTACACTATCTGAACTAAGGAGCACACAACAAATAGGAGAGCCACCTAGAAAGGATTTTTTAAGTACTTCTTTTGTTTTTAAACAACAGGAATGAACTTCTGGAATCTATTGCCACAGGAGGTTGCGGAGGCGGAAGGTATCAACAGGTTCAAAGAGGACTGGATAGATTCATGGATAACAGGTCCATAAGCAGACACTAAAATAGGCAGGGATGCACGCTCTAACATCCCTTATCCAGCAGTTGTGGATGGTAGGGAAATACAAGGGGAAGGACCACAGAGAGTAGCTAGGGTTGCATGCTGTTCCCAAATAGCATCTGCCATTGTCACTGCAGGGGCCAATACATTGGATAGGAAAAGGAGATGAAAAAATTGCCATGTTGGGTTAGACCATCACTAACACAATCATTGCATCCCATATGCTCATCCTGTAAGCTCCTATATGCTAATCCTATATCCTGATTTCTATACGCTTGCGGCATTCCCAACACAACAGGGACCTCTCTGTGCCAAACACTCAAAGAATCAAAATAAACATTAAGAAGGTACACACAGAAGATCTACAGAAACTACATAACATGCTTGCTGAAGGCATGATGTAGTTCCTAATTATTTGACAACATAATTTGTTCCAATTTTCCTCCCTTTTTAAAAAAAACAACAACATTGCATCTAGAACTTTTAATAATGCATGTATTCTACCAATGAGGCATGTCTAGTTAGATGTGATTAGAGGTGATAATGCCCTATTAACCTCAGGTTAGACTTAAAAAGGTAAAGCAAATACATCCCAACAGAAAACCAGTGTTCGTTTAAAAACTTCCCTTTATTTTTCTCTGCTGGAAATCAATACATTGCTATGGTAATTCACCTATTTTATCCTCAAACCATAATAACATACACATCCAAGGAAAGAAAATTACCGTCTACATAAAAGTATAAAACTAGCAGCACGTGTCCTTACTATGATAATCAGAAGTACTTAAAGCTGACCTCAAAGTAAAAGTAATTGGGTCTCTGCTCTTTTGTGTCTCTTAATTATCTCTGGAGGGGATACAAAAAACTGTCTTTTGTTTGTTTTCCGCATTAGAAATGCAGAAGTTTTCTGCCTTGGAAGACTTGAGACCTGAGACTTCATAAGCGTCAAAAACCTGGAACTGACTTGCAGAAAAAGGAAGGATTCTTATGTTTTTTTGGCCTTGAATCTCACATACAACCAAATATAAAGAGCACTAGGTCATGGGAAAAAGCAGTATGCATGCTTATCACTATATACAAGGTAGATAAATTCACATGCTTGATATCTATGAGAAAGAGATGCGTTTTGGATTGTTCAACCTAGAAATGGGTGAGTTAGTTACATTTATATGCTTTTATCCTCAGGTAAGCCATGGACTTACCACTCACCTATGGACTCTACAGAGTCCATACAATTCTTCCAAATTATTTTGGTAGACCTGGCTCCTCAATTAATTCTGCTAATAATACAAGTATTTTTATTGGCCCTTGTCACCAGATTATGGCATGTGCCAGTAGAAGGCTTGCTGCTTGATGTATGTTCATGAGCATGTGTTTTTCTAATGAACACACAACATTCCTCAACGAAAAGAGGAAATGAAAGAAAACTGTCTCATCCTTTTGAGCAAAGTTGTGCTATAGGAACATTACCTGTTAAAAAAAAAAGAGAAGTGGTGCGTTTTCTGAAAGAATTTACATTTAATCCAGGAACAAATGGATGTCCCCTATCTGTTTTTTGTCTCTCTAGTATAGCCTGCAGTAGATAACTACGAGCTTGTTGCATTTTTGATTGGTTGTTAGCTAGAAATTTTTGTTATTTTCTACTTTTTCCAATAGAAAAAAATGCTGTTTTCTATTATTTTCAATTCTCTTGCAAATAATTGCAACATGGCCTCTAGATTCTTACAACAGGGCACCATAATAGTACCTTTATGCCATTCTTTCATCAGTGACCATTTCTTGATAAAGACCTATGGTTTGTAACAATAACTGTTGAGAAACCTAAACCTAGACTTACCAAATAAAATAATACCCAGTATTTACAAACTAGCTAATTTCTGCAGACAGTTCTTCCCCAAGAATAGCAAAAATCCTTTCTTCTCATCCCAAAAACAAGGGAAGTATTAGATCTTTACCCAGCAAAGCATTCTGAGCACAAGTTTAACCATAAGCATGAGTAGCACCTTTTAAAACAAACTCTTGAAATTTAACCAAGAACTTAGTGAGAAACGTAGATTTATTGCTATTGTACAATTCGCATTTTTAAAAAATCATGTTTTTCTTCCACCCTGCTTACATGTAATTTTTCAGTTCTTATACTAACGCCCAATGAAATATCAGATTACACAAAGATCGGTAACACCTCTGTGCCCAATCCTTCTCCAGCATGAGAATGTTAAAACATTCCCTGAAAGAGCTACTGACACGATGTTCCCTGACTGTCCAAACGTAACACCATGCTGGCACTGCAGCCTTGTGCTAGTGAACGCTCCCACCAACCACCCTCAGAACAATACCTCTGTCCTATCAGGCAGGAGGCTCTGGGGTGACCGTTGAGTGCACTCTGATTTTACAAACTGTCATATGGCGAGATAGCGGTGGGTTTCAATGCCGTCACCTATTCAGTCAGCCCAGATGAACTAGAATCACCATTTCAGTTATATCATAGCTCGGGGCGAGAACATGTCACCCTCTTTATTTCTAGCTCAGAACAAGCTGCTTAGGCAGATGCTAACTGTGGTCCTCCCTGCCATGTTCTGTAGAGTGGCCTTTGTCTGGGTTAATTGAGCCCCCACTCCATTTAATAGGCTGTTGAAGTCTTATTGAAACAGAGCTAGTGCCGCAGGTTAAATACATTGCAGTGCTCTTGTTAATCCCCTCATTAACGGAGCTGTAAAGCTTGTTGAGAGCTGTGAGTTTGCATATATTATCAGAGAGTTCTTCACTCAAGTGCTATCAATAAAATGACAAAGCCAGTTTGCAAATACTGAAATCAACAGTGACACAAAGCTAGGTACCTTAAAAAAATAAACAAGTTAATAACTGATAAATCTAATTTTCACACTTGGAGGATTAAAAAAACAGGTTGAAGAATCTCCTTTTTTATTGGATGAACTTAAAACATGAATTATACAAACATGATTACTTTCCTTGAGCAGAGAGAACAAGCAAGAAAAATACCACTTCTTCAACAGCGGCTTCTGGCTGAGGTTTGGCTGTAGCTGTTTAGAAGTAACTTAATGAGCCATGCACAGACTAGCTGCGCTTAGCAAACCCAAAGAAAACAAATGAATTAATAATACAAAATAAGAAGTGAACTTAGATATAAAATACAACGGAGCATATTGAAAAAGCCTTATATGGTCTCCAAAGGAAAAGAAAACGGAGTAGGCCCTGGAAAAAAGAAGTGGGTGGTTAAAAGGAGCATTTTGCAAATCAGGGCTCTCTCACACCTGCCAGGAGGGGGAGCAGGAGAAGGCCTCCTCCAACACATGCACAGTGGGAGATGGCTGACTGTCAAACAGCAAAGAAACAGGAAGACGGGACTGCACGGATGATGTTCACCAGGACACAAGAGAAGGAGTCCGAGCCAGAGAGGCAGCCACTAAAAGCAGGATGAGAGCAGAACCGTCTGGAGGCCAAACCATCTGGTGCTGATGTCCAAGGGCACTTCGCAATAACCTACTGGGGCCAACCAGCAGCCTCATGAGTTTGTGTTTTTCCTAATGCTGATCTGAAGCAACAATTTTCCTTGTAATAAGGACGACAGATCTATCTGAAAATATCTTTCTGTGCATATTCATCTTTATCTTTTATCTGCATTGTAGGCATGATCCTTGGCAGATCAGAATGCCATAAAGAAGCACATAAGTAAAAATAATGACTAACACCATCAAAACTGAACCGTTGCAGCTACCATGTTGATTTAGTGCTGATTTCAACTTCCCCCTCTCTGTCTCTGACCAATGAATGCATATGGTTTAGAAAAGCCCAGTGGGGTAATTTCAGAAACATGACAGCCACAGCTGAGTCCTTTACAAATACTCTCAGAAATTCTTTTTCTAAAACGTTACATGAATGCCTCTGGTTGCCCCTTATATTCCATCACTTGCTCTGACTTGCTGGCCTATACAAAAACCTGATTCGCATTCTTTTCTTAACAGCCCCCCCTGTATAAATAGTTAGTTATAATTCTGATCAGGGCCTTTTTTAAAACCTTGGAATAAAGCATAGGCAAAGTTTGCCCATCTATGCTAAGAGTCTACACTACTGCATCCACCCCAGTGACTGGACTGGACAGTGACTTTAGTACAGGCAACTTTTGACAGTATCATGAGAACTGTGTCTTCTGGGCACTTTCAAAACAACCCTGAATGCTTTCTTCTGAGAATGAACCCTATGCCCTTACTGAACACCTTTTTTAGCTAAACGAGGACTATATGCTACCATTTTTTTCTACTGTGCTTTGTACATTCTCCTTTTTCAAATTTGGAAACAGCCAGAAAGCGGGATTTCAGATTGTTTGGGATTTTTTTGGCTCTTTCTTTACCTGCAAGTACTATCTCTATAAACTAGATACAGCTTGATGTAGATGCAAAATCTTTCTTTTCCAAATTCCCAGGATGCTACCTTTGCACAAAAAAAAGTTTGGGAAAAATCAGACATGAGCTGGCAATGTGCGCTTGCAGCCCAGAAAGCCAATCGTATCATGGGCTGCATGAAAAGAAGCATGGCCAGGAGGTCAAGGGAGGTGATTCTTCCCCTCTACTCTGCTCTTTTGAGATACCACCTGGAGTACTGCATCCAGCTCTGGGGTCAACTACACAAGACAGACATGTACCTGTTAAAGCGGGTCCAGAGGAGGGCCATGGAAATGATCAGGGGGCTGGCACACCTCTCCTCTGAAGAAAGGCTGAGAGAGTTGGGGTTGTTCCGCCTGGAGAAGAGAAGGCTCCGGGGACACCTTATTGCGGTCTTTCGATATATAAAGGGGGCTTATAAGAAAGATGGAGAGAGAATTTTTACCAAGGCCTGTAGTGATAGGACAAGGGGCAATGGTTTTAAACTTAAAGACAGTAGATTTAGATTGGACATAAGGAAGAAATATTTTATCATGAGGGTGGTGAGACACTAGAACAGGTTGCCTAGAGAACTTGTGGATGCCCAAATATTGGAAGTGTTCAAGGTCAGGTTGAACAGGGCAATTTGATCTAGTGAAAGATGTCCCTGCCCATGGCAGGGCATTGCACTATATGTTCTTTAAAGGTCCCTTCCAACCCAAACCATTCTATAACTCTAGAGACATAATATAAAATTGGCAAAGGTTGGTCCCTTTGTTCTACCCCAGAGCTTAAAAAAAATTCATTTTCTTCAGTAATATTTTTACTTTAATCATAGTAGTAATAGAAATGGCAATTTTGTCCACCACAATTGGATTTTTGTTAAAGTTTAATTGCTGTCTTCATGGGTTTTTTGCCACATCTTAAAATGTAGACTGTAAGATTTGAGGGACAACCTGAAGCAATTAATGACTCTTTTGAGAGCAATAATAGAAAACATAAATGCCTTGTTATGTGTCCCCTGTTAGCAAGGCCTGGCAGCTGATGGAGGTTTCATAAGCCACTTTTTAACATCAAACATACAGTGCTTAAATCTTGCACTCCTCTTTTTTACATGAGTTAGAAGTGGTGGTGGGACAAGAGGTAGCAGCCATGGTCAGGAAGCTCAACACAGTGCTTGAAAGTTGGCAGGTCTGCGAGTGTATCTTGCAACAAATGATGTTAGGTTTTGTGAGTCTATATGCTGTTTAACATCAAGGGTGCTATATTTAACATCAAAACCACAACGACTGTTTCTTACTGGTTGAATTACAATTCACCTAATTGCAGGTAGTGCTAACCACAGCTTCAGGTTTAGCACTTCAGCTGTCTCACTCCAAGAACACGCTGCTTGCCTTGCCGTACGGGAGACTTAGGGCATTTACATGGAGATGCCTTTACTAAGCTTAAGTAGCATAAAATGTATGTATGCCCATGCTCCTGCATAGACTACGGAAAAATTAGCAGACTGCTATTGCAAACTACATTAGTCACTTAGTCATTTCTGTGAGTCTGCAAACAAGAGGATCACTTCAGTACATGCACAGTATACTCACAGTAACTCACAGAATTTCTGCAGCATTTTCCACAGCAAAAGGCATTCCTCTTCTCTACCAAGTCAGCCTGGCTGACTGTTTTTCACTAGACCTAAGAAAGTACACTTTGAAATGCTTGCATCTTTCACATAACTTTTCATTATTTATATAAATTAAAAATTCATATACCCTCCTCTCCATTCTCTACGTCATCTGTAAAATACCAAAAAAGGAAGTGATGACCTAAGTGGAGAAAACGGTCCCTCGCTACCCGGCATATTGGATGGGAGTTGCCAGTTTTCATTCCAATTTATACAACTGCTGGAGCTCCCCCCCTTTCCATGAAAAGTATACAGTTTAATAGTATTTATATTAATAATTAAAGCCTTTAGGTAGCATCAAGTGTCTCCCCAGCACACTGGCCAGAACTTGCAGTTCTTGATCAAAATGGGACTGTTAGTGAATGTAAGCCAACAATTTTAAATGGAATTTCCTCTGCTTCCTCCTCCTATTTGCCTCTCATGAAAATATTCCACCAGAAACATTTTTCACTGGCTCCTTCAAATATTGAGCCTGTAGGCAGGCAGTGGCTGAATAAATATTCTACTGCTAGTAAGGGTCCAATGAATGACTGTCCATCTGTACAAAGCTTGCTTTGCTCCCCATGGATCTAAAATGGCACCTGTTAAGCAACACACAGATGGGTTTTATGTTTGCCAGTTGATCTAAATAGGGATAGTTGTCTTGTTGATGGTGATCCTTGGCTGGCCATAATGCTCAAAAAAAAAGGAAAATCTTGGCATAGGAACACTATTAATTTAGTTTTTAAAATATTTATTTAGCTAGATTTGAGTAAAATGGCTTTTTATTTAATTTTTGCTTACTACCAGGCAAAGCAAACTGGGATTTTATCTGAAGAGGTGAGTATCTAGCATTAATCAATAACTCAGCTTGTGAGTATTTCAGAAAAATCTCTTCTACTAGCAACTTCCCTCTGAGGCTACAACAAGCAAAGAACATTGTCTGTTTGACTTTATCTAACCTACATTGCCTTTCCGGTCTAGAGAAGCCCATATGATATGATATCTTTTCAGTGTTGTCTTCTACTGTCATACACCAATGCTTTACTGTTCAGAAACTACTCACTCACCCAGTTAACATCCAGTTTTCCATTGCACACAGTTTCCATAATCTTATAACATGCAAACATTGTCCTCTCAATTCAGTGCTATGCTTTAGCTAAGCAACAGGGATTAGAAGGCAATGGTAACACGATCCCTTTTTCTTTCAGGCAGTCAAAAGGAGCCTTTACTAGGAAGAATGTGATTGACAGAAGAATAAATTATTTCTTTATTCCACAGCTTTTCAGTGTAAACTTTTCTAAGTCTTTACTTAATTTCTTGCGTAGCTCCCCAGTTGCTGGGAGTAAAATTTTCACAGTAATAATGCAGGACATCAGTTTCATGTAGTATCCCTGCTTCACAGTACCAACCCTTATCTCTCACTATCAAAATCTCTAATGTCCTCACTTGCTTACAACGGGGGAAGGCAAATGTTTTTCCACCCTTGGCCTAAGCATATGCTGAAGTGTGCTAACTGGAAATAATCTTTGCAAAAGGTGGGTATTTTTTGGAAAAGTTTTTTGTTTTGAGATTGCTGTAGCTAAAACTCTTTTTATTTCTACACGCAGTTGAAGAAAGAGAGTTGTTTAGACCACATTCAAACATATAATCCAGAGAATTAGGATTACCTTTCTGTGTAGCCTGGAGTTCCATTTGTGGATGAGCCGTTCTCCTTCTATAGCTCGAGGGGGTTTGGGCCATTTTTGAAGATCACATGGTCAGAAGAGTGCTCCAAGTACTTTTTGTGTGTTCTTCAGGAACACTACAAAAGCTGAGGCCATCTAATCATGAGCTTCAAACAGCTGCTTTTGCACATTAGAAAGAGAAGAATTCCTGGGTTGTACTGAACTTACATCTACCACACATTAAAAAGAAAGAACATGCAAACAGCAATATTTACAGAAAATTGCCATGTAATAATGTTCAAATGAACTAGGAAACACTGATGTTAAAATAAAGTTATTTCAGCACCTTTGTCCCTACAGAGGGAAAATAACTCCGTGAACTTTTCAGAACATTGGAACACCACAATCTCTCTGCTAGGCTCTCTCCCTCAAGGAAAAAATGTTCTGATGACATTGGTTGTGTGTAGACTGCAGTTTCTAAGAAAGCCTTAAGAGTGATTTAAACAGCTACTTCCCTGTACTTGGGTGTTGAATACCCTATGGGCACTTTGAAATTCCCATGCATGATGATGGATGAATTTGCCTAGACAGTCCTCAGGATTAAGTGTTTTGCTTCCAAAAGCATTCGAGTTATCTCAAATAACTCAACTGAGAAATGAATCACTGCCTCCTGTATGATATGAAAAGAACGTGTTTCTAAAACTGTGATTTTCTTTTTAAGTCCTTTCCCTCAACAGCTTTAAAGAAGGAAACCCACAAGTTAGGTTAGGAAAGCCTTTTCTTGACATAAAATACTCAAGATCTTTCAAAAATGGAGACGGGAAAGGAGAAGGGAAGCTCATGAGGAGAGTCATCCAGTAACACACTGTACGCTTGGACTAAGGGTGAGCCATCTACTAACATACTGTGCACTCAGACCAAGAATCCCTTGCTAGTCATCTCTCCATAAAGTCAGCAAAGAGATTTCTTTGACTAAGTATTTGAGTAAATATTGAAAAAAGAACAGCTGGAAAAAAAATGAAGGAAAATGAATTAATGAAGTACCAGGTCTTCACTTTTGATATGCTGGTTCCTGGCTCTGTAATGAAATGTGTGTTGACCACTTGTACAGGAGGAGCTCACTGCAAATAATTTGTCTTGTCATGTACTGTGGAAGCCACAAAATGATCTGTATTAGCTGCAGTGCACAAAAATAGGGACAACAAAGTTTTAACTGTTCCTAGCCAGGTACTGCCCAGACCTCAGGGCCCCAGCAGAGCCTGTTGCATCCGCTCAGCACAGAACATGACAAGGCCTTGACTACTCATCTCTCTGTTTCACTTGAGCAAACGTGTTAATAGATCTAATGCCATCTTATTTTCTCACTTTGGTTCGACAGAAGGTGACCAGACAACGAGTGTGAGGTCATTTTGGAAAAAGGAGGACTGCTGAGGTAAGGGTCACTGAAGAGGCAAGGTGCCAAGAGTTCAGGATCTTGCCTCCTGGGAAAACTAAAGTTTGCACTCTGATTTCTACATTTTTACAATTTCCTTGTCATGACTTATATCTCCACCTTTTTAGCTCATTTATCTTCTTGCTAGAGATCATCTCTCCCTAGTCTGGTGGATAGGAAGAAATGTCCAAAATTTGCAAAAAGACATACAGTTGTGCTTAGGGAGATGTAGGTGGAACGTGTCACCATTACTGCCCATACTCATAATATATAATCGCAGCACCTTCTTCAGAGCTAAGTTCACTTTCTTCTGTGGAATAGAGAGGCTCAAAGTTGCTGCAACTTATGCTAACTGCTTACAGCTTCAAATCAAAGAGCTGCTGCTGCAGCTGGACAGCCGTAGGGGACAATGTAAAGAGGTATGCTATGCTCCTAGACAGATGTTGCAGTTAGAGTTGCGTGGGAGCTGTCTCAGCAGTTGCCTCTCTGACAGGATCCTCCAGGAGGATGAATCTGCTTATGCTAGAGCCACTTTTCGGTAGCAGATTTGGCTCAGCTAGTAATTTCAAAACACGCAAAGCTGAACAACCCCCAGCTGTCGGCAACAAACTCTTCTTAGTTTTACTCGTTTTGCTTACTGCACATTCCCAACATTTTTGCTCATTCTGAGCTCCAGTGTATCTAGGCATGGGCCCAGAAGAGAAAGCTCTACAGCCTCATTTCCAGATGCAGTGGAAAACTCAAGTTAGATGCTTTCACTGTAGTATTGACTGATACTTGTTTGATCTGAAAGGGGCAGACTGGATAAGTGTGTGCTACCTGAGCATCCTGGATTCTCTGTTCTAAATCCCAAACAACCTTGCAGAAAAGGAAAGACTTCTGAGTGCAGCCATCATCCTCCATGTGCAAATACTCACCATCCCATGAGCAGCAGAGTAAGACTGGCCATTTTGTGAGAGTGCCAAAAAGACAGAAGGCCATCTGGTGCTATAGACTAATCTAAAAGCACTGAAGTCAATACAGCCTGGTTGGTATACAGTACATAAGGCTCTCTTACAGAGAGATTAGTCCCCATCGTCAGGAGAGACTGGACATTACATTATCTGTGCTAGAGAAGCAAACACTGACAAGCTGTAAGAGACAAGCTGGCAATGTGGGCCTCAAAAAGAGCAGAGCAGGAAGCTGATCATGGATAGATTTGTTCAGAATTATGAATTTTGGAAAAGAAAGTGACTGAATGTATTGGACTCAGCTGCATATTAGTGTGTGCAAATTCCTGCCTGGCATAACTTAAGACGTGTTATCATTTGTACAGGTAGTTTGCAAGAGTGTAAAGCTGTTATGAAGATAATATGGAAAGAAAAGAAGGAAACTCTGAGATTCAAATGGAAAGAATAAAAGGTTAGTGCCAACACATGCAATCACACCAGCATAACCCAATGTCTCAGTGGTCTGTGGTGTTCATTGCATTAAATGTGATAGTACCGTATGTTTATACAAACATACAGTACTGAAAGACAGTACATTTATATACATAATATGTCACTTTCCTGTGTGGGAGAGCAGGATCAAGTACCACACTTGAGGGCTGAAGGACAGTCAGTGCTGCACATGCAGTTAGGTAAAAGTGCATGCAGTCATCTAGTGAATTGCAGACCAATAGTTTGCTTTCAATAGCTGGTAAATTATTTGCATTGGTGACTATAAAATACTTAGAATCTAATAGGATCTATACACTATGAGCTCTGCAAAGGAAAATTATCTGTTAAAATTCTTTGAGTGAATCAGTAGTATAGCAGGTAAAAGAGAAGACTGACGTAATTTATGAAGGTCTCAAAATGCCTTTGTCCAAACCCTTCACAAAGAGCAACTGAAGAAGCTAAGTAAGCAAAGAGGAGAAGGAGGAGGAGGCAAAGTAGTTGCACAGATCAAAAATGGTGAAGTAATAAGAAACAAAAAGAAAGAAAAATGGTTGCTATGGCATGAGGTTATCCGTGGTGTGCCACAAGGTTCCATCCTCGGGCATCTGTTGTTTGTCAACTATCTGGAAAGTGTTTTGCTGACATCCCAAAATTATTTAAGTTGATCAAGACCAGAGAAACTGTGAAAAACTTTGGAGGCCTTAAGCAAGTTGAGTGAATAGAAAATATGATGGCAGATGAAACCAAATGCTGGCAAATCTCTTTAGCACACTTTAAAGGAAATCACTGGAATCACTCACTTTCCTGGGTTCTAAATTGACTGTATCTCAGAAAAAGACTCAACAAACACTATACATATAGGTGAAAAAGACCATTACTCATGAAGAAGCAGTGGTGGAAAAAGTAAGCAGTTACTGGGCTATGCACAAAATATAATGGTAATAGAACAGAAATATAATGTCTATGTATTGTAATTTATTAACTAAATAAATCACTTGTCAGCTGGAACACTGCATAATTTTAATTACCCCTATAAAAAAGGGGACAGAAGAATTAACTGATATAAAAATTAGTAGCAACACACACTGAAAGACTCTCCTGTGTTTGCCTTAGACAGAAGGCAAGTAAGTGGGGACACAAGAAAAGAATCACAATAATAAATAACATGCTCTCAGTACAAGAACAAGGGAGCAGTCACTGAAACTGAAATTTAGTGGCAATTTCAAAGTGGCAATAAGAAGCTTTTTTTCACACAAAGCAAAATGATACACAGTTATAATGTTAAATATTAAACAACAGATAATTATTACAGGGACATATATGAGGCCAGCAATTAGAGCTTTTGGAAGCACACTCTTCAACACAGACAACCAACTCCCTAGCAATATACTGCCAGGCTTCTTGCACTTTCTTTGACATATCTAGTAGTAGCTTCTGTTCAAGGTAGGGCAATATGCCTTGGATCTGATTTATTCTGGACATTTCTATGGATAATGATTGGAATAAAAATGATTAGTACTGTTTAGAGTGCATATTGTCATTGAAGCTATCTGTTGAATGATTTTATTTTAAGACTTTGCTGTTTGATCTGTTTCCAACTATTTTTAACTGGAAATAAAAAGCAAGGAAACCAGAAGCATAGAACCCTTTTCTGCCTCATTATTTTTCCAATTTGTTGTAAATTTCCTTTCCCCCGATAGGGGTTTGAATGTGGGAGATGCAGATCATAATGAATATTTCTCTGATCATTAAGTTGTTATTACTGATAGCAGATAGCTATTTACATAATACATTCACTTACTCACTCACACATGCACTCATAGTTACCAGTTGGAGCAGTAGTTGGGAGACCAACTCCGCTGTGTACTCGGAAGTAGAGGATCATGCTGAAGCACCAATGGCTTCTAGGTAGTTCAGAATGTCCTTCAAGGAGTCCTTTGTTACATGAAGTGTGCATATAATCCTGTAGTCTTTTCATATAGCCTCCCAGGCTGTGATCCAAATTGCACAACCCACTGTTGATGCCAGTGTGTGCTAGTAGCCTTGTATCAATTCAGCAGACTCTAGGTGCCCTGAGTTTATTAGTTCTTGCAAATTCAACATGACTACTTGTTTCCAGATCTTATCCTAAGGAAACTTTCACAAACTAGCTTCTCAGCACTTATTTTTCCCCTCCTTGGTTTGTAGATAGTTAGTATCTAGAGTTAACACAGGTTTATGAGAAGGTATTGATTCAATCAACCCTGACTTGAATTTTGTGCCAAGGCTTATGAGTAGAGGCAGCGCGAAGACACTTCTGTTCACCGACTTCTTGTTCCTGTGCAGGGGAACTTGCTCTCCCCATACACATTACTGAAGTGTGGATATAAGCCAGAGTAGAAAAGGATCAGCTGAAATGGCAGGAGGGGGTGGATCTATCATAAGTTCTTTTTGCAGGAGAAGTGTCCAAGTTTTCCCTGGAAAGCTGTGTTCATGTCATATCTTTAAAGTCTGTGGTATTAACACTTAACCAAAACAGCCTGTTGTACAGCATATCCTATACCCCAGCTTCTTGTAGTCACATCTTCAGGGCACTCTTCTGTGAAACAACGCATAAATGGATATTGGTCATACCACATACACCCATGTAGCACATTCAACAGTTCTGCTCCACAAAAGCAGTGCAAAATAATAACAGACATATCAAAATACATTCCTACTACTAATCTTTGCCAACAGCTTGGGTTTTATGTTGCGCGCTGCTTTAAATACCACTGCATCCATTGAGACCTGCAAAGAGGGAAAGTCTTGGTTAAATTTTACATAAAATCATAGAAAATTTAGGTTGCCTACGGACTAACCTAAAGGTTGCCTAAAGGATCAACACTTAAATCAGACCTGACTTGCAAGTTAGATCAGGTTGCTCAGGGCTTTGACCAGTCATGTTCTGAATATCACCAAGGATGGAGATTCCATGATCAGTCTGAGGCCCTGTTCCAGTGTTTGCCTACCCTTACTATGATCTTCTTGATAGCTTTCTATAGCATGCTTCTCTAACCATCTTTCTGACCCTCCACTGGATTTGCTCCTGCATGTCACAGAATCACAGCATGGCTGAGGTTGGAAGTGACCTCTGAAGGTCATTTGGTCCAACGTTCCTGCTCAAGCAGGGCCACATAGAGCTGCTTGCCAAGGACTATGTCCAGACAGCTTTTGAACATCTCCAAGGACGGAGACACCACAACATGTCTGGGCAACCTGTGTCAGTGCTCAGTCACTCTCAGCACAAAAAAATGATTCCTTATGTTCAGAGGGACCCTCCTGTGTTTCTGTAGGTGCCCATTGCCTCTTGTCCTGCCACTGAGCACCACTGGAGAGAGCCTGGTTCTGTCCTTGTTGCACCTTCCTTTCAGGTACTTGTATATTCCACTTTTAATTCTTACCAAGAAACCGAAGTGCATACTTCATCAGACCAGTGGTGACATTAATCAGTGGATGCCACTGTGCACCAGACATAAGTAATAGAAACAGATAAAAAAGAACAGCAGAAAATTCAGCAATCTAGTCAAATGGTTATCCATATTTTTAAGAGTAAAACTTTTTCTGTAACTGCTAGCAAACACAATGGTCAGCAAGATGAGATCCCCAAGTAATGATAATTTTCATTGAAATTAAACTCATTATATTTATTTTATTTTCTATTTTATGTTTTTAATTGCATTTGCAAAAAGTAAAAATACAGGCATCCGTGTGTTTTTTGCTTCACAGATTTAATATACTCCCTGTGCAGGTCACTTCAAATATGGGCAAAATTCAAGGAGTGAAAAAATGTCACAATTAATTAGGACTACCAAGATAGCAGTGGTGAGGTACACTCCTCCGAAGTTGTTGAGACAAAATTATATGCATTTCATATTGCTTAAAAAAGGCTATATTCTGAGCTAGACTGGTATGTATCCAGAGCACTCCACTGGAGTTATGCTGGTGTAAACCTGGAGGGACTGAAATGCAGGTCTGTCCCAAAGCATGCCTTTCATTCTGTAATTTTCTGGAAAGTAGGTTCTCAAACAATATACACTGGAATAAACAAGAAAATAACTCCAGCACCATCAGTAGAGTTATTTGTGATACATAACTACAGGAATGAAACCAGAATCCTGTCCTCAGAATTACAAATATTCCTGCTAAGTCTCTTTTCTTGGGATGGAAACACATGGTTGATGCATCAAGGCCAGATTTTAATCTCAGCGCAATCATGTAAGTCTGAAGCTGTTTTGCTGAAGTCTTTGCAGGGGCTTGTTTTCACAATAGAAAGTGGTCAGTGGCTTAAGGTATTCCCAATCCCCGGCTTGTTTTCATTGGCATGCTGTCCCCTCGGGGATTTGGGTTAAAATAAAACAATTAATAAAACATGACTTTTTCAACTTGGATCCATTCCCTGATTTAATCCACAAAACTGACTCCCAACCACTTGCACCAGCACAACTTGGAGGGTGATGTCCCATGACAAACACCAGAGCAACTGGGACAGGAATACTATTTAGTCAACAAATATGGAATTGCAGCCTTGGGAGGTTACCCATAATCTACAAACTAACACAGTGATGTAAAGCAAGAACTCAGGCTAGGAAAGGGAGAGAACAAGTTAGAGGTTACTTTGATAAGTTAGAGGTTTCTAAATTGTGTACACCTGATGAAATTTGCTATGGCCTAGAGCTCATAGGGAACTGGATAAAGTAATTTAAAGCCATTAGCAATTTTTTTTTTATAACCTTAAAGATACAAGAGATTCTAAAAGACTGGAAATAGGTAACCACCATGCTGGTTTGCACAAGGAGAAAGAGGAGCTGATAATCACTTTAACCCAACATATGTGTAGGCTGTCAATGGGCAGGGCAGTCACACTTTGTCCCACACATATGGCCATCTCCCTAGTTTTAGCACTGGCATTTCTGCATCTGTGTGGTAAGCCAGGTCAAGGAACCGATTTGTCTGAAAACTCTTTCCACTTCCCTTTCTACTCCTCTCCTCCCAGCTGGGTTAGCTCTGCTGGATCAAATCCTTAATTTTACTTGGTGTGTGGCTATGTGGACACCAATGCCACACAAGGAAAAAGGAACAAGCACATGACGTGAAGGAGGAAAACAGCTCAGCCCAAGCTTATTTTGGTAACATAACAACACAATCATACCCAGCAGCTGGTCAGCCTAACTCAGCTCAACAAATAATCGTGTAAGATATTTATAAGCCCAGGATCTAATAAAGAGAAAAGCAAAAGCTAGGATACATTTGTTAAGATTAAATCAGGTCAGACCAACCTAATTTCCATCTACGACAAGTAACAGGCCTCTTAGTAGCACCCATGCTATAATTAAACTTCACTTATATTCTGCCACTATTTTCTGTGACAATCTTTGTAAGTCAGGTAGGGTAACATGGCCTGGACAACTAACTGCTAGACAGGCATGCTTAGATGTTAGCATCTATAATGATGAATCTACATGTGAAATATGAACAAAGTCAAATGAAAATACCACCATCAACATAGCAGAGAGAACCATTTCAACATTATCATATGGGAGCAATATTTCAATACAGTCAGGAGCTAGAAACAACAGACTTTCTTTATACTACTTTCATTTGTGACAGAGACATAATGACTAACAAACTGACAGAATTATACTTCCTGTGTTTGGCCAACTGGCATTTCTGTTTTCTTGGCTTATAATTCAACTGTCTTACAACTGTGCCCTTTCTGGTATTGCTTCCCTGTCACTGGGATTGTATCAATCACATCCCAAGGGAATCCAGTAGGAAAGAACCAAAAAGAGCCAACACAGAAGTAGGACTTCTGTTTCTTTCACAATAACTTCAACTTCACGTTTTAAGCAGTAACTGAACTGACATACCCAATGGAGTCTAATTCTCTTAAAAGCAGCTATATACTTGGTTACATAGAAAAGTACTTGCATTTTATGGTTTAAATAAGACTTTTTAACTATTCTGCTATTTTTAATTTTTTATTTTCTTTCTATTTTAATCTAAAAAAGCTATTGTGATTGCTATATTGATATGGTTGGTGTATTTCTCCACATGGTGATTTAGTTCTTTTCATTACATTTCTAAAATATCTGAGGAAATTTTATATAAATGGTAAGTAATACCATCCACTAGGTCTAGAGTGAGCTCAAAGATTTTTCTAACCACTACATTAGAAACCCTTGTCTCTGGAAATGCAGAGTATCTTCCGGATTTGATATATATGTTCCAAATCTGTGATTGGGGTTTGATTATCTCTGCTTTTTATATTTCTCAAAGGAATGTCAAAGAACGTCTGTTCTTGTAGCACTTTTCTTTCTCTCAAATAATTCTCCATAGTCTTTCTGTATCAGCATAATTAAAGCTCAGTGGGGTTTTTTTGTTTTCTTGTTAAATCATCACTTAAATTCCAATTTCTTTAACATGGAATTGGTCAAGCAGTCATTTTTGTTCCGTATCTTCTGATCTTTCTTGACTATTAGGTGGCATATAGGTCGTATTTTACTTCAGCACTATTTAAAGCTGTATAGCTATTTGATCTGAATAACTTGTGAGTCTGCCTACATTTAAGCATTTTGCATATTAAATACAGCTATATCTAAGGGGGGTTTTTTAACATAAATATCCCTACAGTAACAGTTGAATATTCTAAGCCCCACTGTACATTAAAAACCAGAGAAGATGATCTAAAACTCCCCTGAATATCACACTTTGTTAAACCCATCAGAAATTCAGTGTGCTAGCTACTTTCCCCCTTGGCTCCTCCAATAAATGCAGTAATCTGCAAGGGGATTACCATGACACAAAACAGTCGGGAGCTATAATTACTGTGGCTAAGAAAAATATTCCCACAAAACTTCCACAAATGGTATAAGGACAAGCAGATCTAATGTAAACTTACATATTAACAGCTGAATACATGTATCCTTGTACTGTTGTGTTGGATTTGTGTTAATCTTTGAAGTGGGACAAGCTACAAGATAACAAAGGTAACTTAGCTGAAAAGATTTCCACCAGCTTTGTAAATGTGTTGCTAAATATCTCCCAGATACATAAAAACTTTGCAAAATAACATGTTTTTATATTGTACACATGCTATACTCAGTAGAGAGACCATTAGTCACATGAGATGTATTCAGACTGCTTTCTCTATAAAATCAGTATATGCCTGCCAGCTCATCATTTACCAAGCAGCCTTCTCACTAGAATCGCTTTCTTAGGTCTGAGTCATTTGTTGCGGGTGAAGCTTTGCATATGAAAATACCTCCAATATCAGAAAAAATGTCTCCAACACGAAACCCACAAATAAGTAATATGTACCATTCCTTTCAAAATACCCAGTTGTTAATTTTTTACTGGTGCACATTACTCTCTGTGATATAAACCAAATTAATACAAGGCCTGGCAATTCCATAGTGATTTTGCACTGTGAAATGATACTATCTTTCAGTTATACCAGCTATATGAAAATAGCTTTTCTTTACTATTTGATTTTGCACTGGTGTGTGTGGATGAGGAGCCAAATCTTTTCTGAGTATCATTTCATATCACCTCTTTCTTCCCTGCATATCCTTGTGACCTGAAACTTAAAAAAACTTTGGAGACCAGAGCAACTATAGTAACAAAACTCTGCATCTGTCCATGTCCACAGAGCACAGAGCCTGCAACTCCTTCTCGTGGCACAGCGGTGAGTATGGTCTGCAAACCCCTTCTATTTCCATGGATCAGAGTCCACACAGGAGACCCACAGGAGAGCAAGCTCTGACTCTCACAGCACATGAGCTCTGTCACAGCCGAATAGCAGGGAAACTGAGAGACGACTCATGGAGCTGACACAAGATGGGTGTTGATTCCAGGTAAAAAGCACAGTTCCGTGTTGATTAAATGTTCTGCAGCCACAGCCACAACAAAGCACAATTCTCACAAAGATGCCTAAGTACACTCACAATGTATACTTTTCTAAGGGCAAAAACCAGGGTGAAACCCAACTCCTGCTGAAGTCAGCTGGAGCTTTGGCACTGACTTAACAGAATCAGCATTTCACCCTAGAACACCTTCCCTGTTGCAGGTTAGCAAGGAGGATCAGGAGCTTTAAGCCTCTGTCATCTCTCTAGACTTCATTCGGCAAGAAGTTAGACCCAGCCTCATGAAGAACTGCAGCTGCAGCATGCAGCTGGCACTCGCACACCGTAATTCTCACTCTGTTCTATTGACAATCTAAAGAGACCAATTCAGTAAAGCATTACTCACCGATTACACCAGTTTCTAAGGAATTTACTTGGAAAATGAATGAACTGCACCACCACTAGGCCACCACCACTGACTCTTCTGCTCACAAAGCTCTCTTTTTCCCTTTTACCAGTGTTGCCTCATTCTGTGTTGCATTAGTAAAAGAAAAACAATCTTCTGAACAGTTTTCTAACCGTGAACCTGCCTCGCATCCTTTCACTTTAACTAATGCCAGCAGAACTGGTATTTCCCATTTGCAAAGTAATATGAAGTTTACTGATAAACATTTTACCTAGAAGTATCACACAAATCTCCCATGAAATACTGTTTTAGCAGAGTCATGTTTCAGAATGCTAGGATTTCTCCCTCACACCGTTTTTTTCCTGTTAACTGGCCTATACAATGCAGTATTTTTTTTAATCTGTGATTTCTGGTGTCTCCTGTAGATGAAGAGTGTGAGCACACTGCTGGTTTTATGTTGCCTGAAGCCACATCAAAATAATTAACAATTATGTTGCACTCAGCAATTATACTGCGCCATATACTTTTCAAGGGCTGTACAAACATTAATTCAGGCTTCATGAATCACAGTTTTTACAACTTAAATCAGGTTGTGCCTGGTTAGTACTTTGAATGGAGACCGTCCCTTCTGCCCCCCCCCCCCCAAATCCCAGAAGCTCAGAAAGGAATTATTTGAGAGATCCAATGGATGGTGCTATCCAGAAAAATAGGAAACAGTTTCAGAATGCAAACTTTCAGAAGATTAAAAAGGCTCTCATTTTCACAGAGTTATACTGAGCCTGTTTTTGTCCAGGCTATTTTTAAAAGCTTCTTGAAACAGGAAGAAAACCATGTTTTCGTATGGGAAACTAACAACAAACATTAACAAACATAATACAAACAATTTTGGGGTGGGGGGGAGGGAAGGCAATTGATTTCACTGATTATTTTGTTTTTCAATCTACAGTTTTTCTTGTAACAATTCATGATGGCATCACTTCCTGAGCACCATTGACAAGTTGGAGATAGGCTGATACCAGCACCATCAGGTGGCCTCTTTCATGTGAAGTACACAACCAACATCTGAACCACTACAGAGCTCCCTCAACATTTTGGATAGTGGTATGGATGGAAACAGTAATATTAATTACTAGTAAGTTTTGTTTTCCACCTGAGTTCTTCTACAATTCAAAATGATACAAACACAAGGGTTGGAAAAATGCAGTGCTGTTTCTAAAAACCCACCCACAAAACCAACCCAATGGATTTAAAATAAACATATTTTTAAAGTTATCACAGGAAATTTCAGATTTTGTCTTAATTAGCAATTCAGACTGCTGGTAATTTATCTCTCTCATTACTCACGTTTACTGCATAGGGCAACGTGTGCCAATCTCCATACACCTAATATCATACAGTTTGATAAAAAATGAAATGGGTAATAAAGAGGACAGTTAAGCTACTGTCATTAGATCTCCAAGCTGATATGGCATTGAGATTAATGGGATATATCTGACCTCTCAGAGATGCAATTGCAAGCTCACAGAAGGGTAAAGGAGCTTCATTACAACACTTGGTATTTGGTTTCTGTTTGTGCCTCCAGATGACTCTATATAGCTCTAGAACTGCCCAGATTTTAAAGTGATGAGGATTACATACAAACTGGAAAAGAAGAGGATGGAATTTCAGAGTTTTTCTTTGCAACTATATGATCAGGTTCTCAGTTATTCGAAGGTGTTTTAATGTGAATGAGACTGAAATCCTTACAGGTGATTTTTGCTTTAATAAAAACCTAAATTCTGGAGCACAGATGGCAGTTGAAAAAAAAAGAAGAAAAAGAAACAGCATGACAATCTACTGTAAGGCAACTCACTCCAGTCCTTGGATATAGTAATTTTAAAGTGTTTTCCAATACTGCTATATACTACTAACAGTTCCACTGTACCAGGAAAAGTGATGAGACTAATAAACAGCTTTTCAAACTGCCCCTTAGAATGAAGATTTCTATGCAGATGCAATTTGTTATGGTTTCTGCGGTATATAGTATGGCATATAGTTTTATATAGCCATATATTTTATTTTATTAAAAACAAAGCTGAGTTAAAACACCAGGCACATTATTTTGCCTCTTTTGAAAATCTGAAATAAGAGGTGTGAAATTCTGCCATTCTTACTCAGTTGTTACAGTTTCAAACTTTCAGAATCCCGTTTTTGCTTTGCTTCAAAAGCCAGACTTGTCCAAATCACTTGCAATCATAAAGTTTTCCAGACACACAGGTTGGAAAACTAAAGTGCTTTTAACAGCTGTGTCCCAAGTTCAGAATGTAGGTCTCTGCATGCTTTGTTAGCCCTGAGGAGGGAAGCAGGGACTTCAACATTTTGGCTGTCTTCTACTGTTTGTCTTTTGCTGTCACAGCGGCTGCTGCTGCTGCTGCTAAGGATGACATCTGATGTTGACATCAGACATTGGGGAGATAGAACAGACTTTCAATATCTGCGCTCAGTCACTGGGAGAAAAAACCTTGACAAGAGCCATCACAAAAGGAGACAATCTCCTCCTCCTCCTCCACCTTCCATCACCCCCTCTTGCAAACACCGGAAAGCAACAGAGGAAGGCAGGCTAATGTGTCACCCCTGAGCCCACTTTTTAATTCATTTATGCTCTGCCTTAGGGGAGTTTCTCCGCAAGCACAACTGATAGTGTAAATAAATCACTTCTGTTTTGAAAGAAAGTGATATTTATTGGAGTCATTCTAAATATTGTAAGCAAGCAACCACATATTGACATTTCTCATCCTTTCCGACCGAAAAGCTGCCTACACCAAAGGAAAAAAACATTATCAGAAAGAGATAGTGGTAGCCCTGTAACCCACTTTAGTTTTAACAAGTTAAAGAGAGGACTACCACATCATTATCTTTACTGCCCTACACTTACTATGTGAAAATGCCCTGAATACAGGACTTCCTGAGGCATAGAAGTTTTCAAAGAGCTTGATGTTGCAATCCTTATGTCTGTTATACAGAATCTATCTACATGAGTCACCTACTTGCAATGGTTCAAGTAATTTGTATCTCTAAGTGTTGTTCAACATAGGTGCTGCTACAGTCTGATCAAGCTTTAATTTCTTAATTATTAAACTTAATTAAAAACTAAAAAAACAACCACTGTAAAATCGTTCAATTTGCTAATGTTAGGTCTTGTTTAACCACATTCAGTGTTAATATGATACAAAGCTTATCTGAGTTGGAAGGCTTCCTAGTATTTCTGTAAAATATTTAATATTATTAAATATTAATATAAAATATTAAACATTTCAGCAATGTAATAATTCTTGTTCTAATAAGAATGAACTGAGTTAGGCACATGAAGAAGTAAGAAAAAGGAGTTTTTGCAGCAGTATGGTAAGCATATGCTCCATCCTCTCCAAAAAGCTATTGTGCAAGCTATTTGGTGGGGCAGGCTGCTGGATTTGGTGTTGATGGAAGCAACAGATTTATTGTCTTTCAAATTTATGTCAGCTGCAGCAAAACAAAGAAGTATGTCAGTATTTTAAATTACCCATCTTTTTCCATTCTCAAAAAGTGTTTCAGCACTAGTCAAAGTTTCAAGTCCTCTGAGATTTTTTATACCTCCCAATTCATCTATCCCTCTTCAGTACTCACACATGTATTTCCAGCCAGGACAGGTACACAGTTCTGCTGCACATCATTCAGTCTAAAAATTCAACATTTGGTGATAAGCCAAACAGACTTTTTTTTTCAGAGGGAACTCTGTAGTTTTCATTTGAGAGAGAATAGGAATGAAAGGGGAATCCCAGAAATTCCCCTTCCATTAGCTCTGTGCTTGAAGTATTATTAACACTTTCACTTTCTCACTCCTACTCTCACCATTTGAATCTGGGTCATAACAGCATGCCTACCCTTCAGTACCCTGAGTGGGTGGTTGTTTTGGCTGGCGCTAAGGCATGCTTGCTTTGTGACACAGAGTGCCCTTACGGTGACACATACCTGTCCTTTTCAGTTGCATTTTATACTTTTTTAATCAACTCGTTTATGATAAAACACAAGACTAGAGAGTGGAATTTGTGTTATTCAGTACTCATACTGTTTTAACAGTGTGTGAAAGGAAATCCCACAAAATATTTCAGCCTATTCTTTTCACAACACTGGATTATTCCCTATAGCATCTTTTTTTTTTCCCCCTTTCCAAATACTTATTTTTCCTTACTGAAATACTGTAATACATGCCCTACCCTCAAATACTACAATGCAAGCCTGAAGTCTCAGGTTGGGCCTCTAGTACTAGAGTCTTCAAATCCCAAATGAAGAATTTGAAGAGCTAGAATTAAATTATAGTAGAAATTAAATTCAGTTAGTGCTAGGCTGCCTACTTAAAGAAAGTGTCAGATGTATAAGAACTCCTGTATAAAAAGAAAAAAGGGACCAAACAAATATGTGAAAGAAGCATGAACTTCAAATTGCCCTCTTAGCAGAACAATGAAATCAAGAGTCTCGTGCAGGAAAGGTTTAAGTGATGTGCAGCACAATGGGAATGACACCTGTAGATTTATGCCTTTCCAAACAAGTGAAGTCTCTTATTGACTCTTCGTGTATCCAGTCACGATGCTTCTTTCTGTCCTCTTTGAGGGGTGGAGAGAGTCTGTGAGCAAATAATTCTGGACTTTTAGAAGAGGAGCAGAAGGATGAGATGCTGTTTTTCCAAACTAAAACATCTACCTTCTTGAGTACAATTCTAACGAAGATAAAGAAGAGAGATTATTCTACGTGGTTCTGTTCTACCTTCCCAGTTATTGTGAAATGGTCATTAACTAATTGGCAAATCTTCTGAACAGCTGCTATTTTAAAATTTCTCTAAAATCAGTACCAACAACCTGTTCAAAGTAGTTCACACCTGGTTTTTTTAGCTAACATACCAAGTAGAGAAAAATTATTGCTTGTGTAGTTATTATATACAATATTAAAACATAATCCTAAAATTATATAAATATGTGTGTACTGTTTGCTTTTACTATTATCGTCACAAAGCAAACGTAACATTTGCAACCTGGGTAATTAGCACCAGGGCTGTTCTTTCTAAATTGCAAGTGAGTATCTCTATGCCATCCTTTTTCTTTGCATCCAATTAAGGTTAATGCATACTGCCCTAAAAGAATCTGCAAGCTGTACCGAGAAATAATGCAGTCAGTTTTGTAATTTACTGCACAGGGCACATTTGTGCTAAAGCTCTGTAAACTGGGCCCGTGGTCAAAAGGAGCAATTAGCACTTTGTTAGTATGCAATCATGTACTAATCTACACAGTCCCCAAAAGCAATTGTCTATTCCTTTTGCTCTCATGTACGAATTTTACAGTATGCACCACCCTGCCCCTAAAATAGCCCATCACAGCACAGTTGCTGTAAAACAGGTTTCCTGTGATTAGAATCTACGGATCAATTAGAATTTATTTATTGGAAAAAAATCATGTTGGACCATTAATCCCTTTCCTGTGTTGAGATACCTGCATAGTTCTCTGAAAGTGTTAAACAAATGTAACTATTCTATTAAAAAGGGGGTCAAATTTAGGTGACAGAATATTTCCATCTGAACCCCCTCTAAAGGTTGCTCCTAACTAAAAATGGACTGTTGCAAGACGTGATGTCCAGGAAAATAAGCCTGGTGTTAAAAGTGGCCGGACAGTAAAAATCATAGAAGCTGTCAATAACACTGACAACTGTCAGAAACAGTGGACTAAAACCTACACTTCAGTGAGTATTCCACATCCCCCTCTTGTGGCTGATATGTAAAGGATGTGAATCTATCACAGGTACCAGCTAAATTATCTTTTAAGATAGACGGGCTTTGTGATAGTCACCAGAGATGGTCCACAGTGAGGCCTGCAAAAACCAAGGAGGAAACCAAGGCAGCAATGCCAAGCATCTGAGTGACTAGTGCTTGTTGTTAAAGGCCTGGTTTCAAAGGCTATTTTCCAAAAACCAGGGTCATTATAAGATATCTCAGCTGGGGCACCCACCAGCCAAGACACCTTCAGCCACTAACCATTTTGGAAAATCTTGGCAGTGCAATATGTACCTACCCGTTAAGGCGGTACACGCTAAGCGTCCTCTCCTCCCTGCATCACTTGCCTAGAAGCAAGGTAAGACTATAGTGTCATATTTACCCAGCAAAACGTACAAGGCTGACAGCATCTACCACAGGGCTACAGTTCCCAAAAGGAGTATGGAAAACTAGGATGTTAGCTCCCTCAGAAGAAAGGCAAGGCATATTAAGGAGGCATAGCACCTCCATAATAGCAGAATGCTACACAGGATGAGTTGAACATCACTATCCAGCTAGGTAATGTGGAAGTTCAATCCTCAAGTTAAAGGAGAAAATAAAAAAGAAAGCTCTATGAACTGACAGCACAGTCAGTAACTTTAACAGAATGATCCTTCATGGGGACTTGTAAATAAAAAGATATCATTCATAGTCACTGCCACCATACCTCTCTCTGATCTTATTCAAAAGAGCTCTTTGGCTTTTCAGACTAGGACAACAAGAGGCACACTCTGGGCTTTGATGGAAGAAAGGGAGAAACAATGAAAAGGAGGTTTATATAGTTGTAGGAAGCTGATAGAGCTTTTCTCCTTTCTCATTTCTTTCCTATTACACCTGCCATTGGTATGAATTCAGTTCAAAGAGCTTTTGGTTTCCATTTTCCCTTTTCTTATTCCTTTTCTTTGTTTCCAGTGGGAAAGAAAGGAAGAAAAGAGGAATATGAATGAGGAAATGATAAATCAAAAATCTCACTGCAAAAAAAATTCTCTACATTTAATTTTTTTGGGACAAACAATTAAAAATTAACATTTTTGTGAGAAATATCTAATAATTCCCCCCCCCCCTCAAAAAAAACCAACCCAAAAAACCAACCACCCACCCTTTGAACAGTTTAGATCGGGTGTTCTCTTGATAAATACTATATTCACTTAATGGGGACACAGTCAACCATCCCATTGCTTCTGACAAGAAAACTTCACCTCCACAGAACTGGCCCCATGATATTCCTGATAAACCTGTCAATACTTACCAAGCAGCCACGGTCATCTTTAGAATGGGAGGGCAACAGGACAGTAACGGACCTGAAAGCATACTTGTTTCTCCAAATTTGAAGGAACCTACTGAACACAAGAACAAGGCCTGTGAGAGCTGTATTTTTCTCTTAATTAGGGGACCTAAATGCGAGCTCCTCAGTATTTGCCATTGTGGTATCAAAACCAAGAGTAATTTGGAGAAGTATTATAAATATCATTACATTCGCTACTTGCAACACTACAAACTAGCATATGCCTTCTACTCTTCTCTCCCTTTAACAAGTTAGGAGTCATAATATCCTTCAGGGAACTGAAAGAAAGAAATTAGAGATGGTAGTTAAGGAGATGGAGTCTCTTGTGACTTGGGATGAGACTATTTAGATCAACTGTTAATGTATAGAATACTCTAATATCATATAATTTATTAATGGGCCTGTTACACAGCAATATGGATCTACTAAGGACATATCAACTACTTGTCCTTCTCATTCACTTCCTTGTGCAAGCAGCAGTACCTGATTCATTTGATTTCCTCCATCTGTCTTTCTGTTTTCCCAGTTCATCTCTCCAGGACACCACCTTTTGCAAAGAATGCTTTAAATTTGCTCTGGAAAGAAAATATAGTTGCTTGGATGTCATCCAACATGGCTAGGCATAGAGAAGATTTCAGAGGTTCTTTGCTTGGTTTGCATTTAAGCTGCAGAAAGGTTTATGCAGCTGTCTGAAATATTTGTAACAGTACTGAATTAGTTTTCAGTTAGTTCATTTAGCTTTCATTGTCAATGAGTTTTGTAACAGAGCAGTGGTAGGTGAGGACTAGATAATATGTTAACAAGAAGGCTGTTCCTGTCTCTACTTAGTGTCAGCACCTGCCATTTGGGATTCTCTCCAAAATTTGTGTTCTGTTTGTGAGAATACTGAAAAACAATGAAGAGAGTTACTGAGCATCCTAGTTCTGCTTGTCTACGCTTACATTTCTGAACTTAGCAAGTTAATAAAGAAAAAGAAACGGGCATACGGAACTGTAAGTTTTCAGATATGTTATCCACAGTAGACAGAAATAAGATCCTGCCAAAGATTTAGCATTTGAACAGATTGTTTAATATTCATGCAGGAAAATTTAAACTGATTATGTTCCAAAAATATTTTTTAAAATATGACTGTGCTGAAAATTGTGAATTGCTCATCTGCTTAATTTTTTTTTTAGACTAAAATAACATATTTTAATATATGTTGCTATCATGCTGTTATAAACATCGGAAATTGTTAACACTGGAAGAGTATTAAAAATTTAAACTGTTTCACCATCTGTGCTGTTTGTTTATTTTTCACATTTCATTCAACTTGGACAGTGAAAATAGATTCGTTTCTTTTTCTCTTTCACTCTCGTGCACTAGCATAATGATTCAGTGCTTCTGCTGCAAACACTGCACTGGTATATTTATCTCCAAACTGCCATATCCAAAAATGATGTTTTCATATAGTTAGAAAAAGATATACATATATATAAAACCAAATGCAAATAACTTGACTTTATTAAAATTACTACATGATTGGCCCATTTTTTCAGTTTTTATATTGATTACTTTTCCCAACATACCACAGGTATACCTGGGCTTATATAGCTAGTGTGTATATCTATCTGTTGTACTTGACAAAAGTCTTTTGCCAAAAGAGGTTTTAGCTAACCAGGACAAAGGATGTTTGAAGTGTGATGGTAAGGTTAACTTGTCTTTGGTAATGCACTCTATGTTATTTTTATGTGATGAATGGAAGACAAGAGTGAATGCTTTTTTATAGGCCCACCTTCATTCAGAATGTCTCGCCCACCTGATTGTTGCAATTTAAAAGCACTAGACTCTTCAGCTGCAAAATCAAGAATCTCACTGCAATCAAGTTTCAAGATCCAGATTTACCACAGAAAAGAGTGGTTCCAGCTCTGCTATCCTGTTACAATTTTGCTGCTCAGTTGGAATATTTCAGGGGTATTCTTCTTCCACACTAAAATGAAGAAAAATCTGAAACAACTGAATCCTGAGTTGACGTTCCCTCTCACAAAGAGAGGTCACATCCCAAGGCCATTTAATCCCTCAGAATCTGACAGAAAAGCCACTCCCTGTTGAATCACTTAAATTACAGCATGAAAACCGAAGATAAATCTGTTTGATTAGCATTAACAGACACCTTCTTTGTTCCATGTTCACAGGCACAATGGCTAGAGGTGAGCGTCATCACTAAGTTGGAGTAAGTTCCATGCATTCCTCATAAAATATTTTCCGAATCATGTCACAGTCATCTCACATTTATTGATTTCAAGCCTGGATTCAGTGGCAAAGATCTAAGCCTGAGATCTTTGTGCTTTCTCAAAGTAAAACAAAATAAAACCAATTTCATATAATGCAAAAAGTTCACCTGAGATTGTTAGCTTTCTCTACTTACCTCTTGGTTACACTTCTCCTTGACAATTTCCAGCAACCATTCCACTGTAATCCACTCATTAGCTGCAGTGTTCTGAATTTCAAGTAAACTTTTTAAGTCATAGTGAAAGAGGTGGATAAAAAGAGAAAAGTTAAGGTTAAAACCTCTTCTAAATTAATCATGGTTTTCTTGGCAATTTGCTCTGTGTGGACCACACAGTGACCAGAGGGAAAAAACCCCCAATCCTCTGCCCCCCAATACTGTCACAGTGAATCAGGGTAACAAGAAAGATTTAAGGAATTAAAAAAAAAAAAAGAAGAAGAAGAAAAAGTGTGACTTAGAAGGAACATTTAGAAACATTTACAAATGACAACTTTATGAATGCAATATGGAAATGAAGAACAGGTATGAACAAATTGGACTTGTCTAACAAATGAACTTGACCAGACAGATTTGTTTTATCCTTTCATTTGCCCTTGATTTTTGACAAGAATTCCCTTGCATGCCCATTGCCTGGGATTTGAAAGGTCTGGCACACAATATTCAGGGTAGTCAGCTTCACTGATAGTTCTCCACTCTTGTTTTTCAACAACAAAAAAATCACACTTTTTGGAGACATAATTTCCTTATTCATTTTCTCAGGGGGGATTAAAACGTTAAGTCCTTTATTCCTTACCTTTGATGAGTCTGGAATGGATTGTGAATGTGATATTGCAAATTGGCAGAAAGATCTTATTTCATCTGAATCTTTGAATCAGCCTCTCTCAAAGAGTCTAATCAAACCTGTCACTCTTATGAAGACTGACGTGGCCAACAAGTGTGCTGCTGAACTGCAACCTGCCAGACTTAGCAACTCCTGCCATAAACGCATTTGAAAATCTGGATTTTCTATTGATCCCCACTAGGTTTGGCTATACAATGACTTCTGTACCTGGATCACATCGATATTTCTGTCAGAAAGGTTACACTGCATGTGTTGATTATGTCCAATTTACAAAACATTGAAGTGACAATAATGGGGTTATTTGAACATTTATTGTTGAACAGGGAGAAACAATATATTTGCTGATGTCAGGGAAGGCTCTATATGTGCTCAGACACCAGCAAGTGCAGAAGTAATTTATCTACCCTTCTGCATGCCCTTGGGAAGGGCTTTTTCATTCTTAGCTCAAAAAAATCTTAGGCTCAAAAATAAAGGGCAAATACTCTTTTGGAAACTGATATTCAGAACTAAGCCATGCTTTACTACCGTGGAAATTCATACTACAAAATGAGTGATTTTTGTTTTCTTCCTCTCCATAGGGATGGCTCACAAACACATATTCCCCTGTTCTCTCTCTCCTCTCTATGAATGTTGCACTTGTCCTGCTGCATTCAGCAGCATAGCTTACACTCGGATCACAGCTGGTCATTTTAGGTCTCTGGGAAGATTCTGAATCTTCCACCCAAAACTAAAGGTTAGATTTTTAAAAGAATTATGAAAATTAGGTAAGCAGGTGTCACTGAGTTCAGGAGGGCTTGAACAGCTAACTTGCTTCACCCCCAGTAGAAACCCAAGACTGGAATTCGGGAAATTTTCCTCAGGCAACACCCAGTAGGGAGTTTTGCCTGAATACGAATGTCAGGACTGGATCGTTACAATACCACCCTTTACCAAATCTGAATGGTATCAGACCTGTTCCAAGGGCTTGTTTGCTACATTGTATTTCCTGAATGTACGTAAACAAGAACAAAGGAGGCTGTATAAAGTGGACAGAATAAACATGTTCAAAAATAACAGTGGCTCAGCAAGTATCTGTGGGTATGAGAGCTATAATAATATTAAAAAGCTAAATGTTTTCAAATCAATCCAGTCAAGTGCGTATTAAAAAAAAAGAAAGAAAGAAAAGCTCCCTTTTTTCCTCAGCTGTGGTGGTGCAGCACCTGCCATTAGCTGTGGTGGTTCCTATTTTCATATTGTCTGACAGTAGCAGTTGGACTGAGCCAGAGCCAGTGAGGCCGAGAGGCAGGCTCCCTGCTTCCACAAAGCTGAATTTAATAAGATGAGAACAGTATGCCAAGATGGTGAACTCCCTCCCTAGCACTTATCATGACACTAGTCACTCAGCAGGGCCCTTATTGCAGCAGTAATCTGGGTGAGCCTGGCAGAGTGTCCTGCTTACAAGTTCAATATAATAGAACAGCAGGGCACTGGAGGCCTGGCAGAAAAGCTTAGCAAAGTTAAAGCCTATTACGCTATGCTTGAAAAAAATGGCTCTCAAAATATTATATGTTGAGCAAAAACCTGGACATGCCAAGTGCAGTATACTAAGCCTCTTCCATAATGGTGCACTCATTAGTCTATAGACACAAGCAACATGGATTTAAAAGTCCATAACTTGAATGGAAAGGGATATGCAAATTCATCCTTTTCTTCTGCTCGGCTTGAATTTAATAGGCAACACTACAGCATAATATATAAATAGCGAAAACAAAACTTGAATATGCTCCAAGCTGCATTAAGTCGTTGAAGTTAGAAAATCCCTGCTCTGCATTTTGTTTACCTTGTATTTTCATAAATAACAAAAATCAGTTGGAAGTAATAACCTATCTCACTGGTATACACTGGTACCTGAACATGAAATCTCAACCTTCACAAGACCTGTGAGAGGGAAGCTGTATCAGACACATCCTTAACACAGCGACATATGACACAAGCCCATCAGCATTTAAATTAAAGCAGAATAAAGGTTTTGTTGTGAGCTGTCCACAATAATATCATAAGACAGACTGTTTTTCATTGGATTATTACTTATTTGATTGAACATTTTAAAGTCTATTTTACTCCTGACCCTATTTTTAGCTTCAGTGGTGTCTATTATAGTATGGGCTTGAAATTCATCAAGAATGTGCTGATCCAACCTTGAAACATGATCCCTAGTTTGAATGGCATTTTGGAAAGAGAATTTTACTTGTTAGGAATTGACAGAAAAGTCTTTCTGTCTGGTCAAAAGACCGTAATGATAAACTCCTCTGAAATGAATTATAAAATGATAAAACAGCTAAAAAGAGATGGAAAAAGAAAATGTAGGCATATACTCCTCTGCATATACTTCACTTGTGATGGGAAGATCGATGTGTCACCTGGCCACTTTGCAAAGACAAGCAGGCTTTCATTTGCCTACACACAAGCCCTTAAAGCCATCTGACATGCCGTTGTGTTTTCCATGTAGCCCATACCCATCATTCCATAAGAGCTAGAGTCTCCTGTGGTTTCTGCACCATGTATGTCCCACATTGTCACGAATGAGTGATTTAGGCTGCTGAAAGAATCACCGTCAAGGGTATTGGCAAAAGTTATTTTAATAGAAGTTTATAAAAATATGACTTAACAGAATACGATGGCAAGGTTCACTATTACTTACTGAAACATACAAAGGCAAATCAAATTAGAATCAAATCAGAACGATTTATACAGAGAGAGAGAGTGGAGAAACAAAATGGGTAAAGAGCAGGGAAGACCCTCCTGTTGAGTCACGAACTTCAGAGTAGACCCCCTTGCTTTCTAAACTGCTCAGAGGAGTTTAGGTGCAGCTAGGTCCAAACCTAGTCTCAGACTTAGTCAATGGGTTTTATCTAAAGGATTATATGTATTTAGCAGCAATTTGAGGTTCATCCAAAGTTTGAGGTAGATCACAAGATTTTAGCAATACGTGACCATTGGTTAGCTTAAGATTTACAAAGCGAGCTAATCACAATAGCTTGATTACAGATTGATTCACACACACATGCACACAGACATAAAGATATAAAGAGATATATATATATATGAACAGAGGTATACCTGTTAAAAATTCCCCTCAAGTTCCTGAAAATACTCACTTCAAATGTTTCAGCATTTCTCAGTGGGCCAGAGTTGAGCCTCAAGGAGGAGAGGGTTTTAGCCCAGGTTCCGTCACCAGCTCAGCACAGTCCTCCAAAATTTCACAAACTGGAGAGTTTGTGAAACTTTGAGAGGCGTCCCACTCAGAGGGAGATGCCGGTTGCAGCCTGCTGCCATCCGGGAGAGCTCAAAGGGTCTCACTTGGGACCACTGTTTATAGGTTCGCAAGATGATTGGCTTTAGTCATTAGCAAAATGATGGAGTTTCAGTAACAATGGTGTCATTCCACTTGGGCTATGATCCAGATAAGGAATGTCCCAGGTCTGTCAGGGGATGACTGATTATTCCATTATTCTTACTCTCATTACCCACCTTGCCCAGGTAACAGGAGCACTTGGTACGGTCAGTGCTGTTCCCCACCTTCGCTGTGCAAGAGTTCCTGGTATGGCGAAGGGACACTTAACTGCCCAACTCATTGCACAAAGCCAAGGCCTAGCTGGAATTCCTGAGATCGTAAAGCAGCCCAGGAGAAGAGGGGGGAAGGAATGCACCACCACACACATACAATAGAACTGCATATCCTTCCAGCTGGAAGGAACCTCAGGAGGTCTCCAGTCCAACACCCTGCTCAAAGGAGGGTCAACACTGCATTCAGATGATGTTGCTCTGGGATTTGTCCAGTTGAGTCTTGAAAACCTCCAAAGATGTAGATTCCATAATTTCTTTGGGCCCCTGTTCAAATGCTTAATTATCCTCACAGTAGAACATTTTTTTCCTTATTTCCAGCTATAACCTTCCCTATTTCAATTTATGGCTATCGTTCTCTGACTGTATTCCTTAGTAAAGAAATAGGCTCTGTCTTCCTAGAAACCTCCTCTTAGGTATCAGAAAGCTGCTACTAGATGCCCCACACCTGCCCTAAGCAATCTTGCTCTCTAAAGAAGCACAGTTCCTTCAGGTTCTCCTGACAGGGCATGTGCTCTAGCCTCCTGACCATCTTGTTGCCTCTCCCGTCTAGCGACTTGCTCAAGTTTACCAGCATCTTCTTGTACTGGGGAGCCCAAAACTGAAGGCAGTATTCCAGATGCAGTCTCACAAGTGGCAAACAGAGGGGAATAATAACTCTTTGATCTACTGCCTACACTCCTGTTGGTATCTCCCAGTATGCGCCTGTCTACTGCCAGATCGACTGGCTACACTCCTGTTGACACTTCCAGTATGCTGCCCATTAGGACCCCCAGGTCCTTTTCAGCAGAATCTCCCAGTGCTAGGGTGGCAATCCATAAGAAGCAAGGTCAGGGATCTGGTGACTTCCTTGAGTTGCTTAAAGAAGAATTCATCCATTTCCTAATATTGACCACATGATTTGTGGCAGATTCCCACTACAATGTTGCTCTTACCAGCCTCTCCTTTGATCATGACGCACAAGCCCTCAGTCACCCTATCTTCTGTTCCACAAAAGAGCTCCATACATCCAGGCTGCTCCTTCACATAGATAGCGCCTCCATTCCTTGTCTTCCCTGCCTGTCGTTCCTAAAGAGCCTGTATGCTCTTTACAGTGCAGAGCTCCTGCCACATCTCAGTTATTCTCATGATGTTTAGTTCTGCGCCCACACACAGAGCTCTAGCTCCTCCTGTTTGCTTCCCAGACTCTATGCATTTGTGCACAAACACTTGAGGCAAACCTTCTTTTAACGTGTCTTATCCTTCCTGAGGGCTTTCTTGCTCCTGTCACCCTGTCCCATGTATTTACTGCCCCGACTTCTGTTCCCTCACTTATCTGCAAGCTGTCATCACTATCCCCTGACGTACCTGGTTTAAAGCCTGTTGGCAAAGATCATATGTGTGGATATCTTGGATACTCTAGGGCACCTCAAATGGAAAGTACTTGTGTTTAGACAGTTAAATCCTGCCTTTAGTGTCTGAGTCCAAGACTTAAAACTGCTTCTGTCTGGTCATGTCTATTTCTCATCCCGTCATTCCAGTCTGTATCATTTTATCGATCATTCAAACAGAGGAATAGACCATTATATTCCTGGGTATTCTTTAAAAAGAATTCTTTATAAATGCACAGAACGAGTATTTTAGATGCAGGTTTTAGGGTTTTTTTTCTGAGGAAAGCTTTCCTGTGTGAAAGAAATTAACTTCTTTTAAGTATCATCCAAGTGCTCGAGCTAAGCACAAATGTAGCAAAGAAGTGCTGAGGCTACAGCACAAACGTAGCAAAACCAGCACAAGATTGACCCTAGCACAAGGGTCAACAATATTTGGCAGATGTGATAAACACACCTGGTAGCGAAATTTTAGGTAGTGCACAGCACTTAGTCAGGGTGCCTAATAGGCCTTAATGGTCCTGACCTGCCTCAGCTGGGGCCTCCAGCCACACCCATGGGTCCAGGAGCTCTACTTAAGCTCAGCCCTGTGCCTCCATTTTTTTCCTAAGCTACTCTGGAGGAGCATTGGTTTTCAGCTGAGCTGCAGCTATATACCTGCCTGGCAATGTGTCCAGTTGACCCTGGCCTCTGTGGACTAACTTCCTAGCTTGACCTGGGGTCTGCCTGGCAATTGCTGGACCTGACTCTGACCTGCAGACTGACTTCCTGGCTTGACCTCAGACCTGCTTCATCACCATGAACTTGCCTGAAGATTTCAACTCTTGGTTGGACCTGGCTACTATCTCTGGGCCTGCTCTGCTCAGGTACTGTGGGGTGGCCCCTGGCCCCTTGGCTCCATGCCCCTTAGGGACCCTCTAGCCCTTGCTGCTCCCTGATGAAAAGTGTAAAAATGGTTAATGCATGGTACTGAGAGCTAAGCATGCAGTTAAAGCATTATTGTGAATACAGCAGAGGCAGTACACTGAATTTTACTGCAAAAGAGAAGCTTTCAAAAACACCACCTGTTTTCCTTTCAAGTTCTCCCCTCCTGTTCTAGACTGCTGACTAACCTTAATATGTACTGATCTCTCTATTATCTTTGAAAATCTCTATTTAAGTACTATCTTTCTTGCCTCATACCCTCTCTGCAGTGCCTTGTTACATTCTGCCATGTTGTTGTGGCAAGTGATAGTCCCCTAATTTAAGAACTTTAGTATTGGCAGACTTGATGGTTTCCCTCTAGGAAAGGGACACCTTGTGGCTTTTGTAGAAAATGTTAATAGTTCACTTAATCTGGAGAAGAAATTTTGTGTAGTAAAGTATACCTATCATCATTCCTCAGTTTTGTGCCACTTCTGTGCTGGCAACAGAACTGAAAGTAGCAAATCAGCTCTACATCCTGTCTCCCCAGTGAGCACAATGGGGAGCTGAGGACATGCATGGTGTCTTACAGCCCCTGAACACTAAAGACCAAATATGGTGCAGACCCATCCCATACCTGCAGTTCATCTGAAAGAATTTCAGGTTTAGCATAAGGTAAAAAAAACCTCAACCACCTTAGGAAACCAACAACCTTAACTCTACCCTGCAGTATGTTTTGGGATAACCATTAAGTTCTTTGGATATCTGTAGTTGTAAATTACATGGAATTTATTTGTAAAGATGCTGGAGTTAGGATTTACTTTTAGATATTTTTTCCCCATTGACACTTTGAAATATATGGACTTCTGTTGCTCACTAGTAAGTGAGCTTAAACTGCTATGTTCTTCTGCATGTATAAAATCCATGGGAAGTTTTTATTGATTAATAATTCACATCAGCAGAAAAATTCCTGGCTAGGATTGGATGACTTCATACAAATAAGTGTAAGAGCCTTAGAGAACAGCTGTGTCCCAGAATCCTTTTCAGGGCCTGTGGGCATAACTTGCAAGAACCTGAGCAGCTAAGCCTTTAATTTCAACAGAATCTCAGTGAAAAGACACTGTAAGAAGCCCTTGCTTTGCTTTGTGCTAAAGCCTCTGGTGTTAGAAAGCAAGGGTACCACAGTTCTGTTGAAATTAATGTCCTCCTGTGCATATCCAAAACCGTGAGGAAGATGAGCAGAAACAGAGCACTGCCAGATCTTATCAAAGAAGAATTTGCTGCTATTTTAAATCTCACTTTGGGTGATTGGTTTTAGTTTTATCATCAATGATGTAGTGGTGAAACATTCCCAGGCAAATAGTGTGTTCAGGACAGAGCAATATTAAATGCTCTTGGTAGATTTCAGGTATCTTGCCAACATTAGGTTGGTATTTGACCATTTCAGTGTCATATGAAGGACAGATACAGCAGTAGTAGCTTCAAATTATTTTGTTGCTAAAGCCAAAATTAGCAACAGTAAACTCTTCAAATAAGCTTTTAATATTATAAGACATCAGGAGTACTGCAGAAACCAGTAGCAATGCAGTTTCATGAAAAGAAGAAATTCCTTTGGATAGTCTAAGGGATAAGACCAGTGTACTTGTCATAGAGAAGGGAATGAGTGAAAGGTACTCTGTTACAGAAAGCACAATGCAGGTAGTTTTATATAAAGCTGAGTGTGCCGCTTGGCTTGTGCTATAGCAGCTGTTATTCAAAACCATATGGGAATTTCTGAAGACAACTTTTATTCTGAACTTCCTCATCTGACTTAGCAGAAACAAATACATAGTAATGAGTATGTATACTCTTGATGAAATTCCAAGGAGAAGGTGTTCCAACTTTCTGAAAGCAAAATCTTAATGCCTTTGCATCTTGGTAATCACTTAACTTAGATACTTAAGACAAATAAAATGTTTTCTTTTGTGGGACCAGATGGCTAACACCTCACAGGATAAAATGCCAGCTGCCTATTTGTTTGTTGGTGTTTTTCTTGTCCAAGAGAAAAAACATATATATTCTGCTTGAACAGAATTTTGAAGTATTATGCAATGGACAGACTGGATGTGGTGCATGCTAAGCCAATAATTCCATCAGACTACAAAACGCTTTTTAACCAGACCTTGGCATTGAAAGTTCAAGGTATCATTGTTATGTGTACTCAGAGTTAGTTTGGATATGGGGGACTAATTCATCCTGATTTAACAGTTAATTGAAGGGCTTTTTGCATGGCTTATGTAAAAATTAGCTTCTTGGTATAGCATACAATTAAAAACCATTCCAAAGAAATTTTCATATATTTTATAGTGTCTGATAATAACTACAGAACTGCTTGCACAAAAAGAAGAATCTGTGCTAGAATAATAGTGTATAATACAATTCTATAGGCCACTAATAGTGAAAACAGGATAGTAAAAGTCAAGTATTTTATATCCACAAAACAGATTCTGTTGATCAGGAATAAACTGATGTGCTGAACTGCACTGTTGGGTAAACAATGTGACGAAGAAAACCAGTTGTTTGACTTGAGTGTCAAGTTCAGAAAACAAATCAAAGTGTAGGTATACCCAAAAAGGGATTTTTATTTTTTTTATTCTTCTGTGATCATTACATATTTAAATTCCTTTTAAAACATGACAATTAATTTAGCAAGAAATTACTTCAAAACTGGAACATTAACAACCCCAGTTCTAAAAATTAAAAAAAATATATATGTATAAATGGGATTTTTTTTCAGGACAAAGGGGTCTTCATTTCTTCTTGGCCAAGACTGTTTGTGAATCTGTAACTGAGTCCTTTGTAGGACAAAACCGAATTGTAAAGTAGCTACACATCAGAAGTTATTTAGATTTATTTTAGGTTCAGTCACTGTTTTTATCTTATTCAGGAATGAAAGCTAAGTCATCAATGTTAAGTTTGCTTTTCCTCCCTATCTGGGAGACATCCATAACTCAGGACTGTGACTCATGAACATTAAAATAATCAACAGTAGTCCTGTACTGTTAGATTCCTGTCAATGAAAATATGTAAATCCAGTGTTGCCAGCTGTAATGGGGCCTGGTAATATGATTCAAGGGAATTCAGTTAGCACTTTTTAGGTTTTCTTTATCCCACATTATAATATTCAAACCAACACTGAGTATCATGTCTCATTGTAGACTAGAAGCAATGCCTCTTTTTCGGATTTTAGAATGTACTGAATATGTCATTATATTTTTTCCCTCTAGCAGTGTTCTCAACAAGATATTAGACTACTAGTTCCAGCTCCTGTTTTTCCCTTGGTTAGTTGGCTATTCAAAGTCTTAATTCTGTCTTGGGAGTTAAACTAGTCCCTCCAAATACGGAAAGGCTTTTCATTGAAAGAGATACTTAATGTTTGTTTATTCTGAAAACAAAAGGATGGCACTAAATGAAAGTATGCATATATAGTTGATTCTAATGTTGCACAGAGCAGATGAAAAATGAGACAAGTGAGCGATGTTCAAACATACATATTCGGCTGTCTGGTGGTAGTGCGATGGATCTATATGGACTTAGATAGTATAAATTACAACTGATCTGACCTGCAGTCACTTCCATGCCTGTCTGTGCTTTGTGGTACTGATAAGGAGCTGCTCAACTGTTGTAAGCCCTTGACCTTTCACTTGTCTAAAGTGGTAAGTGTGAAATTTGCGACCAGCTATACTTTGGTGCAATTTCAGAGCACATCAAGATCATGGCAGGAGATGGATGAATTGAACTGGATAGCGTAAGAGCCCACACTGCAGACTGAAATTCTGATATAAGATCCTTGGAGAGAGGTTCATTTTTATTTTATACAGCATTGATATTGCTCAATGCTTGCTACTATAATAAAATTATACCCATAAAGAGGATTCCACTTCCAAATGTTGCTATTTTAATCTAAAAGGAGAATTTAACAAAAAGACATTCACCAAATAAAAACAATGTACAAATTTATCATATCTACAACTTCCTTTGTGGTCAGGAAGTTAAACGGATATGAACTTGTGAATGAGAACTTGGCTTTATATATTTACAAAGGTGTTAATGTCTCTGTTTATCTTCATGATTTTACATTACAAAAACAAATTGATCATAATCTCAAAGTAAGCCAATACTAAGAAAGATTCAAATCGCCATACTAATTTTCAAGTGGGATGATACTTACTATTTTCCACTCCTTGCTGCAGATGGGTAGAAGGCCATGGGTCACCAATCTTTTGAGGATGGTTTGCCAGAGTCTTTTGTTTTCTGGAAAAAAAAGGTGTACTACTCAACAGCATTCAAAGTGTATTTTACAAGGTAATCAATAGAGTGACATAAATTCTGTGCTCAGCAGCCAGAAGAGTGTGAGTTGATTATCATTGCAAGTTATTAATACCTAAGGTATTAAAACATCATGCAGGGTTGCATCTGTATGACAGTGTTAGTGAGCAGCACTGCTTTCTCATTTCTTATGATCTACAGGTGATTCCCGTGCCCTTAGTCTACTTCAATCCCTTGCAGCAGCTATTAATTTCTTGCTCAGGCTGATGTCTGATCAGAAACATCTAGTCTTTTACCATATCTTGAAACTTCGCCATTCACTGGGCAACATGCCTGTCCTTTACAGATTCCAGACTCCCACAATGCATCACATCACCCTTGCTCATTACAGGCCTCCAGTGTTGCTCTCCAGCTATCTTCAACACCTTATGGTCTTCAACAGCCACTGTTGCCTGATAAATCTCCAGCTTTGTAAGTAATAGCAACATGTAATGAGAAAGGTCAAGTACTCCTCTACCCTGATGGAATAATGCTCAGGGTAGATGCACCAAGATAAACAGGTGAGAGGCCTGAGTAGCAAATGCTGTCTTGCTCAAGAGGAAGATATGGCTGACCAAGGGCTTAGTGGAACCTGCCTCCTGTATCTAGCTAAATTTCAGCTCATCTGAAACTGGGAGTGTCATAGTTATTCCTGTATAGGTGCACTTCAACATGTTGGGGCACTAGTAAGACTTAATGGCCCTGACCTCCCTCAGCTGGGGCCTCCACCCTAGCCCATGGACCAGGAGCTCTATTTAAGCTCAGCTTGGGGCCTTCACTCATTGCTTGAGCTTGACCTCAGACCTGCCTTCTCAATGTGAACTTGTCTGGCAATCTCAACTCTTGGTGGGACATGGCCATCACTTCTGGGTCTGCCCTGCTACATTTCTGGGAGAAGTGGGATAAGCCCTGGCTGACAAAGCCCCTGCTTTGCTGGCCTGCAGTGCCCTGGTCACTGCTGTACCCTGACAGCTGGAACTCTGTATCATTAAAGTTTTAAAACCACAATCAAATTAATGAGTAATTAGTTAATGAGAAAATTTAATTTCTGATTCAGTGGACCAGTGGCAGGATTTCTTAATAAATTCTGAGAGTAAAAAAGTAGCCATACTAGTGTTAAAAAAGCTTTATTGAAGACTTCTTCAGTTCACATGCTTTGAATTTGGAAAATGAAATTTGGCAATGAGGTAATTTGGGAGTTCACCAGGTACTTCATGTTGTACTATTAAACTACTCTGATATACATTAAGCCTTCACTACCCATATCCTTGCAAAAGATAATAGAGTTGCTCATTCTAACTGAACAGTGTACGTGAGTTCTGCAATAAATGTAGGTGGAATTATAACCAAGTCATATCCTTGTTAAGCAGTCTCTTGTTTCAAAGATGATAATTAGCACACTACTGACTGCTCCTAAATTTCCCACCAGTATGATATCTGAGAGACAGGAAATCAGAAGGCAAATTTTCAAACTGATGCATAATATCCTCACTGAAATTAGCCACTTGCACATAAATAAAGGTCAAGTATGACTCAAACTTAGGAATCAATATTATGTTGTCACTGTATTGTCTTAATGTTATGATTGAGTTTTTTAACTCTTCCAAATGCCTACGTTTGGTTCCAATATGAATACTGGAGTGACTGTCAGTCAACAGAATATATGAAATGTATAGATCAGACTGACCCAAACAGACAGCCAATGGCTTAGAATCATGAATGTTCATGAGTATAGTGGCCTAATGCAACTGCTTGGACTAATGTACCCATTTATTCACTCTTCTACATTATGTAAAAAGAACACTTGCATGTAAGCTTAATATAGAAAGAAAATGCTACTTAAAAATTTCCTTCCATATGAACTGAGTTTTTTATATATCAGAAAGACTGATGAGTATGAAAAGCTTAGTTTTGGCAACCTGGAAAAAAACAAGGTTAAATGCAAACCTGAACATGATTTAGCATGGAAGTTTATTACAATTGTAAAAAATATGCTTTTAAAAGGAAAAATACTGAATATTTAATACTGCAAATAAGTAGTATGTAGAATATGCCTGAGGCCTCTTTTGCTATGTTGAGTGCATTTAATTTAATGGGGCTGAAAAAATAGTATACAGTGCACACTTTTCCAATCTACCAACTTTTTGTTATTGTTGTAGAAAGGCAGAAAGGAAAGCTGCATAACTAATCTAAAAAAACATCTAAAATCATTTAAATAGGAGCAGAGTTATACAACGTCCACCTTGCAAACAGCATAGCAGAGAAAGCTGCTACATTGGCGGTAGAGGGAATTCACTCACACATTTTTTTTTTTACTTACACAAGAGAGAAGATATCACAGAATCATTTAGGTTGGAAAAGACCTTGAAGATCATCAAGTCCAACCGCTAACCTAACACTGCCAAGTCCACCACTAAACCATGTCCCTAAGTGCCTCATCCACATGTCTATTAAATACCTCCAGGGATGGTGACTCAACCACCTCCCTGGGTAGCCTGTTCCAAATGTCTGACAACCCTTTCAGTGAAGAAGTTTTTCTTAATATCCAATCTAAACCTCCCCTGGCATGACTTGTGGCCACTTCCTCTTGCTTTGTCACTTGGGAGAAGAGACCAACACCCACTTCTCCACAACCTCCTTTCAGGTAGTTGTAGAGACAGAAAATGTCACCCCTGAGCCTCCTCTTCTCCAGGCTAAACAACCCCAGCTCTCTCAAGCACTCCTCATAAGGCTTGTGCTCCAGATCCCTCACCAGCTTTGTTACCCTTCTCTGGACAAGCTCCAGCAACTCAATGTCCTCCCTGTAGTGAGGGGCCCAAAACTGAACACAGGATTTGAGGTGCGGCCTCACCGGGGCTGAGTACAGGGGGACAATCACTTCCCTACTCCTGCTGGCCACACTGTTTCTGATACAAGCCAGGATGCCTTTGGCCTTCTTGGCCACCTGCCTCATATTCAGCCAGACGTCAATCAACACCCCCAGGTCCTTTTCCACCAGGCAGCTTTCCAGCCACTCATCCCCAAGCCTGTAAAGTTGCATGGGGTTGTTGTGACCCAGGTGTAGGACTCGGCACTTGGCCTTGTTGAACCTCATACCATTGGCCTTGGCCCATTCATCCAGCCTGTCCAGACCCCTTTGAAAAGCCCTCCTACCCTCAGGCAGATCAACACTCCCACCCAAATTGGTCTTGTCTGCAAACTTAGTGAGGGTGCACTTAATCCCTTCGTCCAGATCACTGATAAAGATATTAAACAAAACTGGCCCCAGTACCGAGCCCTGGGGAACACCACTTGTGACCGGCTGCCAACTGGATTTAACTCCATTTACCACAACCCTTTGGGCCCGGCCATCCAGCCAGTTTTTTACCCAGGAAAGACTATGCCCATCCAAGCCATGAGCAGCCAGTTTCTCCAGGAGAATGCTGTGGGAAACAGTGTCAAAGGCTTTACTGAAGTCTAGGTAGACTACATCCACAGCCTTTCCCTCATCCACTAAGCGGGTCACCTTGTCATAGAAGGAGATCAGGTTAGTCAGTCAGGACCTGCCTTTCATAAACCCATGCTGACTGGGCCTGATCACCTGGTTGTCCCGTATGTGCTGCATGATGGCACTCAAGATGGTCTGGTCCATAATCCTCCCCGGCACCGAGGTCAGACTGACAGTCCTGTAGTTCCCTGGATCCTCCTTCCGGCCCTCCTTGTAGTTGGGCGTCACATTTGCTAACCTCCAGTCCACTGGATCATCATTAAGCCTACTCTTACTAAGGTACCTGTGAAACAAATAATATTAAAATAACTTTTCATTTAACATTGTAAACAAATTTGAAATACTTTGCTATACTGGAAATGAACAGTTAGAATGTAGAACTGCAGACTTAAAACAAACAAACAAAAACCCCAAAACCCCTCAATGAAGAAGCTTTGTAGAAGTCACATGTTTTGGTCAAAGTTTGTAATTTTTAGTGGTCTGGTGCTTAAACTTGGTGCCGATGTTGTAATGTTATCTCCATGCCAGTGGAGTATTTATAAAAACCTCATAGGCTATAGACAGCTGGAAACAATTTAGCAAATGCTTTCTGCAAGAATCAGCACCAAAGAAAAAAGAGCCTTATTTATACTCTGTAGATTATCGCTTATACAATCGCATCTTCCACAAATCTAAAATGTTATGCTTGTACAAACACAGGAGACAGATCAAGTCGTTTGTTGGGAATATTGAAAAAGGCAACTCTGAGAAGAAGTGTACTACTTTGCGTTCTGCCATGCATGTCTACAGCCAGTCTTAATAGCTGAACTGCATCACTGCTACTTACTGGTTTCACTGAGGCTTATTCCATGTAATTTATATGTTGTTAGGTACATTCAATAAATAATGGCTGGTCACCCACTTAACCTGTATTTGCTTTACTCATGCAACAGAACTGGAAGGACTGGACATACCCCAAATGATATTGTACAATATAACATCTACAGCATTTTGGAAATACATAAAACTATGTAATACTTTTAATAAAATTTGAGGGACTTCATAGAATACACAGATTTACTAGTGTATCCAGTCAGTCCTTTGGAATCTATATTAATAGTTATGTCTTATATTTGTTTCGCCATCATAACCAAAGAAGCATATTGATTACTCTCTATTTTTATCCTAGCATTCTTAACAAGGTAACAGTAGCATTTTTCTTCAGCATGCTTTGAAAGTCAAATATTCTGACACTTTAGAAGTTCTAAAATACCTATTATTACTAAGGTATTCATTAGTTCATTGCTTCATCACATGTAATTAGCCATTTGTACAATTTGTACAATTATAGATAAACATCTAAGTCTTGATTCATAAATAAAAGGATTATATGCATGCTAGTGAAATGCTGTATCCTGCTATTGTGTAGCGCAACCCTTTGGGCATTTTCCTTTCTATTCAGTCAGATTTTGTTGTAGAAGTGAACTGCATATATGATTCAAATGGGCTTCAGGCAGATGCTCAGATTTTTCCTGAAAACATATAAAGGCTTCAGGGAAACATCTTCCCTTGGTGATCATAAAAGCACCACTTGCATGTTTCCACATGGAATATCCTTAGAACCTTGTTCACAAACACAGAGAGAACTGAGAAGCAAAGCTGAGTGGTTCTGGCACCCTAAGGATTTCTGAGATAATAACCATGAGAAGAAGGTTCTTGTGTACACAGCAATGTGTTACAAAGAATGGAAGATACCTTACTATTAAATGCTTGGCAGTGCTCCTCTCTGGAGCTTCACTCTGGTCCATTATAAAGCCAGATATTAATTTTGGACTTGATTGATGTTTCTGTAATTCAGAATCATCTGTAGTTACAAGTTATAAATGCTTTGGACTAAAAGCATTTATTCAGAAACAAACCAAATAATGCATATTGATTTGTAAAGTAATAGTAGTAGTAGTAGGTGTAATGGATGGTAGCACTTCTTAATTTGAAACAGCTTGGGATTTCATAACTGCTTTATGGGAGAAATGCTGCACTTAGTGACATTATAGTAACAAGTCAATCTTATCATCATATCATAACCACTACTAAATAAAAGCTGGTTATGTTCATCTAAATTTTTATTTAGATAGTAGTCATGGTAGGCTAAGGGTGGGAGGAAAGTCCTTTTTAACCAGTATCTAAAACTATTGGTAAATGGAGCTGCATTCAAGTATCTTTTTCCATCTCAATCCAGGGTCAGTGTATCGCTGAAGTTCAATTTTTATTTTTTTTTTTAATAACTTTGCAGGGTGTCTCTCCTATATAACTTGGTTGTAGTCAGTCATCTTTTTCTGTCCATTCCTGGCTTGTTACTTTCAGGGTGGTCTGCATTTCAGATTTTGTGGTAGGATGTTATTTTGGTTTCCTTCTGTGTCCTTTTTCTCCATCAGTGCTTCTATTCTCTTCAGAGGCAGAGAATCCATCATACTTTCATGTATTCATGTCCAAGGTGCTTTACCTGTCAGTAAATTCTAGTTTAGAGGCCTAATTCAGGTCTTCATTGAGCTTTCTATCATGTTGCCCCCTATGTAGCAAAGCAATTTCAATGCCTTTAAATAAATTCTAGTACCTGCATCCATCACGTGATGCTCAGGACAACCCTTCTCTTGGAATATTACTACTTTTAAAAATGGACTTTCTTTGTCAGACCTCTATGTGTGTCGTTTAATCATGCCTTTTCTATGACTCATAACTGTATTGCGACAGAAGTTCTGTCTTCTGATTTTCTCTCTTAACCTTTTCTGTAGGTGTGTTACATATTTCAATCCTTAATATTATTTTCCCTTGTCTACCCATCTGCTTATTTTAGCTGCTTCTTCCTCTCTGCTGGATTCTGTACAGACTTCCCATCCCCCTGTCCACTCCTTTAAACTCTCCCCCATAGCTCTGTCTATCCTCTCAGTCGGTGCATTTGTGACCCTTCTGTTCAGATGGAACCCATCCCACCTATATAGGCTCCATCTGTTCGAAAATGTCCCACAAACCTAAAAGGGGACGGAGGAAGTTCTCCTCTACTGAATTGACGTCACTAGGTGGAATTCTCCTGGGGTTCTGGCCCCGGAGCATCAGTAGCATTTACGAACAATAAAAAGACTTCTTGCTGAAAGGAATTCCTGCGAACAATGTTACCACAATACCTACCTATTTGCATGTATACTTCTCAGGACCTGATCCAAAGCCTGAGACACTGGAGATTTTCCACCGATCTCAGTGGACTTTGGATCAAGCCTTTGTTTCACAAATACACGTGTTCAAAGGACTGGTTTAAAAAATAGCAACTTCTGCCAAGACAAGGGTGTTTAATAACTCCAAAGCAATTCTCTTTACTCAAAAAAGATGGCAACTAAGAAAATAAAATATTACAGAGACACTTCTTTGGGAAACCATTATTAACAATATCTCTATGTATACTGGGACCTAGTGAAATTAGATCTTGTAGATATGATGCAACCTTTTGTCAGTGAAGTGATTTTTTTGGTCATTCTCCAAATGTTGCTCAATATCTGCAGTATATAAAGTATTAAAATCTCCTTGTGATCTGCTTCAAGGGACAAGAAAAGCTGGAAGCAGATAAAAGCAAAAAAACTCCCTAAAATGGAACCTGCTTTCAGCACTGGTAAAATCTCTAGTGATTTTTTTCTTTATAGCCTAAGGAGAAAAGTTGTATTAGTCTATTGCATGAAGCAAATCTTTTGCTGTTGAAAATAAATAAGGACAGAAATCTGAAATTTACATTTATACATCCCACTGAACAAATGTAAAAATGGGGAGGAAAGGCTGAAATTAATTCTTGGCAATTACTACTCTACTCAGTTGCTGAGATGCACTTTAAAATAGCTAAAAGACAGGAACCAGTACTGCTTTATACTTCATTTTTTGAATAAGGTTCCTTGCAATGATGGTCTCTCCCAGCTTTTTGCAAGGTACAGTAGCTGCAGCTTTGTTTATCTGGCCCCTACACAATATTGTCAGGATGCATTTCCATTTTCCAAGTGACTGCTGCCACTGTGCCACAATCTGTGCTCATTTCTCGAGCAGCTAAACCCTTTGACACTGTGGTTTTTAATTAAAATTACATTAAACTTAATCAGCCAGAAAGAGGCTGCTGTAGAAGGCAGGTTTGATTGCAACCTGCAAAGGGCGCTGGGGCTGCCAACTTGCTAAAGATGTGCCGGCAGATGCCAAGCTGCTTGTGTGAGCCCCATGGTCACAAAAATGCTATGAGAGGTCAGTTCTGTCTTCACTTTTTTCTAGCACTGTCACCAAACTATAATGCGTGACAACTCTTGATAAAGCTCAAGGAAGAGAAAGAAGTACATTGCTAATACAGCCGATGTACTTTTATTCATTTCTCAAACAATTGAGAGTCATGGAAAATATGTATTTGACAAATGTTATTTGGTGAATCCTGCAAATGATAGCCCTGTAGGTCTACCTGCATGTTTAAGAATCAAAACATGTGCAAGGGGTTATGAGACTGGGCCTTGTGATATAAATAGTCCCTCATCTCCTGAAGATTTTCCCTGGAGTTTCTTTACTTTTTGTTCTTGTTTGGCTTTGAATGGAGTAATGAATGAATAAGCAGGCCTAAGAATGTTAAATTGTCAGTACTTCTTTGTAGAGCTAAGACTGATTTCACTGCACAAATTAATATTTTTTTATCTGAAAATGAAAGTAAAGGTTAAAGTAGAGTTTTGGAATAGCATTCACAACCTTTTAAAATATTCTTCAATAGCAGCCCAAAGCAACTGTAGAGTTCCTCAAGTAGGACATTGGTATCTTCTAAAGACTTCCCTACATGTGTTGGTCATTGAATGGGAATTATATATATGAGTATTATTATTATTTTAAAACTTAAGAAACTTAAACCAGCTCCCTCTGTGATCCCCCACCCCCACCCCCACCCTTAACGTACATTGTTTAGATCTGAACACAGAATCACAGAATCATTAGGGTTGGAAAAGACCTGTAAGATCATGAAATCCAACCATCAACCCAACACCACCATGCCCACTAAACCATGTCCTGAAGTGCCACGTCTACACATTTTTTGAACACCTCCAGTGATGGTGACTCCACCACCTTCTTGGGCAGCCTGTTCCAATGCCTGACCACAAACTCACAATGAACTGGAAAGGTACCAGTCATAGGACTAAGATGTGTCTCCGAAACCTATTCCCATCTTCTTGAGTTCTGGATTTTAGACTCATGATCTAGAGGGGCATGCTGGTTATAACAATCATGTTTCATGCTTGAAACTGTTCAATCTTAAGAGATCTTATTGCTTTGAAATCCCTTTTGCAGTAAGAAGAAAAAAAAGCCCAGGAGCCTTTTGTACAGGAAGAAGAAAAAAAAAACCCCAGGAGCCTTTTGGCTTCTATTATATGTTATGAAACCCACTAACAAGGCTTCTGAAAGCTTCTGGGTAAGATTTTAGCGTTTAACTCCATTTTATATTTTCTCATGTGGGATATTTCATCCTTCTACCTATAACTAGTGATTCTGGAATCACTTGATTTTTGCTGTGAGAATTTGATTTATTTTATGTGTTCAAGGGAACAGATAACTACTGCAATCTTATGACTACACAAGCTAACCAGAATATAATGCTTCACATAGTTTTCAGTTGTGTATGCCTGGAAGTGCGTTTACTGAAACCTGGAAAATCAGGAACAAATTGGGCAAAATAATGAGAGCAATGGAGAACAGCTGGATGGAAGAGGTAATGAAATCTGAGTCTAGCAGATTTATAATTAGCAAGGGGAGACATCTGAAAGAAAAGAAGAAAGAGAGAACAGTAAGAAAGGTTTCCCAGTGACTGAAGTGGTAGGATAGCAAAGTCATCTTCTTACTACATAATCAGACATATGAATTACAGTGGATGGCAATTGCTGTGTTAAGATCTATTATAAGCTCTATCAGAAAATAAATACATTAACACTCATAAATTAGGAATAATACTAATTAAGCCAATGGAATCAGACTGTTCTAGGAGAAACAGGAATGTTTTTTTTCTTCAACTCTTCACTCGATGAGAAAAGAAAACAAAAGAACAAAGCACCTCATGCTTGCTAATTACATTTGGTGTCGGAAGCAATAAAATATATGAGAAAAATTAAAATTGTCTTGTGTGACACAAAAGCATAAAATAGAAGTGATGGAAGTAAGAAATAGTTTTTAAAAGTTTGGACTTCTTTTTTATGGGTATAGAGATTTAGGAACAAGCAAAGAATTAAGCAATGACAGTTTCATCATATCATGTCTTAAGTGACCGTGAATCCTTTTCTTCCCCCTTATTCTTGCAATCTTTACTGTATTTTCCGTTTTTTCCACATTATCTTTGTGTATACAGTTCTTAATTTTTTGAGTGTTTGTTTTGTGCCTTGGAAGTATCCCTGCAACTCCAGCTTTGCTAATCATTTCCTCTGACTGAGCTTTAGCTCTGAAATAAAAAGATTAAATGTGGAAAGCATTACACAGCAAACTTCCCTCTTAATTGTTTGGGTAAAATAGGCATTAGCAGTAAACATGAACCAAACAGCTTTATGCCTTACTAAATGGTGTTTTTTCACTGTATCAACTAGAGCTTGTAATGCATCAAGTGTGTCCAGCGTAGAGCAAGATGCATGGCAAGAAACACTGTTATTCTCTATGTGGAGCTTGGCCAGTTACTTAAAAGGATTACACAGTGTGATCTCCACTGTTAGCAGGGACTGGACCCAGTAGTCAAATATTTCCTTCTAGTACAATGTTCTTAACAAGGAAGAATAAAAAAGCAGATGAAATATTATTTCACATTTTAGGTCATCTTTTAAGCTACTTTCTATATAATGAAGTCTATGGTAAAGCTGGGGATAATACTCTTTACTGATTAGCTACACAGCTTTATTTGGAATAGTAAGATATGTTACTTATGCAAAAAAATAACGGGTAATCCAATGAAAAGTAGAACTGATGTCTCCTGGTTTGTCTTGGTTTTTTGTTTTATCAGTAATTAAAGCTTATTCTGTGATAGGTCTTTCTGAATAGCTTCCCCTGTGTGGATTGTCTGGGATCTAATCTTAGTTGAATTTACACTGCAATCTTTGTCTTGTGGATCATGGTCTATCACACCACTCAGATGCCTTGTTTCAGGCAACTTGATGAACTTTACAGTTTGAGACCTCTCTGTCAGATTTGATTGAAGCTGGTCAATAGATTCAGGGAAGGGAGACAAACATATATACATATTCCCTGGGAAACTGTGGAAGTCTTATTTCCTCAGAAAATGAGGCTAAAAGAGATACATAAAAAACAGATCTGACTATTTATAGGTTGTCTATTTACCATTTCTGGATGTACAGTTGTGAGTTTGTGTTAATAAATTTCAAAGGAGTGATGGACAGAGAACTCTATAGTTAGAGCAAGGTACAGTACACGCACACAAATTCTTCTGGCCCATGGAATGGCACAAACCTCACTACCCCCAGGAGAAACAAGGGAGTTCAGAGTGATGTGTACTACATGATGGGCTAAAGATGGCATACATGGCAAAGGGCAATTTGATATGGGGAATTTCTACCTCTTGTATAATTGGGAAACCTTAGAGGTGTGATTGAATGAAGGCAAGGGTGATGGATACAAAAATGATGGCTTCTTAAACTAATGTGCAGAGAACCCTGCCAGGAATGGTTCATGTCTAGATCTAGTTAACCAATGATCAGACAGTAAGAGCAAATTAGAGTTGAGCCCCTGGGGGTCAAGTGACCATAATCTGACTAAATTTATTATAATGCAGAAACCAAAACCAATTAAAACAAATATAAAAAGTATGACTTCCGACTGGCCTGCTGTGATGCCTCATGGAAGAAAGGGACCTTAGTAGTGCATGTACACTGGGGAAGGCAGAACGCAGCTCTTGGGCAGCTCTGGAGTTCAGAGTGTGTAAAGCAAAACTAGGATTGGTTCTGTTTAAAGCCTGACATTTCAAAAGGAGAATAATTTTATTCCTCCTAGAAAATACCCACCCTACCAGTTGTACCAGTTACATTTAAAGTGGTGATTTCTTCCTAACCAGAAAAAATACAGTTTAAAGATGGGATTAATATGCATATTAATTATTAGCACTCTAAAGACAAGATGCACCTTTTTAAGAGGCTACAGTTAACATGCATATTAATATTATGATATCATTCATTTGCATCATTAGTATGTCTCCAAGCCAACCACTACAAAGAGCCGTATGGCAGGGAACCATGTATCTCATCAACCTACACTTGTAAAGCAGGATCTTGTAAGCAAAACAGACAGTGAAACACAAGCACAATTATTCCTTTGTAGGTGGGATACCCAGTTTTTATTTGGTACCTGCGCTGCATTTTGTAGGGGATGGGCACACATCTACACAATGTGGCAACTGACTTGCAGCTGGTGAGTACTCAAGTGTGGATTCCCAGTTGCCATGCTCCTCAGCTGTTTCCAGGTAGGCTAGAACTTCTCATGAGTATGTATATGTAGCTCTAAGACACCAAAAAGATCACAGGCAGGAAACTGGGCAGTATAGCTCCTCCAGTGTTTGGGTAAGCACTGAAAGTCCAAACTTGTCAACTGTCCACACAGGTTCATGCTGCCTTTTAATTTGGGTCCAAGCACATATAAGCCTGAAGTGTATGCAGGTGGCACACGACAGAGGGACCTCTCCTAGAATATCACCTGCCAGATTGGCAAATAGTATTTGTAGAAAGCGTCAGCTCAGGTTGCAGTCGTACAGTGTGGATGCTGTAAAGAAAGTGGGTGCATGGAATCAGGTTGAGAAACAGTCTGTTCCAGCCTGAGTTAATACAGTGCCATGTGATCAAAGGAAGACTGATTGGTGATTTTTTAAATGAAAAGTTAAAAAGCCACCCACACTATAGAACTGCTGATGTGCATTGCTGTATCATGCACAGCTCGAGTCTCTCTCTCTCTCCTCCCCACAATTTTCAGTGTTCCTCTTTAAAAGACAGTGCCATATCCATTACTGTACCAGCTCATGGTCAAAGGCAACACACAAAGCCTACAAAGCCTCATGTATGCCTATTTCAGGAGAACTCTTGCCTTCTAGCTCTGCTCTCTGGCCTGAAGAACCAGCACTTGGCTCTCTTAATAGTTCCGATGGGGACTGTTGGTTTTGATTAAGCCTGTGTAACACATCTCACATACAAGAGTCAACAACACAGCTTATGAGTTACTGCTTTCTAAGTTTATCAGACTTGATGCTAAACCATGAAAAAACCTGAAACAAATTATGAAATGGCAAATGTAATTTTTCATACAGTTGTGTAACAATGTGAGGTGCCTCAGGGCAACTGAGATGGTTTCTGGTGGCCAAATCTACATTATTTGTAAGACACCCATCATAAACAACAGAATTAGTCATCACACTGTAAAATATAGATAAATACCTTCATGTCAGTGAAGACAAAACCTGTGTTACATAACTACAGCTTCCACATGGCTGAGTCTGCCATTGATATATCTTCTGACTGGTACCATATTACATGAGTAACCCCAGTAATTTCAGTGAAATTAGACAAGAGGTAAAGTCCTGCGTAATGTAAGTACAAGGAAGATTCTAGTCTTTACTAAACTGGGAGGGCAGTACTCACCTCCCAGAATGGACAATTTTGACTTTAAACATCTTTAAGACAAGAGTGAAGTCTTGAATGTCTTTTTCTCCACACATAAATTGATACAGATCTTTACATCTTTTTACCACAGGAAAAACACTGATTTAGAACGCAACATCCTGACAACATAAATATTCTGCCTGGAAATTAAATGAAAGATGCCACAGAAAAAAAAGTAGAGAAAACACATCTTATAGGACTGGACATTTTTTACATCTTATAGGAATGGTAATTTTTTACAAAGTCTAAGTTACTATTCATAAATTTATCCCCACTTGACATAATAGCTTTGATATTTTTCAGTGAAATTTAGTAATGTCCAAAATGTGAGAATAAGTACAGGAACGAACTAAGCTGGAGATAACTCAGCATATTCACTCTTCAGGAAACTATCTGGCGAAAACAGTAAAAATCCAATAAAACAAATGAAAAAAACAAAAGCATCAACTCAATTCCAAAGCAGAATTCCTGAGATTTTTATTTTTTTCACTTTACATTGTTCTAATTTCTTTCCTGACTGCTCTTTTGCTTTATATTTTTCACGTGCTTTTAAGCCACTGTAGCTGTACATTTAAAATTTTGTGTTTAACCTTTTAAATGCCCAGAGACGTCTTTCCATCCAACAAAGGAATGGACCTATGACTCATCTGGACCTATGACTGTACTTTATACATCACCGCTGATTAGGAAGCGTGAGGGTCTATCATACCAGGCATGCCCCTGGTGGCACTGGGTCACTGCACTCAAGGGGTTAACTGATGGCATTTAATATACTTATCTGGGGGTAAAGAGGTTCAAGGCTGGAAAATACTTCCCCTCGTATTACCACTTGGTCAGTTAGCAACCTTTAGGCCAGAGCTATGTGTTCATATCCTCTTGTTATCCTGTCAGGACTCCTTACTCTTTCACCAGTAATGGAGTCCTGTGACTAAAACCTTTTTTGGCCAGGGTAGCTGAAAGACCAGCTTCTGATTCCTCACAGAAACTCTCCTATAGGCAATAAAACAGCAGTTATATCACAACTGCTCAAATGGCAAATGTGAAGTGACTACTCGAGTATAAGATGCTGCCTGAAAAAAAGGAGATGGAGGTAGCTCATTTGACAGAGCTGTTCACACTTTTTCTGCACAGCTGAGAGACATTAGCTTGATTTCCCAAGATTGGTGTGTTTTCCAGCACAGCGAGTTAGAAAACCCAGCAGCCTCAGAGATAAGCTGGGTCTGATCATACATGTTTCAAAGCTCAGGCACCAAAAGCCACTCCAAAAAAACCTCATAAAAAGCTGAATATTTTTGCAAGGTCAATAGTTCAAATAAAGTAAACAGAAAAAGTAAAAAGGCTTTAGTGAACTGTCTCTAGACCATCTTTCCCACAATGGTACTCATCTAGCTCAGAATTCCATACTTTCTTTTGTAGATACTTGGCCAAAATTCACCTTTTTGTCAAAAAAGAACATATTGTCTATGTTTACACAGACTGAAGAGGACTGGTAACAACTATCCAGTTCAGTGGATTTGAGAGTTAAGGCAAAGCAGAACACAGCTGGTGATAAAGAAGGAAACACGAGGCCTTTTGTTTTTGGTTTTGATTGATGTCTAAAGTTAAACACCTATATTTTATACTGAACTACTCAGTCTGGCAGACTCATAATCAACCCTTCTGGTTACCCAGCAGCTTCCATTTACCTTGCCCACAGTAATCATTACTTCTCAAATATCAAATGATTTTTGGATGCCTAAATATGGATTGAGATTTTTACCTTGGGTAGCCATTTTTTGTAACTTGCAGAAAAAATGTATTTTACCAACCTCATTCTAGCATAGTCACTGATAATCAACATTCCTGTAGAAAAAGCTATGTAAAACATTTTTTTTTCTTTAGTAGTATCAGAACTATTTTAAAATGTGTATTGTATTACAGTGCATTTATTCAATGTATTATATGGAGTTATAATAGCTCAACCTCCATGAAAGAAAGTAGAACCAGCAGAGGCTATTTGTCTAGAAAAGATGGAAATCTGTTGATTTTGACAGTTTGATTTTGGCATGTGAAAATTTGTGGGATGATTTTTATTCAATATTCCTGGTAAACCTCTTTTAACTCACGCTATGTACCTGGTATATACCGAGGGTCAATGATTTATTTAGAGTTTAAAATTTTTTCAAGCTCCCATCTCTTTGAACTGAAGCTACTCACACAGTAGCAGTTCAATACGTAGTAAAGGTAATGTGATTGAAGTTGAAAAGGCTTTCCGAAAGTATTTTGAGTTATTGACTGTGTACCTGATTGTGGATGGTCACTTTTAGTTCTATGTAGGTGGGCAGTCCCCTGATCCAGTCTTTGTTATGACATGCCACTGTCTGGATTTGGAGGTGGAGGTGTTGTGGGTTTTGTTTTGTTCTTTCCTTTAAAGAATCTTTACCACTGGTTGCTGTAGAAATATGGATATGTCAGAGGCCTGAGGATATTTTGAAATGATCTGTGCAAGCATAATTATGTTTTATTTGTTTAAAACTCTGATTTTTCAAGACACAGTCATGAGGCGTAACAACACTTTCACCTTCTTTCTCGGATCAACTCTATGTATGGAACAGAAAGGTACTTTGAAATTCTCTGGATAAGGAAAGGCTCTGATGATTTCATATATATCGTACTCTGAACTCAAAGTTACATATTTCAGGGAGCTTCCCGTTTTTGCAACCATTTTTCTTACGAACAACAATAAAAAAAGATGTAACTCTTTAAACATATATGGATGATCCATTAAACTACCTAACACCTGCAAGGAGATCCTTGTAGTCTTCAATTTAAATTCAGAGGGACTGTGTCTCAGCACAAGAATACTTGTCATACGAATCTCCCCAGACTGATTGTACAAAAAGACACATGACTGAGAACAGAAAGCAGATTTCCAAAAAGTTTCTAAATCTAAGCTAAACTTCCGGCCCCACTAAAATAAATGATAGTGGGACACGGATTTCATCATTAGAGCTTCATTATTGTATGGATAAAAACAGAGCAACAATATAAATAAATATAATATTTTTACCTACCCTGGGTAGCTTTGATATCAGTATATTGCAATTACTGGAAAGGTTTTTTTTTCAGAATTAATATAAATCATCGCAATTTTTTGATTACAGGGGAGCTTATAATCTTATTTACTTCAGAGCAGAAGAAGAATGGAGAAAGCAGAAATGAAAGAGAACGAAGTGGCAGTAGTTCCCACCTAAGCATTACCTTCTAATTGCAGACACCCTTCTTCATCTCCATTCAAACTGCAGCTGCATGGAGCTGCTTCCAGTTTATGTTGCTTTAACAATAGTTAGTACCATCTCATTTTCTAATCTCAAAACTTTACAATAATATAAACCTGTATTTGTTTTAAACTGTTAGGCCTACTTCTCATTTTGGTTATAATGACAAAACAGAAATCATACAAAAACCCCCTCAAGTTAATACAAGACAGAGGTAGATCACAGCCAGATTGATGCATCAACATACTAAATAAAATTAAAGAGATTATGCAGGTATAATCTCTCTCTTTACAAAGCAACCAACAGAAAAGTTTTTTCCAGCCCCTAAAGTTGCGGATAGCAATGGAGAAAAAAAATAGACACCATATTTTTCAGAAAAGCATTTTCCCTTTTTTCTGCTGAGATATACTTGATCCCAAATCCTCAGTATATTTGTACAGTGATTCATTGCCTCCATCAAAATGCCAAGGGTGGTTCATTCTAATCTAGGATGTCTCACTGTTTTACTCACATTTGTTTCAATCTACATTAAACACAATCAATAATAATTGATCCCTGATTATTTTATTTCAGACTTTGAAAACCTGATTCTTTAGTTCAATTAAAATACATTGCCCATCGTGTTCTACATTAGTTTACAAGCAAGACATATTTTTGAGGCAGACTTACGACAGAAGTCCTCACCAACAAGTCCTCCAAACTTTTTCAGAAAAAAACAGAAGCTGATTAGATGTAAAAATTGGATACCTTACTGGAATGTTCTAAAAGACAGGTATGTAAGATGTGCAACAAAGACCTATAAAGAGTCAAGATGAGACCCATACTTTGATACATTTCAGGTGCTTGTCTAAAATCAGTGTTTGTCATGGTGAGAAATTCTGTGGTGAATATTGAGACAAAAATCAGAATAACAGCAGTGATCACAGCTGGAAGTTTGAAAAGAAACAACAACGAAAAATCCACTCTCTAAATCGATACAACTGATAATGTAGACCTATACTTTTTTCATATTGAATGAAAGCTGGGAGTATGCTGACCTAGGTCTGAACCCACTGCCATGCCATCTATATGTATCATGTGCTCTGAAAACTAATTGGTTGATGGACTTACGCATGGAGGCGTGAAAAACTTTGTAATGCTCAGTCACAGCAGGATAAGACCAGAAGAAGACATTAACAGGGACTGAAGAGGAAGATGACATGGTAACAACAGTGAAGTAAAGCATGTCCTTGTAAACATAAAGGACTAGGAAGATTAAGTAAGCAAGAGCCTTTTTTCCTTTTTCACTGTCAAGAAACAATCCTCACAGATATCTTCCTAGCTTTTGTCAAAACCATGCTCCATTTTTTAATTTATTATGTGTAATAGAGGACACAGTAATAGACAGAGATGAATGCAGTACAAATGCCTCAAGTGTAGTCACTTTTCCTTCCATATTTTATTCAAATTTTCTTTTGTTTTATATTGGCTAAAGATGGAAGAGAGATTTTTGCTGTTGTTTTAAAGAACCAACAGCACGTTTTACCATGATTTTCACTTTTCACAGTAATAACTTTACTAAATTCCATTTGCTGTCAGTTAATTTCAGCGTGTGCCCAAATTCTCTCAAAAAATATCCTTTTGATAAGATTTTATAGCTGTTGCACAGTTTGCTGCTCTTACTACTACTTCATCCATTACCACAGTTCCTCTCATTCAGCTGGGGCATTCAGTTAAGGACGAAGTGGAATACTTCTATCGTTAATCCATTTTTTACAGAAACATTTTATAAACATTTCTATCATAAAGAAACCACTATCTGTACAACCACACAATTCATGACTTGCATTCTACAATTTACAAGCTTGGTATGTAGTTTAGCAAGCTAACACTACTTTTTGAATAGCAGTTCTTTGAATAGTATCTTCAGTCGGCTAGGTGACTTCTGCATCCTGCTAAACCATGATCTGCTCTCCAAAATTGCATCTGGCATGTGGTTGTTAGCCTGCTATAGCAATACCATAAACTATGCGTGTCATAACCAATACGAAACACTGCAGTGTGTCTTCTCAGCAACCGTGTATCAGGTGCATCAAACCTATCCTCCACCCCTTGTTCTGGTTTGCCACTGAATATTAAGTTAGGGCATTCATTTGCTGACACAAAGAGTATCAGTATGAAAGACAGCCTAATGCACACAGATGACGATGATGATTGACAACAATCTTCTACTTGGCTCGGTGGAGCTTCAACAATCAGGAAAATCTTGTCTGCACAGAAGATGCTGATTTTGGAGTGCTTGTTCACTTCACCACTTCTCGAGGAACTACAGATCATCACAAACCTCATGTCTAACTATTCAAGTTAAAGCATATACTTTTGAGCTTCCTAATATAACCTTTTCAAAACAAAGCTACTTTACTGAACACACTGCTGCTTCTCTGGAGTCCAGGAACAAACATGACAGATGTTAGTCATCTGCACACTGCTTAACACACTGATGGAAGGCACATGGATACAACGGTAAAAACTATGAAGAAGAGAACACATTACTTCAGTACGGATATAATTGACTGGAAGTGCATTAGCATTGTAGAACGTAAGAACAAAAAATCCTCTGTAAAGGTTAGCTGAGTATAAAGTACTATCAGTCATTGAAATTAAAAGCACTCACAGTTCCCATAAAGCATGTGGTCTCCGTACTGAATAATTAGAAATACCACAGTACAATATACACTACTTTTGCAAAACAAATGTCAAGTACTTTGGAAACTGTTAAGACAATTAAAATCTGCAGCAAACACTTTTTTTTTTTTGAAATTAACATTCAAAAACAAATGAGCTATGAGCTAGAAGATGCTACGAAATCTAAAAAATGTCAATAAGGATGAAATTTATTAGTGTTTTCCTACAAATTTCAAAGCCTCCTTTAAGAACAGTGAATATGGAAGCTCTGGCAGTACTGAATATGGACAGTACAAACCAGAGAAATCCAAACAGGGGCAGCAGTGACAACAAAACACTGTAAGGAATGCAGATGGATACTAATGTTCCAGGTGATAGCCACAGTTTGTATGTATTGTAGGAACTGCTATTCCCACCTTAAATTTTTGCTTGCTAAGATAAAGGCTGCTGCTTTTACATTTTGATAAAATAGAATGTTAAGTCCATTGAGCATCATATGTACCTAACTGATTTAACCTTGAGATGGGCTGCAGGACTGCAAAATCCTTAACAACAATGTGTATCAGCACAGCTGAGGAGGTTTACACATGCTTAGGATGGATCATCTTGCACTGTGCACCAGTTGAGTCCTGAGACTTTGAGGAATTCCCATCCAAATTCCCCAACACTAAAGAAGACAATGGAGATCGTAGCAAGATAAGAGAGGAGAGGAAATTATTACGTCCCTAAAATATCAGAGGTGCTAGAAGGAAATCTTCTTCAGATACTATTGGTAAAGTGGCTGTTATAATACTCATGAAGCTCACACTTCCGGACGAGGGAGACAGGCACCCAAGTGGGTAGGGTAGGAGGAATGTTAAAAGACTTCCCACTGGCTCAACCATTTCCAGTTTGCAAGATGGTTTTTGTTTTGGGTTGTTTGGGGTTTTTTTAACACCACAGGTCTGCTGGCAACCATTTCAACAGCTTGTCTTTGGCTGTGAGAAAGACAGCCAGCTTCTCTTTCCATGGGATCAAAAGATATAAAAAGAACAAACAACATATTGTAAAATACAGCATTATTAAATTAAAACAATAACTGATCCTAGAAAGTTGGAGATCCTTCCTTCCCCCGTGTGAAGGAAGAAATGCCTTTTGAATTTTGGAGCTAAGTACACTACTAGAGAAAGATATTCTTCCAAACAAGGGGAAAAACAAATAAAATGTTTACACAGAGCATATAAATCCCCAATAAGCTTTTTCCTTATTTTGTTGAATAAGAAGGAGGTTGCTGAGCTTTTTTCTTTTTGAAATGCATTTCAGTAGTTCTATCATCATTTTTATTAGCTGCAGAATAGGTTAAGAGAAGATATTTTATTTACCATTTCTGTTTGCAGTGATGCTGCAAAATGAGAATTGAATTTCTTTTCACTCAACTACTTCAGTATTGTTATTTTTAAAGAAATGTGATACTACTATCTAAACCCACTGTGCAGAGCTTTAATTTCACAATACCAAACATAGCTTTCCAAACTAGCAAACACATCTAAGCTACCAATATCTGTGTAATTTGATACGCTGACACATTTTTATTTTCTGTGTCAGTAATGTCTCATTTCACTAACTCATTGCCATAGGCTACAAACAACTCTCACTCCCTGAAATGTCATACATAATTAATACATGGTAAATTTTAAAAGAGAAAGTTCTTCAGACCCATTGAACAGGGCATTTCTTTCACTTTGTGTCCCACAGTATTGTGTAATGTTGATGCAAACCTTTCTATTTTCAAAGTAGCCATCTTTAAATGGTCACTGAAAATCTCCTATGCCAAGATGATGATATTCTCAAACCTTTGTATAAACATAAGCATAAAAGTTCAGCTAAATATGTTGGTCTAATTTCCATGGTGATTCACTGACTGCAAATAGAACTTATATAGTATATAAATGTACATATACTTTTGGACCTATAATGTTTGTAATTCGTGCACTAAACAATTTAAAAAACCTTGTATTTTATATATATTTTATATATAATATATACTTAAATATTTAAAAATGTTGTAAATAGTTTTAGTATCTGTAGACAAATGCAGCACTATATACTTGGAAGATACATTTTCATTATGTAGTGCTATACCTAGGTTCTATGCCTCCTGGAGTCTTCAAGCCAAATGCCATTCAGAAAACGGTTTCTGTTCTCCTTGTTTCTGCTTCACTTACTACAAATGCTGTGTAGCTATCCATACGATAACTTCGGTCCAACAGCATGTGTACATAGATACAGTTTGTTCCCACAAATGATGTTTACTCACACAATTATTTGCAGATTTAGCAGCACAGTCAGTTAAAAGAAGTAAAGCAGTCCCAGCTCTGAATACCTCATCCCATCCAACTTTTTTCAGAAGCAGAGACTCAATCACAATGATGACTAAAACCTTGCAGTACAGTTGGTACAGAGCTGGACAGCCTTCCTCTTCGTTTTGTTTTGCCACCCTCAGTTTTAGCTTTGTTCCTTCATTTTTGCTTTTCTATTATTTCCTAGTATTTATTGCAGTCCTTTAACACCAACTAAAACATGAAACTTAGGTCTAAAAATTCTGCTTAAATTAGGTAAGGATGGTTATTAAACCTGCAGGTGTCCTACCAGACAGATGCTAATGATACTATATAGGTTATATAATTTAGATCATTTTAGTAAGAAAGAAATGGAATGAAGCAGAATCATCTCCAAATACAATTTTATAATTGTTAATAAATAATATGTTTAGATTTTCTTTATGGCTGGATGAATTTTTTCCAGCGTACCATTGTAAATCTGTTGCACCACCAAGAAAACGGTGGGTAGTAATCCCACATCTTTTTGGTGCATTTTATGGGCATGCTTATGTGCTCTTTGTTACCAGGTTCAAGTTCCCAAAGCCAAATGGCTAAAGCCAATTGTGTCCACACTGTTATCCCACATTCATTCACAACTGATGCCTGTTGCATTCCACTCACTTTAACAGGCTTGTTGGGCCCATCTGCTTTTGCACTCAGCAATGAGAGGCCTTTCCAGGATTAAACATGAAGTAATTCCTGTGCATTTCACACGTCTTATGATTTCCCAGCACACTCTGTGACAATATTCGTGGCGCATCAGTTCTTGATTGGCTCAGTCAGGACTGAGCTCCCTGCACAAGCATACTGCATGACAGAGCTGATGAAGTCTGGGATGTGAATAAGAGGCTTCAGGGTGATTTGGCTCCCCTGCCTTGAAGCAGACATCCCTGGAGTTATAGGACCCAGCATTTCTTTGCTCTTTACTCTAATCGTGCTAGCTCTAGGTACAGTCCCAGCAAGGAGGACACTTCCACATTTGTCTAGATCTAGATAGACTCCTGAGACTTGTACGATAGGCCTCAGAGAGCCTGTGACAGATTTACTGAACTGCCTCTTCAAGTTTTAAGTGAACCACAAAAGTCTGAGCAACTATCATCACATACGCTCCGCGTTTCCCATTGAAGCTCTCTTGTCTGGGAGCCAGCTGTTTTTCACCAAAGAAGAGCTGAATGTGAGACAACAGTGGGTACTTATGGGATCTGGAATAAAATACGTGAGCTTGCAACCTGAGTTACCATGAGAGCGCAGAGTGCAGTACTAAGTGTAGTCTAGTTCTTACTCTCAGAGGACTTCTGTTTGTTTCCATGACTGGGTTCCATTAACTGGGTTACAGCCAAGAATCAAACTAAGCCTCCAGCAAGGCTGCTTCTATCACTCATCCATTCAACTGTATATCATCATTTTTCCTTGTGAATACATTCAAGAGATAGTTACGCATCCTGGTTTAAACAGAAGCTTCAGCATACGTTTTAATGTCATATATTCTGCACATCTTCCACAACAAAAATCACCAGTAAAAATGCATTATAGTCCATGTAATTTTTCTACAGTTCATACATGAATTATAAAAGCCAAGACACAGTTAGTGGTTAACTGGGGGAGAGGGGCGGGGGCAGAAGAAGCAATTTGAAGCAGCAGCTGAAAGGGTTTTAATTAATTTTATCTGTCATCAAACTTGCACTTAAGGAGACTATGTTCATATAATTAATACAGATTCATAATATTAGATAATATTAGTCCTACCACAAACTGGCATTTATTTTCCTATATGAATACACTTTTACCCGAATGACTGCCCTATTAAAATACTGTATCTTAATGCTTTATAGTAATTTATAAATCATTCAATTGACAATACTCTAAACATCTAATGACAATGTATCATGATGCTCAATGTTTTGGGTCTCCGTGTTTCACTGTTGATTATCTGTGTGTTACTTATGGAATGGAATAAGTCAAAGTGTTTCTTTTTTGCATTGTTTTTGAGAGTGGTATTTGAGACTTTCAGATAGCATCATCAGTTAGATGCTTAAAGACTCCTGATAGTCCAATCCCAGCACATATTCTTCCACAGGAGAATGTTTTAAACAGAATTAACAAAATAAGGTTTTTACAACTGAACTTTAAAAAAACTTTTTTTTTTCTCCTAGGGTGAACAGGAGATAATTGCACCATTCTACTTATGTCTGATGATACATTTGTTTCTGGAAGTGAACTATTTTGGGAAATTATTCATTTTCTGTCACCAATTTTTTCACTGCAGACACACATCTGACAAGTTCTACTGTGTTTTTAGAGGTCCATTTCCAATTACAGAGACACTTGGCATTGTAATTAAAAGAAACATTTTTCTGCTTTGAACTAGATAAATTTGCTCTGGTTTTGACCTGGGTAAAGATGGTAATTTATAGTCCAGCTTGTTTATATGAATGGTTACTAAAATGAAAATTGTCCCTCCCCTTCTTGTAATAAAATGTTTACTCTCTTAATAATTTATCTTCTGTCTGGATTGTCTAATCACAGAAGGCCACTTTGTGTCACATAATCAGTATATAGTAGGAAATTCCCTCCACCGTAGGGTGTATTCCCTGGTGCCTCCTGGACCAGCTGCCCCATATTTACTCTAAGCAGAGAAAGATGTCGGAGAGGGTGCAAGACTCGTGATGTGGGCAGGTGTGACAACAAGGCAGCACAGTAACCCTGCTCCTTTACAGAGCAGGAGCTTTTACAGACCTCGCTTTCCTTCCTGATAGAAACTAGAACAAAAGGCTGCTTATGCTAGGTACTACCATTCTACGCCAACTCCAGCTGACATTTAGATATAGGGGAGAATGGAGATCTGTATCACAAGTTTTGAAATTTCTCTGTGTGACAAGCATGCAAATATGTCGATTGCTGCTACCATGTTCCATATAGATATTATTATTGCATCTAGCCAAATATTTCTGTAAAGCCAATTCAACGTATCTTTTTATTAGTTTTTCTGGTTTTCACCTTTTCAGTATTAAACAGTGTGAAAACAAGAAACAGCAGAAAGCTTTCCAATCATCACAGAAGTGTTTCGTCTTCAGCAAGCAGTAACATAAAACAGAGCACATATTATGGCAAAATAATGGATCTTGGGCACACTAAGAAGCACAAATCTGTTTTCTAAAAGTCCCATGTAATGGGTAGGATTATGCTGTCACTAAGATATGCATAATTCAACTGGAAACACAAGCAGATCTTTTCGCTTACAAAAAGTTCGGAGATGAGAATAATTAATTTAATATTTCTATGTTGTTTATTGAAAGTAATTTCTCAGTGTTTCTTTTTCTCAGATACCCCCAATGCACCCTTCAGCTTATTGAATTATGATATCCAGTGCATTCACTGTGTTCATATCTGCCATATACAGTTTCCAGTTAAGTGATGTATTTTACTGAACTGGGCCTTTATCTAAGAAAACGTAGTCAAATGTGCATAAGCTTGTCAGTATTTCTGAGGAAATTGCTCCTACTAATCTTAGGTTCTTAAAGTCTGAGATGATTTGGTATTGGTTTTCCTCAACTAGAGACTGAAAGATTGTTTCACCTGAGCATACAAAAAAAAGTTGTGTAATTTCTGCAGGTTAAGAAAATTACTCAGAGTGCTGAAGATTTGAAATATAATGAAAGCAACATAGCTGAGATGGGGAAGCTTTAGCTTCCCAGAATACCAAAGTAAAAGTTTAATGTTCCAAAATATATTCAAGGAAAAGTAAAGCCTAATATAGAATCCAGAACAGCTTCATTATTTTGCACAAAATCACACCAACAGACCCTAAATAGAGCTATTTCAAGAGGCCAAAACAAGGCAGCATTATCAAAATCACAAAGACTAATAAACAAAAGCGTACGAAATGCAATCCCATCTCCTCCTACATTTTCTTCTGTACAGAGAAACAGAAATCATAATCCAAAATGTCCCTTTTTTCCTTTGTTTGAGTGAAATTCCAGATGAGCACACAGTGGAAACCCAAGGGATAAGTCCTTTCAAAAAAATATAGGCACTGAGTTGTAGTAATTCAAACACGGATGACACTGCTTTACTGAGGCAGGAGGGCTGCTAAGAGTCCAGTCTCTTAAGGTGAACTTGGGAAGGGTTTTGCTGAGCTGAGTAGAGATGACTACAGCTATGTTTGACACTTTTAAGAAAATAGATGTGGCGCTTCTTCCTCATATTCATATTTCAAAATCAGAGATTAGTAATTCATTACATGCAATTTTTCCAGCCAAAGTTCATATAATGCCTAAATAGAAAGAAAACTACTACTGTCATCACGAGTCATTTTTGTTTATTTTAAGACAACCAAGTGATCACGGCTAGGAAAATAAGATTAAAAAAAAAAACAGATTTTTTTCTCCTTTTTAACTTACGTTGGAAGCCATCAGAAGGTAAGTTGAGTAGTTTTCCATATAAACTGAATAGTTTTGAATAGTAACTAGATAATACAATTCCAGTTGCTGCTTCTCCTTTAATCACAGCAGCCGTCTAAGCAAAAATGCAAAATAACTCTGCATATACAATTTTCATAGTTCAAAAGCATTTTATGTTTAAGACACCATCTGAGTCTATGAAGTCTGCAGTTTGTGGGAACTGTGGTTATTTAGCTAATTGAACTTAAAGATATGTGAGAAAAATATGCAAAAAGCCAATAAGAGAGCATTTATACATGTTTCCTCTGCTACAGACAGTAAATATTTTTCTTAAAATCTGATAAAGAAAATTCAAGTGTCCTCTGAAGAATTTCTGTGTTATTCAGGGACTGAAGTCATCTTTAATGTGTGAAACAGAAGGATTATAATTTTGCTTTAAAAGCAAGTATCAATGGAATTTAATTATGGAATTACTTCTGATGCTTCACTGATAGTGACTGTGCTATATAAAGCAAAATAAAAGACTGTCTCACAAGTAAAGAACATTACTAATCTCTCTAGTTTGAATCTAGCACAAAAATATTCTTACCATCTCTTATGCAGCTGTTGCTGGTTTATTAATCTTTATGCAGAAGATATTATCTAACATAATATCTGTGCTCTCAAAAACTCATAAAACATAAGTTTTGTGAGTGATGGTCCAGGAAAAACCCAGATACAAGGAAAATCATTGATACAAGGAAAATCACCCAACATTCATATTAATTCAGCTTCACTGTTTAGTAAATCAAATTGTAAGCTGTAATAAATAAACCTAAATTACTGCATGAGATCTATCAAACCATTTGGTATTATCCTGCTATATTTGTTCATCATTGACCCAGAATTTGGGAAATGCTGCAGTGAGTCACATAAAAGGGCCAATGACTATCAGCCACACAGGTAGCCTGCTGTGAAAAGTTACTGCCAAAATATTACTCTCCTGTGTGTAGGACACCTGTGGGCGAATCCTCTATCACACCAAAAGCTGCTAGCTGGCAATCAAGTTCAAACACCTGATCACCAGATACATGTGTATTTTGCTGGTCCATCTGCGGCACAGAACACATGCCAGAAGTTTCACTAAAGGTGAATAAGAAAAGAGCAATGTAAAGTGTATCGTAGGTTTAGGAAACACTTTGTTCATAAACCTGCACTAAGTATTTCATTACTTTTCTTATTCACAATCAAAATGCACCATAAGCAGTGAAAACATCAGATTTTCAGTTATGGCCAGAGGGATTTACAAGCTATTATTATTATATTTTGGGGACTACTGCTGTTGTACTGTAATCTTTTCTCAAAGCCCTTAAAATTTCACATTAAGTGAACTTCTGAAAAAACAAAGTTACAGTAAATAATTCCCTGACTGATTCATTCTGTGATACTGTGATTAATATCAAATCTGTCAGAACATGTTCAAAAATCAGATCACTGGTACTAAATGCAATCTTTCTGGTACACATGGGTCAAAGGAGATCTAAATGCATGATGGGATAAAGAAATGCCAGTCTTGTTAGAAACGGGGATTAATCTAAACCTCACTGAAGCTAATGGGACTTTCCATTAACTTCTACAGTCTTTGGATCAGGTCCTATAGTTTATTTTTCTCTGTCCTTTTATCTTCTCTCCCTTTCAGATTTGTTTTTTTTCCTTTATGTGTTACAAGAGCAGCACTGAGAGCTGAAATGGACAATGCTTAGCTGGCAGTCATTCTCTGGTAATTAGACTGAGTCTCAAACACCTGACCTGCACATCTATGGATATCAAGCACGTCTGAGTGCCCAATTACCCAGGAGTATTAAGAAATAGGTTTGGAGGATGGGCAAATGATTTGATTCTTAAATTCTTCTCTAGTTGACGCTGTACATGATTCTTCTTTAGCACAGCCTAGAAGACCCAAAGAGAGATTGGAGGTCAAATCCTGTCTGAGCCATCATATACTGTGAACAATTTCTTCATACTGTTTAGGATCTTTAACCTTTAGAAAGTCTACAGCATTCGTAATTATATCTAAAGCAGCTTTGATGGTGTCTTCCTCTATAATGGATTCACAGACATGAATAATATGCCTTAATTTTCAAGTATTTCTTTTTCAAATTAATATTTCAAAGAGAAAAACCCTTATCTTGTTAAGAAGAAGAGTTTTTAGGGTTGTAGCTCTTGCATAGGATGATACAGTTTGGTGGCCTCTCTTGTTAAAAATGTTCTAGTACCCATCTAATGCCCACTTATTTATGGATTTTAGACTAAAAGCCCTTTTTTGCCAGTTTTCTTCACAAGCACTTATCTCAACATCCTCATTAGATGGTTTTTCTCTTTTCTTTTTTTCAAGGCCTATCCATGCCCTTGGTACTTTCTTTTGTTCCATTCTGCAAAAGGAATGGCTTTAAAGGATCTCTCTCCACCAGTTTCAACTTTTTTCCTTTGTAATTAGCCTTATTTGAGGAGCAGAAAAGTAGAAGACCAGAGAGAAATAATAATAATAAAAAACCCTGGTGAACAAAGGAGATGATGTTCTTTACTTCAATCATATGCTGTATAGCCTGAGTCAAAGAACTTGCACATTTTTTTTTTTTTTTTTACATCTGACTTATATGATACATGTAAGCCAGCTGAGAGAAAATTTCAAAGCTGAAGAGGAGGAATGTTTTATTCAGCTGGTTATTGTTATTATCAAGAGCTTATTTAAAAGTTATAATTAAAGAAATCTTTTGCAGACAGTAATTTGGGAAGGAAAGATATCTTTGCCATCATCAGCTGAGAAGGAATATATTGGTAGTATTAATGCACAACTGTGTGAATAAGAAAGAATGTATTTATTATGTTAATGGGCAAATACACATATTTGAAAAATATGCAGTGAAGTAATAAATCTGAACTAAAATGGAGCTTGAATATGAATTACTGTAGAATGAAGTCTAGAACTACTTGTATCATAGCTAAATCTGGTGTCAGTCTTTATTCAAAAAATTGGGGAGAAGAATTTCTTTGGTATTCTCTTTCCAACTGAAAGAAATACCCAATACATATTGGCAGTCCTGATAAATCTTAAAACTCTAGAAGGTATTTCAGTATACACAACATCTGTGGAAAAACAGAAATCTGAATTTGTAGTGGTTCTGAAACTTACTTGTGAATGGTTTAGAAGATCTATGAACAAGAAATAAAAAGGGTGCCTTTACTTATAAACAAAGTGAATGGATTTCTATTCTAACTTTTTTCAAACTCTTCTTTAAAAACCGAGGAACATTTGTACCTTGAATATCAGGTCTTGACTTCCTAGGTTTTGTTTGCCCTTTTTGTCTTTTTCCTTTTTTGGTATACAGTTCTTGCAAGACTAGATATGTAAATGAAGGAACATTTACCACCTGGAACAAAAGGATATTTGAAACTTTAAAAGATAGAACTCTCCAAAAAATCTTGCAAGCATTTCAATTAAGATGTATAGAACATCTTTTACTATCGGAAGTCTACAGCTGTGAAATTATTATTCTTTTTTAATATATATTTGTGAATTACAGAAGTATTTTTATTATTAATATCACTCTGAATACATACATGAAATTTACTTTCACTGCCACCAAAAAGTAGGTTAGCTAACTTTTATATACTTGAAGGTGACTAAATTTGTGTTTTGTGTTGGCTGTCTTGATTTTATGTTCGCTCTAAAATACGTTCAGCTAAAGCTAGTAGTAGTTTCCACAAATGTTATAAGATTATATAATATTTACTATAAAAGAAGCAACAAACATGTAAAGCCTTGATTATTTAATTTTTGTCTATATGTCTAACTTTTAATAATTTTAGTTATCCAAGTTAAACTAATTTTGATGGGTACACAGTTCAGTTAAAAATTTATACAATTGAGATACTTCTGTGAATTTTACTCATGCTACAAGATCTTTTTGAATCTGCAAAACTGAACAGAAAGAGACATTCCAGCAGCACAATAGGTCATTTGTTCTGCTGCTTAAGTCAGAACAACCACCTTTTTTGCCACTTGTTCTTTTTAGTTCTAAACAGAATTCTAGCGAAAATAAAACAGTATATATCATTTGAGTATGATCACTATATGCTTTTGAACCTTAAAAAGTTATTTAAGTTTAGTTTGAATTTTGGACAGAGAGTTCAGGCATTCGTTACCTAAATAGGATCACTCTTCCTCATTTTGCATATCATGAACCCAGTCAATCTACTGAAATTCTATATATCAAGATATGTAGGTTTACACTTGCAAAATTGGGGACAATTAATCAGTTTGCATACTGCTACAAACGGCAAGTCTGAAGTGGTTAAATCTCTCATTATTTTATTTCTGTACTGAGTCAGATCTCTTCCTGCGGTCTCTGCTCATTTACAAAATTGTCTCAGCCAACGTAAACATGTTATGTAATCCATGCTCATGTAGGTAGATTTAGAGTTTGTGGCCTGCACTGTTTAAAGAATTATGTCTGTTTCTGTCAGTAATTTACCATACTGCATGCTTAAGACATCTAGATGCACTATATCTTACCAAGTAAAGCACTTTCATTTTTGTAAACGGAAGCGCACTTCTACTGTTTATTTCATATTTTGTATGCTTCCTTTTATATTTCCAGTTACAAGTCGACATTTTCAATCGATCCTCTAGTTGAACCCGGGTATAGCCTAGATATGCACAGGAAAGACAGACAATGATCACAGACTTTCCAAAATCTGTAACTGTGCAAATACCTGTGATGCTTCACCTGCATGAAGTGTGGCATGGAAAGCATTTGTGGGAAAATTAGAAACTGATTCTTGCTCAGGCTAAGGACAAGTGAAGAGATTTATAGAAGGGATTTATACTTCATTCTTTCCTTAATAATCTCAACCTAATGTGCTGAGAAGAACATACCATGAACAATTTTAACTACATCCTGATAGAATAAGCATAATTGGATGCAACTGATTTTTTCAAAATCTATTCAGTTATAATGCATAATTAAATTTCATTTATGTTGCATAGATTAAATATGTTGAACGCAAAGTATTTTTAATTTTTTCCTTTTCATTGGTAGGTAACTTACCTACCTATTAGTGGTAACTTACTTTGTCTGGCTGTAGGCATTTTAAGGGCAAGTGAACACTTTCACACAGGAAATGACTCCTTCCTACTTTTTAAAGTAATCAGACAGAAACAAAAAGCCTAAGAGGCAGTTTTCTCAATCTTAACTTGTACCTATGCATGTACTACTTAAAATGCTAATGACAGACATTTAGGAAAGGCTTCTTTACTAGCAGGGCAGTGTAGCTCTGGAACAGGTTACTCAGAGAAGCTATGCGTCTCCATCTTTGGATGTTTTCAAGACTTAACTTGACAACACCACAGCTAATCTGCTCTGGCATTGACAATCATCCCACTTTGAGCAGGATGTTGGACTAGGTGACCTCCATAGGTTCCTTCCAAACAACATTTCTATCACCCCATGATTAAACTGAATGAATCCACACTTTCATAAGGCACAATCAACTTCTGACTTCACTACTCTTCAACAAAAGAGAGATCAATATTAATTTGTTACTTAAACCCTGTATTTTTCACAAAATCTTTCCTCAAATACCAGAAGCAAAAGCATGTCTGATGGTTCTGAATGTCATTTAAACAGAATGACTATGTTTTTGTTGTCTGGCCAAATATTCTTAATCAGCAGCCTACCCCCTTGATTATGGGTTTTCATATTAACCAGACAAAGAAACCTGTTCTGTGCTGACAGATCTGAGGACAGTAGATTTGCTTGGATCCTGCTGTGCAGAACCTGTTCCTTGGTGAAAATGTGTTTATATAGGGATCACAAATGTTGTGAGTCTACCATTTACTTAGCTCAGCTGAAATGGGATTCCCAAAACAGAAGACTTGGAAGAAAACAGATGGGACAGAATCAGAACTATAATAACTGGTAACACACAGATCTCAAAAGTGTCTGCCTACATTACTCATGACTCATGTTAAGACTCCTGCTGTTGAAGGCAGGTGGGCCCTGTAATTCTGTTCATGAACTGATGAAATGTCATCTTTAAATCAACCTAGTTTGCTCTCTCCATTAATATTTTAAAGAGTTTGTTCGAGAGCTCACTCCTCTTAAAAAACTCCTAATTTCCAGTGATATGCATGCCCAGATTCAATCCCATTTCTTGTGTCAACTCAGATAGCTCACTTCCTCACAGAGATCTTCTACCTGCTACCAAGGGTTGGACACTGGTAAGACAATTTGCTTCTTGATATAAAATGAAAGCAAGTTTACTTTTGTTTGAAATTAAACAATAAACAATAAGTGCTTTGCCACAAGTTCTGTCTGTCCCGTCAAATATCAAAAAGACAAAACCAAGCTATATTCATGGAACCTCTTCAAACCAGTAGCACCACAGTAAGGCTTTGCCCAGCACCTCTTTCTTTGGATTTAGCATGTAAACCAAGATTGTTAGGAAACACAGAGCAGCAGGAAAGAAAGAAACCTACTTCTGAGTTTGGGGTGGATCAGCATCTACAGGACTTGGCCTCAGCCATGCATACTACTCCCATGTCATCAACACTAATGTTACAAAGGCATTAACGCTCATAGTATTGCCAGTACCCTGAAACCATACAGGGTAAACCTTACACAGTAAAGTCTGAGATGAAGGCATCCACTGCCAATCTGCTCTCACCATACTTTACAAATCTTGCAGACACCTAAAAGGGTTATCTCAAGTCCTCCTCACAGTAAATAAAATATTCTTTAAAAGGCTTTTGGGGATCCTCAGGGCATTCCAGTATTGTCAGGAAGATGCTTTACCCTACCTAGTAGAGAAATACATAACAATATGCTTTAAAATTAAAAATTTAAAAGAATCTGAATAATTGCTTCCTGTCAATTTTCTAGGTTGGCATCATGTAATTCAAGAGCAAACCATCTCAACAAATTAATTTGGAAATGTCTGTCTAGCCTGTGGAAAAGCTATGTAAAACTGTGTACAGAGCACAATACATAACGAATTTTACACTTGCTTTGGATTTGTCCTGAGGAACATACAGCGATTCTGACATGGTATCTGTCAGTGTTACTAGTTACAAGATGCAGCCTAGTAGCAGAGGAGTCTATTTCCTGTTCAAAGGCAAATCCAAAAACTTAAATAAATATTTACAAGTCAATTGCCTCAAAATATTAGCATTTGGTTCTCCTTAAAAATAAATAAGTAACTGCATTATCAGGATAAATGAAAAACAAAGATGTTATGTAGATATTCAAACTACAGGTCAGGACACAAAATCCATAACGAAATCAGTGTTTTTCAATCTGCTTTTTTAGGTGCGCATATGCTATAGTCTCAGACCACTCCCTTTTGACCTGATCATAAGAATCAATCAAAGCTAAATTGATCAGGGTCTTGTACTCTGATTTGCTCAAATAATTGCATTGTGTTTTCTGACAGGCACCAAATGGAGCTGTGTGCATAACCAGGGGCAAATATATCCCACAGGCAGAAAGACTCCAGTTTGTTTCAGTACCTTTCTGGTTCTTGGAAATAGAACATGCACGAAAAAGTAAAATGGTAAGACATATTTGTTTAAAGTATACATTCCATAGATGCATGCACCAACTAAAATGCCATCAATCTTGCACAGATTTGCACACAGTAACATCTCTGAAAATTGCAAAGTGGTGTTTGAAAACATTAAGGCAACAGAAATTCTCAGCAAAGCAGCAGTTAAGCAAACAAATACACAGTAAAAACAACATTGTTTTTTTCCAGAAAACATGGATTTTATTTGTTCTGCTGCTTTTTAAAAAAAGTTAGCCTCAAAGCAGACTCCAACCAGGAAGAATTTCAAACTGTATGGCTTCCTATAGCTCAAAGCTAAAGGCATGTCAGGCCATCCTAACTGTAAGCATATTTACACTGTGACAAGAACAGTGCACACAGCACAATGGAACTTCTGCTATGACTGTAATATAAATAACTTTTGCATTAACCTGGATAAATGTTAAAGACTAAAGAAAGAATATTTTGCCTAAATACAATGTAGAAAAGTGAAAAATTACACATTTGAGATAGGAGTTCAATTAGATATTCTCAAGAGTTAGGCATTCTTGCAGATCCACTGCTGCATCCACCAGTGTTGTCAAGGTCTTAATTTAGATGGGTAATGAATCTATTACAGATTATACACACATTACACTAGTTTCATTTATTTATTTACATATTTTGAAGGAATCATTCTGCCTACTGTGGCTGACTTCCTGAGCAAAGAAGACTACTGTTTCTGTTTGAGCCACAGGATATGCAGCAAGAAAATAAACATTTTGATTGGAAAAGTGACTGATACTGAATCCATTACTTAGTTTGTTAAAAACTGGACCTTGCTGCTTATTTTCATCTGTCTTGCTTTTATTTCTAGCCTGGGAATCTTGTAATGTATTTCTCTAACGGGTGCATACGGCATGAATCATCATATATTTTCTCCCAATATTCTACTGCATGCTGGTGAGGACCAATCCTTGTCTTAGATGTCTTCTGATAAGCTAAATATATCAAGGTATTTATAACTATCACTATAAAACAGGCATTGTTAATGTCAAATATGCATTTGACTTCTAAAATGCTTTTCCAATTCTTAACATTAAAAAATACTGACAACTACAATGGACACAAACCATTTTGATCCTCCATCACACTTTCTCTTTGCTCCCTTCCAATCTTCGACCTGGCTTCCTGGTTCTTTTTTCAGCAACACCACGAGCAATGCCATGAACAAAAATTATGCTACCCCTGGAATAACTCAGTATTTCTCTGTGTATGTACCTTCTCCAGCTACTAGAATGGCCAACAGTGTTGCACTGAATAGTTATATTCAAGAATTGTGGTAGATATCCAGATAATATATTTTAAAATTCATAATTAGGACTAGAGGATTTAACCAAATGCCCTTAAAAATACTTGGCAGATCTTGGCCTTAGCTATTAATCCTATTTTCAGTGAAACCAGGGAAATACAACTAAGAAAATCCTTCCATCCTAGATCCCTGATAATATGTTAATATATTAAATCTGTTCTTTTGAACTTTCATTTTATTTAATTTCTGCCTGGCAATACTTTTACCAGACAATGAGCAGGAGGAGATTTCCCAGAAGTCAGCTCAAGTCTGACTAGAGGTCAAAATTCCCCCGCAGATATTCATGCACAATCTGGCTGTACAATGTATGCCTCATTCAGAAACAAACTTTTTAGAAGATATTCTACCTCTTAATATCCTTTGACCTAAAACCTCAGAAACAACACTTGTGAATCAGTATGAGTATTATGAAGAGTTTAAAAATGGGTTATAAAAATTCTTAAAATTGTAAGGGTAAAATGTTTTTAATAAGCCATAGTTTCAATGCAGTATTCAATTCTTAACTTTGGTATCTTGGATACCACTATTTACATGACACAGATCAGTTTCAGGTAAAGAAAAGTTCAAATGAAAAGAAAGAAACCGAAGAGGAAGAGAGAACTACTCTTCACTGACCAAACCACTCTCTCTTCATTTGCAGGAAGAGGGTAGTGAAAGTTTGAGAGCACTGCCCTTAGGGGACCAGAGATGCAAAACGTTATTTTCATCTTTTCCCATTTCTCTCCCAGGGCATAGCACTCCTAGCTTCAAGGCAACATCGGCAGCATTCAATCGCAAGCCTAGCAAGAACACTCATGAGCTATACTCAAGGCAGTATTATTGAGCCCTTTCTCTAAGTTCTATGTACTACCTCAGTTTAAAATTATAGTTCTGATTATTGATCAAACAAAAAATTTCCACTCAAGCAGTCCTGCCAGAAAGCCAGATTTCCCACAGAGAAGCACAGCCCTTCCGTACAGGTAGCCCATATACTGAGGCTCCCTCTTCAGTTTTGTATCCTGACAGCTATGCTCCTGGGGTGCCTTGAGATTTGCCTGAAGTACTTCTCTATCATCTATCTACTCTTTATTGGCTCTTCACCCCAACATTAGACAACAGCCTCACAGTGATACTCTTCAGCTTGCCACAGAGCATTCCCCAGCTGCAAGGTGCCATGAACAGGTCTTGGGATAATGTTCCATCTTTACACACTTGCAGAAAATGCTTCAGAGAAATCATGAACCCTAAATTTATGATTTTCCGCTGATCTACCTGAACCCCAACTGTAGTCAAGTTTAATGACAAAAAGCCCCCAAAGAATTATTAAGCAAATATTAAATTTAGACTTTTAGTTCAAGAACAGAAACCCTAAACTCCCACTTCTATCCTAAGCCTGGTTGCTCAGCCAGTGAGGCTCTAATCTTTGTATCTGTAACCTCTATCTTCTTTATATTTTGCTGTTAGTTTTGGGACACAAAAGCAAATACCCTAAGTGCTCCAGCACAGTACAGATAATTGTATCTCTTATAAGGGATGCTTTTTAAACTGGAGACCACATCCATCACCAGCAAGGCCAGAAACTGATGAACTGAAATAAAGTAACAAGTAAATTTATACAAAATTTGCTTTTATGGAATACAATATGAAACATAGGCTTAAGTATCCTCTTTGAGTAACCTGAGACCTGTTACTTTAATTTATTAGGCATTTGGAATTGCACACAGGAAAAAAAAAAAAAAAAAAGAAAAAAAGGAGGTGATACTTCTTCCTGAGCTAACATAAAGTAAAGTTGTTAATGTCTAATTTTCAACTCTACCTTTGTGCTTTAGCAGATCTGAAGACAGAGCTTGACAAACTGGAGTATTTATCTAGACAAAAAGAGCCACTCAGCTGTGCTTTAGTGCCATTTTCTGTCACACCAGCATGACAGCACTAAGTGTTTAGTTCAAATAAGTGGTTCCATGTCCTCTGATAATACAACATAGTTCCAGCATTCTGTTCACTACAATTTCAGCTCCATCAGGGGTGGCACAAGACAGCTCAGTATTCCCAGAGATTTTCCAACTGTGGTGCATGTGTTCTATTATGCACTCAACCCGTCTGGTCCATTTGGACTGGATTCACCAGGGAATACAATTAGCTGGTCGTTTTACTTACACAACCCAGCCTGCCAATTTGTCTGGAGCTTCAGTTATTTTTATTTTTCTCTTTCTTGCAGTTTTTAATTATTTCTGATGTAGTAACTATCTGTAGCACAGATTCTTCTTCCACTGGGCATTAGTGTGTAAGGCAACCAACTGTTGCGGATTCATCTTGGGACAGTTAGGATCTTCTAATTAGAAGTAGTAGTTATTTCCTCAACAAACTCAAGCACATTGTTCATTTAAATGAACCACTAGATAAGACTTCTTCCTAATGTGCTGCCAAACATATCATGGACAATATGAAGGAACAGCAACAGAAGAGCAAACATACAGCAACAAATTCTGCTCCCTACTGCATGACTAATCAGTGGTCCCAAAGCAGGGCGCTACTGTTGCACTGAAGACCAGGATTTCACACAGGCTATTCAGTATTTTATGAAAACAGGAAAATGTTCGAAAAATGAGACAAGAAGTTTTCTTATCCAAAGGGCACAGAAACTATGTAATTTCAGCAAGCCTCACAGAACCACCATTGTCACTGTATTTTGGGTATGCTTTCCAAAGTTCAGATTGCACATACAACACAAATATTTCATGTCAAAAAATAAGACCAGACATAACCTGATAAATATAGAAAGTCACTCTCATTCAAATGCAGACATTTGAAATGGTCAACCTATGAAAATATTCTTACTGCTTATTCAAACTAGGAGGTTCATATATTACTGATTTTATGATACCAAATATTAATTTCTGCCAATGTCGTCACTATTCTTTTCTTCCTCTTTCTCTGCATCTCTCCTCCTGTACCAAAGAAAAATCTCTCAGCCTCCTACATTTTTATCTTGAGGCAACACAAACCTAAAATGTTTCATACAATTAAAAGGAAACTTAGTAAGAAGAAAAATCGTGCCACCTTTCATCAGACACTGGTTTTTCCTGTGCTGCTACTCAACACAAATAGCCTGCCTTACTTACAATTTTCCTAATTACCCTAATTATCTTTTTTCCAAAAACATGCTACCTCTGGACAAGCCCATAAAATATGTTCTAAGCTACTCTCTTGCCAAAAGCTTTTTCCACAAGCTTTGCTAATCAGCTTCATGTAACTTACTCATTTTTGTAACGATTTATAATTAAACTTTGATAGGAAGCCCAGATACTTTGGCCATTTAACTATAAAGAATTCAAATTACTAAAAATTAAAGTTGTAGTATACATTGCAAACACAAAATGACTGATGAGATTACAGAACATCTCTCATCACTCTGAAGGTTTCCATCACTTTAAGTCTTTCAGTGCGTAATAATGAGTCAAACTGAAACTATCACCAAAATAGGGTTAAACTAGAAAAAATTATCACTGCATTTATGCTGACAAACAGCCATAGTCTAAACTCACTAGAGTGCATGAAATGTTCACTCTCCTTACCAATACAGCACATTCTTATTTACATTAAGAGGCTTGAGACCAAAATCCAGAACCCTTATTCGAGTACTTAGGTCACAACAACCCCATGCAACATTACAGGCTTGGGGATGAGTGGCTGGAAAGCTCCCCTGCAGAAAAGGACCTGGGGGTGTTGATTGACAGATGGCTGAGTATGAGCCAGCAGTGTGCCCAGGTGGCCAAGAAGGCCAACGGCATCCTGGCCTGTATCAGAAATGGTGTGGCCAGCAGGAGCAGGGAGGTGATAGTGCCCCTGTACTCGGCCCTGGTGAGGCCGCACCTCGAATGCTGTGTTCAGTTTTGGGCCCCTCACTACAAGAAGGACATTGAGGTGCTGGAGCGTGTCCAGAGAAGGGCAATGAAGCTGGTGAGGGGTCTGGAGCACAAGTCTGATGAGGAGCGGCTGAGGGAACTGGGGTTGTTCAGTGTGGAGAAGAGGAGGCTGCGGGGAGACCTTACCAATTTCTACAACTACCTGAAAGGGGGTTGCAGAGAGGTGGGTGTTGGTCTCTTCTCCCAAGTGACGAGTGACAGGACAAGAGGAAATGGCCTCAAGTTGCACCAGGGGAGGTTTAGACCGGGTATTAGGAAAAATTTCTTTACTGAGAGAGTGGTGAGACACTGGAATAAGCTGCCCAGGGAAGTGGTGGAGTCACCCTCACTGGAGGTGTTCAAGGAACGTGTGGACGAGGCATTGTGGGACATTAATGGGCATGGTGGTGTTAGTCGCTGGTTGGACTTGATGATCTTACAGGTCTTTTCCAACCTTAGTGATTCTGTGAAGTGTCCCTTATTCCTCAGGCTAGTCCACTGTCTCCTGGAATGTTTATCCAAAGCACTGCAGGTTACTAGCCCTCTGTGCTGGTTTTGGCTGGGATCGAGTTAACTTTCTTCATAGCAGCTAGTATGGGGCTGTGTTTTGGATTTGTGCTAGAAACAATGTTGATAAAGCAGGGATGTTTTAGTTATTGCTGAGCAGGGCTTGCACAGAGTCAAGGCCTCTTCTGCTCCTCACACAACCCCACCAGCGAGTAGGCTGGGGGTGCACAGGAAGTTGGGAGGGGACACAGCCGGGACAGCTGACCCCAACTGACCAAAGGGATATTCCACACCATACAATGTCATGCTCAGCATATAAAGCTGGGGGAAGAAGAAGGAAAGGGGGGACATTCGGAGTAATGGTGTTCGCCTTCTCAAGCAAACGTTACGTGTGATGGAGCCCTGCTTTCTGGCAGATAGCTGAACACCTGCCTGCCGACGGGAAATAGTGAATGAATTCCTTGCTTTGCTTTGCTCTACCTATTAAACTGTCTTTATCTCAACCCACGAGTTTTTTTACTTCTACTCTTCAGATTCTCTCCCCCATCTCACCTGAGGGGAGTGAGCGAGCGGCTGTGTGGTGCTTAGTTGCCGGCTGGGACTAAACCACGACACCCTCCTCTCAAGGAAGTAGAAAGTCCGAAAATCAGCTCTCTCCATTCTGTAACTTCATATTGCATACTTGTTTGGTGGACTGACACAGCAGTGAGAACAAATACTCCTGTTGTTCTTGATGCATGTTGGGTTTAGAGTATCTGTGAAGCTACAGGAGGAGAGGTGGACACATTGTCAGGACAAACGGAGTGGTTGCCTGGTCATTCTGGCAGAGCACAGTGAGGTGCTGAACTGTGAAGGGGAGGTCTTAAAAGCACTGACAACATGCCATAGCCAAGCAACACATCACTTAATATTAGTTTTTGCAACTTCACCAATACACTGGCCTTGGTATGTTCTTAGAGTTTCGATTAATTGCTGGTAAATTTTAGAAATTTAGGGGGGGATACTAGATTTGGATTTCAGAGGGCTTTTTTGCAATACAAACTAAACATATCATTGCTTTCAAAAAATAAGACACTTCAGCAATAACCAGGAACACTTCCAGGAGACATTTAACAGCCTACAAAAACAAATGAATGCTAATGCTTGGATCAGGACAGCAATTGTCTTTGTTCTTGCCTCCAGCTGAGTGGAAGGCCTAATACACTGCCTTGCAGGAGTGGGATGGCTGGAAAAATCTGTGCTCCCACACCAAAACCCAGAGCTGTCTGGCCTCTGTAATTACTGCTGGGGTATAGGTTGACATGCTTTCTTCAAAATGATTGTAGTAGCCCTTCTAGTTATCTCAAGAGCTGTGTGATATCCTGGTGAACTTGTAAGTCATTTATTGCTCTTCTTCATTCCTTGCTGAACACGCCTCCTCTATTCCTTTCTTTCTTGCCTTCTGGACTCACAATTTTAAGATTACAGAACCCATCTTCATAGGGCCATTTTTATTTCCTGCTGAAGAAGGACAATCCCTTGACAAATATGCAACAGGTGCATCAGAAACATGACACAAAAACTGGGCAGCTATTGTTAAAAGATAATATAGCATAAAAGCAAACTAGGCTAAAAAACTGTCCGGAATGTTCCAATTCAGATTGTTAGAAAACTCTGAAATAATCATATCTGCCCTTAAGCCACTTGCCTCAGGACAGCTGCACACATCAAGCACAGCGAGTATTTGGGGACACTTTTCAAAGCCTGTGACTGTGAAGAGTAGACCACTGGGTACTGTAAGTCACAGGCATGTGGCACATAAAGTCTGACCCTACTTAAGAGGGAATGAAAGAATCTAAAGACAGCTGCTAAAGGTAGGCAGAGTTTACTCTGCTGTTGGACTTTTTAAAGCAATGATGTTGTCAGAGCTTCTTCCAAGCAGTCCAGAAAGGTGCCTTAACATGACAAAAGAATCCATTCAATCACATAAAGATGGCTTACAGAGTACCTGACTGGTAACTTTATCCCTTTTCTGCTGGAAGAAGCGAACTCTGGGCCAAGGTAAACTGATACGGCACACATGGAGAAAATTTGCTCCTGTAGTCCAAAACCAACCAATTCAAAGCCAAGCTCAGTAAGTCAGTAAGAATGTGTCCATTTCTCACTCCATACCTGAATGTAATTGTTGAAGTAGTTTCTCTTCTGCCTGAACTTCAGACTGGAAATTCAACACACTGCACCTCATATGCAGACTTAGACAAAAACCTGGTCAGCTGAATGACCAGTTCCTAGATTGCTTACAAGGATTTCTTTTTTAATTTATACATACAAGTATTAGGTTTACTTTTTCCTTTTGCAGTACACTGATTTATACTTAGAAGAAATAGTATGCGCCTGTCCCACCAAATGCGTGCGCCCATTTGGAAATGTTTCAGGTTGCTTAAGGTATTCTTTGATTTGCTTTTGTTTTCAAGGACAAAAAGTTAACTTATTTGAAAGGCAATTACCTGGTCACACAGTTTCTGCTGCAGTCTCCAGACAGTGGAAGTGAAGAAGGGGGGAAAAAAAGAGTGTCATTAATAAACATATCCACTTTATTCTGTGGTTTGTATTCCTAAGTTTCATGGGAAGGTTTGAGCAGTTTTAAGGGAACTTAATCTTCTGAGATCCTCTCCTCAAAGAAACTGCTGTTGGTCTGCACTTCTGGATGTTGCAACATATCCAGTGCTACTTGACAGGGAGAAGATAGTTTTCCCAGCCAAAATGGCATTCAGTTTTATAAGCTTTATCAAGAAATTTTCCTGGTAATATTAAAATATCAATAATTTTAATATGAAAAATATAAGATCTTCCCTTCCAAATGTAGGTCTGAATTAATTTTGATGTTTACAATAAGATCCGGACAGAAATTGATACATTTCTAGCTAAACGTTTGGCAACATTCTTTAAAGTTTTCTCTATTTCAGACAGATTATACAGATCTTAAATAAAACACCATTTAATTCCTATGCACCTTAATAGTTTTACATATTTCCCCATGGATATTTTTGCCATCATTCACCATCATTTTTGCAAGAAAATAACTCACCCTCTCTTAATCTCAATTTTTTTCTCTAAGATAGTAACAATAATATTAACATTCCAGGAATAAGCCTAGTTCTTTTAAAATAGTAAAAGAAAAAAAGAAGTCCTTTGTTGACTTTTTGCTGGAAATGCCAAAAGAAAAAAAATACCAACAAAACAATTATAAAATGAACTTTCTAAATATATTTGAACAACGCTGAGATTTGTTAGTTGAAAACAGGAGACCATTTCTGGTTGTCTGGTAATTTTAATGGTAAAATGACCTAGGTATGCCCCCATACAACCCCAATACTGGATTCTTCATCACCAATACCAACACAAGAGGAAACCTAAAGCTTGACATTGACACATACAATATCTGGTAGTCCAGAAATCAATAAGAGCAGTGAGCTGCTTTCAAGTGAAACACAGGAAGAATCTCTCCCAAAGGCCCAAATGTCTATATGGCCTTCCGACTAACTATCAAAATACAAGAAAAACGTAGAAGCTTCATACATGACTACGGAATGGACAGAAGAAAAAACCCACTTGTTTTAAGCGAGTATCATTTATGTTTATATACACTACAAGTTGTGTATTTTTACTGCAGAAGTCAGAAGTGGTCTGAAGTAAATGACAGAGCAGAGAGAAACTGAATGAAAAAGTGCTAAGAAGAGTTTATGGCAAAACCACTTTGCCAGAACAGCACAGCACTTACAGAATTACAGTAGTCTTCTAACTGATAGTGTGTGAAAAGCTAGGAGGGTATTTCTGATGTACATCAAACATAGTAAAAGCTGAAGCGAGACCACAAAGCTCTTTCTCTTTTCTGAAACAGGGTATGAACTTAAGTCTGCAGAAGAGGAACTGGTGTGTGCATGTCTTCTTCTGAAGAGGGTCTTGCAGATGCTTCCTAGAAAAATTGTTGTTTTACAGTAGCACAGCTTCAAACGCCAATGAGTCAGAAGTATGTTAGTGCTTGCTACTCTCCCTTCACTGCTCCTTCCTGAGTCAGACTGAACGTACCTCTATAAAAAAAATACTGACAATATGTTCATCCTTTCTCAGGGTTTACTGCTAATTTCCAGAGCCTAATTGCTGTTGTGAACTGTGAGGAATATACTATATCCAAACTGTGCCTGGAATGAAAAACTACCTTTTTCCCCTGCTCTGTTCTCTCCCTATTTCAGCAGCAGATTTTCTCCCTTGTTAATGCAAGTATCTGTTGTGGAGGATTTTTCCTTCACAATCAAACCAAAAGCATCTCTTGGTTTCCAGCATGATCATTACAAATCAACACCGATTCTGACTTCATATTTGACATTAGCATTGCTCTTTAAAGCAAATTTGATAGTTTCTCAGCAGTAGCATCACATGTCTTTAATGCTTATTGACAGGCAGGTCAGTAGCCAGTGACTTTTTTTTTAATGACTCTATTCTTTTGTTCTCTTTGTAGTACCCACAAGGACTTGAATGACAGAAAGTTCATTTTTCTCCGAATGAACATCTGATTAGAGTAGCCCATGCTTTCCCCCCCTTTGGGAGACATGCTGTCAGCCAGCAAAGCCATGGTGGCCGTGGTAACTGTCACTGCATATCCAACAGCTGCTCCGTTACACATTCCCTAACCTGGCAAGAACCATGCTGCTGAGATTCTGCCTCTTTCCCCCGCCCTGGCTCTGTGCTGCCATAGCCCTGTACCTCCAGCAGGCACACTGGCGAGCAGCTCTCGCTGCAGCTGCTTCTTACCCTCCTAGCGTTGGTTCACCACCAGCAGAAGGTCTCCCTAAGGTGCCTTCTATGGCCTCGACCCTGGAGGCTGGGTGTCACCCCTGTCAGGGAACCAGAGCTCCTCAGCTGGAAGCCTGCAGGGGCCTAACCTGGTTGGTGCTCAGAATTTGCAGATGGTGGTACACTGTGAGGTTTTTGCTATACCAATGGAATGAAATTATGAGGAAAAAAGTTTGCTGTAGTAGGCATTTTGAATTCTTTAGGTTCAAAGCAGAACATGGCTTGATGAATAGAAAGTCAATCAAATGGCCAACATATGTTCCCCCGATATCAAAAGAATTATGCTGTGCAGTTGCCATGTTCTAGCTGAGTGCTAGCGCAGGCAGAACTTGGGCTATGTAAGGCAAAATTCAATGCAAATTGCATTCAATAGATGGATGTCCTAATCGTCATCTGGACAGTCATTTTAGTTTGATGCTAAATTGTTCAAAATTATCTTTTAATTATACAAAGCTAGGTACTGTAATATTTTCTTTGGAACAATCCTTTACATTTCTATCTTTGTTGAAGATATAAGAACATGAATGGAGCTTAAACTGCCACCACAACTGGTTACAGCTTCCTAGAGGTACTTTGCTTGCACTTATGCCAGATGGTCCTAGTTAGGTTTATATTCTAAGTCTCTTACATATGAGTAGCTCCGTCTTCCACAATGAAATCTACAACTGAAGTCAATGATGTGAGACATTCCTAAACATCATACTAGTCTAGAAGCTTACAGATATAGCACACTGCTTCAATTTTTTTTAATTAACATACATTCCTGCTTGTGTAAACCATATATGAGCTTAAAAAAAAAAATTCAAAATTTCCCCTGATTTTTTGACTAACAAGACTTAATTTCAAGTCAATACAAGGTATATGAGAGCTGAATTACAAAGGTATTTATTTACTTTCAGTTACACTATTAATAGCTACCATCACTGTTGTAAAAGTGCAAATGCTTTTCAATACTTCAAAATGGTAGCAGCCATAGATATGGAATATTTTTAATGACTTGACATTCCAGGTTATGGATTGCTTTTTATGGTAAAAGGAAAGTTAACATGTAAATAGCTAAGCAAGAAGCAAATGAATATGAAGGGACTGTAAAAGTGCATCTGCAGAAACTCCAGTTCAGCCACACACGTGATTTGCATTAGCGCATCTATCAATACTGGTACAGATCAGGTGCCACTGACCAACCAAACCTTCATATTTAAAAAAGTAAACAAACAAAAACTTTCATGGACAACAAAGGATGGCAAGAAAGACAATTAATATGACAAATTTGGAGATGAACTCTGATAAAAACTGAATGATATTAATGAACTGGAGGATACTGTATGACAGCGTAACTGGCATTCCAATGGGTTCAAAATTGGAACCATAACAAGAATACCATTTGCCAGAGATGGTAGATAAAGTTTTGCAACATACTGCTTCTTCTCCCGCTAAAATTGACAAAAAGTGATCCTTATGCATTACAAAGGGCCAAGCTGTCACACTTGTAATAGAGAGCAAAAGAATAACAAATGTTTTTCTATGCATGAAATAGCAATGGAAGAAAAGATGTAACATTAAGATACTATACTTACAGTATATATTTCTGGAATGAAAAATCAAGAAGCATAACAAGAAAGTGTAAGAAGCACTTGTTAAGAATCCAATAAAAACATACTAAAAAAAATAAATAAAATTGTGGTTCTCTAAAGGTGCTATGATTTCTCCAGCTAACTTGGCTGCCTCCATTTTGCTAAGATTTCCTAGCTGAGAAAATAAATACCAAGCTATGCAAATTTCCACATCTTAAAACCTTGTTTTCTAACCAGGGAGAAAGAACGATCAGAGCAAATAGAACTTTTATTTCTATAGACGCTAGCAACAGTATATAGCATAGCCAAGTGAAAAAGAGTTATTCTGAAATTCCAAATGCAATGTTTTTTTATAACACAGGGGTTAAAATCTTGCTGTTACTCATAATCTGCTGTTCCATATCAGAAAATGATGACATTCATACTTCAGCTTCCCCTTTCTATGGCTTATCCCAGCATGGGAATTGATTCATCACACTCTGCAATGAACTTTTTGGTACTTAACTGAATACAAATTATGATACTGAAGGAGATTTACATGTTTGTGTTGTAGAACACAATGCTCAGGAAAAGAAGTTGATTTATCCTCTGCAGTGGACTTAGTTACATTTCCAAATTCCCATTGAAAGTAAAACACAGAGAGATTGGGAAGATGGGCATTTTAATTGTTTTCTATGCTTTTCTACTTCTCTATGCTAAAGTATGTAATTGTTAATTTTTAAAAGAATAATCCTCTGTTTGTTTCATGCCTTTGACTTACCAGAAATATCAGATTTGCTCTCCCATAATTTTGTTGTAGAAGTTCTGGGAAATCTCAGAGATGATATGTACCTTACTGAAAGTTTAGAGCACTGACTATTCTTTTCTCTAAAATGTGGATTAGTCACTGAAATTAAATAAAAAGTGTTATAACAAGTGGGGTAAAAAACCTCAAGGAAACAATGAATTTGAAATAGCCTGACCAAAAATCCCTGCTTTTCTGAATTGATTAACACTTAGCCCTAGTTATGTAAAAACATGACAGAAAGTTAAACCTTAGTTACACTTTCTTTTACACATCACTGTTCAGTCATTTCCTCTTTGGTGCTATGCTCCTTCCTAATTCTATAGGATAAGTAGGAAAGAGAATTAAATGCCTATATGTATAATACATATACTATATTCCACATATATTACATATGTATGACAACAGATATGCAGTAGATGTGTTCATACCAAACATTTGACATTTGTAATGTCTTCTTGCTCTCTTTGCCCTTATTCAATTCTGCCTGTTATGTCATTTCAGTTGTTTATGCTATGAGATTTTTGGAACAGATGTGCAGATAATGCCGGAAGAAACAGACTCCAATCCCTGATACTGACGTTAACAATGCACAATGATCAGACTAATGCTGGAGATAGGTAAATAATATAAATATTTATGTAAAATCTATAATTCTAAACTGCAGCTTGTTAGGAAAAGTCGAGAAATATAGGACACACCTTAAACACTTACTTAATTGGAGAGCAAACAGATTAACTATGAAATCCTGAATCATAGTATCTGTACTCCTCAACTCCCAGTTTCAGTTTGCCCTAACTTAAAATTGTTACCATTGTCACTGAAATTTCAGAACTGTCTAGCACTTCCAAGATCTTGTAAGATCTGTTTTATTAACTTTGCCAAGGGTTTCCATTGTGTATCCATTTTTGTATCCAGCTTCATTACATTACATATCCTCATATACTTTTCAGTTGTGAATAAGGGTTGAACATTGGTTGTAAAGCAAAGGAGATGGTTAATTAAATGCTTTGCAGCAAAGAATTTTAATGTAGAAATTGTCAGGCTCTTATGACCTTCTAAACACAACTGGAATCAATGGGATAAATCTTTTGAGTTTTCATTTGGATTCTATGTATTACAACATGTCACATTAATCAGTCTGAAAAAAATCTCAGGATTCTACAGATGATACTATGGTTTGCCGCACCCCTGCCAACCAGCCATCAGAACTGGAGTTGCACAAAACCTGTGTTACTTATGGATGTAAATATCCCAGTAAGGTAGATAATTAGGAACATATCAGAATCATATTGCTGGGAAATACATGTTGAGAGCTGAGTTTTCAAATCAGATCTCCCTTCCCTGCATTTGGTGCTCCCTTAAGACTGAAATGAATTTCTGTAGATGAAAGTACAGCAGTTATAAAACCATACTCAGCAAGACAAAAAAGATGAGAAAGGGAGCTGGGAATAGAAATCACGTTTGTTTGCAGCTACAAAGAGAATTTATTTCTCAGCTCAAAAATATGTGACATAATTTCACTGCCTTCAACAATAAGAATCCTGTACTTACGAACAGGCAAGTGCTTAACTACACAACATAGATAAGATACTAGGAACTAAGAAGTTTATTTCCAAAGTAATGCATGAACACAAAGAAGCATATAAGACTTTCTTCCCCTTACTGAACTTCAGGTTATGGAGTTTTATGACTGCCAATACTACCTCTTGATAACATCCATATCTCAGTAAGTAAAACCACAGAATCAGTGCTGGTCAGCTGAAGCTCCTTAGCAGAGTAGTGTTAAATTTAAAGTCAGACTGAATTTTCCAGACTGGTGAATATGGAAAAGCTAAGTGTTCAGCATTATTATTGTTGCATCACTCTTATACACCTAAAAACTAAAGGGAGTGGAAAAGCTTTTATAAAAAAACACGTTTTGATCATACCTGTCATGGTAGGAAAAGCATCTTCCTCTACTCACATCCTGTTTATCAGTCTTTAAGTGACAAGTTTGAATTTGAAACAAGTGGAAGTGTAGTGAATATATTTAATTATTGTCAGTTTTAAGGAACACAAAACCCAGTATCTCCGATTGTTTTTTATATTTTACGGAGAAGGAGACGAACAACCACAGACTTCTCAACAATGTAAACTAAGGAGGTATGCAAATATAACATTGTAAATAATTATATAACACTACCCTACTGTAAATTTGGGTATAGATAGGTATGAGGACTTACTATAAGCTAAATATTGAGATTTTGATGCATGCAAAAAGAAGCCATCTGCTGACAGAAAGATTTTTTTAGACAGTATCAGGATCACATTCAGCAATGACATTTTTTTCTCATTCATTTCTGCATCCTTCTCCACATACATTAATAACTAGCTTTTGTTTCATCACCTTTGTATTCTGCACCAATGACTCAGATCTTACCATTTCCAACGACACCAATCCAAACGCAAAAGTATGGACTGTACTTAGGCCTAATTTCCTGAACTATGAGTAGTGTTACAACCTTATGTCATCTCGATAGACTAGAAATTGAGGAGCTTGATCTTCAGATCTCTACTATACCACTGGTATTTCTTCCACAAGTCAGGCAAACTGCTTAAGCTTTTTGTACTCTATAAGGCTTTTTGAGGTTTAGAGATGAAAAAAGCAACTACTATAGTTGAACTTCAAGGCAGAATGGTGATCCTACATTACAGGGTGGCATGTCCTGTAAGAGGCAAACATTTCCAGAACTAAAGAAACAGACAATGATTCTTAAGAGAATCAACCAGCAGTTAAGAGGATTTGTGTCTCTAAGTAGGGATTTACTAAACAAAAAGAGTACATGCAAACAGGACTAGTGCTCAACAGGACTGACTCTACAGCATGTTTCAGTTACTGATGGCCTAAATCTTGGGGTTTTTTCTATACTTGTAATAACTCCTGACACCAAGGATGGAGCTGTAACACCTGTCTACGTTAAGGAATGGATTGGAAAGTACCTTAGAACTTCAGAGTTTGCCTCCATAGAGACATTTCCTACTGTGGCACAAAAACCCCACACAAACTCAAAACCAGACCAGGGAGATATTAGGGAATGTCCAGGCTAGTACTAACAGAAAGACAGTGGGATGGCTCTAGCGCCAGCTCACATGCCCAGCGGACTGCACCACACAGTGGTTACTGTAGCCTAGTAGCCACACTGAACATTGAACCGTTGCCTTTTAAAAATTTATGATCAGGGACTAGCCCTTCTCTATATGGCATTTAAAAAAATGAGAAAGGATAAAGCAGGAGAATGGCTAAGTAGCTTTTTAAAGAAAATCATAAACAGAAAGTAAACTTGTGACCACATGCAGAGCCAGAAGGAGGGAAAATGAAAATCCAAAGCTTTGGTAATGGCTGAAATAAGTTTCCAAATAAAACCTCCAATGCAAGTGAGAGTCACCCTGTAATTGTTGTGAATGTGTTCAGACACAAAAACATTCTGACCATAGCCTGAAAGGTAATTGTTCTTGTAAGTAGGGTAAATCAAACTATGAAAGCTTATAGACTGGTTTGTTTTGGTGGTGGACCTTCCTTTCCTTTGACATTACTGAACTACTATTATTTGAAAATCTTGATGCCAGTCAAGTCATCTACATCTGGTATATAGTTTATAATTTTGGGGGACATCTGAATGCGTTGACATAAAAGAGGAAGTTTTAAAGAAACAAAAGCCAGTGAAAGAGTGTGCTGCTGTGTGTGGACTTTGGAAAAGCAAGAGAACGGAAGTGTTTTTTACTCTGCCAATCAGTTCTAGCAGTGACTGGCAAACATAATTATTTGATGCAATTTTTCTAGTTGAGCAGATGGCCAGCTCCCTAGATACTACTTCAGTGACATCTTGCTAGAAAGACAACAAATTATGGTAGTCACCCTGATCAGATGCTTCCAACTCCCCTGAATCAGGAGTGGAAAGCCCTAGCCCATGAAGGGAAAGCTTTCAATCTTGGTGAAGTGGTAAGAGACAGGCCACAGGACTCGACATAGGCACTGCCACCATAGAGCTTGCCACCTAGCAACATGCCAGCTGCAGTTCTAGAGCAAGAGAGAGGCCAAGGAAATATAGCGCTAGTGCTTGCACTGTGAAGATACTGCAAAAGTCTCACGTTGGTTATGTGAGACTTGACAGGCTGCAGGTTCAGAGATCTGCAAGCTACTAGTATCCATTCATTAGAACAAGCAGAATTATAGATTAATAAGACAGGGCAGAAATAGTTCAACATGCCTAGTGCTTCCTCTTCCTACAATAGCAGATTCTGCTGTAAAGGCCCCAGATCCTTAAACCTTTAGAAAATGGACATGTGGGTGGGTTTAATTTTATATGAGGAAATAAATAGAAAATGTTGCAACTCGCACAACAAAAAGACATTACAAACTCCTCCTTCATCTTTTCGCTCTTCTGGAAGACATGTCTCCAGTCAGTGAAAATCTCAGATGTCAATTGCAAATAAGGCCCTGAACGACTTTACAGTGGCTTCAGTAAATGTATGCTCTCTTAAGAAGTGAAGGAAATTTTTCTTTGATTCTAAATGTTAATTCTCATTCAAAGCTCCCCCACATCTCTCACCTATGAGTGAATGTATTTCACATGGGTAAGCTTAGCAAAGAATCACAGCCTTTTACTGGAAGTTATATTTCATGAAACAAAATCAAAAATGTCAACAGTGAACATGTTGAAGAGGTGCCATTTGACAATATTCCTTTGAACTCATTTGACCAAGGCTATTGTTTGGACTTTAAAAAAAAAAAATAATCACACCTGTGTGCAGACAGATAGGCTCTCTTTATCTGCTAAGAATAAGGTGCAGAGACTTGTGCAATAGATAATTAATCTCTATTGCTGTCTATAGTTTCATTGTTAACACTGTCTTGGTTGAAGTGTGAAAATACGTTCACACTTTTGAAAATGGGCGATTAACTAATCAAATGACAATATGAATCTTAGAAACACAAAAATTACTGCAATCCAACACTACTTATGACTATACTTTTATTTTTAATTTTATAAGAAAAAGATTATCTCAAGCATCCTTCAAGACTATAAGGGAAGTTACCAGATTTTTCCCACTGTCATAATCAGTGCAGAACATCGTGACCACTATCACCAGTCTATTTTCATTACATCACCCAGCATTTTACCATCAGGGAATTAATTGCAGGGAATATTTTCCTTGTATAGACAAGTTCCAAGAGACTGTAACAGACAGATGACATAAGCAGCACTGAATAACTAGGGGCAGATACTATTAAGCAGCAGCCACTGTCCTGTTAAGGCTCTGTCAAGTAACAGTTGTGTGTATTAAGTACTACTGGCCTTACATCAATGCCCTGGGAGATGTCCCAACTAAGCAAGTTTTCTTGATAAGTATGCCAATTAAATTAAGCATACAGTACTAACTTGTATCAAAGTGCTACACAGCAAAAGCCCCACACATTTCAGCATAACTTCACAAGGCTGCAGAACTTGTGCAAGATTCACATTTAAAAAGATTTGACTAAACACAAATTACGTACTCCAGATGTCATTTCAAAACTCTCTCCTGGGACAAGATGTAAGTTAGACCTCATGTTTAAGGGAGACCCACTTTGTACCTTTTTTTCTTTCCTTTTTTTTCTTTTTTTTAATGAAACCATCCCTTTATACCCTAGAATGCTCCTACAGGTGGAGTTCACATAGCAGGCACTTCCACATGAATGAAGGAAGTAAATCTATCTTTTCTCTCTCCATAGGTTGATGATCTAATTTACATGTAGACTGCATATAAAAGCATGCAGAACATGTATTTATAAAGTGTTTCGGTTTTTTATCTATGCTACTAAAATTCTTGATACGGCTCTTAACACTTCACATCTCTAACACAGTAATCTCCTTTCTGGTTGTGAAAATCATTCTGCTTATTCATTCAAACTGCTACAAGAAAATAATCTTGCGTCACTGACTCAGCTGCTGTACCACCTCCTGGCGTCACTGCACTGACTCCCAAGTCAGACACAAACTATTTATCTTAATGTAAAGCCTTTTGTGGAGATTTTCTGTCTTACTTATGCCATTCCTGCTCCACATAATGCCAGTCTCATTTACTTATCTGCCAAGGTAACACTTTCTCTAATACTTTCTCATTTCCAATACTAATAGCCCCAAATAGCATAAAACTATTATCAGACCCACATCTGCATATTCTCTCACTCAAAAACTATTTCTGCCCCTCAAATCTCCAGAACAAAGTTGTTCTATTCCCCTTTGTTTTTATTTCCCCAAGATGTTCCTTACTCCCTTGCAGTTCTTAGCATTCTTCATTCTTGTCTGTCACACGTGAAAATAAGACTTGCAGAAAAATCCTGTTTGTGCTTTCCAGGCCTGTTACTGGAAGAAGAAGCAGTAGAGGACAACTTCCCCAAATTACAAAGTTGTTGGATTTTTCTTTTTGTATTTATTGTCTTCATCAATGAACAGAAATACTACTTCAAAGCAAAGTTCTGTCTATCTTAGTATCCTGTCCCTGAAAATGATCAAATTAACACAATACACAGAGCTGACATTTAAGTTCAAAGATCTTAATCTTAAATAGAAGAAATCCTCACAGTTCTGATTCTGCAGGGCATATATAAATACCAGTACCCAAGAATTTAAGATACTAACTTCAATTTTTTTTTTTTAAATTCAACTTACTGTTTTAAGTGTACATTCTCCTTTTAAGTTCCCATGCTGAAAGCTCCTTTTTGTATCATGTGTTTTCTTGTATTTTCTCATTGCATATATATAATAACTCTTCACAGATTGGCTGGTATCTTCTTTCTTTAACACTCTCTTACATTCATTGCAGAAGTGGCATAGTCCAAAACCCCTTAAGAAAACAAATACAAATAAATTGATATGTTGCATTTTCACAGCCCTGTTCAATTAAAATTCTCAAATCAGTGTATAAATATTTACTGAAGTGGTATAGTTTAAAGTTACAGAAAACAACTGTAATATCCACATTTTAAGGAATGAGATCAAACTTGTGGATAAAAAAAAAGCATAAAGACACTTAATGCTCTATAACAGAAATACTCTAGATCAGTAAGGCCAAAAGCATTCGTGTGGAAGATTTTGTCTACATCACGCTCTACTAATTTCTGTGAACGTAACAGCA